>NC_069391.1:30255000-30927500 GCF_027475565.1 Acinonyx jubatus
AACATGCGGTCAGCTTAACAAAGTTCTCTGTTAAAGAAATTAAGATGAAAAGGGGAAATAAAAATTGATCTGGGATTGAATGAAAGGTAAGAGATAATTTCCAACTGTGCTTTCTTAAGAAAAGAAAAAAAGAAATACATTTATTTTTTATTTTCAAACTCTTCACTCCAGCTAATATATATGAATATTTTCCTTATATTTATTTGCTCTGCCCTCAGAGTTGAAAATCAACTAGAGTGAACTGCCAACAGCTAATTGGTGAACTAATTCCTTCATTCAGTGTAATAGCCAACACAAATGTTGGGTTCAATGAGGTAATCACTTTTCCATTAACAAATACAGATTTTCTTCACTATACTCAGAGATAACTGGGTTGATGTCATCTCTCTGTCCTCTATAGCTTTTTAATTCAAAAACTATATCAGACCTAGGAAGGGTAACTGTTCTAAGGAATGTAAGGTTTTGTAAACATTTTTGTTTATGACTAAGTCAGGTTGCCCCCTTTCCCATGTCTGGGTCACCCTCCAGAAATGGAAGAAGGGAAGAAAAAAGTAAAGTAATAATTTCCTGTGAAAACTCCAAACATGCCATTCTCTTTTAGCAGTGTTTGAGTTTTAGAAGGAAGCACCAGATGATCCATGTTGTTAAGTTCCCATTGACAACACTCTCTATAGAGAAAGGTAATGGAAAAACTCTACAGTGCTAAAATATATGGTCATCAACTTCCACATTTCAGTAAAAACTGAAATTCTTTCTTTAATGTTGAGTTTTCGATCTTCAGTTGGGAGCAACTCAAAGCCACATCAAAGTATACTGGCACCTCAGAATCCTTGAAAGGGGGAACTTATCTTCCTCGTAAATAGGCCTCTCAAAAGGATCCAGTTTATAGTCAAGGCTAACTTCACTATTAAAGCAACAATTAAGTAGCTATAAATGTGAAGAATGCTTCGCATCACCTTTAAACAGGTCTATACTTTTTGAAACACATTGCAGTAATGCCTGAGGATAATGCTGTTTCCTTCTGACTTAGAATGACATTGGTTGAATTGTTACAGATATGGAAACATTGATTGATAGTGACAGGCAAATCAAACTGCTATACAAAATGTGAGATAAGGGTGGATTCCATGGTAGATTATTTTTCAACAATAGGACAACATAGACACTAGAATTTTGAGTTCAGAGTTAAACTCAATCAATGTCAGTTTCTGAAAATAAAAAACGTAACCACTATGATGGTTGATTTTACGTGTCAACTTGAGTGGGCTAAGAGATGCCCAGGTACTGGTAAAACATTGTCCCTGGGTGTGTCTGTGAAAGTATTTCTGGAAAGATTAGCATTTGAATCAGTAGATTGAGTAAGTAGATCTGCTCTGACCATTGTGGGCTGGCATCATCCAATCTACTGAGAAACCAAATAAAACAAAAAAGTGTAGGAAAGGCAAATTTTCTTTTCTTAAACTGGGATGTCCATCTTCTCCTGCTCTTGGACATCAGAGCTCCTGGCTCTTGGCTTTAAGATTCCAGGACTGAATTATACCACTGGCTTTCCTAGTTCTCTAGCTTGCAGATGTCAGATCATGGGACTTTTTGGCTCCCATAGCCATGTGAAACAATTCCCACATTAAATCTCCTCTTTAATATCTATATGTATACTATCGGTTCTGTTTCTCTGGAGAACCCTGACTAATACAACCACTAAGAAGAATCTTTTCCTATGTGCAAAATGGCAATAGACAATTCATCCCTCTCTCCAATAATAGCATTCGCATAAAATGAGCCAGCAGGAGCAGCTACACTGTGGAATAACATGGGCAACAGCATGACCCTAAGATGTTTTCCATCAAGACTCTTCATTAATTGTAATAACAAGTATTCATGTATATTAAAATCAGACAAGGCCTAAAGGAAACAAGATTTCCTCTAAGAATTTTTATAAGGTAGAATAATGAAGTATATTTTTTAAGAGACAGCAGTTCATTATCACCAGATACATTTCATGGTAATAATGATGAGGTTGAAAAAGATGCCAAAAATTTAGTGGAATAATGATTACAACCAGCATGATTACAACAGTTAATAAGCTATCTTAAGACTGATGTTAGAAGGGGCACCTGGGTGGCTCAGTAGGTTAAGCAGCCGACTTCAGCTCAGGTCATAATCTTGTAGTCTGTGGGTTCCAGCCCCATGTCAGGCTCCATGCTGACAGCTCAGAGCCTGGGAGCCTGCTTCTAATTCTGTGTCTCCTTCTCTCTCTGCTCCTCCCCTTCTTGCTCTCTCTCTCTCTCTCTCTCAAAAATAATAAACACTAAAAAAAAATTTTTTTTAAAGACTGGAGGTTAGAAGAAATGGGTGCTGCAAGCTTAGGTGCCACCAACAAGCCTTAGGAAAGTCATTTAAACTCTCCTTATGGTTTTCTCTCCAACACAGTAGGAGATCGGATTATGTGATTCCTTCTACCATTGTGACTCACTGACCTTTCTCTCTCTGGATTTTGGGGAACCATACAGTGAACCTCATTATTACCTTTTCTAATTTTCATTATGTTTTAATTTATTCTCTATGATAATTTTCATAAGTTATTTAATACAAGGGAATAATACCTCTTGTTTGATTCACAATGATGATGTGGTTGTTAAGTGTCTAGCATTTATTTTAATTTCTTGGAAGAGAGAAATAGAAAAAGAACATTTTAGACTTTAAATACTGTTCTATAATGATTGTAATTTTTTATAAAGTCACAATTCTTATGAAGAAAAATTACCCTTATTAATAATGAAATATTAAAAAGTTTTCAAATGATATTTTATGGCTGAAGATTATGTAACAAAAGTTGTACTTTCATAAAGTGTTAGTGAATGATGTAGATTAGTACAAGCCTAGTAGAATGAAATTTAATGGCCTGATCAAGAGTGAGGAAAATGTCAGTATTTTATCTCAGTGTTGGCTATAGAATTCAAGTAATTCAGTGCTACAGAAATAAGCAACTTAGAGCTCAAATCTGATTACTATATATTTTTAAAATGTATTGAGGGGCACCCAGGTGGCTCAGTTGGTTAAGCGTCCAACTTCGGCTCAGGTCATAATCTTGCTTTCCATGAGTTCAAGCCTCACATCAGGCTCTGTGCTGACAGCTTAGAGCCTGGAGCCTGCTTCTGATTCTGTGTCTCCCTCTCCCTCTGCCCCTCCCCTGCTCCCGCTCTGTCTCTCTCTCTCTCAAAAATAAATAAACCTTAAAAAAATTTTAATGCATTGAGAAGACAAAATGGGATCAAGCAGGAAATCGCAAAATCAAAACTTTAGCTCATGGATCTTAAAAGATGTTTCCAGGGATTTCAAATCCAGAAGCTCAGATTGTTTCAACTGTTCTATTCAAAACAAAAGTGACTACTCCTGAAGCCCAGCTCCAGAAGTAGGAAGAAAAGGAAGAAACAGGAACAAATGAATACATGGAAAAGCATGTCTATTATTGCCTAAGTCTAAAGAGGTTAAGATACCAATTTATTTGCAGTAAAACTCATTTGATTACATCAACAAATAATGGCTTCTATCCTTATATTTTTGTTGTCATCATCATCATTGTTGTTGATGTCCAAGGGAGAGTTTGCCAAAAAATGATTGTAGCCAGTGGCAGGAAGGCAAGCTGCTGCGAGTAGCTCAGTGCTTGGGAATAAGATGGCAGATGCTCGTCTAGCCCACCAGGTGCCATCTCTGAATGAAGAAGTAGGCCTGTAGGTACTTTTTAAGATTGCAAAAAATGTGTATTTTCTTCACATGTGTTACTCTTATTTTCCCTTTTCCTGTATAATCAGCAGCTAAGACATTAAAACCAGCCATTTTGAGTTGTCATCCTGGTATGTGACAGGAAAGGAAGTTGAATGGATAGGACTACTAGGAAGCCTAGGGAGACAGTTCCACTTCACAGCCATATCCTGGGAGAGCATATACCCAAGGTGTGGAGTGGAGGATAACCCAAATTTCAAAGAAAGGAGATACAGTCCAGATCTGAAAAGCGGGAAGATTCAGTTGGAGAAAAGTTGGGAGAAAGGGATGTGTAGGGGAGTACAGGCAGCCTAAGAGTGACCATAGCAATTTTAGAAATTAATTTGAGATAAGTCCAGAAAATCAGTTTTCTAGAAAAGTGAAGCAGTTGCTTTTCTGCCAAGGTTTACAACTCTATTATTTTCATGCATCTATATTAAAATCCTTACATTACCATGTTCCCTCCAGGGACTCCCCATTGTATCATACCTCTAGCACACGCTGGATTTCACCTCAAATGAAAGTGTTCACAGTTTGAATTTATAAAGCACTGATACTAATTCCCTATAAGGCACCAACCACCTATTGAGAGGTCAGAAACTTCATATTGTTTAAATTTCTGAAGTCCATATAGCAAATATGGCATATATACATTCATATGCATTTATATACGTGCTTATACTATATGCATATGCATACGTGCACATATATATTCATGCATAAATATACAAAATATACAGATACACATGCTGGAAAATGTTAAAGAAGTGACCAAATCAAGAAGTTTGCTGTATTTTCCTAGGACACTTATCCTATTTCTTGGTAGAATGAAATCTAAAGCACTCCATCCTATAGGGAACTGGAAACTAGAGGAAAATAGTCTGGAAGCTGCATTTTAGGTAGTTTTCAAGGCAAAACAATTTAATTATGACCTAAACATTGCACTAGCCACAAATATTGGAAAAGCAATACTGTCTATGTATACTGCTACACAGTCAGGCATTGCTCACTTCGTTTAACAGCCTCTTGGATGTGGTTGACAAGCATATTCCGAGTTGAGAGAGAGAGGGAGAGGAAACCACAGTTATGAAAATAGAGCCTACTAGAGCATGAAATGCTGTAAGATGGTATTCCCTGAGTAGGCCCTCCTAGTATGATTCACTTGGGAGAGGGACTCACTAGATTAACACAACATAAACTGGAAAGCCGACACTAATCTATGTGTAGTATTAAAAACCCACATGTCTTCCTTTTTTTTTTTTTTTTGTACCGGCAACTCAGAAGAATTTCTTGCTACCAGATTAAATATCTTAACTTAGTGAAAGGCACCAAAAAAGTGCATATTCTTAAAAACATCCAGTTTCTCTTAATTATATCATTTTTCGATATTTTGTTAAATGTCATCTGTTCTTTTACCACTGCGTAACTTGTGCCCTGTGTCAATGCACTTGGCCAAGAGTGTGAAAACAGAACAATCCAGTCCTGGTTCTCTTGAAGTCATGCACCCTGGGGAGGGGTTCCCTTTGCAAGAAGGAGAGGGCAGGTACTTTTTTCCTAATTCACTTACAGGCGTCCTGGCGCTAACGTCTTGTCTGCTCCGGTCTCCTACAATGACACCTAAATCTCCATTCTCTCCCTTCTTTCTTTTCTGTTTTTCTATCTGCTTCCAAAATCCTCTTCTTTTCTAAGGCAATCCCTTTTGGTTGCCACCTATTTTCGTGACCCCTTGTGACCCATTTTCTCAGGGTCTGACTTTACCCAGAAGTTCCTTATTTTGGTGTTGGCCGTTGTCACAATATATTTTAACCCCATTATTTTTGCTTCTGCTTCTGTGACACCGTGGCTTATTAGCCACAGCTCCTGCAGCAATGGGGCACAGAGCTGCCTGCAGTGAAGGCTGATACATGCAGCGAGCAGAAGATTGCTTTCTCAGGGCAGGAAGTAGTGCCAGGGACATCAGGAAGGGGTAACTGCAGGATCCACATTGATGGGCATCCCCAGAAGTGCAACACTTCCTTCATGGGCATCAGCATCCTTAGGAGTGCAACACCCTCCAGGGACTTCCAGAAATAGTGGCAAGAGACTTAAAATGCAGTGCAAGAAAACCTTAAAATATAGATATGATCATATTTGAGAACCTAGTTTGATCTGGAAAACATAATTTGTTTTTGTAGCAAGTTTATATCTTTATATCTGAAATATCCCAAAAGCTTAAGTTCAGAATATTTACTTAGGCATTAATTTGTGTGACCAGTGTAGAAATGAGACTGTATAACTATATCTAGTGCTAGAATATGGAACATCAAGGCTTAAAACATACAATATGGAAAATAGAAGGTAGACATAATAGCCTACAGAAAGAGAGGGACTAGTTATAAAGTACAGTGATTGCATATTCTAGGGATGGAGACTATAGGCCAGTAGATTCAATAGGTATCTATCCTCTAAAGGGTAAAACTATCTTTATAGTCTTCATTTAGTCTCTCCTTAATTTAAGAGAGGCACTCCCTAAAATTAAACAAATCTATTTTCATCAAATGAGACTTCTGATTAAATGTTGTAGCCTTTGTGTGTTGCCTACAGGGAAAGAAAATGCTGATCTGCTAACAAGAGTAATTCAATCCTAGCTACAGTTATATTTTTCATTACAAGTGAGTAAATTGATATTCTAGTTTATACATCTCTCTCTCTTTATTGAAATGAAGCAATTTCCTAGGGTCTAATTGTCTCAGAGTTCTGACAAGATCAAATTTCTAGCCTTGCAAGGCTGAAGACTAGACCCTGGAACGTGATAAGTCAACCACTGGACCGAATCTCTAAAATGGCTCTCCTAAGCTGCACCCACAATCCCTGGTGGACGTTGCACTGCCATGAACCTGGGAAATCAACACACCTTGCTCACTGAATTGCATATGAATTTCATTTGTTTGCTTTCTTAATACTTTCATTTGGTATATTTACTAAAAGATGCTCACCACATTAGCAGTTAGGGGATATATGTAGTTTATACATAGTGAGTAATGTAAATTTAATAATTTAAGAAAGAAGTCACTTTTTACACATGCATAATTTAAGTTAAATGCCAATATTTCTAAATTTTTCTTTAACGATTTATTTTTTGAGAGACAGACAGAGCACAAGTAGGGGAGGGGCAGAGAGAGAGGGAGACACAGAATCAGAAGCAGGATCCAGACTCTGAGCTGTCAGCACAGGGCCCGACGCAGGGCTCGAACCCACAAACACTAGATCATGACCTAAGCCGAAGTCAGCTCAACCGGCTGAGCCACACAGGCACCCCTAAATGCCAGTGTTTCTAAGGCTGGAGGTGATATTTAATAACATAAAATAGGAAGGAATATGAAGCCAATATCTTTTGCATCATATGCAAAACATTCTCCATTACTCAACCTAGAAGCCATTGTCATTCAATCAAAAGCTATCATGGCCTGTAAAGTCCTGTTAAACCACAACACGAAGAGAGAGAAACCATTCTGGACCAAAGATAGCTTCAACAAGAATGTTTCAAAGCTTGTATCACAGGAAAATTAAACTCCTCAACTTCTAATTAAAAGAGATAAGGGGTTAAATAAAGAATTGATGAGGAGTGCACTTAAAATTTTATAGTTGGAAATTACATCTAAAGACTGGGAATTCTCTGCAATTCGTACAATATTAAAGATCTAATAGTCCACCCCACTCCTGTGCCGCAAATAAAAGCCTATTGCAATACTGTGATTTATAATAGAAATATGTATTTGGTCTTCATCCCCGTGTCTGGTGCAAAACTCTGAAAGCCTTGGAATTTCCTAAGTGATTAGAGGGATAAAGATGTCTTTTGATGTGTTACTGAGGTGACTTTTGGAAAGTACCTAAGGCTGGAGGCCAGTTGCCAGGGGACCAAACCAAATGGATCAATCACCAATGGCTAGGGATTAATCAATCACACCTATGTAAGAAGCCTCCATAAAAATGCAAAAGGACTGAGTTCAGATGTATTCTAAGTTGGTGAACACATGGAGATTTGGAGAAATGGTGCTCTTCGAGAGGACATGAAAGCCACAAATCATTTCCCCATACCTTGCCCTATACATCTCTTCATTCCGGCTATTCCTGGATTATATCCTTTTATAATAAACTGGTGATCCAGTAAGTAAAATATTTCTCTGAGTTGAGCCTCTCTATTAAATTAATCAAACCCATGGAAGGAGTCATGAAACCTCTGATTTATAACAAATGGGTTAGAAATTCAGGTAAGAACCTAGTTGCTGCTGGCATCTGAAGTGGATGTGAGAGGAGGGACTGGTCTTGTGGAACTGAACCCTTTATCTGATGCTCTCTGCTGGGTCGATAGTGTCACAATTGAGATAAATTGTAGGACACCCATCTGGTGTCTGAGAATTGTTTGTTGGCATAAAAAAGCCCCCACTGCCCACTCCTAATACACACACACACACACACACACACACACACACACACACAAACACACACATTGGTATTGGGTTCAGGAACCCAAAGACCTATGCTCAGGTAGATCAGCAAATCTTGTGTAGAGGTCCTAAATAAGTGGGTGTGCCACATGTTTACACACTTACAATTTTCACATAGACCATTAGACAAAATGCCTAATATTCCTTTCTAACGACAAGGAATTCACCTCTCTATCTAAAATAATTAAACTGTAAAAGCTTTTAGACAAGTTTGCAGAATTATCTTTGGGTATATGTACATAGCATATTATAGAAGAAGGGATGAATAAAAGGCTACCACTGACTTCTGGCTTTGTTTCAGTAAAGAGATCATATAATGTCCCTGTGTTCCCATATGTGAAATGAAAATAATCAAACCAAATGATCTTTCCTTCCATTTCTGACTGTCCAAGATTCTCTAAGACACCAAAAGTGAGAGGTTTTGAGGAACAGTTGAAGAATAACCATAGTGCCCTGCAAAACAACAACATCTTGGAAAGGTATTAGGCAGTTATGGCCAGTAAGATTCTCAACTGATGGTTCTTCACCAATTTTGACAGTGTTTTCACTAAACATCTTCAAACTACCATCACTATGTCTCATAATTTTATTTTTTTATTGATTTGTTTATTTTGAGAGAGAGAGAAAGAGAGTGTGTGTGTGCATGCACACACGTGCATGCATTCACATGTGCATGCAAGTGGGAGGCAGAGAGAGAAGGAGAGAGAGTGGGAGAGAGAGAGAGGGAGAGCAAGAAACCCAAGCAGGCTCTGTGCTGTTAGCCTGGAGCCCATCACAGGGTTTGAACTCTCAAACCATGAGATCATGATCTGAGCTGAAGTCAAGAGTCAGATAATTAATTGACTGAGCTACCCAGGTGCCATTCTCATAAGTTTATTTTTAAACTCAAAGGTTTTATTTGAAAGACACATGCCTTTTTTGTTTGGTACAATTTCCTGGCTTTCTACATATATAAGTAATATGTTTATATTTTACTAAATTTAGAAAATATAGCAAAATAAAAATTATATGCAATTTCTCCGATGACTCCTACAAAGATCAAAGATATTCACTAATAATATCTTTCGGTCTTTTTTTCCATAAAAGGAATAGAAAGTTGTTATTTAAAGTTGGACATCTTTAAATAATTTTATAACTAACATTTTCCATGTAACAATGTATCTTAAGAACTTAAATATGTTATTAAATATCATTAAACGTGACTTTGATAATTGTACAATATTTCATTCAACTCTTTATGGGAAGACATTGAGTCTGTTTTGAATATTTCAATATTATAAATCATGCCTCAACAAAGATTCCTGTATATAAATCCTTTGGTGGATCTCTTTAGATGTTCTAAGAATATATTTCTAGAGGAGAAATTACCCAGTCATAAAGCACAAGCATGGGGGCACCTGGGTGGCTCAGTCAATTAAGCATCCAACTCTTGATTCTGGCTCAGGTCATGATCTTGTGGTTCGTGAGTTCGAGCCCCACTGCAGGCTCTGTGCTGACAGCATGGAGCCTGTTTGGGATTCTCTCTCTCCCTCCTCACTGTCTCTCTCTGCCCCTCCCTTGCTCATTCTCTCTCTCTCTCTGTCTCTCTCTCTCAGTCTCTCAGTCTCTCAAAAATAAATAAATAATGACACACTTTTTAAGTGCAAGGCTCTTCTCTGGCATACTGCGACATTTCCCTCCAGGGTAGTCATAATTGCACCCTAGCCCAAACTAGGCATTACCATTTTTCAAAGCATGCAAATTTCAAAATGTAAAACTGGTAACATGTTTCTACTTATTTTACTTTGGTTATTCTTGGAATTGAATATTTTTTCCGTATTTTATTGGCTAGCTTCCTTCTTATGAATTATTTGCTGTTTTTGACCTGTTTCTCTATTGGGATATTTGTAGTTCTTGTATTGATTTCTATCACTGTTTTTTATATTAAAGATATTAAACTCTCTTTCACAAACTGTCCAAGAGACTTAACACCAGTTTGCCATGTGAACTTTAGTAGGCATATATATTTATTGTTCAGATATTTTTAGTAAAATCCATTATAATGCTTTTTTCTTTGATTTTATGTTTGGAGAATACTTTCCTACCCTAAAATTAGAAACATATTCAACATTATTTTCTTCCATATTTCTATAGTTTCATTTTTTCTCTTAACTCTATTCATACTGAGTTTATTCTGATATGGAATCTGAAACAGGAACTTACTTCATCTCATTTCCAAAGTCTTTATCAATTGTTAAAATAGTATTTGTTTAATAATCCTACTTATTTGAAAAGCTAGCAATTCATCAATTCAACAGATGTTATTGGATGACTATTATGTTTACTTTTCTCTCATACAACACATTTTTTACATATTCTGTGATCTGTACCTAGGCTTCATTTGGATCCATTGACCTATCTGATTATCCTCAGGCCAATACCATACTTTTTAAATTATTATAGCTTTGTATGTTACTTAAATAATTTCTCTACAACTGTTCTTATTATAAGTTGTCTTTAGCCATCACTTGATTTTAATTCTGGGCCAATGCTTATTGAGAATGTCTTTTTTTTTTTTTTCATTTCCCACGTAGATACGTTTGGATTTGTATAGAGGATATATGAACTTTCATTAATTTCAAATTTTACACATTTCAATCAAGGCATATGGCCTTACTTTTCCTAGTTGGGAAGATTAATTCACGCTTTTTGTAGCTTAATTTAAGAATATTTTTGCACAGGGGCATCTGGGTGGCTCAGTTGGTTCAGGATCTGACTTCGGCTCAGATCATGCTCTCACAGTTTGTGGGTTTGAGCCCCGCATCAGGCTTTGCTCTGACAGCATAGAGCCTGCTTCACATTCTGTCTCCTCACTCTCTGTCCCTCCCCTACTCACACTTTCTTTCTCAAAAGTAAACATTAAAAAAAATTTTTTAAGACTATTTTTGTACATGTATGGAATTTTAAAAAGAAAGTATATTCTCTGTGGCACACAAAGTTTGTTAGCTGTCTATTAGAAATGTTTTTTCTTTAATAATTTTCAAATAGCTAGTTTTTCTGAATTATTCCTTTTTCTTCAACAAATGATTATTGAATTCTGAAAGGCACTGGGTAAAAAAGTGAGCAGAAAGCTCCATGGTTCTTACCTTCAAATATGAAACTTAGGTATGTTGATGTTTATCTGAATGACTTACATATTCTAGTTTGAACTTTGTTTCCTCTCCTCTCCTCTCATGGCATTGGTTCTCATTGTTGTTACTTTTTCTTCATGTCTGCCTTGGATAGAGTGTCTCTGTTTTATCCAGCCATCACTGATGTGATTTTTTTCATATTGTTTTTCTTGGTTTTCCTGTCAATAACTAATTTTAGTTTGTTTGTTTTTTTTTTAGTTTTTTTTTTTAATGCTTATTTGTTTTTTGAGAGAGAGACAGAGTGGGAGTGGGAGGGGCAGAGAGAGAGACACATACAGAATCCGAAGCAGGCTTCAGCCTCCGCACTATCAGCCCAGAGCCCCACACAGGGCTCGAACCCACAAACTGTGAGACCATGACCTGAGCCAAAGTCAGACACTTAACCGACTAAGTCATCCAGGAGCACCTGTCTTTTTTTTAATAATGCATTTTAGTTTTAAATCCAGGATAAACATTTCTTATTTCCTCAATCTCCATTTTTATCTAAACTTGTTTTCCAATTATGACTTCCTTTTTTTCTCGACCATGTATTCTTGCATCATATTGAAAACACCAAACAATCATCTGTGTCCCACAGAATGAATTTTCAGGAGTGTACCTTTTGACTGAGTCTTCAGAATGTTGTTCCCTTTCTATTGTTCTGCTTTATTCATTCAATAGGTTTATATTTTTCTCTTTAGTCATCTTCAAACAAGGTAAAATTAGTTCAGTTCAATTCTTGTCATTAGAGAGGGTTTGCATTTTGCTTTCAGCTTTCATCACTTTATCATTTGCATGGCAGTTGAGTTCTATTCTCAAAATCTACAGCTAGAAGGCAGACTAGCAATTTTCAACCCAATTTTCTAGAAGGTATATATTTATAATAAATATATATACACACACATATATAGATAATTATATACAATTATAATTATATATATTATTTTTTCGTTTTTGTGTTATAAGAGTTCTTGGTGTATTTGGATATTAACTCCTTATCAGATATATATGTAAATATTTTCTCCCACTCTGTAGGTTGCTTTTTCACTCTGTTGATGAGTCCTGTGATGCACAAAAGTTTTTAAGATTGATGTAGTCCCAGTTGACAACTTTTGCTTTTGCTGCCAGTGGTGACATTTTTAATAGTATCCCCAGACACTTGGTCAACAACACACCTTATAATCTTCAAATGACCAGATTAATTTGTTTAAACAGTATATTAGTAGAGCTACAAATCCTAAAGGGTCATTGTGAACAGTTGTTATCTAAGCATTCCGTGTGAAGTTTCCAAATTTTCTCAATTCACAACACCCTTAGTGTCTTGTGAAATAATGGCACCCCACCCCCCCCAAGTCAAAAGAAATGTCTAAGAGTTCTGGTTATTAAGTAGTTTGGTACTAATAGGGCCTAGAGCAAGTCTGCTAACAAGATGGTGTCTTATATACTGTAACAATCAGAGGCATGACATCCCATTACCTTTGTCCTATTCTATTTGTTAGTGAGAGGCAAGTTACAGATCCACCCACATTCAAGGGGCAGGAATCACACAAGGACCCCCAAATCACACAAACACAAGGGCCCCCAAAAGTCGGGGGTCATGGAGGCTGCCTTAAAGTCTGTCCACCACAATTGTTAATATGAAAGTAAGTATACACTTCATTAGTATTAATATTTTATATTCAGTGATATAAGTGTGCTAAAAAAAAAAAACTTGGAAAATCCAAATCATGTCTACTATCTTAATGAGCATTAGTTGCTATTGCATTTATTTCAATGTCAGTTTTGACAAAAACATAACAGCAACTCACAGTCAATTTCAGAATACTGAAAGTGTGTTGTTAGCAATAATTTGGTCCTACATCAGCACTTAGCAGTGATGATCATGACTCTTTTCTTGGAGGCATCATCTTATCTTCAGTTAATGACATGTCATAAGTATATTACCTATTGGAAGGTGTTAAGCTATAAATGGGAAAATCATACCAAACAAGGTATACAGCTAGATAGATTTATGACAGAGTACTATGCTATGGTTTCTAAGAGTTCTCCTGTTTATTTATTCAGCAAATATTTATTGTTCACTTACTATATGCCAGTTACTGTGCTAGTTATTAAAGATACAACAAAAATAGGTAGTTACAATAGATCTGTCTTCATATTAATCCCTAAATATTTCCTTAGGAACTTATCTGATTTGCTTAAGGTCCAGATTTCTTACAAATTGCATTTTTATTAATGGTTTGGCAACATCTTCATTACTCTCTAATCAGCCACATTTATTTTCTTTCCTTTTCGTATTGATGAGCAATGGACTCATTATTGCCTTCATTTCAGAGTCATTAATTTTACACTCTTCATTTCTCAGAGTAATAGAATAGAGTGACAGAAAGGAACTTCAAATGTCATTTTCATGTAAAACTCCATTTGATCCTTGAGCCTGTGTACAACATCTTGGCCTGCAGTATTTCCAGTTCATATCAAATACCTTCCATCATGGGCAACTCCCTCCCTCCAAAGGCAACCTATTCAGTGTATTTGCCCAGCAAATGTTCATATCAAACTACTTACAATCAGTACAATACCTACCATCAGTATTATACTAGACGCTGGGTATAAAATGGGGGAGTAAAGCACACATGGCCCTTGCCCCCACAGGAGAACACAGACAATAAGCAAGAGTGAAATAAGTGATTGCATAATGGGAAGTAGTTATGGGTGTTCAAAAAGGAGTGAGGCTGATGCTATGACAGAGAATGGCAGAGGGTTGTCAGAAAGGGACTCTCTTAGGAAGTTAACAGTTAAGATCTAATTTGGGATGATGAAAATACAACCTGAAACTTCTTGGTGGTCTTCAGAAACTGAAAGGGAACCAGTGTGGCTCTGGCATGGCAGACAGAGAGGGAGAGTGGCATGAGACAAGGCTAGAGAAGAAAGTTCTCATTTTAAACTGAAATCAGTCTCCCTTTCATTCCATTCATTAGCCCCTATTTTTCTCCCTCTGGACCATTCAGAACAGATGGACCTGCTCTGCCTCTGAGAGCATTTACTTGAAGCATCTCTCTTGGACATCTGTGGCTTCCCTGTACCCAGTGAAGCCTCTCCATCCCTCCACTCCTTCCTATGACTAACAGGCCTCACTTTCAGAGTCTGGTCTGGGTTTCAAAGGATGTTCTTAGTGGTAAAACACAATCATTACAAATTGCCTTCTAACCAAGTAGGAAATACTTCCTGCTTAATCCCTAGTTTTGAGTCTTTTAAAATATCCTCTTTAGACCTGGGGATTTCTCTCCCTGCGCTCTCCCTGCTAGACTTCCCCACATTGTCCTAACTTCTGTAAGGAGTACCACCTTATCCCTGGCTTCCAAAACTCTCCTGATTTTGTATTCTCTCACACCCTTCTCTGCACCACTTCAAATCACCTCTGGTCTGTGACTCTCTGCTGCCCTCTTTTGGCCATAATGAGTGTGAGCTGATGACAAACCCTCTGCACCACACATCCCCCTAGATACTGAAGACAGAAAAACTCCACCGTAAAGTAGGGCACCTCCCCTGAGCACAGGTACATCAGTTCCTCAGACAAAAGGTACAAAACCCACAGAATATACCAGCCTGAATAGGTAAATATTTCACTCGCTAAGCCAAGTTTCTGGAGATACATCAGGAGGTCAGAAATTCCTTGTCCTTTAAAGAGTATGGCCTAATGGGGGATATAGCTATATAAATTGCCAATAATATATTTTGGCCAGTGCTATGATCAGGAAATTATCTAATGCTATAGGAGCATTTAAAAGGAGGAATAGAACTATGATTTGGGGACAAAAGAGACTTCAGGCCTCAAATTATGATCGGAAAATGAGGGTTAAGAGTATTTCATATAGAACAAAGCTTAGTTAGCACATAGAACCCAATATGCTTGGCCACTCTGCAGAAAATTCGGTCACTCAAATAACACATGCCATCAAACCAGACCTTGGCTAGCTTATTCTGCTTCAAGATCTACTCATCCATCAGAAGCTAGAGTCATCTTTTGGCCAAAGATGACTTCCAAGACCTGACAGTTAAACCCACCTACCTCAAATCTCTGCTATCTCTATAAACACCTAAAGAAGTCCTTCTGTTTGCTATCTTTAACCATATCACCAGCCCATAATACCCTATGCTCCCCTTAATGCAGCAGCCACCATTGCTCCCCTCTGTCCCAAACCTTTCCACTGTGTCCTCTAGAATCCTGAGTTATAAAATCCCTCTCTCTCTGCAGCCTTTTCACTATTGCCTTCATTCCTCTTATGCCATAAGTTAAACTTTTTGTTTCAGCCATTTCAGGCTGCTATAACAGATTCCTATAGACTGGATGGCTTGTAAACAATAGAAATCTATTTCTCACCATTTTGGAGGCTAAGTCCAAGATCAAAGTGTCGACAGTTCTCCTGCAAGGACTGCTTCCTGATTCATAGATGGTGTCTGTCAGTATGTTCACATGAAAGAAGAAGTGAGGGAGCCCTCTGGTGTGTCCTTAATAAGGGTCCTAATTGCATTCATGACACTCTACCCTCATGACCTAATCACCACCCAAAGGGCCCACCTCCTAATACTGTCACATTGGGGATTAAGTTTCAGCATTTGAATTCTGGGGAACCCAAACATTCAGTCTGTAAGCATTCCCCTCAAAACCTTGAGGAGGAGAGGAACCTTCCTTTGAGGAACCTTCCTTCTATCCGCAACTCTGTTCCTAACCCCCATGAAGGATATGCCATCCTGTCATCCAGTCACACTCTCCCCTCCTAGTCACCATCAGTCACATCATCTACTCTCACCTGATCCTTCTCCCTCATGAAAGACCTTGGCAGTAACTGTCTTCATCTCCACTCCTCTCTTGTCCTGGGAAACTTCAGGATCCACAAAGATAATAGAAGCTATAATGGGTCCATCACTTTTGGATGTGGTTTTCTTCTTACTCTCTGGCAACTCCATCTCCGTGTCATTTACAGGATCGTATTCTTTGCATATCCCTGTAGTAGTAAGCCACAGTATTGTCTCTCTTTTCTTCTCATTCCACACTTTCCCCCTGGTAAATAAGTGCTAATAAATACTAAAGCTTTACTTCCATCCAAGTATTTCTCTTGAGCTCCAGAGACACATACCTAACTGTTAAAACAGGTAATATTTTTTGATGGCCCACAGGTAGTGAAATTCAGTATATCCACAGATGAATTCATTATCTTCTTCCTAAACGAGCTGCTTGTCCTCAGAATGACATGTAAGTGCTCAAACCAGAAATATGGGTTTCATCTTTTGTTGTTCCCTCTCCAGTTCCCCTGCCTACCCCACCTCGAGACTATTTCCATTGCCATTTTTCTCATCCCAGGTCACCACCCTCCCTCAAGTAGATTGTCCTGGATCTCATCCTGCCATACTGCCAGTCCTTCCTTTACGCTGCATCCATAGTGATTCTCCACATATGCAAATCTGATTATACCATTCTCCTCATTTTAAATAAATAGATAGATAGATAGATAAATGCAAGCACTTCAACAGAGCCCTTCTGCCCTCAGGATAAAGTTCAGACTCCTCAGTGTAGAATCTCTTCTGATCTGGCTCCCCGTTACCTCCCCAGCCTCATCTTCCATTCTGCTAGTACCACCCACCCCCACATGCCCCAACCATGCTGAACTACTAAACCTAAAACCCTTCTCAGAACAATCACAACTCTGTTTACATCTAAGACTAGAAGACTTCCTTATTAATCGTCTGAGGGTGTAAGACAGGTTTCTAATGAGCCCATGTCAATGAATCCCCTGATTTGTGAATAAATACAGCTGGTTACACATAGATTTGGTTTCTACAGAGAATTCTGGTAAGTCCTGAGGAGGCCATTAGAGAAAGGGGGGGGGACACCATTAGCAAGAAAATTTTAGCTCCACCGGGCTCCTTAAATTATGACAATGCTTACACATGATTGGCCCAGAATTCAGGCTGCAGTGAACCATCCCTAATGACTCAGTTCCAAGGCTAATAGACCCAAGCAACTCCTGGAAGATCCTCTGTGTCCTCTCATTTTTAAGTCTCCAGATGCTAGCACATAATCAGTGCTTCACTATGTGTTGAAGATCCCTTTTAGAGATTGTAGCCATGTAACCTAGATCCTGCAGCCCAATTATAAGCTCAAATATTCCTCTCTGTAAACCATGGAAATGTTACATAAATTACAGCTTTTATGAAAATAATCATGGAGAGGATCAAGTAAGTAAGCACTGCAATAAAACTATACATGCTTAAAGATGAAGAATGGAAAAGTTTTGAGAGATCAGAAGCCAGGGAAGTGCTGTGATATATCATGACAATAATGCATACTAACCCATGTCACACATGTCTTGGTATATAATGCTAAATGTGTACACAAATAGATCACATAAAAATAAACCACATTAAGGCAACATTCTGCAAGGATGTCATTTTCCTAGTTGGCACAATTTGAGTATCAGAATTGAAATGAAGAGCAAGAAGGCTTGTTGCCTTCTTTTCTTTTTTTCCTTTAACAATTCTTGGGACTTCATAAAGAAATTATATTTTTATTTTATTTTTTATTTAAAAAATCTATCTCTTGTGGTTTGTTTCCCTCTCTTCTATTCCCACCCCCCTTCCCATATGTTCATCTGTTTTGTTTCTTAAATTCCACATATGAGTCAAATAATATGGTATTCATCTTTTCTGATTGACTTATTTCACTTACCATAATACATTCTAGCACCATCCACGTGGTTGCAAATGGCAAGATTTTATTCTTTTTGATGGCTAATATTCCATTGTGTATATATACCACATGTTCTTTATTTATTCATCAGTCGATAGACATTTGGGCTCTCTCCATACTTTGGCTATAATTGATAAGGCTGCTATGAACATTGAGGTGCATGTACAAATCTGTATTTTTGTATCCTTTGGGTATATACCTAATAGTGCAATTGCTTGGTTGTAGGGCAGTTCTATTTTTAGTTTTTTGAGGAACCTCCATACTGTTCTCCAGAGTGGCTGCACCAGTTTGCATTCCCACCATCAGTGCAAGAGCATCAGTGCAAGAGGGTTTCCCTTTCTTGATGAAGTCCCAATAGTTCATGCTTGCTTTTGTTTAAAACCCTTGCCTTCAGCAATATGTCTAACAAGGAGTTGCTCTGACTGAGGTCAAAGATGCCGATGCCTGCTTTCTCCTCTAGGATTGTGATTGCTTCCTGTCTCATATTTAGGTCTTTCAACCATTTTGAATTTATTTTTGTGTATGGTGTAGGAAAGTGGTCCAGTTTCATTCTTCTACAGGTAGCTGTCCAGTCTTCCCAACACCATTTGCTGAAGAGGCTGTCTTTTTTCCATTGGATATTCTTTCCCACTTTATCAGATTAGTTGACCATATGGTTGTGGGTCCATTTCTGGGTTTTCTATTCTGTTCTCTTGATCTACGTATCTGTTTTTGTGCCAGTACAATACTTTCTTGATGACTACAGCTTTGTAATATAGTTTGAAATCCAGAATTGTGATACTTCCAGTTTTGTTTTTCTTTTTTAGGATTGCTTTGGCTATTATGAGTCTTTTGTGGTTCCACACAAATTTTAGGATTGTTCTAGCTCTGTGAAGAATGAAGAAATTACTTGAGAAAACAGAAAAATCTGAGTCAATTATATAAAAACAATATACATTTTACAATGGAGTTAGGTCCATTATAACAATTTATAATCACTTTGACCACAGTTTTGAGAGACTCTCATAGCCTCATTTATTCACTCACTTAATACCAATCATCTCCTATGTGTCAGGTACTGTTCTAGCTACTCGGGATATGACCCCAATGAGTAAAACAAAGAGGTGCCTGCCTTCAAGAGGCTTACATCTTAGCAGTAGAGAGACAGTATCAATAAGTGTGTAAATTAGTATGTTAAGAGATGATAAACTCTATGGAAAAAAAAAAGTGTAGGACACAGGGATTGGGAGCACCAGTGATGGGTGTGGGGTGGCGGCTGTAATATTAACAGGGTGATCGAGAAGGGCTTCATTTGGAAGACAAGATTTTAGCAACCACTTGAAAAGGGTGAAAGAGGGAAATGTGTTCCTGGGCAGAGGGGACTGCAGAACTGGAAGCCCCATAATGGGAGGACTTTTCACAGTTGTGATTTTACATTTATATTTGGATTATTTTCTTTTTTTTTTTCTTTTATTTATTTATTTTGAGAGGGGCAGGGGTAGAGAGAGGAGAAGAGAGAGAATCCCAAGCAGGCTCCATGCTGTCAACACACAGCCCAACACCGGACTCAATCTCATAAACTGCGAGATCATCACCTGAGCCAAAATCAAGAGTCAGACCCTCAACAGACTGAATCACCCAGACACCCTATTTGGATTATTTTCACAATCTTCCTTCTTCGTTTTCCTATAATCTACAAAAAGGCAAGGCCCATATCTACTTTGTTCAATTTCTCTCCAGCATGTAGTCCAGGGGCTGGCACAGAGTAGGTGCTCAGAAAATATTTGGTGAGTGATTAAATAAATGAAGCTGATTGCCTTGTACATTTTACCTAATGAACTGGGGAGACTCTTAACCTGTTTGACTAAGACTACATTGTCTAATCTATCCTACTCTGGATTTTGCTCCTTCACTCATTTTTGGCTGGTTCTGGTCTTACCCCATTACTGACCCAACCTAGTCTGTAATGGGATGATTGTTTCCTTGTATCCAATACCTATTACTAATTGCAGAAAATCGTCGGCCTCATTGTCTATCTGATAACTTTAAGTATGAGAATTCTTATGAACCTTCCAATACCTTCTAATAAATGTCTGCAACCAATTACTTTTCTTCAGAGGAATTATTTCTGCTTTCACTTGCATAGCTGAACAGATCTTTTCTCTGTTTCTTCATTTTCTGGCTAGCTTCCTATGTTCTGCAGAATCAGTATTCTGCTCTACTATGTGATGGACAGGGGGCTATCCCACTTCTTTTTGGCAGGAAGAAGATCTTCAAATTTGGCTCTGAGTTGAAGATGGGTAACACATTAAGAAATAAGGTCACCACTATTCTTCCTGTATAACTCATTATTCAACATTTTATTTGCATGAATTAGCTCCAGAATTTTGCTGTTTAACTATTTGGGCCTCAATACCATAAAAGATATAAAGATGCATTAGACTGACTGAGCTGCATGAATTCCACAGCACAGTTGGAAATCTGTGCAACTGTGGCTGAGAGAAAAACAAAATGACGTTCTTGTAGTTCAAATTTGTATGAAATATGTTTGGAAATACTTCACTGTTTATTTTATCATTCAAATAAAAACAAAGCGAATCAAACAAAACACACAAGGGAAGTGTCCAGATGAAAGGATAAAGAAATTGTGAGATATAGATAGATAGATATAGATATGTATATATTGATATATATGATATATATGTGATATATATATAATGTGTATATAATATACAATAGAATATTATTCAGCCTTGAAAAAAAGAAGGAGATCCTGCCACTTGCATCAACATGGATGAACATGAAGGATATATGCTAAGTGAAATAAGCCAGGCACAAAAATACAATAATTGAATAATCTCTTATATGTGAAATATAAAAAAGTGAAGTACATAAAAGCAGAGAATAGAATGGTGGTAAGGAGAGGTGGAGAAGTAGGAGAAATAGGAAATTAGTCAAAGGGTACAAAGTTGTAGTTATATAGGATGAATACAATCTACTGTAACCTAGAGATCTAATATAGAACATGTTGACTACAGTTGATAATACTATATTGAATACTGGAAATTTTCTAAGAGAATAGATTTCAGATGGCCTTATCACCAAAAAATAAATTGAAAAGGTACAGAACCTTGGTGAGAAGATATGTCAGTTAGCTTGACTACAGTAATCGTTTCAATGTGTATATGTCTCAAATAATCATGTTGTACACATCAAGCGTATTTAATTTTTATTAATGAAATTAAATACACAAGAGAAATCTTTCAGTACAATATTTAAAAAGGAATACTTCTCCTAAATGGACCATTTACTCATAATATTTGGTGTTATAATGGAAATAACGTTTATAGAACACCTACTATGTTTTAAGATTAAATAATATACATGTAAAATGTGTCTGCTCATAATAGACACATAATGAATGTAATATATTTTTCTCAGCATGACTTCACCTTTACGCTGCATTCATCCATGGGTTAAGTACAGAATAATCCTTAAATAAGCTTTATGTGTAGAAGAATCTAATCTCACTTAACAAATTTAATCTAAGAAATACCAGTCATCCCTCAAATGTGTAATATACAGAGATTCAACAAAAATGTCAAATAGGGTTTGTATCAAAGGAGGAGATAATTCTATATTGTAATGTTTACAATTATGAGTTTAGCATATTGATTGAGTATACTTTCTAGAGGCAGCCTCCCTGAGTTGAATATGTTCTGCTATTTATTAGCCTTGTGTCTAGGAGCAAGTTATCTAATCTTAAATCCATAGCTTTTTTCATCAATAAAGTGAGGCTAAATTCCACTTTATTTCATATTGTATTTGTCTTTCTTTGTCCAATTTATTTCACTTAGCACAATACCCTCTAGGTCCATCCATGTTGCCACAAAGGCAAGGTCTTATTCTTTTTTATGGTTGATTAATATTCCATTCTATATATATGCCACATCTTCTTTATCCATTTATCCATCAATGGATGCTTGGATTGCATAGAGAATATAGATTGTATATTACAATAAGATTGTAATAATATTTGGTGACAGATGGTAAACATGATGAGCACTGTGTAATGTATAGAATTGTTGAATCAATTGTTGTATACCTGAAACTAGTATAACACTGTCTGTTAATTATACTTCAATAAAAAAAAAATTAGGGGGGCACCTGGATGAGCACTGGACTCTTGGTTTGGGCTCAGGTCATGATCTAATGGTTTTGTGAGTTCAAGCCCCACGTCAGGCTCTGTGCTGCCAGCTCGCTCCCCTGCCCCCTCTCTGCCCCCTCCCCCACTCACACTGTCTCTGTCTCTCTCAAAATAAATAAATAAACTTGAAAAAATAAGATAAATTAGGCTAAAAATATTATCCACCTGTGATGGTTAATTTTATGTATCAACTTAGCTACACTGTGGTACCTACTTACTTGTTCATATATCAGTCTAGATTTCACTGTGAAGTATTTTTAAGAAATGATTAACACAAACTTTGAGTCAAGCAGATTACCCTTCATAATATGGGTGGGCCTTATACAGTCAGTTGTAAGCCTTAAAATAAACAATAGATCTCCTAAGAAGAAAGGAATTCAGCCTCCTGTTTTCAGACTCAAGACTACAACACCAATTTTCCCCTCAGTCTCCAGCTTGCCAGCCTATCTACAGATTTTGGAATTGCCAGCCCTCACAATTATATCAGCAATTCATAAGAAGAAATCTCTTTTAGGATGATAGATAGATAGATAGATAGATAGATAGATAGATAGATTTATTTTACATCTTATTGGTTCTGTTCCTCTGGAGAACCCTACTACACTACCCTCCCTCATAGTAGTGTTGTAAAAATATTTGTTCTGAAATTTACTTTGACTTGACATTAATGTAGTCACTTCACCTTCCTTGTGGTTATTGTCTGCTTGTTTCTCATTTTCTATCTTTTTACTTTTAATCCATTTGTACATTTAATGTAGGTAACATATAGTTGGGTTTTGCTTTTTTATCCTGATAATTTCCGCCCTTAACTGGGGTGTTTAAAATATTCCTTTGTTTAGCTTCACACTAACATTTGGTATAGTAGAATAGTCTTTTTTCTTTGAAAGATATTTATACTGGGTATAGAATTCTAGGTTGGCAAGTTTTTTTTTTTCCTGTCAGACCATTGAGGATGTTACTCCACTGTCTTCTCACTTGCATCACTTCCAGTGTGAAATCTGCTGCCATCCTTATCTGTGTTTCTCAATACATAATGTGTCTTGTTTTCTGGCAGCTCTTAAGATTTTCTCTTTGTCATTGGTTTTGGGAAATGTATTTGTGACATATTTTTGTATAATTCTCTTCACATTTCTTGTGCTTGGGATTCACTGAGCTTCTTATATTTGTGGGATCATCCAATTGGAAACTTTTCAGCCTTTATTTCTTCAAATATTTGCCTGCCTCTCTCATCTTAGGAACTCTGATTACACACATAGTAGGTCATTTACAGTAGTCACACAGCTCACTAATGCATTCTTAATTTATCATCATCATCATCATCATCATCATTACTTATTCCTTTTTCCCCTTTGTGCTTCATTTTGGATATTTTCTACCTCTATGTCTTGAAATTCACTAGTGTTTTTTACCCGCAGTGTCTATCATTAATTCCATCCAGTGGACTTTCATCTCAGGCATTGTAGTTTCTATCTATAGAATTTCAATCTGGATCTTTAAAAATATATTTCACATCTCTACTTAACACGTTCAATCTTTATTTAGTTTCTGAACATATAAAATGCAGTAACAATAACTGTTTAAACATCAATGTCTGCTAATTCTAACATCTGAGGGCAGTTCCTAGCCAGTTTTTCTGGCTTTTCTGATTTTTCTCCTTATTATGAATTGTACTTTCATGCTATGTTCCTGATAGTGTTTTTTTGGATGTCAGAGTTTGTGAATTTTATCTCATCTGGTGTTGGATTTCTTTATGTCAATAAATACTCTTGAACTTTGTTCCAGAATGCACTTAAAAGCAGTTTGATCCTTTTGGGCATTGCTTTTAACATTTGTCAGGCAGAACCAGAGCAGAATTTAGTCTAGGGTTAATGACTCTCCATTACTGGGGAAAGACCCTTCTGAATACTCTAATGCTCATGAATTATGAGGCTTCAAGCCTGGATAACAGAACAGGCACTATTTCTGGCCCTGTGTGAGTGCTAGGTACTGTTCCCTCCAATCCATTCGGATTTTTCTTTCCCCCATGCCTCAGTGGTTTCTTCATATGCATATGCTGATCACTACTCTGCTGAATACCCGGGGTGAGGTTGGGGGTGGGGGGGTACTCTGCAGATCTCAAGTTCTCTGTAACTCCCCCTCCTGTCTAATACTCTGTCCCATGAATTCCAGCTACCTTGATCTCTTTGGACTTTCATCTTTGTCTTCAAGAAGTCCCCTGGGGTAGATCTGGATTTCCCCTTCCCTATACCATGGCATGGAAATACTCTCAAGTCAGTAAACTAGGAAAATTGTAGAGCTCACCTCTATTGTTTCCCATCTCTCAGGGATATCTCTCCTCCATTGCTTCATGTACAGTGTCTTGAAAACTGTTCATATACTGTGTGATATTTTTTAGTTATTTCAGACAGAAGAGCAAATCATGTTCTTGCTAGCCCATTTTAGCCAGAAGAAGTCTGATGTTATAGAAAATTTAATAAGATAATGAAAGAAAAGTGCTTGGAAAGAGTTCAGTGAATGCTAGCTATTTTATTATTATTATTATTATTATTATTGTCATCATCATCATTAGCATCAGAATTTTAAGCCAGTTAGATTATACTTTTAGGCAAATCTCATTGTATGAATTAAGTTTTCATAAATATGGGGAAAGTGTGGAACAATGAAAATATTAATAGCAATAATAATCGAGCACTAAGTGCTTTAAATTAATTGTCCATTTAATTTCAGTTCAACACTATAAAGTAAGGTAATGTTATCAGCATTTTATAGATGAAGAATCTCAGGTTCAGAGAGGTTAAATAAATTGTTCAAGGTTAAATGGCCCTCAAGTGGTAAGTAGAGAACAGAGCCAACGTGTGTCTAATCCCAAAGCCCGATCTCTTAACCTTCATACATCACAGCCAGATCACTTCTAAGCAACTGTGGAAAAATTCTTGTTTCATAGACCCAAAGACTTTGGAAAAGAATTGATAAAACTGTGTCGTAATGTTACCATGGGCTACTGTGAATATCAGGAAGCCATTTCCATAGATATAAAGTATCTATAAAAGCATGGGTTCCAGTGTGACATTCTTGAGCTTGAAGTCCTGCCACACGGGCCAAATAACAAATTTAATGATGATGTTTACTCATCTCGGAGCAAAGCAAATTTGCTGATAAGATGGCTAGCACATCAATGGATAACATGAACTCCAGCTTCAGTAGTGCAAAACATAAAGGTAATAAGAATAATTTAATGAAGCTGTCAGCTAACTGAAAATGAACAAGATTAAGACTAAGGGGCAAGGGCCAGGTGTGCAATCACTGTGCCAAATAACTCATCAAATGTTTCTCTAGTTGATATGGTAGTTTTTATAAAATACTCTATTGTTTCCATAGATACACCATACAAAGAATTAAACTTAAGACGTTCTATGGATTCATCCAAGTAAAGTTCAGACAGGTTTTTTTCACATGCAAATGTAAGATTTTTAAAGCCTGTGCTTAATCCTAGAACAATATCAATATTTAGTAGTTATTTTAATACAGAAAATTTTAAAGAAAAAACATCCCCATAAAAAAACATATATGTGGGCAAAAAATTCAAGCAATAAAGAAATGTTTAAAAAATTAAGCATTTCTGGGGCACCTGGGTGGCTCAGTTGGTTGAGTGTCTGACTTGAGCTCAGGTCATGATCTCATGGTTCGTGGGTTCAAGCCCCACGATGGGCTGTGTGCTGACAGCTCAGAGCCTGCAGCCTGCTTCAGATTCTGCCTTGGGCTCTCTCTGCCCCTCCCCCACTTGTGCTCTGTCTTTCTGTCTCTAAAATAAATTAAAATTAATTTTTTTTAATTAAGCATTTCTCCTCTGTTCCTCTCATCCAAAACCACCCTACCCCTTTAGTTCTTCTCCTCAAAGGTAATTATGATTAATTTTTGTTATGTTCACTTTTTGAAAAAAATTGAGAAAGATGTGTAGATATGTAGAAATTTTCCTTTTTAAAAACCTATTGAAATTACTTTCATTATTTTTAAGATATTTTTAAGAGATTATACCACCACATATACTCTAGTTTCTATCACTAATTGAATCTATTTTAATTATTTCCCATGGTATTATTTTCAAAATGTCCAGGCAGAGTGTATCAAAACAAATACAAATACCTGAGCTTACACTGAAATTTAGACTGCCAGTAAAAGTGAGAAAATTGAGGATGCCCAGTTCAATGGTAATCACTACAGTTGGACCAAGTCAAGGAGGTGCAGATTGGATTGGTGCAAACTGATTGGATTGTCCAGATCATTGAAAAGAAATACTGCACCATCTTATCAGTTTTCCTGATTATAGTTAATAGAAGAGTAGAGAGAGAATCTATGAAAACCTGGCATATTTTCTCTTTTCTCTTCAGTTTATTTTTTTATCTGCTTGCTTCTTTGCAGTTTCTGGCAAGTTGTTCTCATTTGGGGTTTGTTTGGGGATTTTTGTGAGACTTTTTAGATGTCTTGCCTTTTGTTTGTGAAATCCAATTAATAAACTCTAATCATAGTGAGATATGATTATCAGTTTGAGAGTTTCTCTCTCTTTACACAATATCTTGATTTATTCTTAAGACTTAGATTAATTGGATCAATGATCTGAACTTAGTCTCCCACCTGCTAAGTCTGCCTTTTGCAAAAATTAAGAAAAAGTGGGACTTTGGGCATGAATTCTGTTCTTAACTGCTGTGATTTCATACTTATTCTCTCCTTTGAAAACCAACAAGAAATTTTGTGGAAAGGAGAAATGGGGGGAAATTGGGAAGTTCTTCTCACCCTTCTCAAGAAAAAACTTTATAAGAATGTGGATCTGGGGGATTTCCACTAAACAAACCAAAAAATAAGTAAAAAAAAAAAAAAAAAAAGAAAAAGAAAAGAAAAGAAAAAAGAAAAAGACTATGAAAAACTCAGCCCTGTTAATATCTAAAGTCAAGAACTGATAAATGGATGTAATTTTGAAATGTCTTTAATTCCCATACTTATTTCCATTTTTCTCTGCATAGGATCCTGTGGTGATCAGCAGTACAACATCCAAACAAAAAGTATCCACATACCTGTTTAAAGGGGACTTAGGGATACAACCTAATAGGCAAATAGTTTTCTAACACAGTTTTCTCACTCTGGTGTTTGCTTGGGTTCAAATTCTGACTCTGTAATTTAGCACTTGTCCTCGCAAAGGTTATTTAATTCCTCTAAGGCTTGGTTTCCTCGAGTGTAAAATAAAGTAATGGTACTTAACTCACACAACTGCTGCAAGGATTAAATGAGAAAAATGTACCTAGAACGGTCAGTACTTAATAAAAAGGAAAAAGAGAGGAATCTAATGTGATATTGTATGTCAACTCTTGCCAGACATTTATGCAATGTATTGCATGGTTTCTAATTCTCACACATAGCAGCCATGATGTTTGATCTAAAAATAAGGTATCACAGGCTCAAAATGAGTAAACAACCCAAGAGCAAATATTTAGCAATTGATGCACTTGGGATTCAAATCTAGTTCTAACTTAAAAGATATCCTTCCCATTATACCACTGTCTTCCAAACAGAACATACTGGTTTAAATATGGACATAGTTCTTAGCAGGAGATGGTATTATTTTCCATGGAATTACTTGTGAATGTTTTAAAAAGATAAAATATATTAAGGGTTTGGGCCAGTAGTTGGCACTTACTCTTCATCATTATGATGATGTCCCATTTTGCTTCCTAAAACCCTTGTGGGGTGTGGGATTTTGTCTTCCATCCCCATATTGATCAGTCTCTGCTGTACTTTCTTTTTGAAGTATATCAGAATTGATCCATTGATTCATGGGTTAGATAACTAGAAATTCTTGTTCTGTATTAATACCGCACATATATATAACACTATAAATAAAATAGAATGCTTGATGTTAAATTTAATATTAATTTTTTCCCAAATATACATACCCCGACCTACCCTGTTACTTCAAATGATCAAAGCCTGGGGTGCCTGAGTGGCTCAGTCAGTTAAGCGTCCTACTTCAGCTCAAGTCATGATCTCACAGTTCCTGGGATCAAGCCCTGCATTAGGCTCTCTGCGGTCAGTGCAGAGCCTGCTTGAAATCCTCTGTCTCTCCCATTCTCTGCCCCTCTCTCACTCTCTGCACCTCCCTTGCATGCTCTCTCTCTCAAAAAAATAAACATTTAAAAATTAAAAAAGAAAACAAATAAGTCAAGTCTAAGGGATATCTTAAGTCAAGGAGCCATCTTTGTGGGTACAAATTAATATAAAAATATGAAGAGAAAGTTCAGGCCCCCTACTATCCATAGTATTCAATGTATCTGAATTTTAAAAAAATTTTCCAGCTTTGTTGAGGTACAATTGACATATAAAATTGTGTAAATTGAAGATGTACAATGTGATGATTTGATACACATATATATAGCAAAATGATTGCCAATATAAAGTTAATTAATACTCTATCACTTCACATAATTGCCACCTGTGTGTGTTAAGAACATTTACAATCTAATCTCTGCAAGTTTCAAGTATTTAATATAGTATTATTAACTATAGTCACTATGCTGTACATCAGATCCCCAGAAATTATTCATCTTATAGCTAGAAGTTTGTACCCTTTGACCATTATCTCTACATTTCCCCCTACTCTCCAGCGACTGGAAACCACTATTTTACTCTCTGTTCCTGTATGTTTGGCTTTTTTAGATATCACATATAAGTGAGACTATATGGTCTTTGTGTTTCTCTAACTTATTTCACTTAGTATAATGCCCTCAAAGTTCATCCATGTTGTTTTTGCAAATGGCAGGATTTTTTTCTTTCTCATGACTGAATAATACTCCACTGCATATATACCACATTTCCTTTACCCATTCATCCACTGATGAATATTTAGGTTGTTTCTGTGTCTTGGCTATTGTGAATAATGCTGCAATGAATATGGGAGTGCAATATCTCTTCTAGACACGGATTTCATTTCCTTATTGCTGGATCATATGGTAGTTCCTTTTTCTTTTTCTTTTCTTTTTTTTTTTTTTTTTTTTTTTTTTTTTGTGGAAACTCCATGCTGTTTTCCATGGTGCCTGCACCAATTTTCAATGGAACTGGATTTATTGAAATATTTTATTTAAGGTATCACATCTTCCATAAAGGAATTGCAAGGCAGGTCAGAGCACCTATCTCATTATTCCTGGTTTCCTTTGATCTACATCAGTGGTTCTCAAGTGGAGGCAATTTTGCCCCCCGCCCCCAAGGGAAATTTGCTGATGCTTGGACAGATTTTCAGTTGCCACAACTTGATGGGCAAAAGAGTGTTACAGGCATCTAATGATTACAGGTGAGGGATGCTGTTGAACACCCTAAGATGCACAGGACAGCCCCTACTGCCCCCACAGCAAAGAATTGCCAGCTCAAAATGAATAGTACGGAGATTGAATTAGATAAATTACCTAGGGAGCTTTTTTAAATGACGATATTGCCTGGGCCTCCCCCCAACCAAAAATGTGGACCTAAGTGTCCTGGGGTAGACACTGATTATATATGCACGCCAGTTCCACAAGTGATGTGCAGGTTGCCATTCAATCAGAATTGTGAACCACTCCTCTAGATGTAGCTAACTAGTTTGTATAAAGAAATGGAGGGGCGCCTGGGTGGCGCAGTCGGTTAAGCGTCCGACTTCAGCCAGGTCACGATCTCATCTCACTGTCCGTGAGTTCGAGCCCCGTGTCAGGCTCTGGGCTGATGGCTCAGAGCCTGGAGCCTGTTTCCGATTCTGTGTCTCCCTCTCTCTCTGCCCCTCCCCGGTTCATGCTCTGTTTCTCTCTGTCCCAAAAATAAATAAACATTGAAAAAAAAATTAAAAAAAAAAAAAGAAAGAAATGGAAAAGACAGTTACAACGTGAGAAAATTCTTATTGGGATTTTGCCAGATGGATTCCTGCCCCCCCTTCTCCCTCTCCGGTTGTGCCAGGAGAGTCCTAACTTTTTGCCAGAGATCTCATTAGAATTTGCTCTTTATTACAGCAATTCCCCAAATAGTGTGTTCATTAGTGGGAATAAATCTCATTTAAATTAGACAGACTCAAAAAACTCAAAATATTCACCACAGCCAACACCATATATGTGGCTTTTACCTAAACTCCTTCCTGTGAACAGCTATGTGGTTATTTTTTTTCTTTGTCCCCAAAATACCTTTGTTTACCTCTCTTAACTTGAATCTGCAGTGTTGCTATCCTTCCTGCAAATTCATCCTGTCCTTGGCTCCTCCTTCATATGCTCTCTTTGCTCCACTGCTTAATTACTTCTAACTCATCCCCGAAACAAACCTCTTCCAGCCAGATTTTCTCATGTGATCCTAAGTCAAAGTGCAGAAGAATGTGGAGTCCCCATTAAACATCAGTGATTCAGAATCCCTCCAGGGTCTCTTCTCTGTACCAGAGTAGCTTATTAAATTACTGCTGTTATTGTTTAATGGGAAGTCAAAATAAGTGGGGAAAAAAGAGGTTATTTAATTTCTCTAATTTAAGTTTCCCCACACAGATTGACTTAGAAAGCTCACTAGGCTGAGTGAAGGATTTTAAAATATACTATGGAAAATGATTTTGGGCACATTTGCAACAGGGCTGATGATTGTGAATGTTACACAATAAATGTACAGATCATTCCCTCCTCCAGATAACAGTTTTACCATCAGCTGCTGGAAGTCCAATTTCTGCCAAAGGAGCAAGGTTATTTTAAGTTATTTGACAAAATGGTTTTAACTCCCAGAAATAAAGCAAGTTGCTCTAATGCATATCAGCTATAGACTTTATTTCCTCCTCATGTGACATGCTTCTGCAGAGTAAATGGAGAACTACAGAATATGGAACTTGGACATATTCTGCCTTTAAAAAATGACAAATGAAAATGAGAGAAGCAACATAGTTAGAAATTTCTGAGCTCTGATGGTTGCCATATGGCAAAGGTAATCCAGTAACATATACCAAGAAGGGCAAGAGCATTAAAAATAATGTGATTTGTATCATGGAAATATTGATCATCAGTGCCAAAGAGAATCTGAGGTGTGTTTGAACAAGAAATAATGGTGGGGCCATAAAAAAGGATGAGATCTTGCCATTTGCAACAACAAAGGTGGACCAAGAGGGTATTATGCTAAGTGAAACAAGTCAGACAGAGAAAGACAAATACTGTATGATTTCACTCATATGTGGAATTAAAAAAGAAAGAAAAACAAAGAATAAGCAAACAAAAAGCAAAACCAGACCTATAAATCCAGAGAACAAATTGATGGTTACCAGCAGAAAGAGTGGGTAGAAAGGATGGGCAAAATGGGTAAAGGAGAGTGGGAGATACAGGCTTCCAGTTATGGAATGAATAACTCACAGTACTAAAAGGCACAGCATTGGGAATATACTCAATGATATTGGAATAGCACTGCATGGTGACAGATGGTAACTGTACTTATGGTGAGCATAGTAAACATATAGAGAAGTTAAATCACTATGTTGTACACCTGAAACCAATGTAACAATGCATGTCAACTATACTCAAATTTAAAAATTATTTTAAAAAAGAAGTAACTTGGGAAAAATAAACACGTATGCTCATGAATTACAAAGGAACTATTATTCCTTCCTTAGCAATTTTACTCCTTAGCTCCCTGTATTGAGTAAACCCAAAAGGTGTTGCTTTACAGCTGCGGTCTATAATTTTTTTTTTCACAAAAGACCAAATAGTAAATATTTTAGGCTGTGGGGGCCATACTGTACCTGTCTCAATAACTCAATTGTGCCACTGTGGTGTTAAAGCAGCTATAGACAACCCAAAAACAAATGGGCTTGGATGTATTCCAAAAAAACTTAACTTACGGATGCCGAAATTTGAATTTCATGAAATTTTCACATCACAAAATAATATTCTACCTTTTTTTATGCTTGTAAAGTATTAAAATTATTCTTAGCTCATAGGCCATTTGAAAGAGGCAGTGTACTCGATTTGGCCCATGACCCCTAGCTTGTAGAGAACCCTGCCTTATAGTATTAGTATTTCTCTTCTATTGTTGAAATTCAAGGAACTGAGAGGCCAAGAATGTTGGATGTATTTTCTATGTGGATACTGAAATCAGTAACATTTAGGATGGGAATTGTTAGAGTGACAGTGAACCAAGAGTTAAACTTTCTAAAAATGAAGGATAATGATCTAGAGGATGTTAGATGACTGCCTCATAGAGATAGTGGATGTTAGATGGGGCGCCTGAGTGGCTCAGTCAGTTTAGCTTCTGACTCTTGATTTCAGCTCAGGTCATGATCTCACAGTTCTCATGAGTTCAAGCCCCATGTCGAGCTCCACGCTGAGAGTGTGGAGCCTGCTTGGGATTCTCCTTCTCTCCCTGTCTCTCTGCTCCTCCCCACTCACATTCTCTCTATCTTTCAAAATAAATAAACTTTAAAAAAATGTTTAAAAAAGAGATGAGGGTGTTAGAGATAGATAGCAATAGTTCCAAAGCCAAGTTTTAGTGAGGAAGGGTGAAGAATAGTCTGGATGCATTGGTGAAGGCTGTCCTGTATATTGTAAAATGTTAGAAGAACTCTTGTCCTCTATCACCCAGTTGCCAGTAGTACCCGTGGCCCCAATTCTGGCAATTAAAAATATCTCCAGACATTACCAAATTTCCCCTCAGGAGAATTGCCCCAATTGATAACCATTGCTCTACCGCAAAACTTCACACCAAATTCTCCATTTTATTCAATTCCTTTCCTCCTGTTTTTTCATGGCTTTCCTGTCTGGCGTTCACCTCCACCACCCCACTAAAGGGGCTTTTATTAAGGTCACTAGTAACTTTCCCATTACTAAATTCAGTGTTCAATGTTTGGTCTCCCTTATGTTCCTCTTCACATTTGACAGAGTTGATCTCTCCCTCCTCCTTCAAACATTTTCTTCATTTGGGTAATAGGACACCTCACTCACCTGATTTTCATATTCTCTTATGAGCTGCTCCTTCTCACTTTCTTTCCAATCTCTGATCTTGGTGCAGTGGCCTAAGATTCGGTTTTTGAGCCTCTTTTCTCTCCCCATTTTTTCTATTGGCACTCATCCAATCCTACAGATTTAAATACCATCTGTGTATTCAAGACTCTAAGTCTCATGTCTCCATCCAAGTCATCTTCATTGCACTGAGACTTACGTAGCCAGTTACTGTATGACATATTCACTTCTATATCTAATTGGCATCTGAAATTATATCAAAAATGGATAATCCAATATTTCCTGTAAACCTGTCCTGCCCACAGCCTTTCTCATTTTGGTTGATGGCAACTTCTTTCCTCAGTGACTGTGGTCAAACATTTTGAGTAATCTTTACTCCTATTTCTCCCATGTCACCTCCAATCCATTGGAATATCCTTTTGTCTTTACAACTTCAAAACGTCCAGAATATAATCACTTTCCATTCCTTTGGTCCTACTCAAATCCAAAACATCATCTTCTGGCATCTGAATTATTTTAGTAATAATAGGAGGACATGGTTTTCCAGCTAGTCCCCCTCTTCCCACCCCTGCCCCCTACAGTCCATTCTAAAGGCAGCATCCAAACCAATCCTTTTAAAAGCTAATTTGGATCATGTCACTTCTTGGCTCAAAACCCTCCTATGGCTTCCCATCTCCCTCAGAGTAAAAGCCAAATATGTCACAGAGACCTGCATTATTTTGTTCCTTGTTATTTCCTATATTGGGTTGTATAGTATTCCCCCAAAATTCATTGTCTACCTGGAACCTCAGAATCTGACCTTATTTGGAAATAAAGTCTTTGCAGACATAGTTAGGAGAAGGTCATACTGGATTAGGGTGAGCCCTAATCAATGAATGATGTCCTCAGGAAGAGAAACAGAGATAGAGACACAAAAGGGGTGGGAAGAGAAGAGAGAAAGGCATGGGAGGCAGAGACTGGAGTGGTACCTCTACAAACCAAGAAATGTCAAGAATTGCTGGCAACCACCAGAAGTTAGGAGAGAGGCATAAAACAGAAGCTCCAGAAGGAATCAACCTGCCAGGCTTATATTTCAGACTTCTAGTCTCCAGAACCATGAGAGAATATATTTATGTTGTTTTAAGCCACCCTTAAAACAACTTGGTGGTACTTTGGTATGGCAGCCCTGGGAAATGAATACACTTCTTTCATCCGCTTCTGCTCTTTCCCTTCTCCTTCTCCTCCAGCTACAACCGACTTGCTATCCTCAAAATTATCCAATCCTTCTTTTTCTTTATTCTGTCTTTTTCAGAATAAAGTTCAAAGTTCCTAACACAGCATACTTCCCTAGTTATCCAGTGTCTTTCTACCTCTCAGCTTTATTTTCTGAAACTCCCACTATTTTTCAACTTTACGAAAATACCCATTTCTTCATTCTTTACTTAGCCATTCACTAAGCATTTGTGGAGCACCTACCCACGTGTGAAAATTCTGTCTTAACAAGAAATTTAATGAAGCCAGATCATGTCCCTATTCTCATGGTGCTTATTATATTTCTTTACTGAGATAGTCAGTGGCAAAATTAATATACTCAAAGAGAGATAAATGCTATGAATAAGATAAATCAGAAACTGTTACAGAGTAACTAGATTGGAAAGGTGGGCAGGAAAGGCCTGAATAATAAGAAGTCAACTTTTGAGCATTTGGAGAGAATTTTCTAGGAGAGGGAACAAAGACAAAGACTGAGGGGAAAGGAGGTCAGCAGGTTCAAGAAACAGAAAGAAGGCTGGTGTCTTTGAAGAGCCTCGGGCAGGGATAGAGTCTACTGGGACAAATAAGAGATTTGGCATTGTAAAGCCAAAAGAGGGTACCAAGCAAGGGAGTGATATAACAGATTTTTGTTTTAAAAGGGGCACTTTGGGTGCTGGGTAAGGAGTGAATTATAGGGAACAAAGGGAGGAGCAGAATTTGTAGGTTCCTGAGCATACCACGCTTGCCCACACATCTCTATTTTACAACTTCAGCAAACTTTTCTCATCCTTTAGATCTCAACTAAAATATTGGCACCTCTGTGAAACCTCTTGTCATTTACCCAGGAAGATCTGAGTACTTTTTCCTCCAGAAATCCCATTGCATCCGAGGGAATCAGAGCACATTGTTAAGGCCCACAGTCCTTTGGAAGGATCAGAGAATAATGTATGTTTCTGGTGTCTGTGTTATTTTTCTTTATATACTAGAGAAAATGTTGCTACTGTCACTCTGTCTCAATTTACTCCAGCTTCCCATGTTGAAGCTGGATGAAAGAATCAGTTGCACTTTTAAAGAGGTCATAGTCATTTCTATATAAAGCCAACATGCTAGAGCAAATTTATCCTAAAATTCAGTACATACAAGTTAAAAGGAGAGGTTTAAAATATCAAGTGCTAAAAGAAAGGGCTATATATAATAAATGTTTTTATGTTTGGTTTTTGTTTGTTGCCTCCAATGCTGATCTCAATGCTATGTAATAGACACTACCCTGGACAGCTACCGATGTCTTCTTAAACTTTCCCAATAGTCTTGAGAGAGAAGTCTCCCCACTATAATCATTACCCTGTGGATTTCTTTCAAGTACATCACTATCTTGCATATTTATAAAGTTCATGCTGCTCAACTTTCAAATTCAGTCTTCATTTCAGCAAGAAGTGAAGTATACGTTTGACGGTTTCTGGTAGAAGAAATATATTTTTCTCTGACTTACCTAACAAGTTTTTGATTTCTCTCTTTTGTCCTCAGAATACTCCCTTAGGGGTTTCTCATCCTCAAGCTACTGTCAAACTCTAATACTTCTTACAGGCACCGATATCTAGATACTGAACCCACAGATGACAAGCAATTTCCTCCTGAAGTTCCCTGATGGGAGTCACAGTGGACTCGCAAGAAGCCACATTGGGAAATATTATGGAAACTTAGAAGGAATTACACCCTTTCCTCTAAGCCTTCAGGCTGTCTGAAAACAAATCAACACATGCTGAGTGCCCAAGTACCCTTCTGCCAGCTAGTTTAGGTGAGGTTAAACCTCTGCAACCCTCTCCCATAAAAAACAAGTGAAAAGCTGCACTGAAGCTCTAAAAGTCTGTTTAAACATGCACTGCAGTGGAAACACAGGTTTCTTGATTAACATGATGCTCCCCCTTCACCTTTCTCCTAATGAATGGGCCATCCGTTGCCTCGTTGTCCAATCATGCAACTTTGAGTTGCCACAAATGAGAAGGCCTTTGCATGAACATAGTTCCCTACATGGAAAAAGCAGCCCCAGCTCACTAAGTTGTTCAGGGCCAGCTGTCAAATCAGAGATGAAAGGACTGATTTTTTAGGAGTTCACAGAGCAGATGAGGAAAACACTTTTAAAGTGCTGTCAAGGTGCGGCTGTCCTTGAAGAAATGGCTTCCTGACAGCTGCTGGTACATTCCTTCCTGCCAATGTTTAATTTCTCTCAGATAGGCAGGGTTTTAATTAGGTTCCTAGGGCAGCTAGCTCTGTATCTTTGACCTTATCAAGGATGCAGGATTTCAAAGCACAAGCTTAGCTAGGTCTTCATTACTGATCAAAAGTCTCCCCAGGAACACTCCTGGGCTCAGACTTCAGTTCCTCAAAAACCAAAGCTGCCTTTTCATGCTTCCTTCTAATGGGTAGTCTCATACTAGCATCCCTGTCATTGCCAGGTTCTTCAAGGGAGCAGGGAGTGTTCGGGAGACAGAAATTAGATGCAATTCGTATAAGAAAATTTTCACATCTGAAGCTACTTACATACTTCACTACAAAGGCCTTCTAATATTTGGGAGAAGTTTGCATCTGGTTTATTGACTTGATTTTCAAATGTATAACATTCTGAGTGGAAAAAAAATTCCTGTAATTGAATACTAGGGCTTAGTTTCAACCTGGTTGAGAGTGAGTAACTCCTCTAAAAAGACAGATGTTGAATTTTAATAATAGAATTTTTTTGGCATGTAAAATTAAGCATAGAGCATCTGCTTTTTACAATGCCAACATCTGTTTCTTTGACATCCCTGTCTTCCCTTCTGCTAGATCCAACTGTGAATTTGCTATAGAAATCTGATATGAAAAACAGATAAAATTGTTCTTGACATGCTGAATTCTACAGGGCCAGCATAAACTAGACTATCAGAATTAAACGCACATTCTAAAAGAAGAAAAACTTCTGAGTCACTCCTACTCATGATACTCAGTCTCCAACTAAAATCAGGAAATGTAGAATTTTTCAAGGAAAGGGTGACATTATTTACAAATGACATTGTATGTTATAGGAAACTTTTTGGAAAAATTATTTAAAATGCAACTTTTAAGTCTGTCATTAATAGAATCATGCAGTACATGTCAGTCACCAAGAAAATTCACCCAAGAAAAGACATTACTTTGATTATGAGCTTTAAAAAAGGTGTTCAGAGAGACTAAAATCACTAAAAATGCAATACAGTTTTGTAGTAAGAATAAAATTTTCATTAGGTGACCATAATGATCTTGTATTGAACGAAAGTAAATAAGTGGTTCAATAATGGACTGTTCAGCTATTCCTATATCACTTTAATTCCCACATATTTATTTATTCATTCATCAGATATTATTAAAGATTAATTCTGTGCCAGTAGGGTTAGGTGTTAAGGATACATACATTACTATGGCAAACATAGTCCCTACCTTTGTGAAATGTAACGTCTAGAGGGAAAACATACATTTAACATATAAACATGCAAGTAAAGATTACAAATTTTGTTAAGGGCTCTAAGATAAAGTAGAGATGTGGTGTATTGGGGAATTATTAGTAAAGGAAGGCATTCAGAGGAAGGAAATATTAACCCAGTACCTAAAAAATGAGTAGACACTAGTAATGAGGAGAAAATAAGATCTTTGGGGGAAAAATTGAGCAAAACTTGCTGAAAAAGGCCAATATGGCTAGAAAGTATAATGAGGATGAAGTGAGACAGGAGAGATAACAACTGGATCCATGTCAATTCCTGCAACCATCTCAGTATTGCCCTAGGTTCAGAAGCCACTGTTGTTCCTGGCTTGGAAGAAAAAGGATGCCCCAGAACAGAGACTCACTGGTCCACTGACAGGTAGTATGATCTCACTGCTGGCATACCCATGGTCACAAGTTCAACTCTATATCTCAATTTGAGTAATGAGTCACCTGCCATTTTATTCTTTGCCCGAGTCCTATACTGAGGACTTCCATCAGTGTTTCTGGTTCTGCTGGGCCTGAGGTCAGCCTGGCACTGGTAGTGCCTCTGAGCTGACCATCAAACCTCTGCACCATGCTTAAGCACTGTATTGTACTACACTCTAGGGTTATAAAGAACAGCAATTCTGGGGCGCCTGGGTGGCTTGGTCGGTTAAGCGTCCGACTTCGGCTCAGGTCATGATCTCATGGCCTGTGAATTCGAGCCCCGCGTCGGGCCCTGTGCTGACCGCTCAGAGCCTGCAGCCTGTTTCAGATTCTGTGTCTCCCTCTCTCTCTGCCCCTCCCCTGTTCATGCTCTGTCTCTCTCTGTCTCAAAAATAAATAAACGTTAAAAAAAATTTTTTTTAATAAAATAAAAAAAAAAAAAAGAACAGCAATTCATCCAAGTTCCTGCAGTGATAGGAACACACAATAGGAGTGGCTTTTAAAATGTGGACATCTAGGTCTCAGGAACCAAAGAAACTAGAGACTTGTGTTCAGTTCATGGCAGCTCTAGGAACATTATGCCTCTCCCCTCAAAAGCTCATCGATTTATATAACATGGCTACTCTCTCCATGCTTTTATCTCCCAGCTTCTTTACCAGCTGTGCCATTGTGTCTATTACCCATAGCTTCTCCCTTGTAAATTTTGTTCTGTGTGATTCTGCCATGTTTTCTCAGTATTCTCTAGAGATAGAATCTGATAGGCTCAATTTGTCTTTTTGCATCAGACCAGCTTATTGATTACTTAAACTTGGATCAGTATCATCCTTTAATCCCATCAGCTATGTCCAGAAAGCATGGAATCTGATGTTAAAAATATTGCTGCCCTTCGTGATTTCAAACTATACTACAAAGCTATGGTAATTAAAACAGTATGGTACTGGCATAAAAATAGACACAGGCTAATGGAACCAAATCAGGAGCCCAGAAATAAACCTTCCGATGTAAAATCAAATAATATTTAACAAGGAAGCCAAGAATACTCCATGGAAAAAGGATAGTTTCTTTAATAACTAACATTGGGGAAACTGGATAATCACATGCAGAAGATTGAAATTGTACCCCTATCATACTTCACTCCCAAAAATGAACTCAAAATGGAATAAGGACTTAAACATAGGTCCTGAAACCATAAAACTCCTAGAAGAAAACATAGAGAAAAAAACTGCTTGGCAATGGTGTTGGCAATGATTTTTAAAATATGGCACCCAAAGTGCAAGCAATAAAAGCAAAAGCTAAACATGTTAGAGTGCATCAAACTAAGAAGCTTCTACACAGCAAAGGAAACAGTCAACAAAATGAAAAGGCAACCTATGGATTGGGAATAAATATGTGCAAATTATATATCTGATAAGGGTTAAAGGATATCACCTCACAACTGTTAGAATGGCTATCATCAAAAATACAGGAGATTACAAACGTTGGCAAGGATGTGAAGAAAAAGGACTATTGGTGGGAATGTTAATTGGTATAACCATGTTCCTCAAAAAATTAAAAATGGAGCTACCATATCATTCAGCTATCCCAATTTTCTGCATATATCCAAAGGAAATGAAATCAGGATCTCAAAGAGGTATGCGCACTTCATGTTCCACTTCTTGTTCCACTGAAGCATTATTCACAATAGCCAAGATAGACAAATGACTTAAGTGTCTATCTACAGATGAATGGATAAAGGAAATGTGATAGATAGATAGATAGATAGATAGATAGTAGATAGATAGACACATAGAGATACAACTGTATATATACACACACACAATAGAATACTATTCAGTCATGAGGAGAAAAAAATCCTTCCATTTAGGACAACATGGATAGACATTGAGGGCATTATGCTAAGTGAAATCAGTCAGACAGAGAAAAACAAATGTTATACGATCTTGCTTATATGTGGAATGTAAAAAAGCCAAGCTGAGACAGAAGAGAATGGTAACTATGAGGGGTTGGGGAGTGCGGGGAAGATGTTGGTCAAAAGGTATAAACTTCCAGTTAAGATGAATAAGTTCTGGAAATATAATGTGCTGCATGGAAACGATAATTAACAATACTGTGTTATATACTCAAAAGTACCTGACAGAGTAGATCTTAAACTTTCTCGCCACAAAAAAAGAAATGGTAATTATGTGAGGTGGAAAGGCATTACCTCTTCCTACTGTAGTAATCATTTCACAATATATAAGTCTATTAAATCAAACATGTTATACATCTTAAACTTACATAATGTTATAGATGTCAAGTGTATCTAAATAAAGCTTGGAAAAAAATAAAATAAAAATGAAAGAACATTGCTCCCTCAATTTCCTCATTTACAAATGAGGGCAAGGCCCCCTTTACTTCCTTCCGAAAAATTATGATTATAATATGAGACGTGGGTTCTGAAATCACCTAAAAAAGTTAAAAGTCACATATTATGATTCAGGTATTATTATACCCTAAATGCTATTACCATCATCAAATTTAAGATATAACAACAGAATTCCACCATATTGCTATCATATTTCAGAGAGAAGGATAATACTGTGGTCTTCAAACATCATCTTTCAGCATCATCTCTCCTTCTTGTTCCTGTACCATTTATTATTATGTTTATATCTCTATTTCTTCCACTAGACCATTAATTCAATAAATTTTTTTTTAATTTTTTTTCAACGTTTTTTATTTATTTTTGGGACAGAGAGAGACACAGCATGAACGGGGGAGGGGCAGAGAGAGAGGGAGACACAGAATCGGAAACAGGCTCCAGGCTCCGAGCCATCAGCCCAGAGCCCGACGCGGGGCTCGAACTCACGGACCACGAGATCGTGACCTGGCTGAAGTCGGACGCTTAACCAACTGCGCCACCCAGGCGCCCCTCAGTAAATATTTTTTGAGCCAAGCACTATGCTAGGAATCTGATATGCAACACTGGGCAACATAGAATGGTCTCTGAACTCAAGAAGTTTATTGTCTAACAAGAAAGACAGACAACCAAAAATCTATGCCTATAAGCTGTGATAAGCATGCGATAGCTTTCTATGTCCTACTTAATATGCAGCATCTAAGTAAGTATTCACAAGGCAGTGACCATGTGTAATTGTTATCGTCATGCCTCCCAGTAGATAAACAGAGTGTTTGCTGGAGGATCTGGGACCCATCCAGGAAAAAGATATAATTTAGTCTGAAACTGAGAGGAAGAATTCTCAGGAAGAGAGTCTTTGTCAAGTTAGAGAGGCCAGTACCAAAAAGTCAGTTGCTATGTGTATGTATATACATAATTATTATATTATATTATATTATATTATATTATATTATATTATATATGTATATATACATACATATTCCATCAGTGAAAGTAATAGGCATATAGTAAGCACTCAATAAATGTTAGCTGCCATTATTTCTTTAATTTTAATTGTCTCTGGGCCAGAAATATGCCACTATAATGAAGAACCAAGCCAAGCATTTAGAGGCTTTTCACGTTGTGTTTTAAAAGCTGCAACAGAAATTATGTACAAAGAGCAAATTATTTGACTCACATTATAATTGAATCAGGGCTAAAATTAGGTGTCTCCTAGTGGGGGCTTCAAAATCATTTTTATTCCCTTGATTGTCTTTGAAAATGATCCTGTTAATATATGATAGGAACAATAACATAGAGGAAATGATCAAACAAGGTATAGTTTGGGGAGAACAATGACTGTTGTGTTTAAATTTCTAGGAACGTGATGCACTTCATAACTGTTGTTCACTCTCATTGCATTCCATTAAATCTGGAAGATTATTGGTTGGTTATGCTGAGTGCTTCTTTTCATTATCCTTAGAGCACAAATAATAAGTTGATTTTCAAGCTGCAAATGCTTTCTTTTTAATCAAGCTTTTGCCAGAGTGGAACTTAAGTTCAAGAGTTGTTATTACTTTAAAAATCTGTATTAACAACACAAATCACCATGGTTTCTAAGCACTCTATTGCCTCCAAATCGTGTTAACATGTGCACCCAGAGACTTGGGTGTTGGGCCAAATCTTATCAATCTAAATGAGAAAGAAAACAAAGTTCAATGACTACAGATAGGAAAACAAATACTGTAAATGCCCTGGGTTTGAACACATTGGGTTATTTTAAAGCTTATACAGAAAAAAAATGTGAATACATTGTCTACGTATTTGTTGTCAAATTACTGCTTCTGAAAAGTACAAAGAATGTCTTTATTGGGTACCTGCATGTATACCAATTTAAAGAAAAAAATCTTTACAACAACAGGATCTTCACAATTGGGAAGATGTGCTATGAATAAACAACTCTACCGAATTTATTCAGGAGCATTTAGGGTAATAGTCCAGTCAATTAAATAATAAGCCCAGGGGCCACTACCCAAATTAATGGTAGAATATCTACTGTATTGCTTTTCCAAAAATTCAAAATATACTACACTGTATTTCATAACTCCATATAATGTTTGACTAATACTGAGAATTTGATCATTCTAAATCCTGGGATTGCAGGGTTTCTTGTAGTACCACCCCACTATCATTTAAGTCCACCTGCCTTGAAAGTGATGTACAAACACCAGGAAGCCTTTGTCGTTAATCTGCCTTGATGGTAGAATAGCCTCTTCTGAGAATATAGAAAAAGATCAAAGAATAGCCCTTGTCTGTAGCCATCATTTAAAAAGCAAATAAAACAGGGAAGGATAGCATGAAAGACACAAATTCTCTCTACAAAGACATACTATACATTTATTTTATTTTTAAAATTTACACACACAAAAAGCCATGAATGTTTTTGTGTATGTAGGTATAAAAACTTCAAAGAATAGTGTCTCCACCTTCCAGATGCTTTCTCCAAGACAGCTGCTACTCTATTTGGTTTCAAAGCATATGGCACACGTGTTCATGTAGAGATATGTAATTTTACATTTCCTTTTTAGGTTAACTGGTGACTTTATTTATTTTTCTAAAAGTTTCTTTTTTGGCCTAATAATATATCCTAGAGCTTTTCAAATGTCAGTATATATATATCTACCTGATTCTTCAGAATTGCCACAGACATGGTGTTCTATGAATGTGAGCACTACCACGTATTCAACTAATTACCAATTGATGGATTTTGTTCTTACCAATAATGCTGTGGTAAACATACTTCTATTTACCATACCCACATCTGAATGGTTGTCTAAGGTACCTACCTAAAAGTGGGATTGCTACCTTGAAGATTACACATATTTAAATCTTTATGAGATGCTGCCAAACTACCATCCAAAAAGGCTATATACCAATTTATATACCGAGCAGCACAGCAGAAATGGAACTTCCCAGTCCCTTATACTCCCGTGATTATCGTGATTAAAATTTGCCAACGTGTTAGGTGAAAATATCTCATTATTTGTATCTGTATTTTCCTGATTCCTAGTGAGGCTGAGTATCCTTTCATGTGTTTATGGGGCATTTGCACATCTTCGAAATCCCATTACTTGTTACTATACGTCTTCTATTAGGACTATTTTCTCCTGATAAGACAATTCAAAGAGCTGAGCTTTGAGGGAAAGGTACTTTAATAGGGAAATGAGAAACCCTGGACAAACATATCTCATATTATTACTGAATGTTTTAACCCAGAACCACTTGTGGATAAACAGAATTAATGACTATTAATTGAGTGGATTTAATGTACTAACATAAAATAACAAATTCTAAAATTCAGAATCCTGTGTAAGTTTTACTTAATGGTATTTCGGTAACCTTTGACAAATTACTTAACTTCTCTACAGCTTAGTTATCTCATCTGTAAAATGGAGAAATCTTACTACCTGATAGATTGTTTTTTTTATTTTTTTAATGTTTATTTATTTAATGTTTAATTAATTTAATGTTTATTTATTTTTTAATGTTTATTTATTGAGACAGAGAGAGACAGAGCATGAACAGGGGAGGGGCAGAGAGAGAGGGAGACACAGAATCTGAAATGGGCTCCAGGCTCTGAGCTGTCAGCACAGAGCCCGATGCGGGGCTCAAACTCACAGACCATGAGATCATGACCTGAGCCGAAGTCAGATGCTTAACCGACTGAGCCACCCAGGCACCCCCCCTGATAGATTGTTTTGAGGATTATTTGAATTTGATGTATATAAAGTGCTTGGAATAGTGCCTGGTCTATAGTAATTGCTCCAAGAAGAAGATTGTGCAAATAACTCATTGCACATGTACAGTTGAATAGAATGTGTGTGGAAAATGGTGATTTGAAGAGCAATTCAAGAGTTACATTATACATATATATTTACATATATTTACATATGCATAATGAGAATTTCTCATTATGTGAGTGGGGAATCGGGTGGTAAGCAATAATTATGAAATCTTCCAAGAGAGGAAGAGGCATCTGAGAAGGCTACCTGATGCTGCCATCTGGCTATTTTGGTTATAATTCTCTTCCTGAAGTGCAGGTAGGTGCATGTGTCAGGAGCAAAAAGCCAACTAGGACAGGGTGTCCTATTGGAGGGCATTCAAAGCAGGGAGCACTAGTAAAACATCCATGTCGAAATCTTTAAGAATGACATGAAAGTTAGGAGCTCCTCTGACACAATGTGAAGAGTGGAAAGGACTCAGCCCAGTCCCAGAAACTGGACAGGAATTGAGTCGGAATGAGAGCAGGGAGGAATTAAAGAGGAAATGAGACAATTACTTCACTCTTGCTTGAACTATATGCCTCACTTTTATGAGTCAGTGGATGTTAGACAGGCTCACACACATAGGACAAAAAGATTCAGCACTGAAACCAGATGAACAATTACCATGATCTAGGTTAACTAGACTAAAACCACCATGATCTTGAGTGTGTATATTGTTGCTTTGTGCCATAGACATGATATGCAGCAAGCATATCACACTGAGGATCTGCTCGTCAAACTGCAGTCAAAGACATAAATCAGTTTTATATAGTATCTAACCAACATACATCCAACAATAACTCCACTCCCCATTGATAATCTTAACATTAAAATGGATTTTAAAAATGTAAAGAGGCTTCTATAACTAGCAAAAAAAAAATGACATTAATGAGAGAGCAAGAGATTATATTTGCTTTCCTAAACCATGAAGTTGAAATCATGGAGAATTCTTCCTAAATTAAGACAACTGCAATGAAGAGTTTGCTTCCATGCCCTTCTCCTGCAGATTTTAGTCTATGCTTTGTATTTGCAGAAAGGTATCTTTCATTTTCTTCTTAAAATTCTGTCTGAATATTTAAGTTTGACATATCCTCTGAGTTATTTCTGGAGACTCATTCTGGTATGGTGACCATTCACAGTTTGACATATATGTATGTTATTGAAACCTTGCAGAGATTTCCATGAGTGATTTTAGTGATAGTATTAATTTTGAGCATCAGGTGTGTGCTATTATAAAATTATATCAACAGCATACATTGTAACAGCATCTTGCCCATATTTTGTTGGGGAGGGGAGAGCGAGGTGTGAGGGGGGTCAATGGGAGTGGGAGGAGGGAGGCAGGTTGTGGAAAAGGCCCTGTAACTGGAGTCAAAACTCCATGACTGAGACAAGTATCACCACTTCCCACCTAGGCAAATCATTGAACTTCCTTTCTTACATTTGTACAATAAATAACTGTGGGAATTAAAAAGCTAATATGTGTAAAAATTTTCCGTAATAATAACAGCTAACACTTTGGAGTGCATACTATGTGCCAAGAACTCAGCTAAGTGCATTATATGGATCATTTCATTTAATCCTTCCAACAACCCTGCGAGTTAGGAATTATTAGTTGCATCATTTTACAGATGAACAGCTTGGAGAAATCAAATAACTTGCCCAAAGCTACAATGCTTGTAAGTGTAGTAAGTGGGGTTTCAAGCTCAGCACTAACTCCAAAATTAAACTTAATCACTGCTTTATACACTACTTTCTTCCATGTTTCATCGGCTCCTGCTAAACATATCAGCACAAAATAACTTTCCGCTGTTGTGCCAACTCTGCCTCTCAAGAACTCTCTCTTTGACAAGGATTTTTCTTAATAGACCACTATTGCTCAATAAAACATTGTGCTGTTTCAGATGTTTTCACTTACTCCTCATAACAATCCTATATTATAGAGTTATCCCCATTTTACAGAGGAGGAAAATGAAGCATAGAGAAGTTAATTGAATTCCCCAATATCACACAGTTAGGTATGTGGAAACCATGCTTTGAATCCAAATTCACCAGACTCCAGAGTCCATTTGCTTAAAGACAGTGCTATACAGAGTCACATCTTATTCAGGCGTTAAGTTCTAACGTCAGCCTATAAGGCAAAAATTGCATATAATCAAAGCTACCACTAAAAGTTCCTTTAATCACAGATCAAGTACCACACACGGACGTATTCTATACTACTATGGGGACCCATAAATGCAACACCAGAAATTTTTCCTCCAGGACTGGAACAGATTGCTGTTTCTCCATTTGAGCACAGATGAAATAGTTAGTTTATGTTTAGAGGCCATGTTTTTGAAAAGTAAGTGTCTTTAACATAAGAATCATGCCCAGCTCAATAAAGTGTTCATATTATAAGAAGTAAATGGAAACTGAAGCCAACTGACTGAATAGCAAAGTAATGCTTCCCATTTCATGCTCTCTCCAGGCATATAGCCATTGAATGCAATGGCTCACCTGTACTACTAAATTTTTACTTTTTTTTTTCTTTTGAACACATGTAATGTGCTTCTACTACATGCTGTGAGGCTACATCAAGGGTTGGGGGAAATAGCATAGTCATTAATGATTCATGTAGGGTATAATGATATGGGTGGCAGTTTTTGCCATAACTGTACTAAGTACTTAAATATTAACTAAATCTGAAGCTCTCTCTCTCATATCCACATAGTTTATATTTATGTTTTATAATATTTAACACACTTATTTGACTGTAAGTCCCCAAGGGCAGGGACAATGACTGTCCTACTAATGACTTTACCCGAGAATCCAGCAGAATAGCTGGAACAATGGCCCAGCTCAAAACAATATTGTTGAATAATGAGTGAATAAACAAATAAATGATTATGTTCTCTTTAAAGTTAGAATCTTTCTGCAATGTCTGGAGAACCCATATTATTTTGTGAAGTTAACCTTCACTTGGTTTGACCCTCTCATCCAGAAGGCATGGAGAACATAATCTATTAGATTTCCTGGACCTCTACCTGTCAAGTATGCTTAGTAGTTCATTACACAAAATGTTCAATAAAGGTAAGAGAATGGATGCAGTAGTCAAGTTGCCTGAGCTCATGTGCCTGGGCATTTACTCTCCAAGCCTCAGCTTCTTCATCTGTAAAATGGGTAAGACAATAGTTCTAAGTAACCTTTCTTCAGTATAAATTATATGACAGGAACCGTTCTAAATGTTTTTATACAGTTAAGTTCACTTAACATTCCCAGACACCCTGTGAGATAGCATCTACAAACTTAAGGATCTTGTTCTGGTCTGTGCAGCTGGGAAGCAGCTTTGCAAATACTGCAAAGCCTGTATTTGTAACCAGTGCTGTATATTGCCTCACAGCATGGTCATGCTTAAAGTGGCCAGCTTCATGAAGCATTAAGCGCACAGTGTCCAATACATAAAGACGTCTCAATAAATGCTAGGTCTAATCAATAATAACATAACAATTGCATGCTATGCATTCAACAGAGCATGGTAACTATAGGGAATGCTGTGGTTAGGCTGCCTAATCCCCCTTCAGAACAAAGACCTCATGAACCCAGCTACGAGGAATGTCAATGGCTGATAACTCATGACCCAGTCTAAAGTAAGAAACCTCACCGAGATTCACACCCTTTCGGAGCAGTTCTCTTTCAATGTCTGGTTGATAAGGGAAGGGAGGGGGAGAGGGAACAAAGGCCCTGTCCCCTTGCCTCAATTTGGGACAAACCTGAAAGACTAGCCATGCTCCAGAGCTTCCTGTGGCATCTCCTGAGACTTCTGTCACAACTGCATCACCTTCTCCCTCTGCACAATCTTGCTTCCCTCATCCCCTTTGGTGCAGTTCCCAAGCACATACTCCAATATTTCTTGCAGATCTTTCAGATCAATATTTCAGATCTTCATGTGAGAGTCTGTTTCCAGAAAACTAGCCTAAAACAATAAAAGACTCCCAGTACCTCACAGCTTCCTGAAGCCACGGGATGCTCCACGAGTGCTTGGTTTCGCACAGAGAATTGTATCCCAGATCTCTTATAGACCCAGGAGAGTGGAACTCTCCCGTGATGGACCCACTCTTTCTGGAATCATCTTTCTTTGTTACATTCCTACCCAAACACTTTTCCTGATACATACTTTTCTCTACCCACCTGTTTCCATATTGAATTTGTCATAAACTCTCGTTGACAAGCTGATGACAAAGGTATATAAAATTACTTAACAAGTACGGAGTCAATTTATCTATTATAATAAAAACATTAAAACATGCCAAAACTAGTTTTCAAGGAAATATAACTTGAATCCAATTTAAAATGTCCTTACATTCATCTCTTGATTTTGGTGCCTAAATAGGAGCATCATCCTCAAAGTAATCTCAATTTAGCTTATGCACAAGGAAATATTAATTCTTATGTTTGTAGCTTAAAAAACTCAAGTTATTAATACAAAGTTTATAAAAATCTTGCAGTTTCCCTCAATCATACTGTAAAAATAGAGTCTCCATCTCACTTTACCTCTTGCTGGAGCCCAAGTGAGGCTACAATTTTATATGCTCTGGATTGGCTGAGTTGAGATTTTCTTTTTCTTTCTTTCTTTCTTTCTTTCTTTCTTTCTTTCTTTCTTTCTTAATATAATTTATTGTCAAATTGGCTTACATACAACATCCAGTGCTCATCCCAACAAGTAAGTGCCCTGTGAGTTGAGCTTTTCTGACCTGGGCCAAACAGTCTCCAACCTCGACAAGTTATGCAAAGAGTTATGTATAGGTTAATGGAATTAACCAGGGGAAAAAATGGGAAAAAGAAATGCTCATGATTCTTCAATGCCTGAGCATAAGGATACAAACATTCACTCCTAGCTCTTGCAAAAGAATTATGTGGTTCACTTGCCATGCTCCAGGAAGTGGTATTATTTCACCTGACAATTGATCAAGTCTGATTGGAATATCAACTTTTGAGTGAGCTCAGATTGACGTTATTTTGAAAATAAAAAGCCTATATATGTATGTATATCTTATCTATATCCAAACACTTGCTCATATGACAATAAGGCAATTTTACACTAATTGGCTAACTGAACATGTGATGTGCTGAAGCGATACTAACAAAGCGCAAACATAAGAGAAAGAAAAGAGCAAACACAAGCTGTCATTCCAAGACTACAGTCCTCAGAGGAAATGTGGCAGACATTTGCTCATGAAGAAATTGATGCCCATGGTCCTCCATATGTGGGTATCGCTCAGGCTATTTTTGGTACTGGTATACATTTAAATGGAGAGACAGAAGGACCGTTTTGCAGAGGGTTTGCTAAGGTTGAATGTTTGTGTATCCTCACCCCCCAGATTCATATGTTGAAATCCTCACCCCCAAAGGTGATGTTATTAGTAGGAGGAACTTTTGGGAGGTGATTCGGTCATGAGGGTGGAGGTCTCATGAATGGGATGGGTGCCCTTATAAAAGAGACCTCACAGGGCTCCTTAGACTCTTCCACCATGTAAAGATACAAGGGGAAATCTGCCACCCAGAAGAGGGTCCTCACCTAACCACCAGGCTGTTCTTGAACTTCCAGCCTCCAGAACCATGAGAAGTAAATCTCTGTTGTACACAAACTATCCAGTCTGTGGTATCTTGTCACAGCAGCACATTGGACTAAGACAGTTTCTCACATCTAAAGATAACTTCTCTAAGTATCCACAGACACTCTCTCCCACAGAAGGAGTACTTTCAGTTTACCCAAAATAAATAAGTGAAACTTTTTTCCCTTTCCTTATCAGGGAAAGGGAATGTCACAACCATCTACACATAACCTTTAGAAGGAAGTGTTTCCACAAAACAGTGCCTGGGAAGAGGCTCACTGAATCCAGAAAGTGGATGATTCCGAGGGCAGGATTCTACCCCAGCAAACTACAGAAGCTTCTTCTCTCAGTACAGTCCAGCAACCCCAGCTGTGATGACTGCCCATTCCTACACAGAACCAGCCAGAACTAGCAGTTTTATTTTCATTGGCAGCTCCTTTTATGATTCAGATGTTCCCAATTCCTCAGTTAATTTGTCCAGAGCTGCTAAACAATCTTTCCATATTATCTGCAAGTTGACAGGGTGTTAGGGGGGTGGGATGTAGTTAACTGACTGTATTCTCTACAGCTTCCGTTATTCTTTACAGCTAAGGGCATACAGGCCCCTGCGTTTGGGATTAACTATTTACCAAGTTTCTAAATTTTTTAAATATACCACATTTTAAGCTCAGGACAAAATGTAAATAATGATAAAATAAATTGCTTTACCTTTTCTTTTTCCAGATCTTAGAAAAGTTTACAAAGACACAAATTAGACGCTGTTTTTAAATAGCAGGTAACTCTTACCTACAGCATTCAGATGCATAGAAGTAATTTAGAAACAGGTGGTTGGAATGAACCTTAGGATATTTTTATAAATATATAAATTATGAGAAAAATAAAAAGGGATCAAGATACTTTCTCTTTTAGTTAAAAGTATCCAGTGTGCTGCAATGTGCATTATCGGTATTGAGCATTTCGCCTTAATTTAAATGAGTGTATTTTTAAAACGTTTGGTTATCACAGAGTTTTTACATGGAAGAATTATACACTAAGCATTAAAAAAATCTTCAGAAACAAACCAAGAAACAGATTATTAACTATAGAGAAGAAACTGATGGTGACCAGAGGGGTGGGGGGAGAGGATGGGTTAAATAGGTGATGGGGATTAAGGAGTGCACTTGCGATGAGTACTGGGTGATGTGTGGGATTATTGAATCACTATGTTGTACACCTGAAACTAATACAACACTGCGTGTTAATTATAATGGACTTAAAAATAAAAACATAATAAAAATAAATAAATAAAAACACTATTAAAAATCTTTAGAATATATGGCCTCAACAAGAATGCAAAAGCTGAGAGTGAAATTATAAATAGATGACCTCTGAAGTGCTCTCATTTATAAGAGCCTAACATCTAGAAGTTCTTTGTTTGCATTCGGGTTGAGTGTTTCCCTTATCAAATGTAATAAATTTAGATAAATGCATAATGTGTCATTTGCACACTTCTCTCTAAATTCAAACAGAATACAGAGAACATGTTGGGATTGATTCATTGATTCATTGATTGGATGATTGAATTTTTATCTATTTTTTCACACAAAGGATTTGAGACAACTGGCAAGCAAAAACCATGAAATGCAACAGTGGGATATAAATGGATGTCAAACGCAAAATTATGAAATTAAAACAAAAAAGGCGGGGTCCCTGGGTGGCTCAGTTGGTTATGGGACGGACTTCGATTCAGGTCACCATCTCCCAGTTCCAGCCATACATTGGGCTCTGTGCTGACAGCGTAGAGCCTGGAGCCTGCTTAGGATTCTGTGTCTCCCTGTCTCTCTGCCCCTACCCTGCTCACACTCTGTCTCTCTGTCTCTCTCTGTCCCTGTCTCTCTGTCTCTCTCTCTCAAAATAAACATTTTTTTGAAAAGGCAAAAAAAAAAAAATAATAATAATGTCAGTATGCTTGCTTTACCTGAATCTCTAAATCAGTACTGAGCCTTCTGGTAAAGACAGTGAAAGGGGTAATTAGAACCAATTATTTTTCTTATTTCTAGAAAGGGGGAAATAATGACAGCTCTTAAAGGGAAACCAAGATTTTTCTATAAATTATTTCTAAAAGAGTTACTCACAGGTAATTTTATATAAGCACAACTAAATTAGATAGTAGAGAAAATCTTCAACCTTATTTCCAGCAAATGCTTTAGCAAATTTTGTTGTAACAAGTAAAAGACAAGTGCATAATATTAAATATAATTTATTATATGCAATTCTTAAAGGGAAACAGCCAACGCAATCCAAATGTATAGATATGTGGTGACTGAATCTAATTGAGAATAAAGTGATCTGTGCCTCTCTATTGCACTCAATTGCAATGCAGAGCTGCTTTCAAAGATTTTTGAGTTAAGTAACAACCGTTTGCATATATACTGAAGCCCTACACTTTTCAGAGTTTTGGTGGTGGTGAATTTTTATGGTATACAATGCAGAAGTTCAGAAAGGTTACTCCACTCAAAATTTGAGACTTCTTTCCTACTCAGATGTTAGGTCCTGGGGCTGATGATTGACCAATTCACGTCACTCTGTGCACCACTAGGGTTAACTTTCTCTTTATGAATTTTCCAAAATCACCAGAAACACTTCTCATCACCTCCCATTTGTGTTAAGATGGACACTTATGTCATCTTAACACAAAGAAATATGTACTAGAACATTTCAACCTAAGATTAGTTCCCGGCTGTGGCTGAGTCTATTTGGCCACAGACATAAGCTCATATGTGTATAAGGACTGGCATTTTCTTTCTTTCTTTCTTTCTTTCTTTCTTTCTTTCTTTCTTTCTTTCTTCTTTCTTTCTTAGGATTGGCATTTTATCTAAAAAAAATTTTTTTTAACATTTATGTATTTTCGAGACAGAGAGAGACAAAGCATGAACAGGGGAGGGTCAGAGAGAGGGAGACACAGAATCCAAAACAGGCTCCAGGTTCTGAGCTGTCAGCACAGAGCCTGACGCAGGGCTTGAACTCACGGACCGTGAGATCATGACCTGAGCCGAAGTCGGCCACTTAACCGACTGAGCCACCCAGGCGCCCCAGGATTGGCATTTTAGAGAGATTGTCTACATTTGTAGGTCCTGCTTCCAGCAGCTTCTAGCAGGTGTTTCTTTGTATTGTTTGTTTGTGGGTGAGGATTTTTGTTTTGCTGTCATTCTACTGTTTTGTTTTTGTTATGAATCACTTTTATCCTCTTGCAGACCAGGGGTGGAGGGTGTGAAGAACCAAAGCTGAAAACCACTAGTAACCCCTACCAATTTTTTATGCATCAGTCCATGTATGTGATACATCTATACTTGCTAGAAAGCAAGTAAAATGTGGGGAAATACAGCTAGTACCTGGTGTACTAGAGGTAGGAAAGTCTGCCACCTGTTATTGCACATTTATTTGGTATCATAAGCAAGCTGGGGGAGATACCAAAGAGTTAAGTTCATATATATCATCCAAGGAAGTGTGGATTCCATTACCTTTTTGTACAATCAAACCTATTTTCCTGGGTGCAAAGTTTCACTTACTAAAACAAAGGCATGCCAAAAATGCAATGCAATGCATTTAAGAATATAAATGCCATTGCTATGTGGGGTGTGTGTGTGTGTGTGTGTGTGTGTGTGTTGAAAAATTACCAGCACCAAAACTGTTTCCCCGACCAGTCCTTTCATGGGTTCAAATGAATCTAGAAAATATCGATTCATTTGCCAAAGGACTTCAGAAAATATTAAGTACCTCATAAAGCCAAAAGACAACATGAGAAAGGATAACATGATGCCTCAAGCTCACTTCAAAGGAGTATCATTTGAATCAGGTTTCCATAGATCACGGAAGTCTTTGCTTATGGTGGAAGCTTTTAATGTCAATTTATTCAGGACCTTGCCTTCTTTCTACAACCCATGAAATAAAGCAGCACCAAGTAGAATTCTACATATTTCCATTCATTAAGATGTTCCGGAATGAAAATTGGCACCTGTATATGAAAACGCTCAGTGTTCCTAATTTTTTTAATTCCATGATTAGGATGAATACCATGAAGGCCAAGAGAAGTGTGAAGATTCAGAAGCACGGGCATGTTCTAAAAGAAGAGAAACCAACATCTATACAATTGTATGACCTCTGAAGATATTTCACCTTAAAATAATGCCAAATCCCAAAATGGATACACAGTAATCTGTCTATTCAGTTAATTCCGTACTGTGTCCTAACTTTAAGTACATGCTTACTGTGGGCATTTAAAATTTTCCATACCACTAGCTGGACACTCTACCAAGCACTTCACCTGGCTCTTCTCATTTAATCATCATACAAACCTTGTAAATGCTTTCCCCATTTTACAAACGAAGACGCTGAAGCTTAAAATTGTCCCAAAGCAGATAAATCAGGAGACTTACTTCAATCTGAGTGATGAGGAAGCTGCTATGCTGACAATCCAAGGTGGCAGATGATCAGATGTCACTTCACACTATTGCAGGACAGAGGATGCAGTGAAGGAAAGAGATTTAGGAATTTCAGTTTAGGACACCTGAGCTTAAGTCATGTGCTCATGGACAGACACGTGCTCGTCTATAAGACGGACACAATGAAAAAATAGTATCTCAAAGTTTTTGTATAAATCAAATGAACTGCGTGTGAATGCATTTTATCAATAGCATGAAATACTGTGTGGCTCTTATTATTATCATTAATTTCCTGAGATTTGTTCCCTGGCTTCTGATTATCTCTTCAAATCTGCACTGGTATAGGAATCAGGCTCATTAGAATGCTTTCAGGAAAAGTTGAAAGTGTTTCTCTATAAATAAAATGTGTGAACTTCAAGAGCATCCGCGCTCCAATATTTTTTGGTGTTTGTTTTTTGGCTCCTTAGAAATGTTCCCAAATATGTTTCAAATATGAGAGGTTACTGGGTAATTACTTGCTAAATTAGTTATAACTTTAATTTGCATATCACTTTTTTACATTAAAGTGTATAAATGAGGTGCTGCTAATTTTTAAAAAATGATAACCATTATTTTCTATTAATAATTCTTTCCAATGTGGAAATGGAGGTTCTATATACAAAATTATAATTCAAGTGTGTACAATCCTTACTTGATTTTTTTTCATATTTGTAGGTAATTTACCAAATGCTAAAATTTTTATGTTCATCATTTTTACTGACTAAATGAAATAACATAGAATTAACATGCCTTAAAAAACATATTCAGGGGTGCCTGGGTGGCTCAGTCGGTTAAGCGTCCGACTTCGGCTCAGGTCATGATCTTGCGGTCCGTGAGTTCGAGCCCCACGTCAGGCTCTGTGCTGACAGCTCAGAGCCTGGAGCCTGCTTCAGATTCTGTGTCTCCCTCTCTCTCTGACCCTCCCCTGTTCATGCTCTGTCTCTCTCTGTCTCAAAAATAAATAAACGTTAAAAAACTAAAAAAAAAATATTCATTCCCCTATTGTTAAATATTTATGTTGCTTTCCAGGTTTCCACAATGTTTCAGTTGTGCTGCAAAATACCTTTCTACTTATACTTCTGGTTTTTCTTCCTTTTTTCCTTCCTTCTGTGTTTTTTCTCTTGTTTGTTTTTTTGGTCTTAATTTCCATAAAGCAGATCATTTTATCAAAAAGAATGAAAAGTTGTGTGATTCCCCCATATGTGTTGACAACCTGATGTTGCAACCAGCATAAAAGTATTCCTGTTTCTTCAAAGCATCAACAACATGGCCTTAAGTACTTTGATCTATATATTTTAATTTTCCCATGTGATTATACTTAGCTCTTTAACTGACGTACATCAGGTAAAGAGTGAGTTTTCTCAACATTAATATGCAAGGTTCCAAGAAGCAGTCGCTTAATAATAGCATTGCCCACAGTTTTTTACGCCTATGGAAAAGAATTATATTTTGATATATTTTTCCTTCTTGATAATTAATTTTCCTTAAATTGGCCAATTTAAGTTTTTCGCCATCAGTAGAAATGTAACTCTGAAAGTTAAATTTTAGTTATACAGAAGTAAAGTGACATTTTTACAACCCAAGATGCCACCTCTTTGGAGACGATAAAATTTGGAAACGCCTATAGTTAGTATGACAAATACAAAATATAGATTTATATGTGTGTATACATCAGTTAGCCTAATATTTAGGCTTTATTATATCCTATTAGTTTGGCTTCATGATTTCTGGCATATATTATATTTTCTTTTATCTGTCATTCTTCTGTTGATTCCTTATGTTTGATGTCCTTACAAAGAACCCAACTGCAACTCAAGAAATATCTTCCATTTCAAGCTTTATTCCTCAAATGTTTTTAACTCTTTGTTGGAATGACAAAATTTTCCAACACTAGTGAGATCCCACAGCAGGGACCTTTTCATTTGTTTCTGCATTCTATAGTATCATGTCCCTAACACAGAGAGAGCCATGACATGTGATGTGTCAACAGTTATTAAAGTATGAACATTAGGCTTTAACTAATTCTGGCTACTAAGATTCTGGTTTGAACTCTTCAGTCACCTGACAACTGGATTAGGCCTGGTTCTTTTGGGGTTTGTTATGCAGAATGAGGAAGAAAGCTAGAGGCGGAGAAACATGCTAGCACTGAGGAAATCTTCAAATAAAGAAAGGCTGGCAGATTTTAGGGACAATTTAGGATGAAAGAAATGTGGAAGCATTTACAGTGAAGAAAGGAAATGAATGAGAAAGATGAAGAAAAATGTAAAATATTACGCAGTGTATGTATATCTTCATGCTATTTGAAAAAAATGCAAATAAAATATTTGTTATTTTAAGATGATTTTGTGACTGGATGTGTTCATTTTAACCTCGATGCCACTTATACTAGGCACTATATGAATACGTGGAATGTTTTTTTATAAGGACATGCTGAGTATGTTCAATTTCATGATGGCTTAAGACCTTTGTTGTGTTGGATCATGCAAAGAGGTGAATTTTCACCACGTGAGGATGTAGAAATAAATATAAGTGCTTAGACTGAATGTGAACTATCCTCAGAATCTACTCTGGAGACCCTTGAGGGTTTTTTTCTTCTTAACCCATAAATCTCTGCTTTACCTTTGGGATATTTCTCTTAAAAGCAAACAAGATGCATCTAATTAAAGTGTTTCCCACAGATTTATACATATGTGTCAGTCACTTTGCTGCAAAACAGATACCAAGAAAATCTCAGCAATGCAGAATATAGCATGTATTTGTCACTCTCCAGACTCTTGTTCACTGGGGTTCAGCTGACCTAGGCTGAGGTCAGTTGGACTTGGCTTCCACCTGCAGCTGGGCCTGGGTCTGTTTTACAAACCTCTCATGGTCTTTGGAACAGCAGCCATCCAAAGAATGTTCTTCTATGGGCAAAAGGTAGGAGCCCAAGAAAACAAGTTCAGCTGGGCAAGCACATTTCAAGCCTTCGTTTGCATCCTGTCCACTAAACTTCCACTGATCCATTGATCAAGCAATGAGTTATCCAAGCCCTAAGTCAAAGCCTAGGTAAATGCACTCCTCCCTAGAATGAGGCCATACTACTACGATAGGGAAAGACAGAATTGAGACTAATGACTTAACTTGTACATCTTGCTAAATTATATTTTTATTATACATATGTTACATTTTACATTATATTATATGTGAATGCATTGCTAAAGCCTTTCCTGCTGTACTCATAGGATTCAGTGTAATCTCACTATCATCATATTTTCTGATCTTGTGATAAATATAGTCAAAGATTTTATCAGCTAGTTTCATTTCCTTAAGCCATATCCCTTGACCATGTAGGCAAAGACTTGCTGGCATTAGCAGAAGCAGAATGAAATAATGCATGGCAACCTATAGACATTGCAGTCAACTGAAAACTGGATGCCAAAGGGAACAAGCTATAGGCAACCTCCGCTAGCCATCCCATACACATACGGAGGCCAGCAGCACTAACCGTGGATACTGCCAGGAAGAGGTTTCTGGCCACCCACTTCTGGAATGAGGATGATGTATTTTGGCACTGGGGAAGATACCAGTAAAAAAAAAAAAAAAAAAAAAAAAAAATCTGTAATAGCAAATTTAAACCCCATGATGGAGAGGCTGATAAACCAGGAAACTCACTGCTTGATTTAGAAAGCAGCAGGGAGCTAGTAGGGAGACTTAAAGAGGAAGATTGAATAGCTGGTACAATAGAAAAGAAGATTGCTTTTGCTGAAAACCATTTCGAAACTCCACAGAAACATGACAGTGCCACCAGCCAGATGAAGGACTTTAGGAAGAAGCCATACTAAGGTGGGAGGAAACTGCAAATCTCCCAGTTAAAAAAACATGAATGAAGATTAAGGCAGATATGGCCATTATAAACAAATGGGCTGCAAGTGCTTTCATTATCAGAAAAGCTGAGCCCTCACCTTAATGGCATCAAACGTCAGAACCAAGCAGAGGTCTTTCTGCCCAGGAGCAGATTAGAGGACAAACACCAGCCTACACAGCACCAGCTCCACCATCTGTGGTCATAGTAGTATATGCTGCCTCCCCGTTTTGATTACTGCAAAAGAAATGGGGTTTTAGTTCTATGTCTGCCTTAAGCTGTGGAACCTTGGGCTATCATTTATTGACTCTCCACCTCAGGCATCAGCTATTCATAATTGATTTAAAACTATATAAATATATTAATATGTCTACTCTCTTCTACTTGAGAGAGAATTAAAAGAAAAATTCTGCAAGAATGCATTAAGCTCTTCAAACAAAGAGGTGTCATCCCATTCCAGAGTACAGTAGTTATTATTTTTATCCTGCCTCATCCTAATCAGTGTCATTGTACCAGCATTCTTAATGAATGTAATGTTTTCCCATTGAGTTCTTGGTAGGGTTCCATGTGATCACGAGCTAATCATTGCTGCTATTGTCTCAGTCTTGCTCAGTCTGCTTTCCATAGTGTACCTTGCAGTGATAGTACTGTTGGGGGTAGGGGCCAACTGACTTTTTTTTTAATCTGGTGATGGAACCCCAAAAGAAAAGGTATAGTGTATACTGAGGGGGTTTCAAATTCTGGAAGAGAATAACAATTTCTAGATGATTAGCCCTCATTTCAAAGAGAGGTTCAGTTCTCATAAGGTTCTCCTTCAGCATAATCATGAGATTTTTTTTTCGGTCTGCATCAATTCTAACACCTAGAAATGGCATGGAGAACCGTTCTGTTTAGCAAAAGGTCACGCGTCACAATATGAAGTATATCCAAACTCATTTTTGAGTGATCTACCTTATACCATGCAAAGTCTTCAATCCTTTGAGCAAGATAGAAGTCTTGCCAATTACAGTATGTGAAGAGGACGCTCCCGTCTGCCTTAGAGAGAATAAAGGTTCCCTGTGAATTGAACTTCTCCCAATGAGGACATTCCAGAAGCGCCATCTCACATCACATAGATTTTCATATATTAACATATTCCTTGAGATCCTGAGTGTAGGCTGCTAAAAAGAGATCCTAAGGAAGATGATTAATTATAAGATAATATTTTCAATGACATTTAAAACTGTAGCCAAGGTAAAAGTCATTTCACATATGAAATAGACAAAAAACAAACAAACAAAACAAAACATCTGCTGGAAAGTTTGTGGCCAAAAAGAAAATGGAAAATCATAATGATTCATGCCTGTTTATGTGTAGTATTAAACAGTAAGGAAACCATTTCCTAAGATCTCCTTAAGTATTAAGACTTTTAGAGTTTGCACTAATATACTCAGACAGTGAGAGTCAAGTAACTTTATGATTATGTTCATCCTTGTACATTAGCTAGATAGTGGTCCCAGAGTCAGTCAGGCCTGATCATTATGCTTCCATTCACACTTGGAAATGGCAATGAAGAGTATGGACTTCGGAGTCAGAAGATCAAATCTGATTTTGCTTCCCAGTTCTTAGCAAATGACTCAACTTCACCAAGTACAAGTTTCATCATCTATAAAATAAGGATAATACCATCTATGTACATATTTAGGAGATCATGTAATCAACGTGTCCGGCATGTAGAAGTCACTCAAGATAATAAGCTCTAGGATGATAAAGATTTCATAATTCTTATCTTCTTGTGAAAAGCCTTCCTGAAAGCCTCTTTCTAAAGAAACAAAAACTGTTTTTTCTTAAACAAAATGCTTTTACAGACACAAAGCATAAGAAATATGAAGAAAGTAGCCTTTACAAAAGTCCCTAATTCTTTGGCTACAGCTATAAAATTTGTGCAGCAATGGGGCACCAAAAAAGGCCCTTAAAAATGTTGCAGTCTGTGATGGGCCAAGTTTTATTCCAAAACTCATTTGGATAAACACTAAATTGGGATGATTATTACAAAAAGAGAGAGAGAGAGTGACTGAGAGCGAGAGAGAGAGAGAGAGAGAGACTGAGAGAGCCTGCCATATTGGCCTTTCCAAGTCCTCTTTGAGTTTCCTGTAGTGTGTCCTTTAGGAGAAGAATCAGAAAATCCAAACACTCAGCTAATAATCCTGGTGGATGTTGAAAAGGCCACACACTTGTCACAACTGATAACTTACTCCCCTGACAATAACTAGACTGAAGACACCACAGTGTTCTTTTTCATAGCTGAAAGCCAAACAACTATTGGAAGTACATAATTTACAGATAGGTAATAGTCCTGGCCTGAATTTGGTTTCCTGGATGTAGGTGATCATGTGGTACAAGAGAGGAGACATTCCCCTTTATATTTTCCAGTGTCATGGCAATGCCTGAGCACTGTTTGAAAGAGATAAGACAAACTAATTTTTTGCTTCCTTTTCTTCACCCCATTTTCCTAGCTCCTGATGCTTTTTTTTCCTCTTATTCTAGTTCCTTGGGTTGCCTAAAACAACTAGTGAAATCCTACCTGGTCCTTTCTTATGTCCCCAAATCCCCTTATAATGTGAAATGAACTCCTCCTCCCCCATCAAAAAAAATTCCCAACAGGATATTCATTTTGCAACAATCAGGGTAAAATAATTTATCCTAATAATCCCATAATGATGAGGGGATCCCATACTTACATTTTTTGAAAAGGATGACTATTGCCAAAATTAATGCCTAGTTAGTAGAATAGAGAACAGTGTTACAAGGTACCAAGTGAATATAGCCTTTTTTTAAATTGGGGGGACATTAAAAAAAGAATAATTAGGCTTTAAATAGATGAGCCGTTAGGATCTGCCTCTTCTAAGAATTGGAACTTGATCCAATTTTTTCATGATTCATTCCCTCCTCAAATTCTGTTACTATCACTTCTCTACCAACTCCACACATATTTTTTAAATTTTTATTATTAAGTATAGTTGATATACAATGTTTTATTAGTTTCAGGTGCACAACATGGTGATTCCACAGTATTCTATACATTACACAATACTCACCACAAGTGTAGCTACCATCTGTCACCACACAATGTTGTTATGGTGTTGTTGCCTATATTCCCAATGCTGTACTTTTCATCCCTGTGACTTATTTATTTTATAAACAGACTGGAAGTTTGCGCCTCTTCATCCCCTTCATTTATTTTTCCTATCCCCCCAGCCCCCTCCCTTCTGGCAACGACCACTTCGTTCTCTATATTTATGATTCTGTTTCTGGTTTGGGTATGTTTGTTCATTTGTTTTGTTTGCTTGTTTTTACCCAGAAGGATGCTCATAACAACAGGGTCCCTGGCGACAGAGACAAAGAAGTTGATGTGGGAGAGGGCCACAATTTGGGCTTAGGGGTATTATTAGCTAGAGGTGAGCATGTTTTTCATCTGAATATTGATTTTTTAAAAACCCCTACAATTGCTAATATTGCATACAAGGCTGACCCAGAGATAGGAACATGTCATTTGATATTATTTCCATCCACAAAAACAAAGCTAAATATGGGTAGAACTTGAAAATTTGTCAGGGTATAGGCAAAAAGAAAGAAAAAAAGGTCATTTTCCAAACCTTTATAAAAATGTGACTGAACTGAAAGCCCTACAAAAAGCCGCCCACTCCCATGGAACTTCAAAGGGTTCACAGGAGTCCACACGCTGCCATGTAGACAACGCCAAGAGCTGTCACCACAGCCCCAGTACAAAGGAGGAATCTACGCTTCAGGAGGTTAAATGTCACACCCATAGGGAAACGGTGCTGAAAATAGAATCCAAGTTTCTGACTCCCACAGCATCCTTCACCACAGCCTTTCCTGGGCTACTTCCAGAATATCTCCGCTTTTAGTTTACCCGTTGCTGGTACCAGAAAGCACAGATGTGCACAAAAGCACATTTTAAATTGTGAGCATTTGGATTTGTTTTTGTTTATTTGACTCTCCAACATGGGTTCTTAGATCAGTAGTTCTCATTTAGAATCTGGTAATAAAAAGAGCTTCATCTTCTCTGGGTGAGCCAATTTTGAAATTTGGCTGATTCTTGCTACCAATAATGCAGCTGGGGTGAACTTAGAATCTTGAATCCATGCTGCCACTCACTAACTATGCAATGACTTTGTGCAAATAATTCAATTTTTCTCAAATACAATTTCCTGTTCTATAGGATGGGAATAATAACACTAATCTGGTAAGATGGTTTTCTGATTTGACAGTAATGTTATCTCTCATACGCATTATTGCCAACAGCCTTATATCTGGTCTCCTGACTTCTACTCTTGCCCATGTTTCATCTATTATCAAAAGAGCAGCTAGAGTAGTCCTGTTAAAACATAAGTCCTGTCACCCTTCTGCTTAACACCTGCCCCCATACCTTCTCATCCCCTTGAGAATAGAAACCAAAATTCTTCACTGGCTTGTATTATCTGCCACCTTCTCATTGCCTCTCTGGCCTGACCTGTCACCACTCTTGACCCCGGAGCATGTTGCTCCAACAATTCTGGGCTCCTTGCTATTCCTCACACATACCAGAAATACTCCTTCCTCAGGGTCTTTGCACTTGCTGGTTCCTCTACTTGGAAATTCTTGTCTTGAATGTTTATATGAATCATCCCCTCACCTCCTTTAACCTCACCTCCTTTAAGTTTTTATTCAAAAGTTATCTTCTCAGAGGGGTTTACCCTGGTTCCCCTATCTAAAATTAAAGCCCATTCTCCTCTTAATTCTTCCTCTTTGCTGGTTTACTTTTTCCTTTGCATCAAATGACATATTCCACATTTACTTCCTTATATCTTTTACTGTCTCTCCCACTACACTATAAATTCAATGTCAGCATTTTGTTCACTCATTAAATATGTGACTTTGAGGGGGGGAAACCCTCAACTTCTCTGATCTAGAGTTTATTCATCTACCTCCGGAAGAGTTCTGCAGCAATGTTTGGCACAGAGTAGGAGCTTAATAAATGGTTGTTTGAACTGATGATTGACTCTAGAAGAGCTTTCAACATTATGACCATTGAACCATGAAAAAAGAGGAGAAGGAAAAGAAAAAAGGGAAATGTGAGGAAAGGAGAGAAAAGAATCATGCCATAGATGTTCAGATTACAGTGATATGGATAAAAAGAACCAAGCAGCAGGCCTGGGTGGCTCAGTCTGTTGAGCAGCCAACTCTTAATTCGGCACAGGCCGTGGTCTCATGGTTCATGAGATGGAGCCCCACATGGGGCTTTGTGCTGACAGTGCAAAGCCTGCTTGGGATTCTCTCTCTCTCTCTCTCTCTCTCTCTCTCTCTCTCTCTCTCGGCCCTTCCCCTGCTTGCATGCACACACACTCTCTCTCTCTCAAAATAAATAAACTTTTAAAAAAAGTTTTTAAAAATACTAAAAAGAAAAGAACCAAGCAGCAAAAGAAAATAGAAAGGGAACCAGTGTATCATCATTGAAAAGCCCAGAAAGAGAGCCCCTGGGTGGCGCAGTCGGTTAAGCGTCCGACTTCAGCCAGGTCACGATCTCGCATCTGTGAGTTCGAGCCCCGCGTCAGGCTCTGGGCTGATGGCTCAGAGCCTGGAGCCTGTTTCCGATTCTGTGTCTCCCTCTCTCTCTGCCCCTCCCCCGTTCATGCTCTGTCTCTCTCTGTCCCAAAAATAAATAAACGTTGAAAAAAAAAATTTAAAAAAAAAAAAAAAGAAAAGCCCAGAAAGAAACAAAAAAAGAAGCCCTGGAAGGAAGGGCTGTTCTTCACTGTTCACTCCGTATTTGCAAGATGTAGCTGTGGTTTATCCTGAGCTGGTACAGGCTCTTTCCTGGGAGCCTTGGGAATCTTCCCTTCTTCTGTGAACAAGCAGTTCAGCTGTTCCCTCAAGGTGGTCATGGACTTGAGAGGCCTAAAGAATGCCAGTGACTCTTAAGATCAAATTAACAATCAGACCCATCTATTCTTCATCACCATCTAAACATGTATGTAATGCGAAGTACATACTAAGGTAACCACTTTAGCGCACGGTCTGTTACACTCCTCAGTGAACATATACACAAACACATCTTCTCACCACACAGCTAAGAGATTCCCAGTTTTCCCGCAGTGCACGGGGCAGGAAATTCTATACTTTTCTTATTCATATCCCAACTGATGGACTCTTCTGAAACAAGAAAGAGTCTCCAGGACCCACGCACGGGACGCACTTTAGGGCCTCAGGAGGGCCCCTGTCCCTTGTGGTTCATCCTTTATGATGACTCTCACTCTTTTCTTCTCTGGCACCCCAGCCTTGCAGCAGCCATTTTGGTTATCAGATAGGTTTTGCACTGAGATGCCTTTAAAGGTCTGTTTTGAGGGAAACGGCATGCACTTTTTATCCTTGTTGGGAATTTTATTTAGCTAGAGCCTCTTCATCCCAAGGATTTAAAGCCTGATGGAAACTTTAGCTCATGAATCAAAACAGCCCTCCAGAGCTAAAAGCTAGCTGTATTTGCATAACAATTTAGCAGCTCCAAACAGCAGGGCAAGGTGAGGTGAAATAAATTGCCAAGGTCATGGTTCTCTTGAAGTGGTATTGAAATTCAGAACTGTTGGTCCCCAGCCTTGCTCCCCCGCCCAAGGATGTGTCTCCTACCCTCCTTCTAAAGGATACCAAGGCATAAAATAAATTTACTGTACGCGTGGAAACCACAGTCCTGCCCTTACCCCTCTCTTTTGCTTCTAATTTCAGATGATTCAGATCCTGGAGGAAGAGACCAAATCATAACCCACTGACTCCACTGTATTACCATACAAATGAAAGAACTTACTAGAAACGGTGATCCGGATGGGCTCTTGGTCTAAACTAGAAACTACTGTTGACTGTGCTTGAAACTCTAAAAGTATTTTGAATCTCTTTAATTTCTGGATCAAATCATAGCTTCCAATTCACTTTTTAATTCCGAGAACCCCAAAACGTACGGAACCCTTCAAAACCGCAAAGGCCCACGTGCCCGAGAGAAGGAAGCGGAGATTAAATGTGTAAATGATTCTGGCTTTCGTGCCCTTACTAGAAAAATCTTTAAAGCGACACATCGAAGAGAAGAAGCTCGTTCAAGTTGCAGCTTCTCAGAACCTATTCCAGCGAACCACTGGATTTCGGATTCCTCAGGCACAACTCCGAATTCGGAATTCTCCACGGCTCCGAGACCTCGCCCTCTGGGGTCGCAAGGAATTTCGCAAACCGAGACGCGTCGCGGTTGCGGGGAGCAGACTTTCCGGGGGCGCGGGAAGCGCCACCCGGGAATCTCCCCATCAGCGGGCGTTTGGCGCAGCCAAGCGACAGGCTGGCGCCAGGGCTCAGCAACAGGGAGGCGCCGGCTGAGGCGGGGAGAACTTTGCGCTCCGAGCAGAACCACCCTTTGCTGGCCAGTCGCGTCGCTCCGCCGAGGAAGCAGGCGGCGGCGGCCACTGGGCGGAAAGGGGAGCGGAGCAAGGAAGGGAGGAAGTAGCGAGACAGGAAGAAAGATGAAGCCAGCGCTGGGGGGCCCCGCCGGAGGGTGGCCGACGGCGGAGCAAGGACGATTTGGCTTGTTTTTCCCACCCCGGGCGTGAACGCCTTCTCCTGAGCGACCCCAAGGAAATAAGGGGGTCTCGCCCGGGCAGAAAAGGGAAAGAAAAGAATCCAAGTGAGCGCATCGCCTCCTGAGTCGCGTTGGCCCCTAGGAACTCGGGCCGCCTCTCAGCCCAACCTCCCCGCGTGGCCGGACGCAGTGCCCGAGCCGCCCTGCAGATGGGGCGGGCAGAGAACGGGCGTCCAAGCCGCGGGTGACCAGCGCCGGCCCGCCCGCCTGCCTGGCTCCGCGCAGGGACCGGGCGGGCGGAGGATGCGCGGCGGAGGGACCTGGGCGCGCTAGGCTCCAACTTGAATGGCCCCGGGACCGCTTCGGCTCCTGGGAGCGCTTCGCCGCGAGGAGTGAGCCGCCGGCGGGACCTGGGGGCGGAGACGTGAGGCGGCGGCTGCAGGGGGGCGAGCCGGGCGCACGAGGGGGCGCGCTTTCTCCCTGCGGGTCTCAGTAATGAGGAGACTGAGTTTGTGGTGGCTGCTGAGCAGGGTCTGTCTGCTGCTGCCGCCGCCCTGCGCTCTGGTGCTGGCCGGGGTGCCCGGATCCTCCTCGCACCCGCAGCCCTGCCAGATCCTCAAGCGCATCGGGCACGCGGTGAGGGTGGGCGCGGTGCACTTGCAGCCCTGGACCACGGCCCCCCGCGCCGCCAGCCGCGCTCTGGACGGCAGCCGAGCAGGCGCCCAGCGGGATGAGCCCGAGCCAGGGACTTGGCGACCCCCGGCGCCCTCGCCGGGCGCACGCTGGTTGGGGAGCGCCCTGCACGGCCGGGGCCCGCCGCGCGCCCGGAAGCCGGGGGAGGGCGCCGCGGCGGAGACCCTGTGGCCTCGGGACGCCCTCCTCTTCGCCGTGGACAACCTGAACCGCGTGGAAGGGCTGCTGCCCTACAACCTGTCTTTGGAAGTAGTGATGGCCATCGAAGCGGGCCTGGGCGATCTGCCGCTCTTGCCCTTCTCCTCCCCAAGCTCTCCGTGGAGCAGTGACCCTTTCTCCTTTCTGCAGAGCGTGTGCCACACCGTGGTCGTGCAAGGGGTGTCGGCGCTGCTCGCCTTCCCCCAGAGCCAGGGCGAGATGATGGAGCTCGACTTGGTCAGCTCTGTCCTGCACATTCCAGTGATCAGCATCGTGCGCCACGAGTTTCCGCGGGAGAGTCAGGTGAGAGGAGTGGGGACGCCGTTTGGGGGCCGGGACCTTGTGGAGGGGAGGGGGGACTTGGGGCTTTACAACTTTGATAATGTTATAGGGGTCGGACCATATCCGTAGATGGTTGGTAGAAGGACCTCAGTAAAAGTAAAATAAGTTTAAGTGCGGATGGAAAGAAAATGAGAGGTAGGGGCAGCAGATGGAAGAAAGGAAGTGGGGGGAATAAGCGAAAAAAATCCTCCTGTTTTCACCAGCTGAGCAACCCTAGTGGATGCTGGAGGGAAGTTAGAACTCAAAGTTCTGGATGGTGGAGAGCAATAGAGGTTCTAAAGACTAGCGCGGGGGTGGGGGGTGGGGTGGGGATGGAAGATCTCAGGCAAAGCGAGAGCCTTTCATTCCCTAGAGGAATTGAGAGCACGTGGCGGGAAACGCAGCATCTGCTCCGATTCCTGTAGAAGGTGTGCCTGAGGCTTGGGCGGGGGTGGAAGTAAGAAAACATCCCTCAGAATTGCTTTGAGTCAGTCAATAGAAAATCTGCAACTACTACGGAAGCAAGCCGTAAAGATGTGTGGTTAATTAGGCTTAGGCATTGGAATGCATTAGAAATATCTGAATGGATGGGAGGAACGCATTTGGGATTGGTGGTTTTTGGTTTGTTTGTTTGTTTTCCCCTATCTTCTTTCTGTGTGATGTGGGCTCAGAGACTGGTTGTATGCAGTTGCTGTGTTGAGCCCATTTCTGTCTCAATTATCTAGTAATAATAAAAAATCTAATGATTCCATTTCTTAGGGGTTAAAAAATAGAATGTATTTTCAAGAAAAGAAGCTATTTGTGAACTTACTGTTGAAGATAGTGATATTGAGGACCTGAGGGCAGAGTCCTTTCAGCAATAGGAGTTTTCTGCATTTTGCTCATTATTTTTATGAAAATATCAAGCTAAATTTAGCCTTGCACAAAGTGTTTATGAAACAAGTAGGTAATTGTTGTTGGCCTCATGTTAAAGCTTGAGAAACTAAGGAAAGTTTTGGTCAGTGTGTTGATAAAAGAGTTCAGACACTGGAGAATTTCTGACTATATATCATTTTACTATCCCTTTGGCTGAAAAAAAAATTTCTAATCTCTCTTCCTCCACTTTTGATATATATAGACAGAGATAAAAGCTCAAAAGAGTAAGGCCAAATACAAGTGAAAAGTTTGATAGAATCTATGCATAAAATATCAAGAGAGCACTAAAGGTTTCTTTTTCTAGAAAAATGGATCTTACATTTTTAAATCTTAGGAAGGCCAAGCACCCGTTACTTTCAGCAGTTGCCCAGAATATTGCTATTTAGTGCTGAACTATAGAGATTTGATCTGCAGAGTGCAGGCTAATTAACTTTTATCTAAAACATTTCCGTCACCTGAATCTGAATGACTATAGGCAGCAGATGGGAAGGCATGGAAAACACAGGTGCACCAGGCTGCCAATGGCCAAAGTGTTATAAACATGAAGTTGCATCCATAGGGTGCATCATTATTAATATATATGCAGAATCAGATTGAACGAAATGCGAGAGTCAGCATCGCTTGCTTCTCATCATTGCTTCTTTATTAATACTTCATAAGTTGCCAATAGTGTTCAGTCTCCAGACTCCATTCCATTTGTAGATTGTTTGGCAAATCATAAATAGCAAGAATTTTCCCCAAATTAGTGGTTGTCAGTTAGGAAGGAGATTGTGTTCCATGATGGGTTTGTGCAGATATAGCACAGTACAAGGGGACCAGAGAAACCATGAAGCAGCGTCTAGAATTGGACAACTTCAAAGCTTTAGGACTACTGTGGGAACAGTCTTCCAGAGACAACCCTTACAAGCTGACAATAAAATGAACACTCTGCCAAGCACATTTACTTCTGTATTTCAAATCAGAAATGTATTTTAAATCACATTTGTCACTGTTATTTTCATGGTACACGTCTCGAAAGGGAGAGATTATTCTATTAACTCAGATCTTGTTTGCCCAAGTGACGTTTTCTTTCATTTGTCTTTGTATTTTATATTCAAACATATCTAACTTGTCTTGCTTTTAGTATATCATTTAAATGTCATTCTACAATGTTCTATATTAAGAATGTCCAACTCAATGCCAAGTCACTATAATATGTAATTTTAGGAGAGGACCATAATCTGCTTTCAGCAAAAATAACTGATCTTTCTTTCCCTTGCTTCTCCTAAAAAGTAGACCCATACATACACTTGTGTGTGATTTAAACACACACACACAAGACAACTTTCAAAATATAAAACAATGTCAGAGTCATTTTAGGCATTAAATAAAATGGACTTAATTTAGCCACCATTCTCAGTGAATTCTGCCCAGTGACCTAATACATTGATTGGGCCAGTGACTGAATAAAGGATGCTAGCAGAAAGTGGAATTGTCTACACAACCAAGTAGAATAAAATTGTGTCTCTTATTCAGACAAGTCAAAATTGCTTGGAGCAGTCGCAGCAATATTTCTCTCACTTTCTTTTGTACTGCTAGTTTTCTTCATATGAAACCTTTAATTAATAAATAATAGTTTTGATAGTATTCTACCACAGCTCATGAATGGAAAGAGATACCCCTGAAATGATTAAAACCCTGAGAAAAGCATAATAGTTTTATTTCAATTAACTATTTATGGAAACAAACACATTAGATCATCAGCTTGTAAGGAACCAACCTTATTCAGTGTGGGAAATCCATTATGAGTAAGATAATAAACTAGCCACTTTGGAAGCCATATGTATCATCACCGCATAAATAAAAGCTTCAGACAGCATTACACATAGGATAGGGTCAAAGCACGTTTCCATCCAAAAAATTGACTTTACTACACACTCAAATCTCCACTTGAGGCTAATTCCTTACATTAAAATGATAATTTCTTCTAAATTCTGTTCCCACGACCTTCAAATAATGATGTTGCATATGGATCCAGTTACGTTTACATTTAAGTTATATAGAAAGTTCCTATAATTGTTCTTTCTTTCTCTTCATCCCCAAACTACTTTTTCTTTTAGGGTTTTTGTATAGTTTCTCTAAAGTTAACTTCTTGAAATTCACCTGCTCAGGTAGTGACAGATACATATTTCTTTCTAAAATGTTTATCTTCTGTTAATTCCATATTGGTTCCCTTAGGTAGGGTTAATGGAGTGGTATAATTTGCTTAGATCCAAACTCTCATGCAATTAAAAAGTGACTGGGTCACTATTTTCAACTCCAGTTGAACATACCAACTGCAGTTTGCCTGTCTCATGAGTCATACATGCTGTAGTCAGTCATATATGCTGTTTAGTCCCATGGAAATATAAGTATTTCAGGTGTTCCCCTTTCTCTGACAACACAGTGCTAAGTACAGAAGCTTATTTATTAGAATTTGGCTAGCATAGTGCTACTTTTGTATGATACAGGGACCAGAACAATGATACTACTAAGGTGAAGGTTTTCCCTCTATCTGAAAGTATACTTTACTATCTGAAAGTAAAACATTCCTATGAAACCTTTTGTAAGCCAAAATGGCATAAAGTGAAGAGTATTCTCCACTTTCCAAAAGTTCATGTAATGTCACTTTGCTTTAAGGAAAGACCTACATTAGCACCTGTTTTCCATAATGGAAAAAAAATCAGAAGAGGATTTTCACTTTTATGAAAACAAAGTGGCATAATGTAGAGTTTCAGAAAGTGAGAGATACCTGTAGTGCCCCTTTACCCAAGGTTTTGCTTTCCACTGTCAATCGTGGTCTGGAAGCAGATCTCTCCTCCCCTGACTTAGTGTCAAAAGGTCAATAGTAGCCTCACTGCATCACAACGCCTATGTCTTTCTCCTCACTTCATATTATTACATAGGCATTTTATCATTTCACATCATCACAAGAAAAAAGTGAATTTAGTACAATAAGATGTCTTGAGAGAGAGACCACATTCACATAACTTTTATTATAGCATACTGTTATAATTGTTTTATTATTACCTATTGTTAATCTCTTAATGTGCCTAATTTATAAATTAAATTTTATCATAGGTATGTATGGACAGAAAAAAACCACAGTATTCGTAGTATAGGTACTATCCCTGGTTTCAGATATTCACTGGGGCTCTTGAAATGTATGCCCCACAGATAAGGGAGGGGTACTACTATATATAACTTAGATGCATTATTAGGGGACAAGTAAAGGACGTTTATTTTTAACAGATTTTCTCTCAACTGTATTGGTTTTCCTTGAGTTGCTTCATGCAAAGCACTGCTGTCTGTCCTCTGAGGGAAATATATTCTTCTGCGATTCATGATGAATGGCTGATAGTAGCACCTAATTGTTGCTGACTTGAAGATAAATGATTTCAAATTAAATGTCAAGTGATACAAAACTTTTCTTAGAAGTGATCTTTTACAGATTCCTCTTGAGGAACAGAGACTTGGGACTAATTTGGAATTTTTTATTTTTAATTTGGGGATTTTTTTTTTAATAGTACTTAAATTTTTTTTTCAGATAAATACATCAGAACAGACTAGCAGATACATTCATTGGGCAATTAATCTGTCTCACCCACTTTTCTTTGTGTCTTCCACAGTATAATCATAGAGAATATTTGGTTTTGACCTTCTTTGACTCATCTTGGAGTTAATTTATGATGAATCAACTGAACTGAGTATCTGAATCATCTGAAGACCAATTTCAATATCCCTTAATGTTTTATCTTTTGGTGTTGTGCAATCCACCATGGATTTTGTGCCATTAGATCTTATTTCATGAATACCTCCAGTCAAATTCCAATAATGTTGGTTAAAAGGGCACAATATAATGGAAGGTATATTAAATAATAGTCAAGACTCTCAGTCTACTTCTGCCTTTTACTGGCCATGTAATCTTGGGCAAGTGCCCAAGTTCTATATACCCATTCAAATGAAAATGAAAATGTGTTGCTGAGCTCCATGCTTATCAGTCAAAAGAAGGTACTTACCAATCTGACACAGTTGTTTTATAAATCAAATAAGAAAATGAAGTACTTTGGGAAAATTTATAGTATTAGCCCAATGACTGGTAGAGAGGTGTTGGTTATGATCTGATAAGAATCATCCAAGTCTTAATTCTTCACTAATTCTCATTAGTAGCTACTGATCAAATTGGGATGTGAATCACAGTGTAACCTGTCTTCATTCTCCACCTTACTGTCTACTCCCTCATTTTCTTCCTCTTTAGAGAAAAAAAATAGTAAGTAGGTTTAGTCCTCCCCCAAAAAAGGGGGAAAAGAAAAAACTTTTAAGTATGTCGCACACTTGCCCCAAAATAGAGGACATGCCATAGGTACTATTTCTATACTGATGGCAAATTTTTACCTTTCGTACATCTAACACAGTTTCTAGAGCCTTAGGTATTGCCTTAGGTAGAAGCCTCAATAAGATGCTCAAGGTTTTTCAGAAATGTTGGTCTCTCACATTGGTCATAAGTTTTTCCTGTGAGCAAACTTACAATAATAGATTGTTTATGAGACTATGGCCATACAGTTAACCCACTCCACCTACTATATCAGTAAGCACACTGGTTGGCTCATCTGACATTATTTTCACAGCAAGTCTTTCTTGATGAGAACAGCAGTGTGTTGGTCCATTCTGGCACAAGCTCCTTATCTCATCATGGATAGAATACAAAGAGTTTGCAAACCAGCTACTTTGAGTACCACGGCCCTAGACAATTATGTGGGACTCTCATAGCAAGGTATTGCTCAATTTGGTGGCATCACTAAATGTAGAGATGAGCACCTCATTGTCTCTTCTCCTGCCTACTCTAGCTTCTGCCACTCACATACACAGAAAATTAGAGGAAGTGTAGAGTACCAGAAATGAGACGCTACATCTATAAAAGTAGGCAAGAAGGAGGAAAGAACATCTCAGCATCTGCCATGTTGCTTTTGGAGAGAATGCATGAATAACAAACTAATGGAAATCTTTAAGCCACTGATTTGTCTTTCTCAGATCTTTTCTTTATGGGGTAGTGGGAGAAAAGAGCAATGGGGAAAAGGTGAGCAAAGAGTAAGCTAGCTGTCTGCCCCCACTCTTGCCTCTTCCCTCCCCTTCACCCAACCTAACACCTCAGCCAGATTTTCAGGTCTCCTTCTGAATGGGCATGATTCAGTCACTTTCAGAGGACACTGTGATCTTCTGCATTGAGGGAGCAGGTTGATCACACGGACCTGGACTGGTATTGCGTCAACTGGAGTAAATACTGATACTGAAAGGCTAGTATCTGGTTTAGCCAGCGATGGTCTACTGGTAGAGATGAGCCTTCAGAAGTTCAAGTAGTAAAGAATTAAGCAGGATGACTTCATTTTTAGTCAGGCTGAATTATGCCCAATTGTTAGTCTTTGAGTCATACATTTAGGAACAAACTAAATCATACATATTTTTGTAGCATTTATGCTTTTCAAGTCTTCACAAATGTGCTCACAGAATCCTCCTAACAGCCTTGTGAAGTAGAGAGCAATGTATAGAAAATATATAGGGTACTAGAGAAAGCTATGCATTATAGGAAGTGAGGAGTCACCAAGAAGAAAAACAGACTAACAGCTTCTTCTACATTCAGTGTATTTGTTAGCCTACAATCCAGGAACAGACTGGATCCATCACTGCTTTTGAATTACCTCAGAAAGAGGATAAAAGAGAGCAATATATACTTCAGGTTTGATTGTTAAAAGCATATTTCACACTAAATAACCAATAATGGGAATTGAATTAAATGAATCATGATATAGTTTTACAGTGGAGTTCTATATACCCATTCAAATGAAAATATATAGAGAAAAAAATTTTATAATGTATGTAAAGTGTGACCTTGATCCTATAAACGATGAAGTCTAGAATTTTATTTATAAAAATGATAAATGTGATTGTAACTGGATGATCTATGTTTCCCTATCTGTGCTCCAGTTTTTTTTTTAAGTATGTATTACCTACATGATTAAAAATATTAAGAGAAAAAAAGACAAGTTACCTTCACCTTTCCTCACCAATGCTTTCAATACTTCAATATGAAAATATAGATTTTAGGAAAAAATAAATTGTAGAGCATGTTTACATTTATCAAAGTCCTTTCCCATCTTTTTTTTTTTCATTTTATTCTCACAATTACTTTGTAAGGTAAGCAGGACAAATAGTGTACCTTTGTTTTGCAAGTGAGACAATAATAACATAAATGAAAGAAATACAAAGTAAGAGTTAAGGGAAAAGTTTTCTGAGAAGCACAGACCTATGTCTGAATCTTAGCTTTACAACTTTCTAGACATTTTACCTTGGGAAATATGCCTCAATTTCTTGATCCACGAAATACGACTATCTCAGAAAGTTACGGTGAAGACAACACCATGTATGCGAAGTTCTAAGCACGGTACCTAGAGCACTGTGTGTTCTTACTATGTCAGTGATCATTCTTTTAATACAAAGGGTTGGCATGGCAAGTTTAATAAAAACTAAAACTATCAGAGTAAGTCCTCAAATATCCTGGGTTGCTCTCCAGAGTACCTCCAAATGCATTTTCAATATGCACATGATAGTCAAGCTTAGGAGATCCAGTTCCAGTGGACCAACCCTAAGCAAAGCAAAGAAATATGCTGTTTTGAAACCCCACTTAGGAGTCCAATTCACTGAAGTGCATTCTCAGCTTTGAAACCCCACTTAGGGGTCCAATTCACTGAAGTGCATTCTCAGCTTAGGTATATGTAAAGTTGGTCAGCAATGAGGTGAACTTTGAGGTCTAGTTTCAACTAGTTGCTCCTTTGTATTGGTTCTCAATGACTGGATCTTTGGATTGGTTATGTCAGAGGTAAAAAATAATGCTCTATTTCTATTAGTCGGTGTAAGTGAGGAATTCATAACTCTTGCCTTTATCTACTAACCTAATTTCTCATAGGAGGCTCCCAGAAATTAAACTTAAGAAATAGTAGAACCATGAGCCAATTGATATTTTAGACTTCTAGAGGAAAATGAGGTTGTTAGAAAGGGCAGTCTCACTTGACATGGATTGAAGGTTAGAAGTTTCCCATTTCGTACAGGATTTATCTGTACTAAAGTAACTGATTTGTGGCATATATTAGCTCAAAAGTTTAGGGACAATAGCACTATTATATACTAAGGCTTACCCAAAAAAGATACCCATAAGGCAAACTGTGGTTTATTGAATGCTGACGATATCAAAACTGATGCATACAACTTTGAGGGACTTTTTAACCAACTGAGCCACCCAGGCACCCCTTTGAGGGACTTTTTAAATGCATATTGCTGTTCTGATTATAAAAGTCATGCATACACGTGCACTGCTTTGCATGGGTGTCCACAGATAACCTTGAGTAACATTTTGATATATTTTATTCTCTCAAGGCTAATGGTTTAAAATTTTTATAAACCATTGGGTACAGTTAAAGAAAGCCTTACTGTCAGTCCAAATGGGCTGGACAAAAGGACAGGAGAGGGGAAAAATTCTTTTTTGTTAACTTTCCAAAAAGTCAGAGTTGATAGCGCCTTTTGAAACTTGGGCACTCTGAACTGATGGTATTTCTATATTAAAAGGTGGTATTTTCCTTTGTATGTGCAACCTAGCTTTATATTTTCAACATTCTACAAGTGGCCGTGTCTGTACGGTTCCAAACAATGGCTTGGTCTGGATCTTTCAGTGCCATTCCTAAGAATGACTTGGAAATGGGTTGCCACTACTCTCTTCTCAGTTTGGGATGGTCATTAGCAGAATTTCCAGTGTCAAGCACTTTCAGGGCCACACAACCTACATGCAATCTCTTGCTGTTTTTTGTATTGAAGGCCCCAACCCAAAGCCAAACAAAAGTGGGGTTAATACTCTCCAGATTAAAAATAAAGAAATTTTATCTCACAAACAAAGTGAGCTGCTCAGCATGTCTTCATCTAACAGAATCACAATCTGCCTGTTGCAGAATTCCATTTGTTCAGTCCCAACCGGAGGTATTTAAATAGGGATTCCATTAAACAAAGAATTTGCTTCTATATATTATGAATTTAATAGGTTCAGACGGAGAGCTGTTATTGTTTTGATACTATACAAGAAATTCATTTGAGTCACGTCACACACTGTGTTATACACACAAAGAAAAGCTTCAGTGTATACCTGAAAATGAATGATAAATCCATGCCTGAATCAATCCAGTGTGCCTTCATCTGGTTGCAGGCACAGAGAGCCATCTAGTGTTCCCTAAAATACAGCTTTTAGGTAAAGCATCCTAGAAATCCAACCTGACAAGGCAGGAAAAGGATTCCAAAGAGCTTTTAGTCCATGTCCCAGCCTTTTAAGTCTGTGGGAAATCTAGGTTAATCCACCACAGAAAGGACCTTATTTTGCCTTCTAAGAAGATCCAACAATCTCTGTTCTTTGGCCACCGTACCTATAATTGCAGTTATAAACCTTAAAGTAAGACTGTCTGAAAGTGTATATTTTGAGGGGTTGGGAGGCAAATGTGAATGACTTTTACCAACTCTAGGAAGGCAGTGGCTAATTGTTGTAGTAACTGTATTTACTATCACTTTGGTTTATAAAGCAACTTGAAAAGATGTAGCCATTTTATTGTGTTAAGCATATCATTTGCTCCTTTATGTCCAAGTATAAAAATTTTATGTCCTTTGTGGATAATTCCAAAAATAAAAAAATACCAAAGAATAAAATAAAAATCACCCATAAACCCACAACCCAGAGATTTAGACATATGTATGTGTGGTAAAATTGGGATCCATGCTATTTTATGATTTTTAAATGTATATTATAAACATCTTTCTGTGTCACTAATATTTTTTTCATTATTTTTAATGGCTATATAATTTGCCTTGGAATAGATTGTTTCATTTGTTTGACCGCTGTTGTTTGAATCCAGGTATTTCCCCCCAAAAAATCAGTAACGCTTTAACTAATGAGACTTTACCAGCCTGGTCCTTCTTGTAGTTTTTGGTGCTATGGAACATCCACTACTTGAGTTCTAGGACATCATCATGGTTGGGGTTTATTGTGTGTGTCTTTTTTTTTTTCCGGCTCTTTCATTATCTTTCACTGATTTTACTTGCTGTCTTTGACCACTTGTAGTAACAATCCTAAGGCTGTGCTAAAATGATAGCTACTAGCTCTGTATGAAAACATTTAAATACATTTAAATTAATTAAAATGATATAAAATTTAGAACTATCTCGGATGCTCTCACCTCATTTCAAGTGCTCAGTGGCCACATGTGGGTAGTGGCTACTGTATTTGACAGCACAGATACACAACATTTTCTGTCTTCATAGAAAGTTCCATTGGACATTCTATTGCTGTCAAAGGGCTTGCAGTTGTAAGAAGCAGAAACTCATTCTGTGGAGCTCAAAAGTGAGGAGTTTATGCTGATAACTGCAGGAAAATGACAAGGAAGAAAATTGCAGGAGCTGCTGGAAAGTGGTAGGGCAGCTACTCTCTGCCCGTCTTCTGGGGCCCAAAAGCTCTTCTTCTCTTGGCTCCTTTCTTCACATCTGCTCCATCCTTCTCTCTGGATACCAGCTTCTTCCTCTGCCCTGCCATGACTTCTGCATGAATGTGGTTCTGATTTACTATGATGATTAAATGTAGCCTGAACTCAATAGGATTTACAGCTCTAATCATCTGAGCAGGGTAAGGAATTAGAGAATGACTATGGTTCGTCACCAAGGCCTATCTGAAGAGGTGACATCTGAACATAGAATGAAGTAAGAAGTGAATCATGCAAATTTCTAAGGGAAGAGCACTGTAAGCAAAGAGAACAAAAGTACAAAGCTCCTGAGGTAGGAATGAGCAGAGCAAGAAATGTTTGTTGAATAAATGAAAAAATGGGCTATCCTTAGGTACTATCCTTTATGACATTTGTGAGTGGGCACAGTTTCAAAGAAGGTATAACTAGTGAGGCAGTACCCAGATCTGGGGTACTCATATACATGGGTATTTCCCAAGGTTTGGACCCCTGAATTTGTCTCCTGGCATAGGGCAATACCAGGAATTTCTAACTGGAATTTCCAGTTCTATCTCATTCTCACCTTAAACTCAAAATATCTTCCCCTCTTACCTATAAACAAGAATTCTCATACCATCTTGGACCTCTCTCTCTTCTTCTCATCAGGTTCTGTTGCCTTCCTTTGAAAACTTTCCATACCTTCATCCTTCCTTCTTTTCACAAGACATTAGCTGCTCCCATCAATTTTCTTGAGTAGCCTCTAGATCTCTAGTTTCTTTCCCCCAAGCCAGTCTACAATCTTCTGAAAGCAAAGCAACTTCCATTCATTTATTCATTCTTTATTTTAAAAATTTTTAAGTTTATTTATTTTTGAGAGAGTGTGTGTCTGTGTGCGTGTGTGTGTGTGTGTGTGTGTGTGTGTGTGAGAGAGAGAGAGAGAGAGAGAGAGCGCAAGTGAGGGAGGGGCAGAGAGAGAGAGAGAATCCCAACCAGACTCTGCACTGTCAGTATGGGCCTGTTGCGGGGCTCGAACTCACAACCCATGAGATCACGACCTGAGCCAAAATTAAGAGTCGGGCGCTCAACCAACTGAGCCACCCAGGTGCCTCTTCATTCTTCATTTTTTATTCAAGTATAACACACTAAGCTTCATGCCAACTCCCTGCTCAATGGCCATCTTACTATTGCAATATCATCATCCTTTTTCCATGTCCCAACACTCCTGAGGGATGAAACACACACCTAATCACAATGATGCACACAAGAGTAATTCACAGAATTGGAGCAGGGTACACTGAACTTAAGAGAACGTATCAGATTCTCCAAGTTTTGTGAGTATAGTTCAAGAGTATTCCATCCCTCATTCTCAAGATTCTGACATGCCTCCCCTGAAGCCAGAGAAACACAGGTTAATGATGAGCAAACTTACAGAATCTGGTCCTCAAGACCTTTCACAAACACATGCAAATAACTCTTTCCAATTCATGACATTCTTTTGAGATACAGGTGCCCAGAAAGCATAAAATCTCTAGGAATAGAAATGTGTGTGTGACATAAAAAAAAAATCAATAGATGTAAATTATTATATTAAAAAGCATTTCTCTATTATATATCTATATAGAAAGACAGGTATATACCCAAGTTGTCATGATTTGCAGATGAATTAAGCTCCTATTCAGAATTGATTTTTCCATTGAAACAATGTTATCTGTGGCTGTTAAGACCTCAGGCCAGGCCACAAAAGCCTGTTTGGCCCATGCTATAAGAGAATTCTGGTAATAGTGTTTCTGCAGACGCTGAACACTATTTGTTACAGGCTCTTTTTGTTTGAGACCAAGGGGATATGGAGTGAGGAGGCCAACCAGAAGAACTGACTTTAAATTATCAGTCCAGAGTGATCTGTACAGTCTTGGAAAACGTCTCCTGAGTCTCAGTTTTTTAATATTATAAATTATAAATAAATAGTCCCTCATTAAGCAGGTATTGGTTGTGTAGTTACTATACTGTTTTAAAGAATTGATATGGGTTGCAGCAAATCAGTATACATAAAAACACTTTGTAAATTCAAATTTAAAAAACAGATGAGAAGCATTCTTACTGAAGCATCTGTTTCATCACGAAGACACTTGTAGTTCCGCTTTTGGAAAGCCAGGACATATCTTCTCCAGTGCTAATTTGGCCATGGGAATAGCCCACCCTTGTCCTGCCCTCCTACACTGAACCACAGTAATCCCACTGTAACTTCAATGGTCACCAGCAGCTGGAAAGGGAGGAAAGGAGGGCAGGGTGGTTTCACACTTTCCAAATGGAGACTTTAAAAAGTGCTCAGGGCATCTGGGTGGCTCAGTCAGTTAAGCATCCGATTTCGGCTCAGGTCACCGTCTCACGGTTCATGGGCTCGAGCCTTGTGCTGGGATTCTCTCTCTCCTGTTCTCTCTGACCTTCCCTCATTCGCTGTCTCTCTCTCTCTCTCTCTCTCTCTCTCTCTCTCTCTCTCTCTCTCTCTCAATAAATAAATAAACAAAAAAGTGCTCATCCTAGCTGCTCGTCTCAGGCCTGAGGAGGGGAAGAAAGGGCTTTGAGGATCTGACAGGATAGGAAAGCTACAGCCAGGACACAGGTTGGAATGAGACACTTTGGAATTCAAATATTAAAGCTCAGATTGCCTGCTAATATTCATAAAAACACATTAGTTCAGATTTAAGATTTCATCAGTTTCTAAATAATATTTCATAATGGAGTGGGATCCTGGAAAATAATCAAACCTCATTCTAGCGTTCATTCCAAGTCTGCCTTTAGCACTTGCTGGACAGCAGCCACTTAAAAATCTTTTCCTTTCCGTAGGTCAGAACCAGTTCTGGATTCACTGCCCCACCCCCACCCCAGGCCAGGAGAGCCCTTAGGATCCTCTTTATGCAAAGTAATGCTGGGAAAGGTCAGGAATAAACCAGCAGGCTTACCCTTAGCCACACCATCCATGCCTACAGTATTTCACTGTCCTCCTAGCTGACTTCTCTGCCTCCAGTTTTGGCTCTTCAGTTACATTCTCCAAGCGACTGTCAGAAAAAGAAACAGTTCACTGGCCTGCTTAAACCTGGTCGCTCCTCCCTAAAAACTACAGCCTAGTTTCCCATTTCAGGGATTGTGTACTGCCTTCATAAGTTTTGCCATATCTCTGCATCACCTGTTGCCATTAATTTTTAAAATCACTCTTTTTTACTTAAATAAGTGTATTAAAAAACATTTCTTTATCATCGCATTAGTGAAAAACCAGTCCCCCTTTCCATAAATAGAAATAAGTACACAAAAGGGACACATGGGTGGCTCAGTTGGTTAAGCGTCCTACTTCAACTCAGGTCATGATCTCACAGTTCAGGAATCCGAGCCCCGCATTGGGCTCTCTGCTATCAGTGCAGAGCCCGCTTTCAGTCCTCTGTCTCCCTCTTTCTCTGCCCATCCCTAGCTTGTGCTCTCTCTTTCTCTCTCTCAAAAATAAACATTAAAAAAAAAGATTCTTAAGAAATAAGTACACAATGAAGTAAGTACAGCATGAAAATAAAATCGTTCTAGCTGGGTAGGTAGCTGTGCCTGAGCCCTTCTTCAAAAGGGAAAATTTACAGGTGTTAGGGAAGTGTTGAAGGCATATTGACACCAAATGGAGGGTTTCTCCAAGATTTAGCGAAGGATTAAACACTAATTGAGAAGGGATTAACATTCTCACTGTGTGATTCAGTGTTACTTAATGTCAAGTCCCTGATCAAGATCCTCTCATGAACCGCCTACACTCTGCCAGCCTCTCACCTATAGGTTGAATTCTTAGCAGCTTAGTGCGGCATTCAAGACCCTTCATTATCTGAGCCTTGATTAGCTTCTTTTTTTAAAAATTTTTTCAAATGTTTCTTTATTTTTGAGAGAGAGACAGAGTGCGAGCAGGGAAGGCGGCAGAGAGAGAGAGGGACACAGAATCTGGGGAAGGGGCAGAGAGAGAGAGAGGGACACAGAGTCCGAAGCAGGCTCCAGGCTCTGTGCTATCATCACAGAGCCTGACATGGGGCTCCAACTCACAAACTGTGAGATCATGACCTGAGCTGAAACCAAGTGTCAGATATTTAACCAACTGAGCCACCCCGGTGCCCCTCTTCTCATTTCTTCTTGATACTAACCCTTTGCCTTTGCACTCTGCTCAACAGTGCCTAAATGCACAATGCTGTTCCAAGCCTTGGCACATGCTACTCTCACTCTTTGGAATGATCTTTCCCCTTGTGTCTGCCTGAAACTCCTATTCAACCTTCAAACCTTTGCTCAAATATCACATATGCACCGTTGACTGCCCGTCCCCTCCCTGCCACAGTTAGCCAATTCCACTTTTGTGGGACATCCTTCTTTTCTAGATCTATCAAACAGCAGGGTAATTAATTATTACCATGTGTCTCCGTCCTCCATTGAATTAAACCCTAAGCTTCTAATATAGTGCATGGCTCATAATAGATGTTCAGTGACTGTTGACTAAAGTGAATGAATGGTACATATCCATCCCTTCCAGTGTAACAGAACTAAGTACAGTAATCCCTATGGGAAACCCACTGACTGTTCAGATGGGATGATGTGAACCTAAGAAAGTGTACCACCTCATGAAAAAGGATGCTCATTCACTGTGGTGGATAGAGTTCATGACCACCCAGAATTTACTGTTATGTAGAACAAAGCTGGAAGAGTAAGGCCTTGGGGAAATTGATTTTGTAAGAAGTAGAAAACCTGTTTCTACTACCCTATTAAATTTTTTATATATCTTTCATTGTCCCCAAATCGGTTTTCAATTTCCTAGAGACCACAAGTGACAGGAAAATGACATTGTTCTCATGTCTGTGAGCCACTGCTTTCCCAAATTTTAATCCCCCCTTCAGCCAATTTCACTATATTGTATAGACAAAGATTCTTGACATGTAAAATTAAAGAAAGTCAGAGCTGATGAAAAGTAAAGTTACTGGAAATAATCACCAGTTAAGAAGAGAAAACTCTAGAATTGTATTTCATCCTGTCATCCCTTGTCAAACAAAATAATCAGGAAATCAGACAAGAGTTCAGTTCTGACTAAGACTAACCAGTTCTATTCCTGGCTCAGTTTCTTTCATTAAGTATAAGTCCTTAGGCTTTCAGACCTCTGGAGTGGTGGTCATCTGTGTGTTAGCAATACCCAGATAACTTTTCAAAATGTAGATTCCCAAACTTATGAAAGCCCAACTTATTCCCCTGGGTTTGGAGCACAGAAATCTGTCTAAAAACCAACAACTTCACAGGTGATTGTGTCCACAGGTGATTCAGAGTATCATATTTTAGGACACCATTATCCTAAGAGTCCCCCCACTAAAGTGATTTTCACATTGTGACCAGGCACCACCTGAAACAAAAGCCCAAGGAAATTTTCTCTTACTTTCCATAATTTATTTATTTTTTATAATTTACATCCAAGTTAGTTAGCATATGCTCCAAGAATGATTTCAGGAGTAGATTCCTTAATGCCCCTTACCCATTTAGCCCATACCCCTTCCCACAACCCCTTCAGCAACCCTCTGTTTATTCTCTATATTTAAGAGTCTCTTATGTTTTGTTTCCCTCCCTGTTTTTATATTATTTTTGCTTCCCTTCCCTTATGTTCATCTGTTTTGTATCTTAAAGTCCTCATATGAGTGAAGTCATACGATATTTGTCTTTCTCTCACTGACTAACTTCGCTTAGCATAATACCCTCTAGTTCCATCTATGTAGTTGCAAATGGCAGGATTTCATTCTTTTTGACTGCCGAGTAATACCCCATTGTGTATATATACCACATCCTCTTTATCCATTCATCCATCGATGGAGATTTGGGCTCTTTCCATACTTTGGCTATTGTTGATAGCACTGCTATAAACATTGGGGTGCATGTGTCCCTTCAAATAAGCATACTATGTATCCCTTGGATAAATACCTAGTAGTGCAATTGTGGGGTCGTAGGGTAGTTCTATTTGTAATTTTTTAAGGAACCTCCATACTGTTTCCCAGAGTGGCTGCGCCAGTTTGCGTTCCCACCAGCAGTGCAAAAGAGATCCTCTTTCTCCAAATCCTCGCCAACATCTTTTGTTGCCTGAATCGTTAATATGTTAGCCACTCTGACAGGTGTGAGGTGGTATCTCAATGTGGTTTTGATTTGTATTTCCCTGATGATGAATGATGTTGAGCATTTTTCATTTGTGTGTTTGCCATCTGGATGTCTTTGGAGAAGTGTCTATTCATCTCTTTTACCCATTTCTTCACTGGATTATTTGTTTTTTGGGTGTTGAGTTTGATAAGTTCTCTGTAGACTTTGGATACTAACCCTTTATCTGCTATTTCGTTTGCAAATATCTTCTCCCATTCCGTTGGTTGCCTTTTACTGTTGCTGATTGTTTCCTTCGCTGTGCAGAAGCTTTTGATTTTGATGAGGTCCCAATAGTTCATTTTTGCTTTGGTTTCCTTTGCCTCCAGAGACATGTTGAGTAAGAAGTTGCTGCAGGCGGGGTCGAAGAGGCTTTTGCCTGCTTTCTCCTCGAGCATTCTGATGGCTTCCTATCTTACATTTAGGTCTTCATCCATTTTGAGTTTATTTTTGTGAATGGTGAAAGAAAGTGGTCCAGGTTCATTTTCCTGTATGTCACTGTCCAGTTTTCCCAGCACCATTTGCTGAAGAGACTGTCTTTATTCTGTTGGATAGTCTTCCCTGCTTTATCAAAGATTAGTTGGCCATAGTGTGTGGGTCCATTTCTGGGTTCTCTATTCTGTTCCATTGATCTGAGTGTCTGTTCTTGTGCCAGTACCATACTGTCTTGATGATTACAGCTTGTAGTATAGCTTGAAGTCTGGGATTGTGATGCCTCCTGGTTTGGTTTTCTTTTTCAAGATTGCTTTGGCTATTCAGGGTCTTTTCTGGTTCCATACAAATTTTAGGATTATTTGTTCTAGCTCTGTGAAGAATGCTGGTGTTATTTTGATAGGGATTGTGTTGAATATGTAGATTGTTTTGGGTAGTAACGACATTTTAACAATATTTGTTCTTCCTATCCAGGAGCATGGAATCATGTTCATGTATTTCTTTTTCCATTCTTTTGTGTCTTCTTCAATTTCTTTCTTAAAGTTTCTATAGTTTTCAGTGTATAGATTTTTCACCTCTTTGGTTAGATTTATTCCTACATATTTTATCGGTTTTGGTGCAATTGATTTCTCTTTCTGTTGCTTCATTATTGGTGTGTAGGAATGCAACCAATTTCTGTGCATTGATTTTTATTTCCTGCAACTTTGCTGAATTCATGGATCAGTTCTAGCAGTATTTTGGTGGAATCTTTTGGGTTTTCCATATAGAGTATCATGTCATCTGTGAAGACTGAAAGTTTGAACTCCTCCTGGACAATTTGGATGCCTTTCATTTCTTTATGTTGCCTGATTGCAGAGGCTAAGACTTCCAATACTATGTTGAATAACAGTGGCAAGAGTGGACATCCCTGTCTGGTTCCTGACCTTAGGAGGAAAGCTGTCAGTTTTTCCCCATTGAGGATGATATTAGCGGTGGGTCTTTCATATATGACTTTTATGATCTTGAGGTATGATCCTTCTATCCCTACTTTCTTGAGGGTTTTTACCAAGAAAGGATGCTGTATTTTGTTAAATGCTTTCTCTGCACCTACTGAGAGGATCATATGGTTCTTGTCCTTCCTTTTATTGATGTGATGTATTACATTGATTGTTTTGTGTCCCTGCCTCCCAGGTATAAATCCCACTTAGTCTTGGTGGATACTTTTTTTGATGTATTGTTGGATCCGGTGGGGTAGTGTCTTGTTGAGGATTTTTGCATCTGTGTTCTTCAGGGAAATTGGTCTATAATTCTCCTTTTTAGTGGGTGTTTGTCTGATTTTGGAATCAAGGTAATGCTGGCTTCATGGAAAGAGTTTGGAAGTTTTCCTTCCATTTCTATTTTTTGGAACACCTTCAAGAGAATAGGTGTTAAATCTTCCTTAAATGTTTGGTAGAATTCCCTGGAAAGCCATCTGGCCCCAGACTCTTGTTTTTTTGGAGATTTTTGATTACTAATTACTAATTCTTTACTGGTTATGGGTCTATTCAAATTTTATATTGCTTCCTGTTTCAGTTTTGGTAGTTTATATGTTTCTAGGAATTTGTCCATTTCTTCCAGATTGCCCATTTTATTGGTGTATAATTGCTCATAATATTCTTATTATTGTTTTTATTTCTGCTGTGTGGGTTGTGGTCTCTCCTCTTTCATTCTTGATTTTATTTATTTGGTCCTTTCCTTTTTCTTTTTGATCAAACTGGCTAGTGGTTTATCAATTTTGTTAATTCTTTCAAAGAACCAGCTTCTGGTTTCCTTGATCTGTTCTACTGTTTTTTTGGTTTCGATAGCATTGATTTCTGCTCTAATCTTTATTATTTCCTGTCTTCTGCTGGTTTGGGGTTTTATTTGCTGTTCTTTTTCCAGGTCTTTAAGGTGTAAGGTTAGGTTGTATATCTGTGACCTTTCTTCCTTCTTTAGGAAGGCCTGGATTACTATACACTTCCCTCTTCTGACAGCCCTTGCTGCATCCCAGAGGTTTTGGGCTGTAGTGTTATCATTTTCATTGACTTCTATGTACTTTTTAATTTCCTTTTTAACTTCTTGGTTAGCCCATTCATTCTTTAGTAGGATGTTCTTTAGTCTCCAAATATTTGTTATCTTTCCACTTTTTTTCTTGTGGTTGAATTTGAGTTTCATAGTGTTATGGTCTGAAAATATGCCCAGTATGATCTCGATCTTTTTGTACTTGTTGAGGGATGATTTGTGTCCCAGTATGTGATCTATTCTGGAGAACGTTCCATGTGCACTCAAGAAGAATGTGTATTCCAGTGCCTTAGGATGAAATGTTCTGAATATATCTGTTAAGTCTATCAGGTCCAGTGTGTCATTCAGAGCCATTGTTTCCATGTTGATTTTCTGTTTAGATCATCTGTCCATTGCTGTAAGTGGGGTGTTGAAGTCCCATACTATTATGGTATTATTATCAGTGAGTTTTTTTTTTATGTTTGTGATTAATTGATTTATATATTTGGATGTTTCCACATTAAAAAAAAATTTTTTTTAACATTTATTCATTTTTGAAAGGCAGAGAGAGACCGCAAATGGGGGAGGGGCAGAGAGAGAGGGAGGCACAGAAACAGAAGCAGGCTCCAGGCTCCGAGCTGTCGGCACAGAGCCCGACGCAGGGCCCGAACTCACGGACCGTGAGATCACAACCTGAGCCGAAGTCGGCCGCTTAACCAACTGAGCCACCCAGGCGCCCCTGGATGTTTCCACATTTGAAGCCTAAGTGTTTACAATTGTTAGATCTGTTTGGTGGATAGACCCCTTAATTATGATATAATGCCCTTCTTTCTGTCTTGTTACAGTTTTTATTTTAAAGTCTAGATTGTCTAATATAAGTATAGCTACTCTGGCTTTCTTTTGGTGACCATTAACATGTTAGATGGTTCTCCATCCCCTTACTTTCAATCTGAAGGCATCTTTAGGTCTAAAATGGGTTTCTTATAAACAACATGTAGAGGGATCTTGTTTTTCTTATCCATTCTGTTACCCTATGTCTTTTGATTAGACCACTGAGTCCATTGACGTTTAGAGTGAGTACTGAAAGAAATGAATTTATTGCCATTATGTTGCCTGTAGAGTTGGAGTTTCTGGTTGTGTTCTCTTGTCCTCTCTAGTTTTTCTTGCTTTTGGTCTTTTTTTTTTTTTTGTCTTTTCTCCCCTCTGAGAGTCCCCCTTAAAATTTCTTGCAGGGCTGGTGTAGTGATCACGAACTCCTTTAATTTTTGTTTGACTGGGAAACTTTTTATCTCTCCTTCTATTTTGAATGACAGCCTCCTGGATACAGAATTCTTGGCTGCATTTTTTTCTGATTAAGCACATTGAATATATCCTGCCACTCCTTTCTGGCCTGCCAAGTTTCTGCGGATAGGTCTGCTGCAAACCTGATCTGTCTTCCCTTGTAGGTTAAGGATTTTTTTTTCCCTTGCTGCTTTCATAATTCTTTCCTTGCCTGAGTATTTTGTGAATTTGACTATGATATGCCTTGTTGATGTTCGGTTTTTGTTGAATCTAATGGGAGTCCTCTGTGCTTCCAGGATTTTGATGTCTGTGTCTTTCCCCAGGTTAGGAAAGTTTTCTGCTATGATATGCTCACATAACCCTTCTACCTCTTTTCTCTCTCTTCATCTTCTGGAACCCCTATGATTCTGATGTTGTTCCTTTTCAATGAGTCACTGATTTCTCTAATTCTTAAATCGTGCTCTTTTGCCTTAGTCTCCATCTTTTTTCTACTTCTTTGTTCTCTATAAGCTTGTCCTCTATATCGCTGATTTGTTGTTCTGCCTCATCCATCCTTGCTGCCGTGGCATCTGTTCGAGATTGCAGCTCAGTTACAGCATTTTTTATTTCATCCTATCTTTTATCTCCACAGAAAGGGATTCTAATCTGTTTTCAACCCTAGCTAGTATTCTTATTATCGTGATTCTAAATTCTGGTTCAGCAACTTGCTTGTATCTGTGTTGGTTAAGTTCTTGGCTGTCATTTCTTCCTGTTCTTTCTTTGGGGTGAATTCCTTCGTTTCATCATTTTGAAGGGAGAAAAGGAATTAATAAGGTAAAAAATTAAAAACCACACAAAAAAATCAAATAAAGGATGCTAGATCCTAGGTGTGTTCTGGCCTGGTTGATAGCTTGATAGATTAGAGAAAAAAGGAGAAGTTAGAAAAGAGAAGAAAAGAAAAGGAAGAAAAATGATAATTTGAAAAAATAAATACAATGAAATGGAATAAAAAATGATGGAAGTAAAAAAATAGGATTTGAAAAATTTACAAAAAAGTAAAAAATATAGTAGAAAAAAATAAAAATATTTTTAATAGGTATGGAAAATAAAAGTAAATTTTTTCTCTTTCTGTATTCAATAATAAGAAAAAAAATGGAGCAGTAAACAGACTGAAGTATGATTGAAATTACGTCGGTTTCCCCTAGAAGTCAAACTATGAAGCACTTTATAGTCTGTAAACTAAGCAGGCGGAGAGACTTGTGTTGTTCCCGAAGAGCGAGGTTGGCCCAGTTGGGCAGGGCTTAGTGTAACAGCACCGTTCTACACTCAATGGTGCTACTTAGCGCCTGGATTGTTGTGGCACCTATAGGTGTGTATGCGCATGGGTGGGAGGGCTTAAAATGGCGTCCCCTGCTACCCAGTGTCTAGTATCAGAACTCTGTGCTCTCCCCGACCAGCAATCGCACACCTCTCCTTTGTCTCCCGCTCCCGTCCACTCCCTGCTTTTACACTGTCCATGACCAAGCCATCAGGTTGCCAGGCGGCACCTCCCTCCTGAGTTTTATCTCAGATGCAGCTGTGTTTCCCAACCCCTCACTTCTGAGTGGCTTTGACCCACTTAGACCTTCTGGGGGAGGGTCTCACTGACCAATGGACAGGTGCTGGCCCACCTCCAGGAATGTTCGGGAGACCACGCTGCTGCCAATTCCCAGAGACTGCTGCAGGGTGCCAGCCCACCCCAGAAAAAGTTCACGCAATCATGTAATAGCAGCATTTCAGGGATTATGGAAAATCACAACACACATCTAGTGCCAGGCTTCCCCCTTAATGTCCTTGTTCCAGCACCAGTGAATGTGGTTGTTCTCTGGGGTCCACTGGGACCTTTGCCTGCGAGGTGGCCTCACAGCCTCTACCAAATGTCCTCCCAACAGGGAACCGCCTCTCCCCATGTGGCCCGAGGACCCTGAGGACCTCGCTCTCTACTCCTGGGGATTCGCCCTTCCCAACAGGGTACCACCAGGTGTCAAGCTGCGGAGTTTAGACTCTGCACTCCCCCTGTGTATAGAGTCTTAATGGAATTTAAGCCTGCTCCTTTCTCCTTTCTCCCTTTTTTGTTCAATCCCTTGTGTACTCTTTCTCTCCAGCTGCTTTCAGGTAGGGAGGGGGGCGATGCTTTCCATACTCTCCCCCTGTCTCCATCTTCCCTCCTCAAGCAAAAACCTCTCCCTGCCCTCCATGGCTTTCTCCCCCAGTTCACCTCTCCATACCACATACCTGCTGAGTTCTCTGGTTCAGGTCATGCAGATTGTTGTGTTAATCCTCAAATCAGTTTTCTAGATGTGCAGGATGGTTTAGTGTTGATCTGGATGTATTTCAGGGATGAGAGATGCAAAACAACTTCCATGCTGTTCCACCATCTTGCCCCCTGCCCAAGCCCAAGGTAATTTTTAAAGTGTAGATCTGAAGTGTAGATCGACCTCACTGAGCTCCACTAAATTATATGCTATGGCCTCATATATGCTGTGGGTTTGTTTGTTTGTTTGTTTGTTTGTTTTTTAAAGAAACTCCCCCTGGGTGATTCATTTATTTATAGTACAGTTTGAGAATCAATGACCTGGGGCAGAGGTCTCAAGCTCAGATGCCTTATAGGGGCCAGGAAGGTAATGGAAATGTGAAAAATAATCCCAGATAATACAGTAGGGAATAGTAAAAACTGTAGGCAACCGAAGAGTGACCTTTCTAAAGGAGGCAGCTACCATCACTCAGCTGCAACCAGCTATTCACCCATGGGGATGTTGCCAGATACTTGGAATTTTCAAAGGAAGCCAGGCTGTGAATTTTTGTTAATATAAACATTTCCTTAAATGTTGACAAGGAACTCCTCTTTTTTTCAGCTTTACTGAGGTGTAATTGACAAGTAAAATTGTAAGATATTGAAAGCATACATCATGATGATTTGATAGATGTATACATTGTGAAAGGATTCCTCCCATCAAATATATTAAGAAACTCACATTTTAAAATATAATCCGCAGCCCCACTAGGGCTGGAGGGTCACCTGTTTGACACTTCTGGACTGGGAAATGTCAAGGCATTTGTCATAGACAAGTATTAACCAGAAATCTTCAGTGACTGGCTAAGCAATAGGAGGTGACATAGGCCTGTCACTGTAAGTAGTGTAGCTTTAAGGTGCAGCTAGAAAGAACTAAAATAAAATACATATCGTAAAGGAGAGGTGGCTAACCTCATTTAAAAGCAAGAGAACAAGAAAGAAAAAAAGGCACTAAAAGATAATGAATGTAATCAATTCCAGGTGTGGTCATAAATGAACTCTTAGAAACCTCACTCATAAAATAGAGATAATGAGATAATGATAACTACTCATAGTGTCTGAGGTATTGATTAGGAAGAATAGTTTATATCAAGTGGGTTAGCAATATCATCTGAAACAAAGTAGGCACCCAATTAAAAAAAAAAAAGAATATGCTACTGCTCTTACTTTCCTGTTCCTTAAGCCACTCTTCCCTCCCATTAAAATTCAACAGACACTAAAGAAAAGCAAGCTCATGGCAAAAAGCTGACAAATTCCCTTGGTATTCTTGTTTTTGTTTTAGAGATAACTGATAATACTTCTGTAATGAGATAATTAACAAAGTAGTGATGACAAAGTGATTCCAGTCCCTCATAAGAAATGTCATTTCAGGATGCAGATATGCCCTTGCATCTCATCCCTGGGATTCTTCCCTCTACCATGGGTTCAGTGATTCTAAATCCTGTGGAAAGGAAATTACTAAATGAATGGCCTGAAGAATTCTGGGTAATTCTGAGAGAGCCGATAACACTGTGGTCTAGGAAGATTGCCTTCACTTTATAGCACTCTGTTATTCGTTGACTTTAAATAATAATAATAATAATTTTTTAAAATAATAATTTGAGGGACGCCTGGGTGGCTTAGTCAGTTAACTGTCCGACTTGGGTCAGGTCATGATCTCATGGTTTGTGGGTTTGAGTCCCACATCAGGCTCCACACAGTGTGACAGTGTGTGACAATGTGACAGTGTAACAGTGTGGAATCCCTTGGGATTCTCTCTCTTCCTCTCTCTCTGCCCCTTCTCTGCTCACACTTTCTTTCTCAGAATAAAGACATGTTTAAAAAAATAAAGAACATTTTAATATGAAAACAGTGTAATGGTACTGTTAAAAAAATGTATTCACAGTTTTAAAGATAATAAATTCATCACCTTCACATCTATTTCCTTCCAGTTTTTATCCTCTTGTGTACATTTTTATCTCTGTGAGGTCAGTGTTTTCTGTTTTACTTGCCATTACCATCCAAGGGCCTATTGAAGTCCTTTGCACATTGTAGTCACTTAAATATTTATTTAAGGAAAGAATTAATGCACTTCTGAATGATAAATGTACAATCCATTTTGTATTCTCACTCCCATTAAGTCATGAATCTTATGTCTCCACAAACTTCAAACAAGTCATATTTCTCTACCTGTTTTATCGATTTTCTTCTAATTATAAAATCAAGAAAGTACGAAAGCCTAGGAAAAACCGTCTTAATCTTGCTATCCAGAGACACTCACTCTTAATTTGCTGAGATGTTTCTCCTAGTTTTGTGACATAAAACTTTTGCTTTAAACATGGAGAATTTCTTTTCAGATTCTTTCATTTGATGTGACATTCCTAGTGTTTCCCCATATCATGGGAAATCCATAGTCACTATTATTTCATTAACTGCATATTATCCTATGCTTTTGGATATGTCTAGAATCTTGACATTTAAGTTTTTTACAATTTTTGTCATAAAATTTTCCACATTAAAAATCTTAGCTCACGGGCGTCTGGGTGGCTCAGTCAGTTAAGCTTCCAACTTTGGCTCAGGTCATGATCTCGTGGTTCATGGATTTGAGCCCCACGTCACACTCTGTGCTGACAGCTCAGAGCCTGGAGCCTGCTTCAGACTCTGTGTCTTCGTCTGTCTCTGGCCCTCCCCCGCTCATGCTCTGTTTCTCTCTCTCTCTCAAAAATGAGTTGATGTTGAAAAAATGAAAAAATAAAAATATCTTAGTTCATAGACTTTTTGTCCACATTGTAGCATCGATTCCTAGAAGAGGAAAATAAAGGCTACTTAGTTGGGGTATATGAATGGCATATTTTCTACACACCTGTATATCTCAGCATGTCTTTGTTATTTCTCTTACACATAAAAGACCGGGTAACAAGACCTAAAATTCCCAAACAAATTCAGTTAGATATCCTTTTATTGTCTTTGAGCATTTACTGTAGCAAAAACAAGAAACCCATGATATTTATAATTCTCCTTTGGAAGGCTACTTTTTTTCCCTTTTCTTTCCTCCTGAGTGCTTGATAGTTTTTTTAATTAAAGCCCTTTGGCAGCTATGTCTAATTCATTTTTATTAATTATGCCAAGAATGAAGTAAATCCATCAGATCAAGATTTATTTTTTTTAAGCAGAAAATTTTTCTTTAGGTAAGTCTTTGATTAGTCCTTTGAGTCTTGTGGTTATGGTTTCTTTCTTAGGTAAACCATAATTCTTAGGTTTATCCCCCATATTTAGGTGACCAAATAGCTTATATTCAAACCAGGACAATTTTGAAAGTGAAAGGGGTTAATAATTACACAGGACAATAGGGATAAATCAGGAACTGAGACATAGCCTCCCTGCCATTTTTTTTCATTTCATAGTTCTTGATCCTTTTCTGTATCCTGATTTTCTATATTTTGTGTTCCATATCACTAATTCAATCCTTCGCAATATTTATTTTACCTTTTATACTTCCAAAGCATATTTGAAATCTTGGATTTTGTTGTTGGACTTTTAGTTTCCCTGTTTCTTTACATATAACACTCTTCTTTTTCATTCCATCCTATTATTCATCTCAACATGTCCTCTCTTGTGAATTACTCATGTTTCATAAAAGTCATGTTATCTTGCTAATGTTTAAATGTTGGATTTTGTGTTTGTTTTTCTAATTTTTCATTTTTTTTTTAATAAACATCCTTTTCTTTGCCTATTCTATAGCATTTGCATAGGGCCCATGTTGCTTTTGTGTTTTTGTTGGGTAGGAGAGTTCTTACTGTAGAACAATAAGAAATCTATCTATACCCTCTGTTTGCCAATAGACTAGCTGCTTAGATTGCTAATTGCCTTACTTTGAATTCAGTTATGGTCTGGCTGCATCTCTGTCTAATAAATACAGGTGGATGTGAAGTTGCTGTGTATAACATGTAAGACAAATCCCAGTTTTTAGCAGCCATTAGCATGTGGTCTGACTCTGCTGAACCAGCTGGAATCTGCTTGTCCCCTGCTGAGTTGCTTTTTGATGATATGAACCAGTGGCTCTTAATCAATTCCTCAACCTAGGCAGCCTTTTCAAAATTCACACTTAGGCTCCATCCTAGATCTCCTGGCTCAAAACCTTAGGAAACATAGGCTTGTGAATGTAAAAAAAAAAAAAAAAAAAAAAAAATCCCAGCTGTTTCCAGGTGCCCACCCACTAATCAGAGGAAGGAAATGATTGAATTTCATTCTGACTACCTTAAAACGCAAGACACATACAGTAGAGGGGCCATCGTGACTCTTCTAATTGAACTATGTGGTAGAAGAAAAGATATTATAGTCAGTGTACCAGTTAAGAGCTAGAGGGCCCAGATTATCCAAATTTGAATCCCATCCTGCTGCTTACATTAGCTAAATGCAGCTAGGCAAGTCACTTAACCTCTCCATGCTTTAGTTTCCTCATTTTTGAGATAAGGATAATAAGATCTTTGCCACTGAGTTTTAAAAAGATTAAATGAAATAACCTATAGAAAGTGTTAAGAAATGCCTAGTAATATTAAATATTCAAGAAATATTATCTACTATTATTTAGAAACATAATATCCATTTAATATTTTTTCTGGTTCCACCAGCTTGCAGTTTGTGCAACATCCTTTTCTAGCAATAAGTTAATTGCTAATTGAAGTTTTTAGAGCTGTGAGCTTTCATATTTTTATGTCTTATTTGACATTTTAGTGTAAAGTTGAGAAATGCTGCATCAGATCAGTTTGTGCATTTAATTGGAATTTTATGAGTAAGTTCTAGAATGGTTATCCATCACTGTGGTTTTGGCTTGAACAGACAATCAATCATTTTATTTCTATCCATGCCTTCATGCCATTTCCTACTGGTGCCTCGTCTACCTCATTTCTTCTTCTACCTAGTTCTGTGACTTTGGAGCAGTAACCTGGTTTGAAACATGCCAACACTGGATGAGCTAGTGACATTCAGGAAGAAAGTTGTCCTGTGGAGTTCAAAAGGCCCCCGTGGGTGCTAGTCACAAGGAGGAAAGTTTAGCTCAAAAGCAAGATCTTTCAAAGCTGTCCAAGTGATTAAATAAATTGTAATAGAACTGAGTGTATCAGTGAGGGCCACTCAGTACATAGAAACCACAAGTATTCAAAGAGAAATTTTAATATAACGAATAATGAAGTAGGCACAAAGTTGTTAGGTAACTGGAAGGATAATAAGAGAACTCCATGGTCTGAAGATAGCAAATCTTGGAGCGTTACCATCCCAAAGCTGAGGCAACAATAGGGGGAGGCTGCAGATACTAACACTAAAATATTAGAGGAAAAGACCTGTGAAGCTGAAACTCAGATATCTGAGAAAAGTGGGACTATTCAGTTGGTGACAGTATGTCTGAACTCTAACTAGGGACCTAAGGGGCCCAGATCCAAACCGCAAACTGGCCTGTTGGTGCTGGTATCTCTGAAGGTGCAGGATAAGGTGTTTCTGCAAGTGTTAGAAAAGCTGCCCTAGATTTAATGCTGCCCTGAAAAGGAACTGCTGCAGGGATGCTGAAAAGAATCAGAAGCAGACAAAAAGTCCCCAGGAAGTAAAGAGAGAACAGACAGGAGTAAGCAAGTCCCTGGTCATGGCAGAGCCTACCAGGATCCTCCTGGCAAAGCAGAAGTGTGATATGTACTAGAGTACTAGCTCTCCCATCCCAACTCAGAGAAGGGAGGGTGGGTTTAGAGAGACAATAGCCATAAGCACACAGTGGGTCATTCAAAGTATCAAAGAAATAGTAGTATTGATTGCCAGCATTCATTGCACCATTACTATGTACTAGGCATCATGCATTTTCATATTTAATTCTTACTAAATCTTCTCAGGTAACTACTATTTTTCGCCCCCATGTTATTGGTGAAGAAATTAGGAGTTACTCAGTTAAGGTCACTTATTTAAGGACCTTACTTGCTCAAGGTCACTCAACTCGAAAGCCATAGCTAGGAGTCAGGTTTGTTCTTTGTAGCTCCAGAGTTTCTGTGCAGCTCTGTCTTCTGTTGTGTATGGCATTGATGCTATGATTTCTTCCAACTCTGAGATGTGTTTGTGAGTAATTAATGTCTCTTTGCTCAACATTGTTTGATTTTGTTTTATTCTCAATAAAATTATTATTTCACAACATTTAACTTATTATTTAACTTGTTATGTTAGGCATGTGTGCCTAACTGCTGAGAGCTGTGGAGACTGGGCAATTTTCCAATTCATCTGAACTAAACAGATAGTTGAATCAGACAATACGAAGTTTAGGAAAATATATTAATGTGAATTATTTGCTTTGGCCATGTACTTTGTCTTTCAGATTGCCTGGAACAATGCCTGGTTGCCAATTGACTTTATGCCTTGTAATGTCACTGTAATTACTTGGCAAAATTCCTCTCTCGGGTACCTCATCACCAACGGTTGACTGTCCTCAGTAGCCTCTCCATTAGAAAAGCAAGTTGGATAAACTGATTATACATTTTTGCCATAAATAGAAATCTCTGAGTTATAATATGCATCTATGGAACAGGGTAGAAATTGGAAAGAATTAACCTATTATAGATCTCTAGACTAGTAGAGATCTCTCTTTAGATAATAAATTACTGCTTTTGAGAATAGACTTAGGACATCAGTCACCTTCAAACCTTAATATACCCACTAATATCTGCAAAAGATTGCTAATATTTGCACATATTTTGGCATTCTCCATGCAACAATAAATGAATATTTATCTTAATTTGTATTTCTGTTTGAGACTCAAAAAAATAAGAAGCGTTCTCTGACATAGGAAATTTGGTAGGAATACAAAGTCACTATTATCTTTATTCAAGATTTTTTGGCAGTTGGGATTTAGATCCTTAAATATGTTAGCTCCCTAGTTTCCACTCACCCACCCCTACTCTGCCCAGACTCCCAGTTTTTGTCTACCTATGAATACTTCTCCAGTTTTTTTTTTTTAATGTTTATGTATTTTTGAGAGAAAGAGACAGACAGAGCATGAGTTAGGGAGGGACAGAGAAAGAGGGAGACACAGAATCTAAAGCAGGCTTCAGGCTCTGAGCTGTCAGCACAGAGCCTCTTGCGGGCCTTGAATTCACGAACCACGAGATCATGACCTGTGCCAAAGTCCAACATCTAACCGACTGAGCCAACCAGGCACCCCAATATTTCTCCAGTTTTTAAAGACTGGACTAATACTGCCAATACTTCAAATCTAATCTCTTTATAGCTCTTCTTCTGGCCTCCCAAATTACTGGAATTCATTCAGAATCCTCTAAAATAAAGGATTTTCATGAAAAACAATTTAAAGGAATAATAGTAAAATTGTGTATAGAGTAAGTTTAAGTTTGGGATATGCAAGTAACACTTTTTCAAAGGTCCTTTCTTTACATCATCATATTGATAGATTATAGAAGTACCATTCCTATATTTTCTCTTAGACTCTATCATAACTGAAAGAAGTATTTTAATAAGTGCAATGTGAATTTAGGGTAGAGTGGCTCATTCCCCTTAGGTCTTGGGTACAGGGCATGGACCTTTTTTGGTTTGTGTATAATAAGACAAACACTCTCATTTCATGAGGATTTTACAATTTACAAAGTAATTTCAGTACACATAACCTCATGTACACATAACAGCCTACAACAATTCTGGGAGGAAAGAGTTACTCCCCCAAATTACAAATAAAGTTATTAAGAAACCGAACCTCAGGTAGTTTTAAAAAGCAAGTATTAAAAAGAAATTTGCTGATTTTAAGTCCAGTCCTCTGTCCTCTAAATCACTGTGGATTAAGAGAGTCTGCTTCTGAGAGCTTAGTAATGAGTGTATGAGCTACTATGGCACCAACTTCAAAATCCAAAGTCCTGACTCCTCTCTTGAGACTAATCACCAGGCTCTGCTCTCTCACCAAAACCAGGGATATTCCACCAAAGATCCTATAAGCAGAAAGGTGTACTCTGTTTCAATAAATGCTATATTCTTTAAAACTGCCTTTAGATGACCCCTTTGGCATCTTAAAATGTTATTTACTATCACCTGAAGCTGCCGAGATGGATAAATAATCTTATTTCTTTCTGGAAAAGATTGTTTGAATTTTCTGAGACCTATTTGACCTTGAGTACATGCTAACATATTTATCATTAGCTTCCCTTATTCATGTTCAGCTTCTAGGTATCTTAAGCAACCCATCTTCTCAGGAAAAATCAGTTTCAAAAGAGAAAAAAAATACTTAAAGAGTTGCAACACAGGTTGTGACTGGGAAAATAACATACAGTTAAAAGTGTAGATCCATTGCCAAGGGTCAGTGGAGCATTTTGGAATTGCCTGTGTGTTATGGTCATTTTGAGTTTTTTTCAAAGGTTTATGAAAACATTTACAAGTTAAAATTTTAATCTTGAGCTTTCTGCTATTATATGGGATTCATAAAATACGTTCTATGACATATTCATATGTTGGAGATTTACTGCAAAATTTTATGTGAGAGTCTGCAAAGTTACTTTGAGGACTTTTAATAAGCATTTGGGAGACATTGGTGTAGACCTTATAATTTTGGAGCTGGATGCTCACTCATCTGATATAAAAATGTCAGGTTAGCCATAGAAGTGCATAAGACAAATCATTATCCCATTATTTCTGAAGATTTATGCTTTAAGCAGATGATAAGTTCTGGATCTCTAAATCAAAATTGCTCACTCATTATTAACTATAATTATATAAGTAGAATCCTATCATAGTAGGTATCGCATAGATAATTCCTAGGCCTTATTAATATCTTGACCTTGAGCTAATTGGGGGCTAACCCCCCCATACCCCATCTCTCCTTTCGTACAGAGCATTCTACTCCCATACTGTGGCTCAGCAATACTATCACATAGATCCCCATTGTCAGTGGAGCAAAATACGCTTTAATCAGTTCTATCCATAAAGCCATCACAAAAACCATATTATCTTGTTTGAAAAGATATTTAAAGGGCATATAATGCACGTCTCCCCCAACCATTGGACAACCCATTGCCCATAGTAAGTAATGTTAACTCTGCAAATCATAAAATCCAATTAGCTATTCAAGTCTTAAAATGCGATTGCATTAGTCACTTAGTGATCTATTGACTACTCTTAGCACTCAATCACTGACATGGCCTCAGGACCCTTTAGAATGAAAAATATTTTATCCTCATTAGCTAACTCATTTTACACTCTTCATCCAAATGGCCAGGTTGTTCTCATTCTCTTTTTATCTAAATCTATTACATATTCAGTACCTCTCAGCACCACCCCCACCCCAACCTTTTGCATTGAGAAACTGCCTCTTTTCTTCACCAGATATTCAGCAAGATACAATTGGTGACATTAAAGGGAAGGTCTTGCCAAAGAAACATGAAAAGAGCAACTTCTTACTTCATGCTCCTTTCCACTCTCCTCCTCTGCAGAAATATTCAACTTGAGAAGAGTAGAACATCACCCTTGGCTGGACATACCTAGCATTCCGAGAGAGGAATAAAAGTTCACTGTCTACTAATCTAAAATCCTTAGGATAGATTGTCTGCTAGAGTTAAGAATAAGAACAATTGCGCTGATATTATCTTAAAACTGTAGGCATATTATGCAATGTTCAAAATGTCTCTGTTAGTACTGGGAGCATCTGTAGAAATCTAAAAACAAAAACAATGCTTACTTAACCTAGAGAGGAAAGTGTATTAATAATTAGTCTATTTTTAAAATAATATGAACTCCATTTATACCTATATCTTATATCTGAGAAGCTGCCAATCTGGGATATTTTAAAACACATATGAAGAAGGCATCACAAGGGCAACCAAAAGGGAGGCCTCTGTACTGTGCCCAAGATACGCAGGATCTCACAGTAAACCAGCCATAAAGAGGAGTGGTCAGATGGGTATATATGGGATTTGGATTGAGTTCTGTTGTTTAACCTTATTAAATGTAGACAGTTATTGGTGATAATAAATTAGGCTAGCAAGCGTGTTCCCAGTTCAGTTCATTAACTGTTAGCATGGACAGAGAAACAGAGGTTTCTGCTGATGTAGCTACAACCCTGGGGCTACTTATGGACTATTGTGCAAGATGCTACACTCCATAAGACAAAATATACTGCTGGGAAATTTTCCACTGCATTTTTAACATACTATTTCCACAGTTGACATTTCAACATCATGATTGTTTGTTCTCCTGGGAGATACTGGCATCTTTTGCAAATTTCAGTGGCTGTTGAATAATTGCTGTTGGGATGTTTCTTGCTTCTCATTTGCTGATTTAGTTTCACCATCTCATTACAAGTCTGTGATTTCTTTTCTGAAATCTGTAAATTTCATCTGCAAGTGGAAAAAAAAAAAGGAGATCAATCCTCTCAGACTCGAGAGACTATAAAATTTGGTCATTTGGCAACACATTCATTCTTGTTCTTTCTCTTGGTCTCCCTTGTGTGCAACGTTCTACATTTTTAGATAAGTGCTGGGCTGAAGAATGAAATTTGTGTCCAAGGAACAAATTGAAGCTTCCTGGCTTATCTGGGAATTAAATGAGCTGTTGCTTAAAAAGAACGTGTGATGACCTCCTCTGGCAGCACATTCTAGTGTTCTGCCACATGGACAGTGAGGAGTGTTTTCCTAATGACCTGCATTAAAAGGAGAGGCTCCATTTCCCTGAAATGGGTTACTACATAATGTGTCATGAATTAAATGCAATAATGTCAGTCCTTCCAGCTCCCTGATTGCATAATCTGATTGTGTTGTTCTTAAATAATTCCTCTCCAAACTGTAGCTTTATTTACAACTGGCTAGAATGGGTTACAAAAGAATCATAGTTAATATTATTTACTTCTTAGGGTTATTATTGAAGGTATCACATTCATCCTGAATTCATATTCATCCTGAGACAGACCATGGCCACCCAGGGGTTGTTACGTGCATCTGACCCATATTCATTTGTTCTGACTTTGCATTATGTTAAGCAACAGCAGAGATTGATTATTTTGCAGGAAGTGGAAAGGTGAGAAGGATGAAGTAGCTACCAAATTGTCAACGAGCAGCCTCTGTAATCCTTTGAAAAGGAGGTTCTAGTAGGATTAGGTTGGGCAGAACTGAGTTGAAGGGAATTAAATATAAATTAATTCAATCCTTCCCATCTCAATTCTAACACCTTTTCTCTAAGAAAATCTTGCCTGATTCCCCAGACTAGGTCACTCTAGAATATTTCTCCATACTCTTTACTTTAGATTCATGGAATTTATCATTATAATTATAAATTTACTTGGAATGAATCTCACCTCTCATTTTTTTTAACAAGTCACACCAGGCAGTGCAATGTATTTTAAAAGGATGACTTCTAGAGACTCATTTTGAATCCCTTCTTGGCTTCTTACCAGTTGTATGTCCTAAGTTTCTTTCTCTCTAAAATGGTCACATTAGTAGTTCCTACATCATAGAATTGTTTTAAGGATTGAATGAATTAATAGTTGTTAAACACTTAGGGGCACCTGGGTGGCTTAGTTGGTTAAGCGTCTGACTTGGGCTCAGATCATGATCTCACCATTGGTGGGTTTAAGCCCTGTGTCGGGCTGTGTGCTGACACCTCGGAGTCTGGAGCCTGCTTCAGATTCTGTGTCTCCCTCTCTCTCTGCCCCTTCCCAACTCACACTGTCTCTCTCTCTCTCTCTCTCAAAAATAAATAAACATTAAAAAATTTTTTTAAAGAAGTTGTAAAACCCTTAGAACACTGCCTGGCACACAGTAAACATTCATCTACTAAATATACCTATTAGCATTTTTTATTATTCTTAAACTATTTATTTATTTATTTATTTATTTAATTTTGAGAGAGAGAGAGGGAGAGAGAGAGAATCCCACACAGGCTCTATGAGCACAGAGCCCTAAGTGGGGCTCGAGCTTACCTGGTGGGGGGCTCAAACTCACGAACCCTGAGATCATGACCTGAGCTGAAGTTGGATGCTTAACCAACTGAGTCACCCAGGTGCCCATGTTTTATTTTATTAATATCTGCCTCCCCCTAAGACTCTAAGCTCCGTAAAGACAGAGGGCATGTATGTTTTGTTCATTCCCATTACATTTCCAACTTATGTTACAGTGCCTGGCACATAGCGATTTTCAACAAATATTTTCTGAATAAATATGTATCTAAGGGGCTCCTGGATGGTTCAGTCAGTCAAGCATCCAACTCTTGGTTTCTGCTCAGGTCATGATCTCACAGCTCATGAGTTCGAGCCCCAGATAGAGCTCCACCATGACAGTGCATAGCCTGCATAAGTTTCTCTCTCTCCCTCTCTCTCTGCCTTGTCCCTGCTTGCACTCTCTCTCTGAATATATATATATATATATATATATATATATATATATGCACATATATAGTGTAGAAATATGAGATTCTCTGGAAGTGAATATGACCTCAAACACCAAAGGATTAAATTTTGCCTCCATAACATTACATTAACGTAGTGAATGAATGAGCCATATTTTATCAGCAAATACTGTATGAGAATATTTTAGGAAACATGATTTCATCCACAGTTAACCAATTTTGCAGTAAAGAGCTATGCCATAATGAGTTTTTAAAAATAATATCTAAAAGGTCTCATCTTTTTAGGACAATAGCCAAAGCAGCAAACTGTTTGAATACGATGATAATTGTTTCTAATGTTCAGTAAATACAGTCACTTCCCATTAGGATGCTCCTTTTAAAGAAAGGCCTTTCCCTGTGTTTAAACGAGAGAAAACTAGAGATAGGGCCACAAAGGAGGTAAATGTTAAGATAAAGAAGGTTAGAGACAAGATAGAGATCAAGATCAACAAGAGACAGGGATGGAGGTGGACGTGGAGGCAAAGGGAGCACCAGATGGGCTTGGATGGAGACAGAGGTAGCAAAGAAAGACAGATTTCTGTAGGTCACCCACCTCAAATTAATTCCACAGGGACAATTTCTAGGATATGTCTTACCAGTCAAAAAATCAGCTTTTGAAGGTTTTTAGTAGAAAGACAAGTTTTAGGGGCGCCTGGGTTGCTCAGTCAGTTGAGCGACCGACTCTTGATATTGGCTCAGGTCATGATCTCACAGTTGGTGAGTTCGAGTCCCATGTTGGGCTCTCTGCTGACAGTGCAGAGACTACTTAGGATTCTCTATCTCCCAGTTTCCTTGCCCCTCCCCTACACTCACTCTCACTCTCTTTCAAAAATAAATAAATAAATACAAAAAAAAAAAAACCCAAAAACAAAAATAAATAAATACATTTTTTTTAAAGACAGATTTTAATATGTGATAAGGAGACGTCTTGAGTCAGCATCAGTCAGCCAACAAATGCCATTAAACATTATTCTACGCCCTGAGATGTAGTGTCTGGATTCTCTAGAAACTTTTCAGTTTCATGGTGAGTGAATGTTCAACAAACGCATCAACAAATAACATATTTTCCATCACTGACCAGTGCTCAAGAAGAGGAAGTTGTGTTCTACGAAGGTAGTGGATTTGATGGTGGGCAATACAGTGGGAAGGCTGCTAATGTTAAATAGAAAGCCTAGAAATTTGAGCCTGAATGTTGAGAAGGAATCAGCCATCTGGGGGAAGTGCTCTCACTTCGCATAAAAAAGGAGCAGCAAGAATTGTACTGTAATTTGGTTGTCCACTTTCCCCTCTCTCCATCCTCTATGCCATGTATAGCTGTGTCTCTGAATTCAAGTAAATAGAAGCCTGATTACTTGCTTTTTTATGCTAAATGCTAAGATATTTTCAGTTGTGCATAGTAATAATAGGTATGTTATTTTAAGTTTCAAAATCCTGATAAAACTTCTGTCATCTTCCTTTATCTGTCCTCTTCTTTTCCTTAGTCTTCTTTATTTACTATCCTTTCCATTTACTTTGTTAGAGTACCATTCTCGGTTGGTCACATTCTCAGTTAATCACGGAGATTTCAGAGTCATTTCTGCAGTTCTGTTACGGTACTTCACCTTAAATAACAGACGAGTAACCGAACAATTGCCTCCATACTGATACCTTTGTATATTCAACTCTGTTTTAAATGCATCGGTGTTGAACATTTAAACAAAGTCAATCATGAATAATTTATAAAGCACAGTAAATATGTCCCTGCAACCATCTTTAGTGTAAAGAATATGAGTGACACACATTCAGTTTGCACATGTCATGATGCACTTGTATTTCTAAACAGTGCCTTGGGCACATAAGCACTTGAGCAATTCTGTCAATCCTATCAGCATTCAGGTGCCAGTTTTGTGATTGACATCAGAGGAAATTTGTGTCATCTGGAAGGATAAGATTTTATGGGAAGGCAGATCATAATTACTCTTGCCTCTAGAGAGAAACCCTATTAGTCAAATAGGAAGGAAAATGACTCATAGAAAATAGACCCACATCTCAGCCAGAGGTCAGGTATCTCTGTCTAAATCTAAACTACACATCAGTATTTATTCATTCAACCAACACATCTTCACTGTGAATGTCTTATTTTCTGGGCACTGTTGCTCAGGATTTTACTACAAGAGACAACATATCTAGCCCCCAAATAGTCCAGGGAAGGAGAGAGATGAGGAAAGGAATATTAACTATGCCATGTAATAAATGATTGGGGGGATGTACACAGTGTGGGAGGGAAGCATATAAAAGTTAGACAAGTAATTCCACTTGAGTGTGAGGCAAGTTAGCATTGTTTAATGCAGGAAAGCTGGCTGTAAGTTTGTGAAGCCAAAAGAGAAGTAAAGAGTGTTCTGGGCAGAGAGAATGACCCACCCACGCATGTGGAGGCAACACAGCTGGAGCACTTGGTGGTTTCCAAGTTTTGGGGGATGGGCTTCCAAGATAAAAGGAAACTGATATGTTTAGACAATTGAATAAGCAGGACAAGATGACACCACTGTTGTGCTTCAGAGGAGATAAGCATGAGGGCTAGAACACATAGAGATGTCACTGTCTGCTCTGATGGATCCTGTGTAATCTGGGAAGGGAGGCAAGAGATAGGATATTAGAGCTCTCCAGGATCATCCAGGACACACACAGAAAGAGAAAATCATCAACATTGTGAATTTAGCATTTTGAGTGCTGGTCTATATTATAAAGCCACAGTTATCAATTCCCTTTTTTCTGGAAAAAATAAGGGCCTCTCATGGTCCCTGTTCTCTTTTTGAGTCTGTGCTACACATCTGACTTAGAAAACAATGATGGGCTTTGGAGGTTCTTCCCATTTGAAAGCCTAAAAGCTTTTGGTGTGGCATGCAAGAGTTTCAAAGAAAATAATGCCAATAGAGGCTAAAAAAATGTTAATGGAATGACAATATAGGGACAGTAAATAGTTCCAGAAAGACACAATTCCAGGGCTCATATAGTAAATCAGTTGGAAACCCAGAAAATTAATTGCATTTGATTTGATTCTTTTTAGCACTAAATATATTAGTAATTAATGTTTCTGTGCTCTCAAGATACGATCTGATTATATATGTTTGTCACAGTGGGGAAGAAAAATTATTGAATTCATAAATCAATGCACTCTATACCTCTCTTATAAAGGGCAGTTATTTGTGGGTTGAGGACTACAGAGAGAAATTAGAGTGTGAAAGTTTGGACTGAGCCTAAATGTTTCCTTTACAATTCAAGAATAAAATTAAACACAAGCAGGTATTCATAAATATTAAAATGTAGTCATATTCATTTAAGATCACAAGGAAGACAGACCACGTCAATTAAACAAACTAGTAACATTTCTAATTTGAGAAATGACTTTAACTCATTCTTACCTCTCAATTCATGGCATTCTTTAAACTGTACAGGAGTTTGGGTCAGGTAAACTTTAGGTCCTTTCTAAACAAGATGATAAAATCATAAGTACACTAATTGGCTTTTGGTAGTTCATTCAAACTTAATAGTCCTTGTCCTATCTGATTATTAATGGGCTTGAATGAATACTGACAATAATTTGACGAGTGAGTTCACAAAGGGACAGAGGCAATCCAAATCTTAAATTTGATAACTAACCAACTAGGTCTTTTTTCATTTCGTAATCATCGACTATGCTCACATGGACCATCCTGAGAGAACATAGACCCATTCATTCAGGATTCATTGACCTGGACCTGAGGTCACCAGAACTGCTTAAAGAGCCCCTGAATTTGATCACTAATTCATAAGAAGGTACTGCCTCTGTGACTAGGGACTTTATGAACTAAAATCAATATTCCCAATGCCTTCTTACTTTGAACCAGGATTTGAAAGGTATGAAGAATTAATTATGCTAATGTGTGCCTAGCAATGCAAGTGAAATAAAATGTCATTGCAGCAAAACTTAATCATAATTAGTGGATCACAGGTTTTGAAATAAGGTACTAAAATGGGAACACTGAGATACTGCTTCATGGCCTGCTAATACTCTTTATAGTGTTAAACCGATCAGAGTCTGGTAGCAGCAATGAATGTGAGGCTGTACAAATTTTTTAAATTTCCATATGAAATGAGAAGCTGTTGTGTGCAAGTAAACATTTTATAATTATGAAATTAATCCAGGATGCTAAACCAGTATATATAAAAGCCATATTACATCACAGTTAGCTGAACCATAGTTTAAATGTGTAAAACATATACTTGTATCAGTTAAAAAAAAAAAAAAAAGACTGGCTGAAGGAACTGAGAAAAAAAGCTCATGCCAACTGTGGTGTCAGTCCTGGAGGGTATTTAAAAATAGAAATAATCAACATTTAGCTGAGTTTTCATTCTTACTGTAATGAAGCAAATTAGCATGTGACATAAGCCATCTCTTAATAATAGTTTCAAGCTGCATTGACATAAAGTAATCAAATTTCCATAGGAAATTTAACTTGCATGCTAGACAGTTTAATTATCTGGTGCACATTTCAATAGTTCCCATTATAAGAAAATATGCCAGAGTTTGTCACTGAGAGTGTCTATAACAATAGTTTGAACACTTCAATAAATTTTAATTATCTTATAAATCATCTGCCTGCTGATACATATAAATGTGTACATTCATTCAAATATTACTTAATTTGACCAAAACTGGGTGGTGAAACAGTAACTAAAATTAGTCTTAAATTAACATCTTTGTTCCATAAGTTCTTAAAGTATAACAAATAATCTTGTCATTTTATAATATGAACTTTAAAAAATTGGCATAGAATATGACAATTAAATCTAGCTTTAATATCCTATTCCAGAGATCACACAGAATTACTCAAAGCTCAGTCTCTGGAAGGCTTCCCACTTCCTGTTATGGTAAATATGTTATATTAATGTCTGTATAGTCGAAGACATGAAAACAAACCAACAAAAAGTATTCTACTCCAGAAATGCTTCCTTTACCTCTCTTTAGGTTATAAGATCCTGCCACCTCCTACTGTCCAGGAAACAGATATGCGAACACATCGTGTCTTCTATTTTCATAGTGCTCCATAAAAGCACCTTCACATACATAACATCATGAGGCCCCCGCTGCCCTGAAGTAGTTGGTTGACTATTAGTCTCTTGTTACACTTGAAGAAATGGAAACCACAATCCCCAGCACAGTCTTGATCTCAAAACAGTCCACAGCCTCTTCAATACTGCTAAAGCTGATCCATTTTGCTTATAGGATGGTATTGATATATTTTATATTCTTATTTTAGATAAAATTGTGACATGAGAGCTATCCTCTTTTTCTCTGTCAAAGTATCTGAAAGGGGGCTGCAAGAAGTTGATGAAGACGGGCACACCGACACAGTGAAAAGGGATAATAGATAGCCTTACACTGTGGCAGGAAAGAGAGAAAATACACTTTCTGAAAAGACTCAAGAGTTCCTGCATTGCTGTAAGCTCAGCTCCTGTGGTTCAGTCAACATGGACACCCACTGATGCCATAGCCCCCAAACACATCATGGTCCTGTAGCCTGGTACAATGACTAGTGCTGACATCAGAATGTGTGAGTTATCAAGGAAGGATTAACTACGCCAGCTCAAGGAAGTGTGCTAATTTTATTCACAATGCTAATAATAATAATAATAATAATAATTAATAATAATAAGGCTGATATTTACCAGATATTTCCTACACATTAGGCGTGTGGTAAAGCCTCCCTAATCATCATGTTCTGTGTCATTCTAGCCTCCCTCCTCTTCTCTTCCCATTCATCCATGGTCCCTTGACTCCATCTATAGACTTGGTCTTTCCCCAGTGTCCAGGCCTTGTCCAAAATGCAGGCAAGAAAGCCGTGATGATATTTGCCTCACAATTTAAAACTCAAAACCAAGTCACCATTCTTCTTAGTCTGGCTTAAACTTTGGGACCTATTTCTCATCTCATCTCCTGCTTTGTTTCACACTATCAGTTTGTGTCCTGGTGGTGATGATAGTACCTGGTAGACTTTAAAGTTCATGAAAGAAAAGACAATATTGGTCTTATTCAGCACTGTAGTCTCAATAGTCAGCACCCAATTACTGGCATGAAATAGGTATTCAATTGTTTGTTAAATAAACCAAATTTACCACCAGTCTAGCTGGCCCTTATACTTAGATTCTCTTAGTGTAATGTTCCTAATGCTGCAGCAGCAGCAGCATTATTATAAACTATCACTTATTATTTACTGTGTGCTGATGCTTTATATATATTATGTTATTTAATCCTCATGAACTTTGCAAGGTAGGTATTATCATTTTAATCACACAGAAAGGAAAATGAAGCTCCATGAGGCTAATTGATTTTCACAAAGTCTGTCACACACAAATGGTAAGTGAACCACAGTTCAAAGATCTGAGTTACGCCAAATAGAGCCACCATGTTCTCCTCTGGACTCTCCTGGGAATTGCAGTGACCTTCTGAACCCCAGACCAAGGCTTTGGACCTTGTTGCTTGCTGATAGTCTTTCCTGATGTCAGACGCCCACATTTCCAATGTCTACCTGTCCTTGGTTCACCCTTTCCTGCGTTGGGACATTCCTGAGCACCATATGACTATGTATCTTCCGTAGCCACTTCCTTTTGATTGAAGCCCTCCCTTCCCCAAGTATATCAAGTGACAGTTTTAAGCACCAGAGGTTGCACCTGGGGAGGGTAAACTTACGCGTCTAGGAGAGCCGGGCTCAGAGAGTGAGTGGGAGCCAAAGGCTTTCAAGATTACAAAGGGTCAGATGAGAGAAACAAATTATAATTATCTAGGACAAAAGGCATAAATGGGGTGGAACCTGGATGAACAAACTGGGTATCAATAATTAAATGGAACTAGAATGAGAAAAACATGTGTGATCAAAAGCCCAGTGTAGGAAATTTGAGTGGCCACCACAAACCAACCTGCTATGCCCCTGACTTCCGTTTTTGGAAAACGGTGTGGGATGAAGAAGGATTGAATTGGTTCAAAGGGTATAACATGCATACTTCCAGTGTTTCTTCTGCTTGAAGACATATATCACTCTGTCAGTGGCCTGGCACATGATAGGCTTTCAATGTGTATTGTTGGATGAATAAATCAGCCAGTTGTTTTTGAAGACAATGTTACACATACCAACACTTCCTCCTACGACCAGGTCAGCCTACCAGTGTCATCTCTATTCCAGGAGGTGAATTCTAGTCTTCCCCATACTGCTGCAGTGAAATAGACCGTACCTAGCCTGATGGGCAATAAATATTATGCCAACTGTACCATACATCCAAAATCCTACTTTCTGAAGCATTCATTGTATTTTACTACTTTGTTATATATTGTTTTATATGTCACTCAAAAATCCTGAGGGATGTGTTCCAAGATCATTACTGACATCCCCATACATGATAGTTGACCACCATTATAGATTATAGTTTCAACCATGAAATTCAGTAGATTCTAAATGAAAAATCTGTTAGGCTTTCCAAACTTTTCTTATTCTACCAAACACAAAACTGATGTCACTAATTATATAACTAGCTTGTTAAATTTCTGTTAATGAAGAAATACAAGTGTTGTCATCTCACAAGAGTTGCTACAAATGGAAGGATGGATGAAGAAAACTGCTAGGAAGCCATGTGTGTGCGGGACAGCAGGCCAGCACCCCCACTGGCCTCCAAGTGCCTGCCACACAGGACACGTCATTCTAACCCATGCCATGACCCATCTTAAAAGTGACTTGATTCCTTGAGCCTTTAGGATTACTTGCAAACAAACAGAACTATAAATATTAGATCCATAAATGTCAGTGCTCTTCTTCATATGATATTCTTCTCAAGTGGAAGAAGCAGTATAGAAAAGCCAAAAGCACAGGCTTTCCCATCCTACAAAGTTGGGTTTTGGATCCAGGTTTCTATTTCTTAGTAACTGTGCAACCTTGGAAAAATTACTCTTTCTGAGCCTCATTTTTGTAGTTTATTTAAAAAGGCTAATCATCGTATTCACCTCATGAGGCCGTTGTGAGGATAAAATGAGATAATCTGCATACAGCACTATGGCCATTGGTAGAGATTAGCTCTTCATTTGTATTATTAGATTACAATTTCTGGGCAGGAACTATGCCTTTTGTTTGCCTGAATCCCTAATGCAACAGTAAAAAAAAAACAGTTAATTTATTTAAAAGCCTGGGCTTCTAAAGGAATAAGCTTTAATTTTCAGGAAAAAAAAAACCCTTCTGTATAATATAGGTCAAATGAGGTGTGAGATAATGAGAAACCACAAACCTCCAGCAGCCTCTTTGGCTGCAGAGAAACGAGAGCAGGGGAGAACGCCAGTTCTGAGCCCCTTGAACACTTTCAGTCATCAACAGACTTACGAAAGGAAGGGAATTTCATCTCTGTTAAAAGTAGTTGAAGTATTATGCTCCTTTGAGATTTCCGAGCTTTGGCCTAGAAGGCAAAACTAAATGGTTTGCTTGCCCAGGAAAGAGCTGAGAGAATTTCACCCTTTCTTCACTCTCAAAGCAAACCTGGCTTCGTTTCCTCTTTTCTTCTGTCAGGGAACGTCTCAAAGCAGCTGGCAAGCTCTTTACTGCAGCCAATGCTGTTTTTGAAACTTTTACTGATCCAGAAAATAGCTGAATCTGTGCTCTCGGGAAGAACAAAGATTGATGGGGGATTTCCAGCAGTTGGTGCCAAAAATTCCTTAACCTGTAGAAGTGACACTAGAACCAGTACCAAAGAAAGAAGGGTTGGGGGGGGGGGGGGGGAGGCCGGTACTCTGCTGTGAACATAATGTCTCCCAAATAAATAGCCTCCTCCAGCCTGAGACAGAGCTGCTGTTTTCCTGCTAGCGAGTTAGTGTAATTGGTGTTTGCAAAAGATACCTATTGCAGGGGCTGTTGTGTGTAAGTAGATGAAAGGGAAAAGAACAATAGCAAAGACAAAAATTACATTGCAGTCACTTTAAAAAAAAGCACGTCCATCACAATGACTTCACTCTAAGCAAATTGCAACAGCTCTCACTTGCTAGGCCCTTGCTCTGTGCCAGGCACTTTGCATGCATTATCACCTTCTCACATTTAATTCTCCCAATGAATCTGTAAGGGAAGAGGTAAAATGATCTTCGTTTTAGAGATGAGGAATTTATGACTCAGAAACACTGAGTGACTTGCAGAAGGCCACTTGGCTCATAAATGATGGAGCCAGAATTTAAGAGTAGTTTGGTTTTTTTTTAACCATACTTTTGTTTTGTTTTGTTTTTTTAATTTCCTTAAGTAATCTCTATACCCAGCATGGGGCTTGAACTCACAACCCTGAGATCAAGAGGTGCATGCTCTATCAACTGAGCCAGCCAGGCAGCCCAAAAGTAGTTTACCAGGATTACTAAACCCTAACTGTTATACTTATTGCCTCAGAAAAGGAGAGAAAAGCTCAGTTGACTGAAGAAGGCAGTAGCCAAGCCAGCAAGGAGTGTTTAATGATGAAGTTTTGGGGTGATGGTCGGGTGGTCCAGAGCCAACTACCAAGAAAGAATTCTTGAAGACGTCTTTGGTGCAAAAAGGTGATTTTATTAAAGCATGGGGACAGGACGCATGGGCAGGAGGAACTGCACTAGGGTCCAAATGGGTAACTCATTATATGCCCTCAGGTTGAGAGGGGGTCAGGGATGGAGTAAGTCTCTAAGGAGTTTTGGAAGCGAGGTTTGCAGGACCTTGAGGGGCTAGCTGTTGCTAGGGGAAATGCCATTTATTACCATTTAATAAAACCTCAGTCATGAGACCCTTTAAATGTATATCAGAGAGCTATAAACTTGGAGTATGATTGCCAGCATATGTCTTGGAGCAGTTGAGATAAAGGAAGTAGACTTACAGGATTCTGGAGGTTGGGATACTGTTAAGCTAAGGTACTCTTTTGCCCCTAGCAAAGTGTCATCATCTAGGCAGCTGAGCTCCTAGAGAGAGGTCACTCTGCCAGTTTCAAGGACTTGTCAATGGGCTATAAGCAGTAAGGGAATTTAAGTTTCCATTTGCCTTAGTTACCCACATTACCATGGCAAGCATTGTTAAACCCCTTTCCCTTGTTCTCGAGTATCTGGGAGTGTCCAAGGACACACATAGATCCCTTTGGGGTGGGGGTGGGATGCTAGCTTGTGCTTTTTTTGCCCCTCAGCCTGCCTCATGCTCCCTCATCATGTAGGACTTAAGGGAAAATATTGCAGACACTACAAAACAGGAGAGTAAAGAATCAGAGGGAACACAGAAGCTTGTGATGGCTCCAACCATTTATCTGGGACTAGAGAGATAGTACCTAGTCGAAGGAGAACGGATGGTCAAAATGAGGCCACAATTTTAGTTAAATGTCTGTGTTTTTATGAATCATTATATATGTTTATCTATATATAGTGATTATTCATTTTATTTACATTCCTTATTTTTGCTAAATTCCCAATTGCAGAGTGCTTGTATAGTATAGATACTTGCGTCCACCTACCCTATGAATCATGATTAGTACACTTTTCTTTGGACCCTCTTCCCCCTTTCCCACTCTTGCCACTCCCTGCTAGTTTCATTTACAGTAATTTTGATCATTTATAACTAGTGTTTATTTGTCTACATACCTATGTATAGTCTATCCCTCACCCCCTATGCAGGCAATGGGAAATTTCTTGCAGGGGCATGGCTCACAGTAGAAGCTTAAAACTGTTTTCCTTGATTGAATGAGTGCTCAGTTGAGGATTCTATTTCCTGATGGATCAGTAAATGTTCTTCATATTTTATAACCATTAACTCTTTGTCTATTCAGATTTGTTGCACATATTCTCTTATTTCTTATGTTCCCTTTGGGTTTTTTTGTTTATGATAGGTATTTAATGCTAGAATTAAGATATATTGTAATGTTCAGTTTACTGTATTTTTTCATCATTATGATTTCTGAAACCTATGTACCAATTAGGTCTATCTTTTAATGATTTCTCATTGTACTTTTAATTTTTTTTTCCAACGTTTTTATTTATTTTTTTTGGGACAGAGAGAGACAGAGCATGAACGGGGGAGGGGCAGAGAGAGAGGGAGACACAGAATCGGAAACAGGCTCCAGGCTCTGAGCCATCAGCCCAGAGCCCGACGCGGGGCTCGAACTCACGGACTGCGAGATCGTGACCTGGCTGAAGTCGGACGCTTAACCGACTGCGCCACCCAGGCGCCCCTCTCATTGTACTTTTAAATGGTCTGGAGTTGATTTTTAATATATGGTGGAATTAGGAATTTAAATGAAAGTGTTTCCAGTAGTGATCTATTTTCTCAACTCCTAATCTCGTATATATATCTTACATATTCCTTAATGATTGCAATCTATAATATACTAATACAGTCTATTAAATTAATGTAGTTCTTTACATACATCAACACATCTGTTCTACTTATTTACCTGTTAATCCTTTTGTTTGTACCTCCTTGTTTTAATTATTGTTTTATAAAAATTGTACTTTCTGGTGTATTCCAATATCTTTTAAGGCAAGACCGCTCTATCATTTTTCTGTTTCCAAATTTTCTTACCATTCTTGCCTGATTTTACTTTCTGTGGAATTTTAATATTTTACTTATTTTACTATTTACTATTTAATGACTTTAATATTTAAATCTAGTCTGATCATAGCCAGTGAAGCAATCTTTCCTTACACCATTGAATGATTCCTGGACATTCTTGCAGTCCTCTGACACAGGCAACTGCATTGCCATCTTGGCAACTCCTCTCTCCCTCCAGCTCTGCACTTGACTTGTTGAGATTTCATTCCATGAGTGCATTTCAACATGACCATTTTTGCCCTATACTTTTGGGAATTTAAGCCTCCAAAGTAATGTAGAAACAGATTATGATGGGAATAAAATTTTAAAAATCAATGGAGTGAAGTGGCATGTCATCGTAGGTAGAAATAAAGATTCAATTCAACATGTAGGAAAATTATATTTGAAAGCCCCTTAAATTATCTGTTTAGTTTGGCATATAGGGTTTTGTGTACACAACTATGGGCAATAATATACATATATTACAATGTGTAATGGTATCTATAATGTCATATATAATAAAGAGTACACTCATTTAGGGGAGTCAGAATTATCAGTACTATTTAACATATTTTCTCTCTCCCTACCTTCCCCTATTGAGTCTTTATTTTAAAAATTTATATAAATTAAATGCACTTAAGAGGCTGCCTTACTCTGTCTGCATGGTTGAGAGATGCTTCCTAATTCTTAGGCTGTTTTGTTATTGAATCTCCAATTTAGGAGGTAAGCAATGCACAAATTATTTTTAAGTATATCTTCTTGGGGCGCCTGGGTGGCTCAGTTGGTTGGGTGACCAGCTTCGGCTCAGGTCATGATCTCATGGTTTGTGAGTTCAAGCCCCATGTCGGGCTCTGTGCTGACAGCTCAGAGCCTGGAGCCTGCTTCAGATTCTGTGTCTCCCCCTCTCTCTACCCCTCCCCTGCTCACGCTCTGTGTCTCTCTGTCTCTCAATAATAAATAAACATTAAAAAAATAAATAAAATCATTAAAAAAGTGTATCTTCTTTCAGGCCATGGGTTTGCTCTTTTGCAAACAGCAAACTATAGGTAAGACATAGACTTTGATTCTCAATTTGGTTTGATGAGTCTTTTTTATATTTTGTCCAGGATTTTGATGGAAGTTTTACGATTAGGCTTGAATTTTAGTGTCCTAAGTTTTCATATCTGTGTGTGTGTGTGTGTGTGTGTGTGTGTGTGCGCGTGCGCGCGCGTGCGCACACGCACACTTGCATGCACCTGTGCTTTTATTATTATTTGGAGAGAAATTGGGAGATGCTGCATCTGAGGTGGCTAGATAAAGATAATATCACAAGATGTTTCCACACTATTATTTCATAAATATTTGTTTGAAGCATGGTGTTCCTCAAGTCTGTTAAAAGATTAACTTCAACAACTGGAATTTCTTAATAGAATTGTTTGTAGAGATGAGTGTGATTATATGGATTAATAATTATCCAAGGTGGGGTGGGGAGGTTGTCCTTCATTTTATTACCATGTCCTTCCCATGCCAAATGCATTTGTTTGTGTCTCATGCTAAATGCTCAATATGATTAGCTAATTTCACTTCCATCCCTGCCTCCATTAAAGCTTGCTCCTTAACGTACCAATGTAATGAATCCCTCCTGAGGAAGTGTGTGGATGGGACTTTGTTCCAACTACGGGCAATATTAGTTCTTGAAGTTCTGCTAGAAATGGCCTTTTTCTTAGTCTTTCAGTGCAGAGATTATGACCATAGTCTAGGACTTGAGGTGAGCAAAAGAAAACCACGGTTGACAAATACTATCTCTGATTAACTAAGAGCCATGTGATAAGAGATGGCTGCGATTTGTTCCTTATCCTAAAGAAGCTTCCAGTCTAGTGTGGGAGATAAACAGTTAATCAAATAACTATGTTATGGTGTGAAGAGTTCTATATTAGAAGGATGACCAAAATTAGACCATTATACAGACATGAGATGATTACTTCTGCTTGGTCAGGAGTTAGAGGAACAATCAAATGAACAAAATCTCAATTCACCATTACAGGAAATCAACATGCCAAAATATTGTGGAAAAAAAAAAAAGATCAGCAGTTTTGTCGACTATACTTCAATTCTTAATTTTTTTTAAATACAAAAAAAATTTGAAGTTTAGCAGCAGCAGAAACAGTAGTAAATGCTACATGAACTAGTTTCTGGAAATCTGCATGGAAGAGCTGAGTTTTGAAGGATGAATATGAATACAGACGAAAACATCCTGGAGATGTTGAAAGATCAGCATACCCAATTTGTGTAGGTGTGAAAATGCCTACTCTGATACAAGAAAAATAAATTGTCCACTATGACTCATCTTGGTGTGCATGTTTGGAGTGTTGAAGGTGAAGTTAAAGACTAGGATTGGGCTCCTAAGTCATACTACTGATTTTGAAATTTGTTCTCTGGGTGACTCAGAGGTTATGGTGCAGAAGAATGATATGGTCATATTTACGTTTTAGAAAGAAAGCTGGCAACAGAGTAGGGAGCCAATGCCAAGAAGATAGTTGGGAAGAATTTGTTCCTGCCAGCTAAATGTAGAGTTTGCCTTCCATTCCTCTTTGCTTCTGGAAGAGGGTTAAAATGGAGGAGGAAATAGAAAGGAAGAAAACCAGAAGAGGACAAGAAAAACTCTCTGGAGGAATTTATTTTAATCAGTAGTAGGAGTGAGGAATCTTCCATTGTTCTCATCTCAAGATCTTGTATGGCATCTCAAGCCTGGAAACCTGGAGCTACCTACTGGATATTGTCTCCCGGTTTCTAACACCTCTCCCTTTTTTGCCTGTCACATCTGATTTTGTCACTAAATTTTAATTTAAAAAAAAAAAGCAACACGTTTTCTCATGCCCTTCTTACCATTACCAACACTGGCTTCCAGTTTAAACACTTAGCAGCTAACCAAGATCCTGAGGGGCTTATTTTCTCTCTTACTGTTGAGTGTTGCTCATAGATGATCCTCTAAAAGTTCTGCTTTTATCATTACAAACCCTGCTTAAAAGCTTAATTTGAAGGATAGAAGTTAAATTCGTAGACTAAATTTTAAAATTTCATCCTACCTACCAGCATGATTGTTCTCATTTAGAGCCTTTGGCCATAGTATTCCTCCCATAGTCCACTCCTTAGTCCACTCATATCAAAATTCTTTCGGTCCCTCATAGAATTAAAACTTCAGCTCAAATCCTATTTCTCGTGACATGTTTTTTAGGTGGGTAAGGGGAGGCCATACGTCCCTTTTGTTCAGCGTTTGATGCTTTATTGAGAAAGCCCTCCTCATTTCTCTACATATATTATTTGCCTGAATGTTTGCCAAGTTCTCAGAAATAGTCCAGTAGTCTAATAGTTTCCAGTGGGAACGTGTTGAGTTCAATTCAGCCAATATTTATTGCGTACCTAATATGTGTAAGGTATTGTGCTAAACATTCTCAGGATGCCAATGTTGAAGGATAAGTAAGTCAAATGTCTGCTCTCAGGAAGAACAATTAAATTTATTCCGTGGAGAGCTATTTCCACTTCACCTGTAATATTAATTTGTGACTTTTCAAATAAGATACTCTTCCTTCATTGATTTGGTGAGTTTCATAAGTAAGTGAAATCATGATGGAAGTTGCATAAATGTGTTTAAATGGCACGCATTTAACATTTCACAGCAAAAATGCAGTCTCAGTAGACACAAATGTAATCAAGCCTTCAGTACAACTATCCAATGTATATATGGCTAATTTTACCAAATGTCTTAATCCATCCGGGCTGCTATAACAAAATACCACAGAGTGGGTGGCTTGTAAGCAACAGAAATTGATTTCTCACAGTTCTAGAGATTGGAAGTCTGAGATCAGGGTGCCAGTATGATCGAGTAAGGGCCCTCTTCTAGGTCACAGCCTGCCAACTTCTCACTGTGTACTCACACGTAGAAGGGGCCAATGAGCTCTCTCAAGCATCTTGGGCATTAATCTCATTCATGATGATTCTGCCCTCATGACTTCATCACTTCCTATAGGCCCCATGTCCTCACCTCCTCATACCATCACATTGAGCACTAGCATTTCAACATGACTTTGGGGGGAACACAAACATTCAGACTATAACACCATATATATTGAAAAATGCCATCCTCAGAGGCTAAAAGTTTAGGAAATGGATGTATCCATTTTCCACACCACCTTTATACAAGTGCCTGCACTGTTTTGAGATTTCCCTGCTATTCGTTTTAAAGGAAAGCAAACATAATTTCTTATTTCTTATTATTTAAAATAATTAAATTTCACTTGAGGAGAATTTAACCAATAAGTTAATAACAGCCATAGTTAGAAATGGAGTACATGAAGGGGACAAACTATAAGGAGGTAGGCAAGCCTGATAAAAATGTAAGACCGGTTGCATCAGCCCTGACATTTACATCAGAAATCATTTACCCTCTGGTAGCCTTAGCAAGGAAATCAGTTGTCAGGAATCAATAATTCCATTAGATAGGAAACATAATTTTCCAGATGATGGGAATTTTATCCCAGAAGCATTTGAATATCTCAGGGAAAAATAAAGGATTAAGCCTCTTAAGAAAGCAAACGTACCCTATGTTATCATCTTTGGCCAATGCTTTCTAATTCTTCTTTTTCATATCTTTAAATACAGAATCCCCTTCACCTACAGCTGAGTTTAGAAAATTCATTAAGTTCTGACGCTGATGTCACTGTCTCAGTCCTGACCATGAACAACTGGTACAATTTTAGCTTGTTGCTGTGCCAGGAAGACTGGAACATCACCGACTTCCTCATCCTTACCCAGAATAATTCCAAGTTCCACCTCGGGTCTATCATCAACATCACCACCAACCTCTCCTCCACCGAGGACCTCTTGAGCTTCCTGCAGGTCCAGCTTGAGAGTATTAAGAACACCACGCCCACAATGGTGATGTTTGGCTGTGACATGGAAAGTATCCGACGGATTTTTGAAATTACCACCCAGTTTGGAGTAATTCCCCCTGAGCTTCGTTGGGTGCTAGGGGATTCTCAAAACGTCGAGGAACTGAGGACAGAAGGTCTGCCCCTAGGGCTCATTGCTCATGGAAAAACAACAGAGTCCATCTTTGAGTACTATGTACAAGATGCCATGGAGCTGGTCGCAAGAGCTGTAGCCACAGCCACCATGATCCAGCCAGAACTTGCTCTTATTCCCAGCACGATGAACTGCATGGATGTGGAAACTGCAAATCTCACTTCAGGACAATATTTATCAAGGTAGGATGCGAGGCCTGTGTTATATTCCCATTCATAGGGTTTTGACAAGAAGCAGAATTTCCCTATCTATCTCCTTTGTAGAAATCTTGATTTTGAGTAGCTTTAAACTCTAATAATATTTCTGAGAGGCTTTCTGGTTACATAGGCTAGTATCCCATGATCTGTCATCTGGAATTTGATCTGTAGATTTGAAAGCACGTGGTGTACAATAGGGAACACACAGTCCTGCTTTTAAACCCTGGCTTAGTTGCTTACTAACTATTTGTTCTTGGCAAGTTATTTTAAAACTCTGACCCTCAGTTTTCTAATTAATAAGCTAGGATTGTATTGAATAGCTTGACCTATGATCATTAAGATATGAAACTATATATGAAAAGTATCTAACACTGCTCGGCTCATAGCAGAAACACAACAAATGTTTCTGTTCCTGCCCACTCTTTCTCATATCAACAGACTTGGACACATCTCTCAGAATCTATATAGAGAAAAAAATTAGTCAAGCAGGAAATGGATTTTTCATTTTCCTCCCAGGCTGTGATACTTAAGGCAGTATAGAGTAGTAGTTAAAGACATGGACCCTGGAGCCAGACTCTCTGAGCTTGAAATTTGGCTCTGCCACTTACTGTTTGTGTGACTTGGTCGAGTTACTTAACTTCTCTGAGGCTTAGTTTCCTATGTCTTATATCCATTTATGTAAAATGGGCATAACAATAGATCCTACTACCCATGGGGTCCTTGTGATAGATAGATAGATAGATAGATAGATAGATAGATAGATAGAAGATAGATAGTCAGCACTAGGGTTCCACAAGGGTTTTACTTAAATACATACATGCACACGCACACCACACACACACACACACACACACACACATATATATTCTTTTTAATTAGGTACCTTTCTTCTCCAGTTTCTCAATCTGGTTCCAAGATAGAATGAAAAAGTCCATTTAATTTAAAGAATAACCCATCATTTGGAACTAGTTTTCATGATACTTGGGAAAAGGAGAATATCCTTAGAAGGTATTTTATAGGGACCTAGATTTTTTTTCCTGAAAAGGACCACCTGTGATCAGAGAGACCAAATCAGAGAATTTTTGGCTATTTTGGAGGTGAGGTCTTAGCTCTAGGCTGGTCCCATTTTTAAAGTTTATTTACTTTTAGTAATGTCAACACCCAATGTGGGGCTTGAACTCACGACCCTGAGATCAAGAGTCGCATGCTCTTCTGACTGAGCAGGCAGACCTTGGAACAAGGACATCTTACTATATTGAGAAACAAAAGACCATTGTATAGTGAATTGCCTTTTAAGAAGACATGACTATGTGATAAGGTGTGAGGAGGTTGTAAGCATTTTACATTGAATCCTATATATATGGACTGAGCACCTATTAATGTACAAGGCAACATGCCAAATGCCATGCATTGGCAGTTTACCCACAGCCTATACACTCCCTAAAGAATGTTGTTAAAACAATAAAATAATTCAAAAGTTATTTATTAGGAATCTACTGATGATAAAATTAGATATTCTGTCATCACCTGAACTTTCTATTTTCCCCATGTTGTATTTTAATTTCCACAAGATTAAAGTCTTTGCATATTTTATTTTGCAGCCACTATTAAGATTTAATCTATTTTTGAACTAACACATAATTGAGGCCCAGGATTTTAACTGGGATAAGAAAATTCTCCTTCATAACAAAATATAAGCAAAACCTTTATTTATAATTTTGAATAGTCATCATTTTGGAAGGATAATCATAAACAGCAGATAAGAAAAAAACCCTATGAAACCTACATTAAGTTATTTAGTGTCTTTCTGTCTCATGTGCAATGGAGAGCACAAGGAAAATGATTCTGTTTGGATCTTAAAAACATTTACAAACTACAAGGAGAAATATTTGTTGACTTGGGTTGTATATACCCTAGGGGTTCATTTTATCAAGATCAAACTGGTCTTTCTGGCTCCTCAAGGTTTAATTTATATTAAAGTTATATGCCTCCTTTCACAAGGATCCCATGGCACTTTGTACATGAAATTAGATGATGGTACTTAGCCCATTCCATCATCATTATTTGTCCATGTGCCTGACTTCTGAGCTAAAGTAGAAATTCTGTTGAGACACTATTATTCAGCGTAGTTTAATGCCTAGCACATAGCAGCCACTTAATAGACATTTATTGGAACAGAAAGAAGGAAAGGAAATTTCTTATTATATTTACATCCTATATTATCTTCTGCTGTAGAAGAAAAATAGGTGCTGGTAGACAAATAAAATTTTGTCTAAATTAAAAACATGGTTTGGTTTTTTTCTTGGTTTTTTTTTTTTTTTTTTTTTTTTTTTTTTACCTTTTTGATGAAATGTGAGGGTCTTGGATAACTTTTGCCCTTGTGGCTGTTTCTACATGTTTATCCCACAAAATTTGAAAGTTTAAGAGAAGAATGTAAAGTTTGGTGCCTGGCAGCAATTCACAATGTATGAGGGTCAGTGGCAGTATTTTCACATCCATGGATGTGTTTGAGAGCGAACTCCAAGAACTTCAGGAAATAGGCCTAGGACTTCTTAGACTCCCTGAGGAGTGCAGTCAAAGAGAAAGTTTCAAAGTGTTCAGGAAAGGTTCAAGAGAAGTGGGCTAATCTCTGGAAGGAGATTTTTTTATAATGCATAACTGAAAAGCTGCCTGAAGCCATAAAACATCTGTGGAATTTCCATCAGTCTTATTTATTTTGTTGAATACAGTCTTTTAGGAAGTTCGTTATTCTCAGTCCATAAGTCACATCTGCATATAGTAATTTTCTTAATTGTTCCTAAATTTTGTGAGGCTGACCCCACTTCTTCACGGCATAATGAAAAGTCCCAAGGATAATGAGCCATGAATAGCGAGTGTCAGTTATGCAAGCTCTCATTTCTCACAAAGCCATTTTTAGTTTGGGCTGACAGAATTGTTAGCGTTTTAAAATGTTAATGAAATCACCCAAAAACATGGACATTGAGCATAGGCTTTTAGACTAGAAAAAACAGTTCTCAAGACAGAGTACATAGATGTAATTACAGGTGTAAGGGATTTTATTCTTCCAGGGTCCCCACATGCCAGAGCAAATGCCCATCATAACTAAATGTAGGGGCACCTGGTGGCTCAGTCAGCTGATTGTCTGACTCTTGATTTTTGGCTCGTGTCAAGGATCCCAGGATCATGGGATCGAGCCCCACATCAGGCTCCTTGCTGAGTGTGGAGCCTGAACCTGCTTGAGATTCTCCCACTCTCCCTCCACCCCTCTACCCTGCTCACAGTGTGCTCGCTTTCTCTCTCTCTCTCGAATAAAATAATAATATGTAAATATTATAATATATAATATTACATAAATAATATGTAAATATGTAAATGTAGACAAAACCACTTGGGGACTAAGTTCATAGTGTAATCTTTAACAATTTATTTGCAAGTTGTTTTATTAAATGTTAATTATTTGAAGTGATGGTATCTAGTATATTATTCAGTAATAACTTCCGAAGTGCATATGTGTCGGTGTTTTTGTGCAGCCAATAACTCTTTGTTAAACTAGGGTGAGGTAGACAGAATGAAGACATGCATCCTGCCATTTTCAAGCTGACAGCCTAGTGCATGACGTTGAAAAGTAGGGAAATGATTGTAAACAAAAGGATACGTGACTCTTAAAAATAGAGATGTGTCCATATAGACAGAGACTGAGGGGGAAACACTGGAATCGGATCTTACGATAAGTCATTTTCTGGTTTGGAACAAATTCATAGGCATAGGAAATGGCATATGTAAATGAACCAAGACCTAAAAGAGAAATTTGGTACCGTTGGAGCATACATTGAATATGAAAGGGATTCAACATGGTTGTGCAAAAGTAGTTAATTTGATAGCATGCCACACAGGGCTTTTATGCCAAGCTAAGAAGTTTGCACTTTGCATGCATCTGGATGTCACCTGAATGGCAGAACATTAGCCATGATGTATTTCCAAATTAACCAATTAACCAAACTGTAACAAATTAACCAAATAATGTAATACAGCATAAAAACCTAGAAAGCAATTTTTTTAGACCATTACAATAACACAATTGTTTTTATTTCTCAAAATTGGTTTTAGTCTTGCCCACCTTTACTCCTTATTGCACTGTAAACACCAGACTCTAGTGAAAGTGAGTAGTTTGACCTGCTGTTCCTAGGGTTAGGCTTTTGCCCATGCTTCTCTTTGGGCCCTGCATGCTAATGAATCTATTGTTGTTAGAGAAAGAGCTCCCTTGGGTTAGTCTTAGCATGAACAAAGACTGTTACTGGGTCTTTAAGAATTCCAAGAGTCTAGTTACTGACAGACCCCTCATTCTCTTGGCCCAAGAAGTCCCTGACCCTTTGGCTTACTAATTATAGTCCTGATAGTGACTCTAGCTTCTAAACAGGCCATAGAATCTTGCCTTTATTCTTTGAACAGCTTCTGCAGGTCAGTTCTCTATCAGATAGCCATGATTAATTCATTTGTACATTCAAAAACATTTGTTGTGAATATCAGGCAAGGCCCTTGGCTAATGCTGGAGACATAAAGAGTAGAAAACCGGGACCTTGATCTCAGGAAGCTTACAACCCCCCTTCTGTTTTCTCACTAAGAGAGGATATGCTCCTCTAATTATCCGTATTTTTTGTAAGTTTGTTTATTTATTTTTGAGAGAAACAGAGAGCGCACTAGCAGGGGAGGGACAGAGAGAGAGGGAGAGAGAATCCCAAGCAGGCTCTGCACTGTCAGCACACAGCCCGACACAGGCCTCGATCCCACGAACTGTGAGATCCTGACCTGAGCCAAAATCAATAGTCGGACGCTGAATCAACTGAGCCATCCAGGTGCCCCCCCCCCCATGTATTTTTTAATCCACTTTCTTTGACTGAGCTGTTTATCATTCGTGAGACAACACCCATTCTACTAGTGATTATTCTCTTGCATTAGCTGGCATTGTTAGGCCCTCTCTTCATTTGTCCTTGAAGAATGGTCCAGCATGCTAGAGACTCGTCCAAGCTGTGTTCATCTTTATACTTGCATAGTCAAGCAATACCAAGACAATACCAAGATTCACTAGGCTTTCATTAATAACAAATGCTGCTTTACTTATTGATTCTGCACATATTGTGTACAGTCTACTATGTGCCAGGTATTGTGAGGCACTAGGAAACTTCAGAAAAAAAAGGCTAAAACAATCTCTGTTAAAAAATCCCAAGATATAAATTGATGGGCCCCATTTTACTCCTGGATGTTAAAAGAAGTCCAGAAGAACTTGAGGCTGCAGGATAGAATTCGAATTTTGAATATTCTTACCCATGGTTACAATAATTTGCTGGCACCATGACCCTAGTGAATTTATTTAATCTTTGGAAACTTTAATTTCCATAACAATAAGGATTCCCACCTTGAAAAGTCAAGTGGTATACCTAGGGTCATTCAGCTAGTACTTTATAAGGGAAGGTTTAAACCAGTTCATCTAAATCCAAATTCTCAATTCAGAATTGATATAAACCTTCCTTAATTGGGATTCCATTACTTTGTAATTCATATTCTTTCAGTCAAAAGCTACATAAATCAGGAGGCATGACTACTCTTGTATAAGCATTCTTGTCCGAAGGACCCTACTGAGCCAAACTAGTTAGCCTGTATGTTTCAGTTGTACTTAGAGAAGATGCAGTTGCATTCAGCATAGGAGCCAGGGGTTGGATGCTGGTAACTCTGGTTCCTTGTATCTTCAAGCAGAATCCATTGCTGTGTGGTGACCTAGTGTGTCCAACTGTTACTCCTAAGTTAGCCCTGTCTGCTAGGGCATCCAAGGTGTCAGTACTTCTAGAAAGCACATGCCTTGGTGTCATGAATCTTAGGGACCTACGCTTAAGGTCTGTGTTTCCAGATGTTTCCAGTAGGAACCCCTGCCACTGAACTAACTTCACTGAAATCCTTTGAACTTGCTGCTCTCTCTGTGTCACTTAAATCATGCCAAGAGCTGAGTCTGAAATTTTCACTAAGTCATGGAAGCCTCAAATAAGGAACATTAGAAAAGAGGTATTCCCTCAGGACCCTATTTTGATAAAAACAAGTCAAATTTGCTTAGTCCAGCATCCAGCAAGTTTTAAACTATGGAATTTTTCCAAATGAGGAGAGCTTCCAAGCTTTTATTTGCCAAAGAGGATATTGTGCTCTTTGTTGACTTTTTCCTTTGTATGCATCTACTATAAAATTTGGAAATATGTCAAGAAGAGGTATGAAAGTATAGAGGGCAATACTGCAGCTCCACTCTGAATTCCAGATCTATCTCTCAGGCCACTTCAGTCTCCAAATCTTCAATCTCTGGATGGATGAATGACTGGTAAAAATACTGCATGATGTGCCAATGCAAGGGCTATGCTATTACTGAAGGGATATCAGCACCTGGGTTAGTGCTGGAGCCAGATCCGGAGAGCTAGAATGAATTCATTTGGGGTATTACACAAAGCAACCAGGAGCAATCCAAGGGCTGGGCACAGACCACAATTGTGGAGAAGAGTCAAGGTCCATACCAAAATTCAGAAGGAAAGGAAAACAGCTTAAGAGGATGGAACAGCTCTAACACAAATGTGAGAGAAAAACACAGAAAGCAAAAGGCGCCAGCCTGTCACTTGTGGCTCACGAAAGCAAGAAAAGGGAGAGTTATATCCATGTGTCTGATTTTTTGAGGTGTACTATTCACACCAATAGTAACACAGCCCAGAATGTATATGAACACAATCACATAGGTTACTATTTTCCTCCTCTTGGGAAAAAAGCCAAGAAGGACAGGAACTGTCCTTCCACTCTGCAGTTTCACTTGTAAGTAACTGAGTTTTGCTGATGTTGGCAAAGCATAGACCCACATGATTCATGTTGGTACATATGTATATTTAATATGTTATTAAATTCCTGTTGCTCTTGTCCCTTAACTGATAGAAATTTATTTTAAAAGGTGAGCTTTGTAAGTTGATGTGATCAATGATTAAAATATGTGGGGCCCTCTGTTCAAAGGAAATTTAGCAATTTCTAATTCCTTTTAAATTCCTTATCCTCAGAGAGGTTTCCCATTGAACCAATTTCTATTTTTGATACTGTCCATCATTCGGGGGAAAACGTATTAGAATTTTAATTCTTTGAACAATTTGTAAATTGCAGATACAAATACTTCCTGGCTGGCTGAGCCCTATTCTTTTGGCAAAGTGATGAAGAGCTCTCATGTCCGATCCGAGCAGAAGACATGGGTCTAATTGCATTTACCCCACAAACATTACTAAGCAGTAACTCTGGCCAGGCAGATTCAAAGATGACTCAGTACTCTGGGTGCTTAGATGAACGCTGAAGTCTCTTTCAGCTTGACAGCCTGCAGTGTTAGGAAGCAGAGCAGTAGGAAGAAAGGATTTATTTATTCCTACCAGTCACTCTGTGGAAGAGACTGCTTTCTGGAATGCGGAGAATGTCAAAATCCACACCCTCACAGGCTTAGGGTTAGAAAAGTCAAAGATGGAGGTAATCATCTGCCAAATACTTGCACTTTAGGATCAATAAGAAGGATTAGAAAGAACAGTTAAGGCATCTTTCACATACAGCTCAAGAAATTGTCTACATTTAATGTTTAATTTGGAGTGCTGTCCCATGCACGGAGAACAAAATGAAAGCAATGTCCTTTGATAGAATTGTACCTTGGGTAACTCTGTGGCTAAGGTGACAAATTCATGTCATCAGGCAAGGGTCTGCTGCAATGAAAGAGGCCACAAAGTGAAAGCTGAACTAATAATAGCTGGCCATACAAATAGGAAACGGGTCTCCGGTGTTATTGAAAAAAATGGGGATGGGGGAGGGGTGGCTAGATGGTAAAAGAAACATTGAAAATAATAAAGGGAAGTAAATAGATGGATTTCAGAGGGAATGGGAGGGGGCCTAGAGTGGCAACAACAGCAATAACAAAATAGTAATTAACTATTACTGTTAACTCAGTGATTAACTGAGGATGGTCAAGAGCTCATTGAACATAAGATCTCCTTTTAACATGACAAAATATTGTATATTGTATAACAATTCTGTTATACAAAGTCCACCGACAGGAAGAGAGGGAAAGAGAGAAAGAAGAGAAAATTCAGAAAAAAAAAAGAGAGAGAAAGGGGCGCTTGGGTGGCTCAGTCGGTTGAGCGTCCGACTTCGGCTCAGGTCGTGATCTCACAGCTCATGAGTTTAAGCCCCGCATCAGGCTCTGTGCTGACAGCTCGGAGCCTGGAGCCTGCTTTGGATTCTATGCATTCCTCTCTCTCTGCCCCAACCCACTCACATTCTGTCTCTGTCTCTCTCAAAAATAAACATTAAAAAAAAATTTTTTTTAAATAATAAGGGAAAGAACAAAAAGAAATAATGAGATAACCATGGATTAACCCACGTGCCAGAAACTAAGAAACATGGAGGAAGGGGAAACCATCTAGAGCCTGGGGAAGAGACACAAAATGAAGATAATTTAGAGAATAAGGAGGAATAGAAAAAAGTCTTGAAGAATTATGAAAAATCACACACATGGATTAAAATAGAAACATCAAATATAAATAGCTAATAATTCAGACAACTGGATCTCTATAGTGGTTGTAAAAGATCAGAACTGGGTGTAAATTCTCTAAAAGACATAAGACTATCCAAAGAAAGAATAGTTTGGGGCCCTCCAATGATAAAGAACAGGGAAAAAAAAACTGTGAGTACTAATTTGTGACAAATGTCAAAGTCTGGAACTTTGGAGAATGTGAGTTTTGATTGGCAGTTAACATGATTGTAGATAATGAGTCACATGGAGAAAAGATGGGATTTCTGAACATTAGTAGATCTCTTCCCAACTCTCCTTTTTTCCCCCACCCCCAGTAAAAGAAGAACAGAAACTTTAAGAATATTCATTTGTGGGGCACCTGGGTGCCTCAGTTGTTAAGCCTCCAACTTCAGCTCAGGTCATGATCTCACAGTTTGTGAGTTCGAGCCCCACGTCAGGTTCTCTGCTGTCAGATGGAGCCCGCTTTGGATCCTCTGTCCTCCCCCACTTTCTCTGCTCCTCCCCGCTCTTGTGCATGCTCTCTCTCAAAAATAAATAAATATAAAAAGAAGTATTCCCTTCTTTCATACTCAGAGAGCTTTATTGAGCTTCTGGTGTAGTCAATAGCTCTGGAGCTAAATTAAAAGTGACCACAAAATAAATATTTAGATTCACTGCATAGGAACAAGTCAACCTGACAAGAATTAGGTGGTGTTGGTGGGAGGGAAGTTGGAGAGAATATCACCAACAGTAATACAGGCAAAGGCAAAAAGTCAAAATGAAGTTCTCACAGGCTAAAAAATGTTATGAAGCTTTGTGGAGGATGAACAAATCTCTCATTCCTCAGGGGCGGAATATTAAATATGATGAGATGATCATGGAAAAAGAGATTCAGCTCATTTTTCAAGACATACAAGAATGAGGATACAGATTTTTTTAATGATACAAAGAAAGTTCCCAAAGGGAAAAATAAATTTTATGGCTCTACAGAGCAAAATAGATTTCCTCATGTACAAATAAGATTAATGGAAGGTGGCAATGGTGGGGGAGGAACAAAGATAAGAGGACAATTTAAAAAGAAATAAAAAACAGGGGTGCCTGGGTGGCTCAGTCGGTTAAGCATCCAACTTCAGCTCAGGTCACGATCTTGCGGTCTGACTTCCAGCCCCACGTCAGGCTCTGTGCTGACAGCTCAGAGCCTGGAGCCTGCTTCAGATTCTATGTCTCCCTCTCTCTTCCCCCCCACCCCCCCTCCACTCACACTCTGTCTCTCTCTCCTTCAAAAATAAATAAACATTTTTTTTAAATTTAAAAAAGAAATACAAAACAAAGGAGGGCAGTAGATATACAAAGATAAGTTGAGTGAAGAAAAGATCAAAGCAGAAATAAACATGACCTATGAACAACTGGGCCAAGGAAGAAGACACAGGAGGAGGAAGATGTATTTAAACAATGGTTTGGTTCCTATGGGGTGAAAATGAAGACTGGAAACAATGGGGTTATTCCAGGACTAGTTCAAAAGAAAGAAAAGATCCAGATTTATGATAAATATAAAAACATATTACCGGTAAAACTACATGCTATGAATGAGAAGTCAGGGGGCAGCAGATCTTAAAATCTATAAGAACATGACATTATTTTTGGTGAGAGATTTTTCTTTAACTTCGGTAAATTTTAGAACAACTTTTTAAAAAGTAAAAATAGTACATGAATAATGTAATTAGGTAAACACTGCAGTTAACATTCTATTATTATGGAATGTAGAAGCATTTGACACACTTGATCACTGCCCCTCCTTGAAACACCTTTTTTACTTGGCTTCGAGCACCCAAAACAGCCTGCTCTTCTCTTATTTCTCTGGTTGCTTCTCAGTTCCCTTTGCTAGTCCTTCCTCAACGGCACCACCTTCGAGTGTTAGAGAGCCCCAGATTTACTCCTCGGACTTCTCATCTGCACAAATATCGTGTCCAGAGGGAAGGCTTCCAATTTTGTAGCTCCAGTCCCACCTCATTCCTGAGCTCCACACCATCGCTAACCACCTATCTGACATCTACACTTCAATTTCTGTAAGTTATCTCTAACTTAACCTAAGCAAACTGAACTGGTGGTTCTCACCTACCTCAAACCTGGTTCTCCTGACAGTTTTCTCTCAGTGGAAACTCCAGGCCTCCACTTGTTTGGGGCAAAAACTTTGGTGTCATCCTTTCCTCTCCTTTTCCTAGCAACCATATCTGAGCCATCAGCAAATCCTGTCATCCATCCCCCCACCCCCCCTTCAAAAATCTGACTAATTCTTCACACCTTCACTGCTACCACCTCCGGCTAAGCCATCATCACCTTTTGTATGGGTGTTGGAAACAGCCCCTTAACTGGTCCTTCTGCTGCTGCTCTTGTCTTTTTTCAGTTCTTTGTCAACACAGCACTGTGGTGATCCTGTTAAAATGGAAGTCATGTCAAATTGCTTCTCAGCTCAAAACCCACCACTGGCTTTCCGTCTCAGGCAGAGAAGAAACAAAGTCCTTACAGTGACCCACAACATGTGTTTTCCCCAGCTCTCACTACCCATAAATTTTCTCTGACTTTGTCTTAAACTTTCATGCCCCCTCACTCCCCTCTGTGTTCCTCACACATCAGATACGACCCCACTTCCAAGAAAGCTGAACCTGGTGCTCGCTCTATAGGGAATGCTCTACCCGGATCTCCTCCTCCCAGTTAGCTCCTTCCCTTTCTTTACTCTTTACTTCTTTACTCAAATACTTCTTTCTCTGAGAGGCCTTTGTTAGCCTCTCTCATTTAAAATTTCACCCCACTATGGCCGCCCCAGGCACATCTTCTTTCCTTACTCTGCTTTATTTTTCCTCCTTTGCCCTTAGCAGCTCTAATATCCCATACAGAGTACCTACTTATCACATTTATTCTGTCTCTTTCAGTAGACTATAAGCTACATAGATTTGCATCTGTTTTGCTCACTACTGTATTCCCTACCTAGCACAGTGCCTGGCACATAGTACTGTTGAATGAATCAATGAGTGAATGGGGGACGTGTTGTTTTTAGTATCTTTGTTCATTTGTTTTCATGAATAAGAAAATCCTTTAATTAGCATGTCAAGTCTTGTGTGCAAATGTGGCTTCTAAAATGTATCTTAAATGTAGTTGACACTGATCTTGCTTACACCGTGAACTGTCTCAAAAACAGTTTTTATATAATTTGCAAAGTACACATTTTATCTCGGTTCCTGTACAACTCAACACATATTCTTAATTAGTGAGATAATTGGGAGCTTTTACAAAAGTGATAAGTTACCTCAATGCAAATTAACTAATGAGCTTCATTCTTTCAAGCAGAGTGGTATCTTGGGAGGTGTACTGATAAAAAAACATGGATACCTGACTGCTTTGTTAAACAGCCCACACGAAAGGCATGGTGCTAAACTAGGTTCTTACTCAGAGTGAGATCCAAGCCCTTACCATACATGACAAAGCTATTGTCATATTCTTCTAAGTGGTCTCCTGGTCACCATCTCTTCCTTTCTATATGCACAGTGTACCTGTCTCTAGATCAATATTAACAATGCAGACCTCTGGTTATATCCATTACTCTGCTCAGAAGTCTTCACGGGTCCCCCTTTCCTATTAAATAAAATCCTATCTCATAAAATGGACATGGAAAACCTCTACAGTCTAGTTGCAATCTGCTTTTCCTACATTATTTTCTCATATTTTTCTACCCTGGTCTCTAATTCGATTGTTCTGCCTTCTACCCCTTGTTATATTTTCCACCTCCCTACCTTTCCTCAGAACATTCTGGAAGCCGGAAGTTTTATTTAGAATTCATTTCTAGGCTAGAGCAGTAGTGTGATCAACACAGAGTGTGGTGATATTATTGGTCCCTGTGACTCAGGCTCTAAATTTCTGTTGAAAGAATTTAAGATCACATTTCTCTTTTTTAAAACCCACATTGCTATATGGGCTTACACTGAGCTGATATTCAGCTAAATACTCCAGGACTTATATATGTGACCTTCCATCAAACTGAGTTTCACACATTCTTGGTGTGGTTTGTGTGCTAAATGCAACGCTATACATTTGGTGCCTTAAAATCACTACTTTTCTTTTTGAAGAATATATATCTCCTGCCTCTGCCATCTTTTCTCCACTTACACTGCTATTACCTTAGCTTTTGCCACCTTAAGCCCCTTATGAAGCTAGCAGAGAGAGAAGCAAGAAAAAGAGGGAAGGAGCATTATTCCCACATAATGAAAGTGTGCTCAGCCCCCTCCTTCTTACAGATCATTGCCTATATAGCTGGCTGGGAAAAAAAAAAAAAAAACTTTTTAAAATCAAATCTGATGGTCATGCCCTTCCCCAGATAAAATCTCTGCAATGGCTCCCCATTACCTTCATCATAATCTCAGACCTTTTGAAATTCATTTCCCACCTTCATCTCCAGCCTTATTTCACACTTATCATCACGCAGCTTGCACTCTGTGGCTTTTGCACACACATCTCCCTGAGTGAATAGCATCAGTCCCCAGCTTCTCTTCCTGGCTAACTATTCATTCTTACAGACTCAACTCTGACACCTCCTCCTCTAAGATTTCCTATCATCTCTACAGTAGAATGTGCAAGTGCCTTTGCTCTCTGTTCCAATGGCACCCAGATTTACCTCTAACATGACACCCATTATACTGGTTGAGCATTGCCTGTTTGCTTTTCTTTCTCCCCATCGGTAGACTTTAAGGTCCTTGAGAATGAGTGTGCCTTTCATCTCTGTAACTCTAATGTTAAGAACAGTGCTTTTATCAGTTTCTCTTGCCAATAAAGTTATTCCCGATTTTTCTTTTTCTTGTTCATCCAAGAAGAATATAGGGCAGAATAAAAAGGAACATGATAGAAACTGATTTAAGCAAGAGTAAGATTTCACCCTTTTAATTTTTTTAACTAGTATAGGGAGGCACTGAAACTTTACTACACACTCTTATTACATTACAAAGAATACATAGTGAGGGTGACTATAACTAAAAGCTATCAGTGAAATTATTTTAATTTGCCTTCTCCATTAAACGGAAATAAAATAGACAGATGATCTGTAAATGGGGATTCTCTGAGACCCAATTTCTTGGTGTCAATTGCATAATGAAGCAGGCACTGGGTTTTCTGGCCTGGGAAAATTGAAGACATTTAGATGCAGATTGATTAGTCTTTCTGTGAGAAATGAATGCCTCGGAGACAACTGAGCATTGCCCTTGAGTTACGGCCATATTGAATGTGACTTAACATATTGATGAAACATACTTTTTACTGGAATGAGAGAGTTACATAATCTCTGAAAGATTTCTTTTCAGAGATGATTTAAGTATGTATTTTTTCAGTGGCAGTCCTTCAAGGGTCCATCCAGCTAAAAATCTATACTCATTAAGCCCCAGATATTCTTAAAATAGTAAAGGGCGTCTCCTACAACTCCAGATTTACTTTCCTGATCAACAAATTGACCAGATGAAATTAACCTATTTACTACAAACCATTTTGTTCCCTAGGCTGTCAGCGTGTATGTGTGTGTGCGCACGTGTGTGTGTGTGTGTGTGTGTGTGTGTGTGTGTGGACACAGCTAATAGTAGATTGCTCATTAAAAACACAATTGTAGTCACCCTTTATAGTACCTAGGTAATTATCGATTGATTGATTTGTATATTTTAATGATTTGGTTCCTACTTGTCTAAAGAAACATAAAACTATGTTAAAATCTAAGATAACTGAGACTTCATTACTTGTTGCAAAATAGAATTTATTCTAACTGGTAGAGTCCCACCGGGGAGTGCTAACATGAATAATTAACCATTACATGCAGTCTACCAAAATGAGCAGTTTCATTGCATTTAGTGATAGTAGCAATCTTCAAATGTGATTTACATTTATATCTCTAATGAAAATTAGTACATTCTTCACACTTTCTGATTTTTCTATGCCCCTTCTGTGGCAGCATAACTTCTTAATACTTGTGTATGCATTTGTCAATTACTGAGTAATGCTGGTGGCAGGTAATGGATGAATGTGTTTTGCCAAGAACCTAGACTTGTATCTGCTGATTCCTCAAAAAAACCTGTATGTTATATTCCACGTTTCATTGTAATTCCTTTTAGTTTAACATAGGTCTTGGGTAACCTCTATGAGTTTCTCATAATGCAGTACTTTGTGTCTCCAACAAGAGAAATCCTATTAGATGATAGGGAAAAGTGACCTGGGGACAGCCTTGATTGAAACAACTTGAATGACATTAAATAATAGCTACCATATCCAAAACATTTGCCCTGTGTAAAAAGGTGTGGTATATATTTTACATGCATTATTTCCAACTCTTGTAGTGGAGGAAGTACTATTTTCCCCATTTTGCTGAAGACAAAACTGAATCTTAAGAGTTTAGTAAATTGGTCTCCAAGGACGATGCTAGAAGGTGGCTGGACCAAAATTCAAACAGAGATTATGTGTCTGACGTTAAAGTCTAGGCTTTTCTTCTGTCACAGGCCATAATTAAGAGTACAAAAGTGCCCAAGCTTGTATGTTACCTTGTAGTGCCTTATCTTCCCAGACTCTGACCAAGCATTTTCCTGTCTTGCCCATATCAGAACATACTTGACAGTGTCTGGTTTCAGGGTTAGGAATCAGGATATCATTCACTTGGTAATTTTCCTTTCTTTGACTTGGGCAGAGAAGCTCTCTCCAGAGCCAGAGCCAATTGTTTTTCTCTAATGATTTAGAGGGAGGGCAGCCTGAGGCTATCCTGAGATCTGCAAGTCTATTTATCATCTTTCACTTTGTTCCATGGATGATATCCAACATACCTGCTGCTTTGACTGGCCTCATGGGGACAAATGTGTTCCACTCTGAAAAGAGAAGTATTGAAAGTAAAATTTGGCTGTTTTCTGGAATTACGGATGCAATTTTTAAGTAATTATAAAAGTATAAGCATACTTATTAAAACTCATTCCCTGCCCCAAAAAGAAATTTGGTGAGCTGATTTCATTGCAACAGAATATAGTGAAGAGTAGAAATGATACATGTTAAAGATGCTGAGAACCTCCATAGCTTAGAAAGTTGTAAGAATATAGAATAAACAGTTAACAATGGGAAACAATTAACACATCCCTTAACTGAGAAGAAAAGGTATCTGGAGTAAGACCAAGAGCCAAGCACCTAACCCAGATGTTAGAACCTGAGGGTGAGATCTCATTTGCTCAGTGAAATAGGACTCTTTTCTTAGAAGGAGTCCAATTCATTAATTCCAGAAGAAGTTACAGGCAATGCCTTTAAAAAATTTAGAGTTTCTTTTTATTAAGATAGGGAAGCAAAGATGAGCACTGTTTCCTGTCTTTGGCCTCACCTCTCTTCCTTACTTTTTGCCTTTGCTCCTCTTTGCCAGGTTTCTAGCTAACACCACTTTCAGAGGCCTCAGTGGTTCCATCAGAGTAAAAGGTTCCACTATCATCAGCTCAGAAAACAACTTTTTCATCTGGAATCTGCAACATGACCCCATGGGAAAGCCAATGTGGACCCGCCTGGGCAGATGGCAAGGGGGGAAGATTGTCATGGACTATGGAATATGGCCAGAGCAGGCCCAGAGGCACAAAACCCACTTCCAACATCCAAGTAAACTACACCTGAGAGTGGTTACCCTGATCGAGCATCCATTTGTCTTCACGCGGGAGGTAGATGATGAAGGCTTGTGTCCTGCTGGCCAACTCTGTCTAAACCCCTTGACTAATGACTCTTCTGTATTGGACGGCCTTTTTAGCAGCCTCCATAGCAGTAATGATACAGTGCCCATCAAATTCAAGAAGTGCTGCTATGGATATTGCATTGATCTGCTGGAAAAGCTAGCGGAAGACATGAACTTTGACTTTGACCTCTATATTGTTGGGGATGGCAAGTATGGAGCCTGGAAAAATGGGCACTGGACTGGGCTGGTGGGTGATCTTCTGAGTGGGTCAGCCCACCTGGCAGTCACTTCCTTCAGCATCAATACTGCACGAAGCCAGGTGATCGATTTTACCAGCCCTTTCTTTTCCACCAGCTTGGGCATCTTAGTGAGGACCCGAGACACAGCGGCTCCCATTGGAGCCTTCATGTGGCCACTCCACTGGACAATGTGGCTGGGGATTTTTGTGGCTCTGCACATCACTGCCATCTTCCTCACTCTGTATGAATGGAAGAGCCCCTTTGGTATGACTCCCAAGGGGCGAAATAGAAGTAAAGTCTTCTCCTTCTCTTCAGCCTTGAATGTCTGTTATGCCCTCTTGTTTGGTAGAACAGCAGCCATCAAACCCCCCAAATGCTGGACTGGCAGGTTTCTAATGAACCTTTGGGCCATTTTCTGTATGTTTTGCCTCTCTACATACACGGCGAACTTGGCTGCTGTCATGGTAGGCGAGAAGATCTATGAAGAGCTTTCTGGAATACATGATCCTAAGGTAATACTCCTTTTTACTCTAGCTTTCTTTATCACCCATTATAACTCCATACATTGTGTCTTAAGCTGTGGTATGTCTGTGTTCTTTCATCTAACACAAGAATATTCTCTCAGCCATCTATAGAGACTAAGAACTAAATTAAATATTTTATTGTTTTATTGAATGAGACAAAAAAAGTGAGAGGGTTCTGGGGTGTTTGTGCTAGAGAAGGTCTTTTTGTAAGGGCGTCTATTAGTAAGTTTCTCTTGTGTTATTTGTGCATCTGACAGAATGTCCATCAAAGAATAGACTTACAAAGTATTTTTACCCAACGCAGACTGCAAAAACTGATTTATTACTTCTCTTGGGAATTAATGAAAATAAATAGTAGGATGTGTGTTTTAAATTGTAAAGAAGAGTTAGAATTAAAGAGTTAAAATTAAAGAACTAACATTTAGTCAGACACGACAGAACTCAATGGGCATAGAATAAGGAGTACTAAACTAACTGAAGTGGCAAGATTAGTTATGAACAGGGTGTCTTTACACAATACGGAAAGCTGTACAGCTGGCCAACTTGGCTGAGGGGATGATGCCAACAGTCACATTATAATGTCCAAGGACATTCAAAGAAGTATATCTATTCTAGGCTGCCTTTGATATCCTAGATATCTACCTGACCCTAAGAGTTGAAGGGAGGAGATGGATGGAGTTCAGGCAAATAGGTAAAGCAGTGGTGATACTCAAGGAGAGCCATATTTGTGTTCTCTCTGGATTAAAACAGGACCCCTTCCAGTGACTAGGGGTATGGAGAACCTAGTCCAACCTGACTTGTAGTGAGGAGGTGGTTGTCAGGGTTCAAGGGAATTGGAGTAAGACCCAAGGGAGCACTACAGTCCTGACAGGGAACAGAATTCAGATCCAGGACAAGAGTGTTCCAATGTGCACGACCCACCTAGGAGAGATTAGAGAAAGTTGTAATTCAGTGGGCGTTCCTGGGATGCACTGTGTTTAAAACAACTTGAGCTCAGCTGAGCATTTCAAATTGGGAAATACTGATGCCTTTTCAAATACTCCTTTCACACCAAGTCTCAAGGTATTGAACCTTTAGTATAAATTTATATTAAACATTTATTTTTTTAGTTTTTTTAGTGTTTTATTTATTTTTGAGGGAGAGTTGGAGTGTGAGTGGGGCAGGGGCAGAGAGAGATGGAGACACAGAATCCAAAGCAGGCTATGGGCAGGGAGAAGGGCACTTGTTGGGATGAGCACTAGGTGTTGTAGGGAAACCAATCTGACAATAAATTATATTTAAAAAATAAAAAATAAAATCAGAGAGAAATTAAAAAAACAAAGCAGGCTCCAGGATAAGCTGTCAGCACAGAGCCCAACGCAGGACTCGAACTCATGAACCGTGAGATCATGACCTGAGCCAAATCAGATGCTTAAGCGACTGAGCCACCCAGGCGCCCTTCCATTAAACATTTTAAATTAATTTCATAGATCACCAACATATAAGACATTTGTAACTGTCTTTATCAAATGATGGAGTGGCCCAGAGGGCTGGTGGCAGCTTTAGAGAATTCTCATAAATGGTTTGTACTAAGATATACGATCTGTTCTGCAAACAAATGTACATGAGAAACTTGACCCATACACTGCAAACCTCCTGGTAAGTGACATGAACCTCATGAGAAGGTTCAACAAACAATGGCTTACTGATCAGGCAAGGAACTGCATTGCCTTTTAATTCACACTCAGGGTTTTAGGTTAGGAGCTGGAATTTAGTGAACACCAATAAGTCTGTAGCATAAGTAAATGTGTCACCCTTAAGAGAGATTTTCATGATGCTTCAGCATTTGTGCTTTGCAGTGGTATTAGCAGCCTCTGTTTATTCTTTGCCTGACTAGACCTGTAGACCTCCCAAAGATTCATTGTCTTGTTAGAGGCTTAGCTAGATTTTTTACATGAATCTTGCCAATACGATGCTTAAATTACAAACTCAGAGTGGGAACCATTCAATGCAATCTAGTACAAAAAACAAACTAATATATGGCTGTCGTGAAGATTCCAGACCATTATCTAACGTAAAAAGGTGAATACAATACTGACTAAAGTTTCATTAATCAAAACCAAGGATTATCAGAATGAAGTCACGGATCCTGTGTGCGAGAAGCCTGAAGCAATGATTATTTTAGGGGATTAAATAAACATGAAGATAAACTGTACACAGCAGTAAAACAATTTCTTTAAGCAAAAAGAGACACTCATTGCATCCCCAACTCCACCAGAATAAAAGGTGAAGTTTTTATAAATCTAACCCCACCCCCAAGACAAAGTGAGCAGAACTAGACAAAGCCGACTATGTGTTATAGCTAGTAAGTTCTTAATGCAGTGGGACAAGCCTAAATCTAAAATGCTTTCAATTTGAGATAATAAATGAATTTCCACTAAAGTTCCCCCCAGTAGTATGTGTTTCTTCCCTAGTGTTGTTTCTATGTTGCAAAGTCTCTCATTTATAGGTTTTGGTCACATAAAGATACCCAGGTTATTTGACTAAGTACTTGACATTCTGGACTTTGGGCGAATGACATTAGTGACAGAATTGTTCAGTTTTCATCCAGATATGTGGTATTATGCAAATGATAGAATGTCTTCACCCTCCCACAGAGAGATATGATTAAAATCATTTTCATGCCCTTTCAGTCATCAGTATTCATTCTTAAGTGTATTGCAGTTACTCACGGGCACTTTTCGTCCTACTGATGCTAAGCTCTTTAGGGGACTTATCTTTTTCTTGTACTAAATGATGTCAAGAAATTCAGAAGTAAATAAGACCGGTATCGGAGAAAACAACTTAGAAAGTTGTAAACGTGCTGAAGTTTAAAAACATGAAGTACTGTCAAAGTTCAAGGAAAGGGTGATCACCTTCCACTTTAGTATACCAAAGGAAAGCTTAATTAACAAGATAAAAATGTGTGCTTATTCTTGAAAAACACTTGGAAGTTGGACATGTATGTGTGTCAAGGACATAGGAATGGTCATTCCAAGCAAAGCAACAGAATGAACTACTTTGAGGTGGAAAGTACAAGGCACAATCAGGATATATTGAGAAGTTCAATTTAGCCATAGCATATGTTCCACGAAACGAAGGAGGTGAAGTCCTTGTCTAAAAGTTAAGTTCAGTGGCGCCTGAGTGGCTCAGTCAGTTGAGCGTCCAACTTCGGCTCAGGTAGTGATCTCACGGTTTATGAGTTCAAGCCCTGCCTGCATCAGGTTCATTGCTGTCAGTGTGGAGCCCACTTCGGATCCTCTGCCCCCATCTCTTTCTGCCCCTCCCCCCTCAGAATAAAATAAACATTAAAAAATAATAATAAAATAATAAAAATTAAGTTCACTTGAGATAACAGAAGATCTCTGACATCAAGCTAAGACAGGTGAACTTCACCTGACAGTAGAGATCTACTGACATTTAAAAAAAAATTTTTTTTAATGTTTATTTGTATTTGAGAGAGAGAGAGACAGTGAGCAAGCAGGGGAGGGGCAGAGAAAGAGAGACATAATCTGAAGCAGATCTCAGAGCCCAACGCAGGGCTCTAACTCCCAAGCTGTGAGATCATGACCTGAGCCAAAGTCGGACGCTCAACCGAACGAGCCACCCAGGCTCCCCATTCACTGACGTTCTTGAACAATAGAATAGCAGAGTGGAACAGTATCCATTTAGGAGGATGGTTGCTCTGGCAGCAGCGTGTAAATAAGATTAGAAGAGAAAGACAATGAATAGAGTGAAGTTGTAGCTATAGTCACTGATAGAAGACAGATGCAAGACATATGGTGGTGATCAAGTCACTAGGACTTGACAGTTAACTGAGTGTGAGAGGCAACAGAGTCTCCTTCAAAGTTGCAGGTCTGAGTGTCTGACATGGCAGTACCATTCAAGGAAGCAGAAAAGGCAAGTCGTGGACTAGAAAATACAGTGATCAGTTCAGTTTCATACGTGGCATTTTAAAATCTGTTTTGGACATTCAGGCAACATGCAGCAGGCATTTGGAAGCCCGAGTTCAGGAGTGAGATTGAAAGCTGGTGGGACTCCTGGCCAGAAGGTGATCCTGTGTATTAAAGCCTTAAGAGAGTATGAGATTCCCAAGGGGGAAGGTGGTAGGGAGAAAAATTGCTATTTGAAGGAAAGCAACAGGCATAAAGGAGTCCCAAGCTGTTGGAGAAGAGGATTTGAGGAGAGACAAGGTAGAAAATAAGGAGATAAGGTGCCCTGTAATGAAGTCACACAGACCCCTCTTTCTGTAGCTTGAATTTTTACTTTTTTGAGGTGAAGATTGATATTATCCTACCTGCCATGTCTAGCTTCTTGCTAGTGTTATCAGAGAGGACAAGGGCTGACCAGCGCCTAGTCCAAACCGTGAGAATTATTAGTGTGTGCGTGGGTGTGTTTTATGTCTGATGAAACTGGGTTTATATGGTTTGCTTTTTCCTAGTATTTTTCCAGACTCCCATTTTCACTTTTCCAATACACTTGGTGGCATTTTAGTTCAGATAAGTGAAAACATGTCATCTACATAAAAGTCACATAGAAGTGACTTTTAGTTCAGATAAGTGAAAACCTGTCATTTACAAAGAAGTCTGTAGTTTTCTTGGGACATTTGTGTGTCTGCTGTATGGTGTATTGGTCACCCTCTGAAGATTCTTCCACCCCCAACTCACTATCTTATTTCTTTTCATCTCCCTTTGTGCTCCTCATTTGCTAGATGTTAGGACAGCCTACATTATACCTTGCTGCCATTTTCATCCTGGTTGCAATCTTCTGGCTCAGTTAATTCACCTCAGACAGATTTCAGTGTGCCTCCACATGAATGCTCTTTTCCTTCTCCAACTCTTCTTTAGTTACCTCAGGATAATCTCCCCATGCCTCCCTGTTATAGTTGTGTGCCTGAACACTTTGAGAATTCTACCTCTCAGACTCTTCTGGAAGCACCTTATGAAGAAACATGCTCCTAGGAATAGATGTCTTCAGCTCTTAGAGGCCATGTAAGCCCCCAGATCTGAAAAAGGGACTCCCCAAAGTTCCATCTCTTCTTTCCTTTTCCTCTTACCATTCCCTTGCATTATAATGTTTTAAATTATAATAATAGTGGTGTTTTGTAAGTGGTTTCTATTTCTCACCCCAAAGTTTGACTACATCTTTTTTTTTTAAACAAAAAAATGTCCATCTTGGAATCCAAACACCACTTATAAAAGTGTTTGGATGAAAACCTATTGACTTAAAAAGTGAGATTTGTGATCTGTATTTATACACAACCCATCAGTAAATCGAGCCCTGGCCACATAAGTATTTGTTTCCATGATATTAGATAACTTAGAGCAAATGTAATGGCACCATATTTCTTCGTGATCATAATTGTTTAGCATGCTGGCTATACATTTATCACAATTAATAAAACTGTTAAGAGCGTGAATATTTTATCACCATCTCAGAATTGAGATTCACTGGCTTCAACGAACTATTTGAATCAAGTAAAATTAAAAGCAAAATGCTGGGCAGAACAGACCAGTTTATGATTCACTACATGTTACAGTAGCCGGGGCAGGTTAGAATACTTCTTTTTTTTTCTGACTGGGGTTGGAGGGAAGAAATCATCTTGTTGCTGGTTGCTCCCATAGCTAACCCCAAGGAAGAGGGACTGAACTGCTGTGCAAATGAAATTCAAAAGCATGGTTCTATCTTCACTTAACTGTTTTTGCCAGAATAATTTATTTTACACTAAAAGTAATATATGTAGCTTCTCCCAGCCTCCCACCGACTCTTCTGGGAAGCAAGCTCCATGCTTCAAAGCGGGTGGGCTCTTGAAGCATGGGACCATGAAAGCAAGAATTTATGAGTGATATATTTAATAGAGCTTACATGGGTATTTCTCCGACATAAAACTAGCACTATTCATTATAGGCAATGCAGAAAATAGAGTAAGGCAGACAGATGGAAGCAAATACCCATTGCCTCATCATCCAGAGTTATTTCCTCTTAGCATTTTGAGATGATTGACAGGTGGATAGAAACCACAGTATTATTTTTATCCAGCAAAGTCTTCATCTGGGCTTATGATCTAAGGTGCAGAATTGGACGTTCTTAGAACCTTCCAGCCATTGACATTCGATCTGCAGAGACAGGAGACAAGATGAGAAAATCCCTTCACAAATCACAAAGCACACTACAAAATGAAGCCCCACCTCCCCTCATAGAGTTGAATTGGCCCAGTTGAAAGGATACATAAGCATTTGAAATGAACTATTTGCTGATTTTAATGGACCCTCTAGCTCTTTTCCAGCTTCTCACATACAGTGCCCCCTTAACTCCGTGTGTCTTAAAAAAAACAAAAAGTCAGCTCCATAGAGGGAATAAGAGGCTAGTGTCATTTTTGTACAGGCAGATGATGGTGCTGCTTAGGAAATACAGTCCTGGCCTGGTGAACATTCAAGTAAATATTAATAATTAAATAGACCTGCTGTGAAGGCAAGAGCAAACTTTAACCAGAAATATTAAAGTAAAGGACACTCTCGAAGTCCTAGTAGGAAATGATGAGCATTTCCCAAAATAATAAAAACCACCTTTATTGATCTTCATATAATAGCATGTGCCTGCCCAATAAAACATATGAATTCATGTAATAAAGGCTGGCCTTGAACAAAGGAGGGATGCCAGAACTCCAAGGCAAACAAGACCGAAAATGGAGTTTGAGACGACGGGAAAGAAAACTGAGCCACACCAAACCATTCGTTCGTTCTTTGTCTAATTCAGCCAGTAACAAACAGTAGCTTCTGTTCCAGGCACCAGGCTAGGTGGCTGGGAATTTAGCAGCGAGAAAACAGATGCTGCCTTTGCAACATGGAGTTTAGTGGGAAAGAAAGACATCAATCAAGGGAGCACATAAATCAGCTAGTGATGTAAACCGTGTTAAGTTACTGCAAAATAAAATACATTAGAATCTGAGAGCCTCACAGGAGACCTGATCTGAATGGGGAATCTCAGCCTCCAGTCTGGCTGAGATCTGAAGGATGTAAATGAGCTAACAAGGAGCCGGAGAGGGTATTAGGAGAAGAGCACCTCAGGGTGACAGGGCAGCGTGTGGAGAAGCCCCAAGATCGGCGGGAGAGAACCGCAGTCGTGACTACTGCGTCATGAGCTACGAGATTGGAAAGCCAGGAAAAGGGGCACAAGAGTAGGACAAGAAATAGGTAGAGGGGACGGTCCTTCTAGAGAGAAAACCTCTTAAAAGAAGAAAATTCTGAGAACGCTATAGTCTGAGAAGAGCTGCACTTCCCACGGGTTCCATGTACTTCCAGCTAGAAAACGTAATAGGAGACACATCCCATTCACTCTGGCAGCAGAAACCCATAATAGATCGGGGAAGTGTTCTCTGTGAGAATTGCATTAAAACACTTTCTAATGTACAAGACACACCATGGTTTGGATAAAAAATAGAACGTGCTGATGGTTGCACCTATCTTGCACATACTAAAACCTATCCAATTATACACTCTAAATGGGTGAATTGTATGGTATGTGAATTGTATCTCAGTAAGGTCGTTTTACTAAATTATAAATTAATAAGCAAACTGCCATATTACTGAATTGGAAGACTGAATATTTAGAGATGGTAAATTTCTGCTTGATTAGTTAATAGGTTGTAAAGCAAATCCAATTAAAATCCCCAAAAGACATTTTTGTTGACTTGTTTGTTGCTGAATCTTCTAAAATATATGTTGTTAGGGTGGCCAGTGACATGCATGACAAAGAGTAGAACAACAAGCAGGGCAGAGTTTATTCCCTCTCCAAGGGAGGAGAGAAGCCAGGCATCTAGAGAAATGTTGCCCCAAGCTTCTGTGAGACTGGGCCTTTTTTTTTTTTTTTTTTTTTAAGAGAGTGTGTTCCTGTGCACCCGCCAGTGGTGGAGGGGCAGAGAAAGAAGGAGAAAGAGAATCCCAAGCAGGCTCCACTCCCAGTGTGGAGCCCCACTGGGGACTCAATCTCACAACCGTGAGATCATTTCCTGAGCTGAAATCAAGAGTCGGCCCCTTGAAGCACCTGGGTGGCTCAGTCGGTTATGTGTCCAACTTCGGCTCAGGTCATGATCTTGTGGTTCATGAGTTCGAGCCCTGCATCAGTCTCTGTTGCTGACAGCGCAGAACCTGGAGCCTGCTTCGGATTCTGTGTCTCTCTCCCTCTCTGTCTCTCTCAAAGATGAATAATCGTTTAAAAAGAAAAACAAGAGTGCCCCCCGGCTGGGCCTTTTAAGGGGGTGTGAAGTCTGTGAGAAGGTTAGAGCTTGTCCATGTAGGGAGGGAGGCAGCTCTTGGCCTGGTGGAGCAGGAGGTGGTGGGGTTCTCAAAAGGCTCCATCCAGGGACTGGTCCAGGATGTGGGCTGTGGTCAGGCTAGAGAAGATTATGTTTTGTATTTGGGTTCTATTTTCTGGGAATGAAGAGCACCATGACCTAGGAAAACAAAGAGTTAGGGCCAAGTACAGACACCTGTGAGTTTTGTCGTGTCTGGAAGGAGTGGAGGGGTCCGGACTTTGAATAGATTTCTTTTATATATATTGAATATAATCTAAAAAAAGAAGATTCAAGGGATTTGTTCTTCTAGATATTGAAATACTTAATCTTAGTAATAATAACAGAAAATTTAATACTCATTGACCACTCTGATATGCCAGGCACTATTGTAAACGACATTAATCCAGCACCTGCTCCCCCTGAGTAGTCATGAAAATTAAAATAATCCAAGTAAAACAATTCACATTGTGTCTGACAACTAGGAGGCACAAAATAAGAATAGTTAAAAGTTTTGTCAGATTTTAATACCAATATTAATTACATTTATCTTGAACAATTAGTTCTCTGTCTCTTTCTCATTCACTGTGAACTGGGTAAATGGCAAGGTTCTCTTTCTGAGCTAACTTCTGGAAGGTTTGGAGGCAATTGCTTGCCCACTAATAGCAGATTTACTTACATTGCGTTATGCATCTTAAAAAGCATCATTCCTGGCTTCATATTGTTTTTTTTTCCCCTACTTCATCCTATTTTAATTTATGCTGTCTTGTATTTTGTGTGACCTTTAAGCCGCTTTAAATCTTTTCAGGAAGAGAGCAAGGTATACGTTAAGTAATGTCAAAATCAGATAATAAATAAGAGTATTAACAGCAATTCAGGGGCACCTGGCTGGCTCAGTTGTTTACACGTCCAACTCTTGATCTCATCTCCGGTCTTGATGTCAGGGTCGTGAGTTCAGGCCCCACCAAAAAAAAAAAAAAAAAAAAAGAAAGAATGTTAACAGCAATTCAAAAAAGAAGTACAATGACCAACAAATATAAAAAAAGTAAAATATTACTTATAATCGAAGAAATGGTCACTGAAACAGTAATGAGATGATATTTTTACCTATCATATTAGGAATCTTTCACTGATAGTTTTCAGTCTTGGTTGAAATACATTAAGACCAGCACCAGCACATACTGCTATTGGGAGGGTAGGTTGGTACAATAGGTTCATAAATCAACTTGGCCATTTGTATCAAGAGCCTTAAAAGGGTTTATGCCCCTTCACCCTTCACTTCCTTCCACTTCTAGGAATCCATCCAAAGGAAATAACTTAATACATGGACAGTAATTTATTACAAAGATTCACTGCACTCTTACCCAAAATAGCAAAAACTAGGAAACCATATAAATGTCTAACAATAACACAAGGAATACATTATAATATTCCTATGTGCTATAAAAATGTAGCCGGTAGAGATGATTCTGAAGAGCTTTTAGAATGTTAGACAATCGTACACCTAAAACTAATATAATAATATATGTCAACCATACTTCAACTAAAAAAAAATTATAATAATTAAATGTGAAAAAATCAAAATATGAGTAAGTGAAAAGCTGGGATATAAAACCATATACTATATTTCTAATTTTTTAATATGCATACATAAAACTATAAAGAGAAGTGACCAGAAGGGAATATAATACAGTATTAACAGCACTGATATCTGAGCAGGTAATTACAGGAAATATTTTAGTATTTCCCTCCATATTTTCTACAGTGTTCATGGCTTATTTATGTAATGAGAAAGTACATAATAAGCCAAGAATGAGAATAATTTAGACATGAGACAATCCTCGCAGCAGCGATGTTTGATTCACATTCACTGCTGCTGTCTGCAGACTTTTGAATCCAGGCAGAGTGAGGTCCTCAATCAGTGGCACTTGTGTAGTAAAATGTTTACATTTTAAAGATGCTGGGGCACCTGGGTGGCTCAGTTGGTTAAGTGCCCAACTCTTGATTTCAGCATAGGTCACAGTCTCACGGTTGGGTTAGTGAGATCGAGCCCTGCATCAGACTCTGCACTGACAAGCCTGCTTGGGATTCTCTCTCTCTCTCTCTCTCTCTCTCTCTCTCTCTCTCTCTTTCTCTTTCTCTTTCTCTCTGCCCCTACCCTGCTCTTTCTGTCTCTCTAAAAAATAAATAAACATAAAAACTATAAAGATGCTGTGCTTTCCACAGAGACTTTCTGAAGCAAATTTTTATTCCCACTCAGTTTATTCACAGGACTTGGCACAATCTGAAACTGTCATGTCATCTATTTGTTTGTTAATTGTTCTATTGTGTCTTGCTTACCACTGGATTCTCACCATATATTCAGTAAATGTTGTTCGATTAATAAATGAATGCAAAATGTCAGCATCATTGGAATAGGGCTATAGCCTTCTGTAGGGAGAAGCATCATTCAAAAAGACCATTCAAAACCATTCTCCTGGGTTGCCTCGGTGGCTCAGTCGGCTCAATCTGACTCTTGATTTCAGCTCAGGTCATGGTCCCAGGGTCGTGGGATTGAGCCTCTCATTGGACTTCACACTGAGCATGGAGCCTGCTTAAGATTCTCTCTGTCTCTCTCTGTCTCTCTCTCTCTCTCCCTCCCTCTCCCCTTCCCTCTCTCTGCCTCTCTCCCCCACTTGTGCTCTCTCCCTGTCTAAAATAAAATTTAAAATTTTTAAATAAAACCATTCTCCTACTAGATGCTATGGAACAAATAGAAGGAAAGCCACAGTAAGTGGCAATGTACCATATGACCCAAAGGGCAAAATTCTAGTGTTGGACAGATCCAGGTTTGAAGTATGCCTCAATCATAGGTTAGCTGCGTGAAGTTCGGCAAGTCACTTGCCATGGCCTCTGCGACCTCATTTGGAAAAATTACAAGAGAAAACGGATGTGAAATATGTAGCTGAAGTTCTGATTCCATCTACCACTAAGTTATAAACTCCATCAGAGTGGTGACCAGATCTATATAAAATAAAGCACCTATGGAAACCAATTTGACAATAAACTTCATATATTGGAAGAAATAAATAAATAATAAAATAAAATAAAATAAAGCACCTATATCCTTAGAGTCTAAGTCTATAGCAATCACTCATTAAGTGTTGGGTAAATCATGGACTTGTTATGAGGCCAAGCGGAAGTGATCAACGTGTCCAGGAGAATAGAGAGGCAGAGGGTAGGAGGACCTCTCACTTGCAATTAGAAAGTATACCCAAGTGAACTCCAAGTTATATCCAAGAGTGACCTGGAGTGTTTGAGCCATGAGATTGGTTTAATCAGATCATCAAAGCAAAGAAAACCTAAGACCATGATGCCTGTACTGGAGCCAAGGATCAGGGATGTTGGATCCTCGAATGAGAGCATGAGCCAGGCCAGGTCACATGGCCCTCCCCTGGGTGGTTCTGGGTCCCTGGTGGCAGATTATGGAGTTGGGTTAGAAACATTTAGTGTTCCAGTAAAGATCAGACACACGGTACCTGACACCTATTCAGAGTTGAAAAATTGGGTTATTTCCCTTCCCTTCCTGTTCTTCAATACAAAAAACTTTGGAACACCAAAAAGATTTTACTAATTCAGATTGATAAATAGAAAACTGAACAAATGAGCATGTCATCTGTTTATTTCCTCACCTACTTCCAAAATATTTTTGAGAAAGCCTCTTTATAGAATTTTTAAAAATAATTGCAGCTTTGTTACTTTCAAATAGATTCAGTAACTCATACTAACAGCAGCAAAGTGTCTTCAACTAGACACCCTGCTGGGTTTGCATTCATGAATGTCTAAGATCACTTCCTTCATTTGAATACAGAGAATGTGCCAAATTTTTACAAACGTTTCTCTTAAATTAGGGGAAAATTGGCTTATAACTTTGTTTACATTATTAGCCTGCCTAGCAAGCACTATCTGTATGCATAGATACTTCTGTACCAATAAATATATCATAGGACATCTATGACTATTCACATCTTAATTATAAACAATTAGTACAGATATCGACCAACTCTGTGTTCATACACATATATTTACGTTAAACACATGTTAAATGGACACATAACATTTGTAATTAGGGAGAGCTAAGTTACTCCAAGTCATTTTTGGACATAATGTGGACATCTTGTGGCTACACCCTCCAAATGCAGGTGAGAGGGGCTCCCACCCTCTGCCTCTGTCCTGCTGGACACGTCTTGGCCACATCTTGGTCTTACAAGCACTTGAACCACTCTCATATTAGATGCTATGGAATGAATAAAAGGAAAGCCCCAATAGGAGGTAATGTAGGATGATTCAGAGGACAAAGTCCTGGTGTTGGATAGATAAAAGTTCGATGCATCTTAGGTTTGAGGGTTTGCCCTGTGAAGAATCTCATTTTCATGCTTAATAAATATCTCTGTGTGTCCTAAGAAGTTGCAGGCAACCCCTGAGGGGCTTCTTTTATGTCTAAAATACACATTTTAGTTCCTCACGGTGTGAATTAAGATGAGGGCTGTGTTTTTATGATTTGGCATCAATTTCACATTTTGATCCTTAATCAGATCAGGAGCTAGCATGATCTAACCACCCTTGGTATCCATCCAGTGGCATGTCAGGAGGCTTAACTGTGAGCTCAGCTCCATTGTGAACTCTGGGAAATTCAGCCAAGTTAGGGTTCACTTTCCCAACTGCAACTGCGTACAAGCCTGCTCCAGCCAAATGCACAGATACATATGTGTGTGTGTGTGTGTGTGTGTGTGTGTGTGTGTGTGTACACACACACACACATATAAAATATGTTGTATATATATTACATATACTGTGTATATAATGTATGTATGTATATATTAGGTGTGTATATGTGCAATGTATACATCATATATAATGTATATGACATAAATGATGTTATTTATAGCTTGAGTTCAGAAAGATGTTTTGTTTCTCAGAATCCATTAATATTTTTCAAACTCAAGAACTGCACTTACCATGGCATTTTATTAGGAAGCTCCTGCTTAAAAAATGCCAAATGACAGAAAATTCTCATCCAGCCAAAACAAGACCTGTCAACGTCTCCTTAAATTATGTTTGAATTAGAGGTTTTTTCATGTGTGGTCTGAAGATATAAAATTAATGGAGGTGAATCTACTGGCAAATAAGAATATAAGTGAATGTATGCATATAAATATATGTATCTCCCATGATTTACGTATTTAAAGTGATGATCAACCCTGAGGGTCATACGTATGAACTTTCATATGTATGTACATGTTAGCTTCATAAGAAGATCGCTGATACAGTTTCAGGGACAGGAACTGAAAACAATATCAATAAGTAATAATGATAATAACATTTATCGGATACCAGCCATGTTCCAGGGACTGTGCTAACTGCTTTACATGGATTTTTCTCAGTTAAATTTTACTGCATCCATACAGATGAGGAAATGGGGCTAAAGGAAATTAGGAAACGTGTCCAAGGCCATACAGCCAATGAATGGTAGAGGCAGGATTCATACCCAACAAAATCTGACTGATTACTCCTACTCAGTATTTCATTTACACGTGTATTAAGAATGTTCTTTCCAACCTGGTGTATTTGAAGTAGCCCTTTCCCCACCCCTGGACTTAGTCTGGGAAAGCTGCTCACACACAAAGGTGATTCAAAGGCAGAGACCCCTGCTGAGGCTGTGACATTTGAATTTGTGCGCACAGTATGTATGGGATGAAGAAGTGAGAGACACAGATCCAGGGAAGATTAACTTCCACCCCACCCTCCCCATCATCATCACTAACACCCTACCCAGGGAAGTGTTGCAGCAGGAATATGCCCTTCCGGGCACCTCATAGACTAAGGAGGGGTTATTTATCTGCAGAGTATCTTCTCCCCAGCACCACTGTGGCACACTGTCACAGTGGCAGATGCCGCCTTCTCCCCTGCCACCACTCCTATAAAATGGCACCTTCTCTCCTCTTGGCTACAGGTCAGAGTCTCCAAACGAAGCTATAGTGTCCAGGTATGAACCCTGGTGCTAATTGATCTCTGGGAAATCTCTCAAACTGTTACTCCACTCTCCCTGAGCACTACTCAACTCACATAAATTTTGTTCAGAGAGAAGAGAGACTAAATCAGTCTCTGTTCATCAAGATATTGTTTACTCTACTGAGGGGCGCCTTGCTGACTCAGTGGAGCGTGAGACTCTTGATCTGGGGGTCATGGGTTCAAGCCCCACATTGGGTCTATGTAGAGATTACTTAAAAAAATAAAATCTTTTTTTTAAGCTTATTTATTTATTTATTTTGAAAGAAAGAGAGAACATGAGAGAGAGGAGAGAGAGGCAGAGAGAGGAGAGAGAACCCTAAGCAGGCTTTGCAATGATAGTGCAGAGCCCAATGCCAGGCCCGAACTCATAAAACATAAGAATATGAGCTGAACCAAAATCAACAGTCAGACACTTAACTGACCGAACCACCCAGGTGCCCCTAAAAAAATAAAATCTTAAAAAAAAAAAAAAAACGGATATTGTTTATACTATTGAAAGTCTAGAAATCATTTCTAGCCATTAACAGATTGGCTAAAGCAGGGTACATTCTTTCCCTGAAATATAATGTTGCTGTATAGAAAACAAAATGAGCTAGATATATAGTCAAGTAAAAAAAAGTAGATTATACAAAACAAGAATATAAGATGAAATATCCCTGGGATGCATGGGTGGTTCAGTCAGTTGACCGTCCGACTTCAGCTCAGGTCGTGATCTCACGGCTCGCTGATTCAGGCCCCATGTCGGGCTCTGTGCTGCCAGCTCAGAGCCTGGAGCCTGCTTCGGATTTTGTGTCTCCCTCTCTCTTCCCCTCCTCTGCTTGCTCTCTCTCTCAAAAATAAGTAAACATTAAAAAATCAAATAAAACAGTCCATCTGTAAAAACATGTTACTAACATTTTTAGTCTTACTGAATTGGCATCTATGTACAAGGGTTGCTGGCCACTAGAATACAGTGGTGTCAGGGACGCCTCAACTCTTTCTTCCTGGCACAGGTCCTGAAATTCTTCCAACAGACATTTCTTTGTATTAGGAAACTTTCCTCCAGGTGGCTCCTATGTATACTGCATACATTTCAAGATAAGACGAAGGGGAGACTTCCGTTAGTTTCCTGTATGGGTTATTAATTTAGACTAGATAGTTCTGCTTACATAAACAGCAAGGAAAATATGTATCATTGGACCACTTGATGAATTTTAGGGAGAAGACACCAACCATCAAATCTGTGCAAGAGCCCAAAGGAGGAGGCAGCCAGCATAGCTTGCCTCCAAGATCCAGCTCCCCCTCGCTCTCGACTTCTCAGAGTTGAGGACACTTTTGCCTCATGTTCAGACACAGGCTTCTTCCTTACTTTGGCCCCTGAAGCTCAGAAACCAATCTCATTCTCATTCAGGGAGAATTTAAGATGTCCTGTCTAGATCCTTTCTCCCCAGAAGTGGAGTCCAAGGACCAGCAGTTTTAGTATCTCCAGGGACTTGTTAGAAATGCAGAATTTCAGGCTGGATCTCAGGCCCTACACCAGTCCTACTGAACCAGAATCTGCATATTAATGAGACCCTGGCTGTTTCATTTCTGTAGGACAATTGGAGAAGCATCGCCAAGTCAGTTCCCACTTGCCCCAGCATCCGGTTACTTTGCTGGTGGTTCCACTCTTACCTTTCACCTCCAGCAGTGACATGTTCCAGGACTAAGCTCCACAGGCATCTTATAATTAGCATCATGCCTTATTGACAGTTTCAGAGTTCCAGTGATTTCTAGCTCCAGTCCTCTCCCAACACCTGAGAGATGCTTTCACTTAGAAGCCCAGCTCACCAACTACAACTTTAGCCTGGCTAAACATCTTGGATAGTGGACCTATACCGTTCTGTCCATCATCCACCTGCCTCGCCATCAAACGGATCTATACTACTTTGTGCCTTCTAGGCAAACCAGCAACACAGCAGTCCACCACCTAAAGAATTTCAGAGAAGGGGCGCCTGGGTGGCTCAGTCGGTTGGGTGTCCGACTTCAGCTCAGGTCACGATCTCGCGGTCTGTGAGTTCGAGCCCCGCGTCGGGCTCTGGGCTGATGGCTCAGAGCCCGGAGCCTGCTTCCGATTCTGTGTCTCCCTCTCTGTCTGCCCCTTCCCCGTTCATGCTCTGTCTCTCTTTGTCTCAAAAAATAAATAAACGTTAAAAAAATTAAAACAAAAAAGAATTTCAGAGAAGAATCCCTGGTCTCTGTCACCACTCTACCCTCAGTGCGAAGTTCTTCATGTTGCTTCTTAAGCCTTTTTACTCTTGCTCTTTCCTCTTTGGAGATAGGAACCAGTCAGTCAGCTTCTTCTTTGAACCATTATTAAACCATTCCTCACCCTGCGCTTCACATCTTGTGAATCACTTGACAAGCCATGGTTTCCAGCTCATCAGGAGGAATGAAGGGTGCTGGCCCTGTTTTCGCATCATGTTAACTGCAGGCAGGTAACAGGTTCTTGGCTACAACTGAGTACTGAGAGAAGAAGTATTACATGTAGGAAATTCAAGCTTTTATCCTGATCCAGCATTTTTCTTTTCACTTTTACACGCTGTTAGAAAATGACCATTTTGCTTCACTAATATGACAGATAAGAACGACGTGAACCATTTGTAAAGCAATCCATTGCTTCCCAGATGCTGCAGTCCAGCACCTCAGTTTATCTCCTGCATCTCTGCAGCAGAAAAGACATTTAAATGGAGAAAAGACCAGGGCACCTGAGTGGCTCAGTCGGTTAAATGTCCAACTTTGGCTCAGGTCACAATCTTGTGGTTCGTGGGTTCGAGCCCTGCATCGGGCTCTGTGCTGACAGCTTGGAGCCTGGAGCCTGCTTTGGATTCTGTGTCTCCCTCTCTCTCTCTGCCCCTCCCCTGCTTGCTCTCTGTCTCTGTCTCTCTCTCTCAAAAATGAATAAACATTAAAAGCAAAAAATTAGTAAATAAGTAAAACAGGGAGAGGACCAAGGCTCAGAAAAGTTAAGTGACTTGTTTCCAAAGTTCAAGCTGCTACCTAAACCCAAGCCCCCTAATTTCAGACCCGTCATCATTTCAGTACAATGTGCTACCTCATATAAGCCATATTCAAAAACTTATTAAGCATACAAGGGAAGGAATACTCACAGCTCCCAAAGGTTTGCTTTGCAATTTGAGGAAAGTAATTATCAGAACAAATAAGAAATTCATAATATATTTATTTACTGCTTGATATAGATCTAGTACTTGTGAATTACCTTAGGTTTTCAGATGGTTTAAACTTTCAGGAAGCTGAATATTTTACAGGTCAAATATAAAATCAAGCAGCCGATATACTGAGAACCAACCTGAAGTCCAAGAATGCACAATATATTTTGCTTTGTGTCATGTACCAAATGACTAATAGGCAGCAGGGGCTTTCAGGGTTATAATTTTAGCCCAAGGTTCTGGTAACTACATGAAATCCTTGAGTGGTTTATGATATCATAAGGTGAAATTACAGCTCCCCATGGGCAAGAGTTGTTGAAATGCTTTCAGCCATTGAGTACCATAACTAGCCTGTTCTCTATAGCAATTATAGGAAAAACTATATTAAATGCCTAGTCATATTGACTAATGACTTCAAATATAGAAATTATTTTTTAAAATGAGAATGTTGGGCAGGCAATTCATTCATCCATCCATTCCATAAATATGTATAAGTCACCATATGTCTGCCACTCTAACACAAGGGCTGGGGTTACAGCAACTGACAAGTCTGATCCCTAATCCTGCCCTCAAAGCGCTTTCATTTTAGCAGGGGAATCAGACATTAAATAACCGTAACTGAGATAAATGTTATAATAATGAGGGGCGCCTGGGTGGCTCAGTCGGTTGAGCGTCCAACTTTGGCTCAGGTCATGATCTGGTGGTTTGTGAGTTTGAGCCCTGCATTGGGTTTGCTGAGGTCAGTGTGGAGCCCACCTTGGATCCCCTGTCCCCCTCCCCGCTCCTCTCTCTCTATCTCTGTCTCTCTCAAAAATAAATCATTAAAAATTTTTTAATGTTATAATGACAGATAGAATGTTACGCCAATGTATTAACAAGAGCCTGACCAACTGGGGTAAGAGGGGCACTGTCAGAGAAGGCCTCCTTCAGGAAGTAAGCAGAACTAAACTCTGTATGATGAGTCAGAATTTTAAAGGGTAGGAAGATGGGGAAGCTTTAACAAGCAAATATTGAGAGTAAGATACAGCGATCTGACCTCCCTCCAAATGGTAGGAACAACTAGGTGGATATGCTAGAGGAAAAAGTGAAATGGAATCAGAAAATAATACCCTCAGCACATTGTGCTAATTGAAATTGAGATGAGTCAGGAGAGAAAGACAAGTACTGAATGATATCACTTATATGTGGTATCTAAAAAGTCAAGCTTGTAAAAAACAGACTAAAATGGTAGTTACTAGAGGATAGGGATCTAGGGGGATAAAATTGATGTTGTTCAAGCATGCCAACTTGCAACAAGCAATAAATAAGCCATAGAGATCTAATGCACAGTATAATGGTATAGATAACAATATTGTACTATAACTATGCAATGTGATAAAAATCACTACAACCGGCACTCATTACAATATATAAATGTATCAAAGTAAGACGTTGTGCACCTTAAATTTACACAATGTTATATGTCACATATATTTGCTAAAAAAAGAAAAAGAATACAGTATAGTAAAATGTATATACACGTTTCTCAGAATATACACACCTATTACAAATATTATGTGGATATACTGTGTAATGTAATAACATGGGTATGTGATATATGTGTATATGAGAAGTATACAGTAGATATAATATAGCATATATTATGTACATTTTATATGTGTGTATGGATGTATATATGTACAGGCTTGTGCACCAGAGCAGAATTAGCAATGAGAAAACACTAGGCCACTTTAAAAAAAAAATTTAATGTTTATTTTTGAGAGAGAGAGAGAGACAGATCATGAGCAGGGGAGGAGCAGAGAGAGAGAGGGAGACACAGAATCAGAAGCAGGCTCCAGGCTCTGAGCTGTCAGCATAGACCGCGATGTGGGGCTTAAACTCACGAACAGTGAGATCATGACCGGAGCCGAAGTCAGATGCTTAACCAACTGAGCCACCCAGGCACCCCAACACCAGGCCATTTTTTATAAAATGCCTCATTTCCAGTCACAAAAGGGAAGAATAAGATGCAAAGACTAGGGAGACAATATTCAATGGGTAAGTAATTAGGATGACAAAATCAGATAAGATCATAAAATCTGTATTGCCTGAAACTAATATAACACTGTATGTTAACTACATTGGAATTGGAATTTAAAAATAAATAAATAAAAGGTTGTGTTGAATGGAACAATAAGTACAAGATTCTAAGAGAGACAACCAAGAGGTCATTTAATGTGAAACAGTTACCTAGTGAAGATGTCACATGTGATTCACTTGGAGAATATAAAGATCGCCACCAAACGGGAAAGGCCCAAGACTTACTGACTGCACAGGTCACCTCTCAGTAGTATTTCAGTATCATTTCAAACAATTAAATTCTATTATTATTTTCAGTGATAATATAATTTGCATTTGTTATCACACTTTATGTATACATGTTTCCTCATCTTGTGAGGAGGTACACAGTAGAGTTTTAGCATAGTTAAATATAAACAAGTGATCTAAAGTCATACACATTTAAATGAAAAGTAGACACAATGAAGATTATGTTTCAGAATATCAAATAATAGGTGGAAGGAAAACACAAATTAAAGACACAAACCAACAGGACAAAATACTTAAACACATGCCCCACGCTCTAAGTAGATATCCTTAGATGTAGGAAGAACTGGTTTGGGTTTTATGGTAACTATTGGTAATTCTCCCTGAAAGTTGGTTTCACTAAGAAAGTGACATTTTTAGAAAAAGTCTCAACAATGTGACATTTACAAGAAGCACCCTTAAAACAGACCTGGGCTAAAAAATTGGAAGCTTGATTAATATAATTCAAGAAGCATAAAAATTATTTTAAATGTATTTTGTTACTTTAGAGTTCTTCATAAATTAAAAAATAGTGAAAGTAACCTAAATATTTATTTCCTCTCTGAAAAGCTGTGTGTCAACCAAGCATTACAATAAAACTCTGAAAACAAATATTTTAACCATTTTGCAGTAAATGGTATAATATAGTTTTATAAAGAAAGAATCTAGCCGACATCCAAGACAAGTGTCATATAATGACTGAAGTTTTAATAGCCATTCATACTTGGAATTTTTTATGCATTAATAATACTTGGAGTAAAAATGAACAGCATTTTCCAAATACAATAACTCAAGAATAAATGGAAACGTTTGTACAAATGTTTCATTTTTTTAAAATCACCTTGGGCTGAGTCAAACCATGGAAAATTTTAGCTCTAAGGAAAATTCTTCCTCCCCCCTAAGAAATCACAAGGATATGTGAAAACGGGATTATAATGGAAGCTGTCTTGCAACATTAACTGCAATGTTCATTCCCCTGAAAGCCATAATTCATGGCTGTTCTACAGCTTTTTCTTTCAGCAATTATGCATATTAGAAGAAAGTTTGAATACATAAAAACTAAATACTGATAGAAAATCAAGCCTCAGTAAAAGACACGTTTACTTGACTAGTTTGCAGTGAAGGGAAATATGAAAGCTAACCAACCTTCTTCCCAAACCCCAAGTGCCCTGGTCCAAGGAGGTTGGAGGAAAAAAAAATTCCAGCCCCTGGGCATTGTAGAGCATTTACTGCCTGGCATCCATAATCAACGCACCAGTGGTCAATTCCATCACTAAGGGACAGTGCCTTGAGTGGGAGAAGAAACGTTGGCATCTCTTGGCTCTCCGGGGAATTCAGTGCAAAAGTTGCTCTTCTAAATAGACAAACTGCTACAGAGAATACCTCAAACCCATTCCTGTTTCTTTTGGTTTCTCTTTTCTGAGGATCATAGGGTGACATAAAAGTATCTGATGAGAATTGTCCCATGCCATTTTGATTACCTATGTATTTCCAGTGCAGAGTGTGGCACTTGATAAACGTGTGCTTAAAAAAAAAAAAAAAAAAAAGTGAAAAATCTCTAAATTCTGTTTCAAGTCAGAAAATGTGCGTTTAAACCTTATCTCTGCTGTGTAACTGGGCTTTGTGATCCTAGGCCAGGTACTTAAATTCTAAGCCTCAAATTCCTTACCTAAGGAATAGAAATGAAAATAATTCCTACTCATAGCACTGTCCTTAGGCAGTTATGAGATAATGCATATAAATCCCTGAACACAATGCTGGCCTCTGAAAATGTTCTGTGATAATTTGTTAAATCTAAATTCTCCAGAGCTATAGATGACCATAATCCCAGAGTTGTAAATGACCAGGTGAATGAAGGACAAATTATATCTAACATAAAGGCTGAGGATCCACTCTAGTACTTTTCTCAGACGTCTAACAATGGGCCAAGACCAAATGTATCCTTGACTTCTCCAGGCAGAATTACAGCCAACATTCATGGCACTCAAGATTTATGCTTTGACATACATCTTTAAAGCAAAGCCAGTGACCATTTTTAAATAGGAAATCTCAGAAGAAGCCCAGAAGTATTACCAAGGAATATGAAATTTATTTGTAGAATTTACAGACTTTTAATAACCCTCCAAGCAAATAGCATAAATTTTAAAATCTGAAAGGAACACACATGCGCGTGCACGCAGACGATGAACTTATTGTGCCCTCTCGTTATCAGATTAATAAATCAGCCAGCAAGTTATTCTCCATGCCTAGAGTAAAACATAAAGAACAGTGCACATAATTTTTGTCCTCAGAAAATGTGTAATCAAGTCGAGATTAAAACACTGCAGTAAGGGGCACCTGGGTAGCTCAGTCGGTTACATGTCAGGCTTGATGTCTTCTCAGGTCGTGATCTCACAGTTGGAGAGTTCAAGCCCCGCATTGGGCTCTGCACTGACAATGTGGAGCCTGCTTGGGATTCTCCTCCGTCCTTCTCGCTCTGCCCTTCCCGTACTCGCTCGCTTGCTTGTTCTCTCTCAAAATAAATAAATAAACTTAAAAAAACAACAACACTGCATTAAATTAGGGAAGGGAATGTGTTCACCATCAAGTACCCAGTGAGGATATCCCTTTCTCTGACCGCCCTATGAGAAGTGGCCTCCCCACCTGACTTTCTATCTCGTTATACCATTTTTTCTCTTGTTCTCTTCAATTTATCACTAATCTGTAATTATCTGGTTTGCTTTTTGTTATTTTTTTTCTATAGGAATAGAGACATTTTCTATGTTATTCATGGTGATCATCAACTGGTACACAATATATATGATATAAATGTGCTGAATCAAAGAATTCTTTGTTCACCTGACCCAGGGGCCCTAACTCAGATGGTAGGAAAGACTAAATCAGAAATATACTAGAAAGCCTTAATTTTTTTTTTTTATTTTTTAGTGTTTATTATTTATTTTTGAAAGGGAGAAGAGAGACAGAGCGTGAGTGGGAGAGAAGCAGAGAGAGAGAGGGAGACACAGAACCCAAAGCAGGCTCCAGGCTCTGAGCTGTTAGCCCAGAACCTGATGAAGGGCTCTGAACTCACAAACTGTGAGATCATGACCTGAGCTGAAATTGGACCCTTAACTGACTGAGCCACCCAGGCGTCCCTATTTTTGAAAGCTTTTAGCAAGAAATCATTTGGGGTGGGGGTGCCTAGGTGGCTCAGTCAGTTGAGCATCCAACTTGGGCTCAGGTCATGATCTCATGATTCATGGGTTCGAGCCCCACATTAGGCTCTGTGATGATGGCTCAGTGCCTGGAGCCCACTTCAGATTCTGTGTGTGTCTCTCTCTCTGCCCCTCCCCTTCTCACGCTCTCTGTCTCTCCAAAATAAATGTTAAAACAATTTAAAAAAAAAATCATTTGAGGTGCCTGGGTGGCTCAGTCTGTTGAGCATCCAACTCTTGGTTTGGGCTCTGCTCATGATCCCAGGGTTGTGAGATCACATTAACATTGAGATTCTCTCTCTCTCTTTCCCTCTGCCCCTCTCCCCCACTCACAGACACACTATCTCCCTCTCTAAAATAAAAATATTAAAAACTAAAAAAAGAAATCATTCATTTCTTCTTACATGTTCTTTCTACCAACTAACAGAATTCCTAAAATGATAATGAGGCGGCACTATGGTGGTCCTAAAGAAGTTCAAGGAAACTCATATTCCCTTAAGAAATACATTCAAGTAAGGGCACCTGGGGGGCTCAGTTGGTTCAGCATCTGACTCTTGAATTCAGCTCAGGGCATGATCTTACAGTTTGTGGTATCGAGCCCATGTTGGGCTCTGCACTGACAGCGCAGAGCCTGCTTGGGATTCTCTATCTCTGCCCCTCCCCCACTCACATGCTCTGGCACACATGCACTCTCCCTCTCTCAAAATAAGTAAATAAAACACTTTTAAAAAAAGAAATACATTTAAGTAAACAACTAGTGCCACACTGTGATTAGTAAAATAAATAAAATATGTTGAAGGGAAGTGGCTCCCACGAGGATAGTTGACTCTTTCTTAGGAAGATCAGAGAGGCTTTTAAAAGATGTGCCTAATCTGGATTTTCTAGGAAGACCAGGAGGAATGGAATTCCAGGCAGAAGTAATGTGTGCAAAGGCACAAAGGCAAAATTGGCCCAGATAACATGAGCACTAGGCGTAGAGACAGAAGATCTTAAATTTCTGGATTCTCATTTGTAGTTGTTACGACTCTATCAGTTACCTACTGCTATGATAATACCATATAATAAACCACAAAACATCAGTGGCATACAACAAAAAGCATTTATGCGGCTCTCAAGTTTGCCAAGTTTAGCAGACCTAGTCTGGGCTCACTTACGTATTTAGAGGTCAGCTGGCTGTGGGCTGATCTGGGGTTGCCTCAGGTAGGTTACTTGGCTCTGCTCCACGTGTCTTATCCTCCAGCAGGCTAACCCAAGTATGTCCTGCTCATGGCAACAGCAGATGGCTACAGCACAAAGCAGAAGGTCCGAGCACTTACCAACACTGTGCTTACATCATTTCTGCTAACATTTCAGTGACCAAAATTAAGTTCTCTGGCCAGAACCAAAGTCAAAGAGGGAGGGCACTCACGGTGACATGGCAGAGGGAAGAATTGGAGCCATTAATAAAATTAGTAGACTATACACATATAATGTCTTTAGAGTTTGGTTTCCTATTCAGTAAATGGAGAACACAACAGCTCCTCCCTCCTGACATCCCAGGGTTTGGGGGAGGATATGTACAGAAGGTGTTTTTGAAGTTCTTTGGCTGAGAATAAATAGACAAAGTTACTGTGGAAATCTAAGAGATTCGTGTCTCTCTGTGGTTCACATACCAGCTAGCCACACCCTTAAACTGGAATTTCTGTTTCATTTTCCTTAAACAAAGCAATGGTCTCAAACAAAGCTTATAAATTTTCTAGGCTGTAATCAAAAAAAGACATCTAGGGGCGCCTGGGTGGCTCAGTCAGTTAAGCGTCCGACTTCCACTCAGGTCATGATCTCACAGTTTGTGAGTTCGAGCCCCGCGTCGGGCTCTGTGCTGATAGCTCGGAGCCTGGAGCCTGCTTTGGATTCTGTGTCTCCTTCTCTCTCTGCCCCTCCCCCACTTGTGCTCTGTCTTTCTCTATTAAAAATAAATAAAATATTTAAAAAGTTAAAAAAAAAGACATCTAAATACCAAATTCAGCCCCTTAGAGCTCAAGGTAAGCACAAGAATACTCACGATAACCACTAAAATATCAGTAACAGCTACTTCTAGAGGAGGCAATAGAATCAGGGAGGAAAAAGAGATACTATAATGTTTTATGCTATGAAAGTTCTGTTTGCATTTTACAGTGAGAATAGATTCATGTATTACTTTTAGCATTAAACCAATGAATATGTGTTTGAAATTTTTTCATAAAGTGAAACTAGTTAAGTATTTCCATAATATCCATTTCAACAGTTTAAACATTAATCCAGATATCCAGGATTGTTTCTGTTCACTTTCCATTCTGAAATATCTGTGTATGCACACTTTATTTTTATTTGTATGACTCATGGATTCTCAAGAGTCCAGGAAACTTGGTTCTTCTCTCAACTTTGCCATAGTCAAGTCTGTGGTCTTGGATTATTCATTTAACTGTGGTCAACTCTAGTCTCTTCATCTGCAAATTAAGGATTATGAATCAAATGGTTCTAATATAACCTTAGATCTAGCATTCTATAATTCTGGAAAGAAATGGTCCATTTGCAAATAAGCCCGCTCATCTGAATATTACCAGCCAGTATATGAACCAAAAAAAAATTTTTTTTTAAAAGAGGAAGTATTAATTCAGGGTTTGATAAGTAAACAGTTTTTTTAAATCAATATTTTTAGCTACAAATAGTTCATTATTTTTTAATGTATACTGATGTAACAGATGATGATTTTAAAATAATCAAATAGCTTCCACTTACAATTACTTTTTTTTTTATTTTTTTTTTAACATTTACTCATTTGCACAGAGCCTGATGTGGGGCTCGAGCTTATGGACCACGAGATCATGACGTGAGCTAAAGTCGACTCCTTAACCGACTGAGCCATCCTGGCGCCCCTCCACTTACAATTACTTTTAAACTGATGAAACATATTTAACTTGTTGTAGAATGTATGCTTTTCTTTTTACTTTTTAAAAAAATTTTTTAACATTTAGTTTTAAGAGAGAGAGAGACAGAGCATGAGCAGCAGAGGAGCAGAGAGAGAGGGAGACACAGAATCCAAAGCAGCCTTCAGGTCTGAGCTATCAGCACAGAGCCTGATGTGGGGCTCAAACCCACGAACTACAATATCATGACCTGAACCTAAGTCAGATCCCTAACCGACTGAGCCACCCAGGCACACCCATATGCTTATTTTCTGTAAAAAGTTTATTTATTTTGAGAGAGAGCAGCATGAGTAGGGGAGGGGCAGAGAGAGGAGAGGGAGAATCCAAAGCAGACTGTTTGCTGTCAGCACAGAGCCCGATGTGGGGCTCCATATCTCCTGAACCTCAAGGTTGTGATCTGAGCCTAAATCAAGAGTCAGATGCTTAACCGACTGAGCCACACAGGTGCCCCCAGAATGTATGTTTTTTAAACTCAGTGTAGATTAATTATCATAAGTTTATTTTCAGTTCTGAGTCAGCTTTTGTTTTTTCATTCTCTGCACTATGGGTATATTAATTCATCACTTACTAAGCACTTACTTCTACTGTCTAGTCACTAGAGACACTTCATGGATCTGTTCTTCCAGTTTGCACCAAGCCAGTTTCTGCCTATGAATTATAAATTCATTTCATTCTCCTAATTTGTTTGCTGTGAGGATTACTTAAAGTAGTGGAATCAGAGCCTACATTCAGGTTCAATTCCAGAGGCACCACACAAGTTTACTGTGTTAAATGTGTGTATGACATAACTCCACCTAGCTGTTCATACTCTTGGCCAAATTGCTTAATCTTGCTGATCCTCATTTTTCTCAACTGCAAACTTTATGAATAGTTGCATGGTTTTTTTTTTTTTTTTGTTTTTGTTTTTGTTTTTTTTTACTGCTACATGAAAATTTTCTCAAATTTGCAGAAGAAGGAAAAAGAAAATGCCTTTTTATCTCAGCTGACTGCTGCCCTCTGATGCTTAGCTCAAAAAGCAAAACGCTACTTTGTGATTCATTTAACAGGAGCAAATGTGCTGAACAGAAAAGAAAGATAAGCAAACACCAGCTCAGTCATAAACTGGAAGTTGGTCTCAAGTGGAAAGAAAAGCTGGGAGCCATGGTATAGGCAAGCCGCCCTGGTGGGAGGAGAGGCATCTTCTCCTGGATACATTTAGTCAGAATAGATGCTTGCATCTTTGAGGGCCCCTCCATCATAAGGGCTCAATACCTGACTCCCTTGAGCTCCAGAGCAAAGACGGATTGCCTATTCAACCATGGCAAATAAAATTATTGGATACAGCCCAAGTCATCCCCGAGAACTAGCCTAGGGAAAAAAAAAATGAAGCAAAAGGAAAGGATTTCTCTTTTTACTGTTACTCAGAGCGTGTCTTTTTGTTTGATGTTTTCCTTTGGCAGCTTCTCCAAGAGGCTGGTTTCCTGCGGTCCATGCTGTGGGATTACTGACCTTTCCGCTAAACCTCCTACTGTAGTTTTACATCCAACCCCCCCCCCCGAATGAAGACCAAATTGGACATACTTTAATATTTCAATCTTCTGAATTTTATAATTAAATAAAAACTGGCATTAAAACAAGTTCCTATGCCCAAGGATTTGGGTGGAGTTGTGCCAAAAAGCTTACATCACATAGCCTGGAGATAAATTCATTGCTGTTTTCATTCATTTGCATTTAATCAGCCCAGAATTGCTGACTCCAGCTTCAGCAAGGACCTGCCTGCCTGCTCAGTCTGCAGGGTACAGTACTGGTGATGGGCAATGACTCAAGTGAGAAGTTTGAGTTCCACAGTCCAAAGGTCATCTTTCACCTTGAAGGTTGGCTGGATAGCCACTCAATTACATAAACAAAAAGCCAGGGTTATTCTGATGCCACGGGCTTAAAGAAATCCTCCCCTTTTCCGTCAGAGACGTTGGTTCTGGCCTCGGCCGACCCAGTTCATGCCCCAGTTCTGCCACTTACAGTAGAATCACATCTTTGGAGGAATTATGGTTCTAGACTTATTGCATTATGATCATATTTACCTTGAAAATCCCATTAAGACAATATCTTACATGTAGTTGGGTTCTAGTGTCAGCTGATCAGTATGCATACCAACCGACTCTAGCACTATGGGCTGAAGAAAGTGATTTCATAGCTCTGAGCTTCCTTCTCCATCCATGAACTGGAGTTATTAACAGAAGCTACCTCGTAGGGGTATAGGAAGGCTGAAATGAGATGATGCATGTGGGCATATATATATATATAATCAGCACAGTAAATGATAGCTATGGGTATTAGCAGATTGTTAAGAGCTAATTAAGCTCCCATAATCAGCTGTTGAGCTCTGTGCACAATGGCTGAACTCTTTCAGTTAACCATTTTGCAGATAAGGGAACTGAGTCACAGCAGTTAAGGGGATAGCTGGTAAAACCACAGTGGTCAAGAGCATAAATGGAGCCACACAGACCGCCCACCTCTGTCATTCATTGGCTCCATAAGCACAGACAAGTCAGTGGCTCTGTGTTTCAGGATTCTCTTCTATAAAATGGACAGATTGAAAGAATCAGTCTCTTAGGACTGTTGTAAAGATTTAAAAAGTTGGTATGTCTAAAGTGTTGAAATAATGCCCGGCACTTGGTGAGCTATATCATCGTCATTGTCATCATCATCACCGCCATCGTGTTTATGATTATTCCATGCTTCTTCATTTGAAACACCACTAGTGTGGTAGTACCAGTAGTGAAATCATTCATCTGGCATATGAGGGAGAAATGGACTTAGCTCCACAAGATCACTGAGTGTAAAATGGGGTTTGAAGGGGATTTTGAATAAGACAATCAGAAGGATCTCAGTGAACTGAATAGGATAGGCTGGGATGCATGAAATGGGTGATGGGTATTAAGGAGGGCACTTGTGATGAGTACTGGGTGTTATATGTAAGTGATGAATCGCTAAATTGTGCTCCTGAAACTAGTATTATTACACTATATGTTAACTAATTGGAATTTATTTTGTTTATAATATTTATTTATTTACTTATTCTTCTTTTGAGAGAGAGACAGAGCGCAATCAGAGTAGGGGCAGAGAGAGAGGGAGACACAGTATCTGAAGCAAGCTCCAGGCTCTGATCTGTCAGCACAGAGCCTGATGCGGGGCTTGAACTCACGGACCACAAGATCATGACCTGAGCAGAAGCCGGATGCTTAACCGACTAAGCCACTGAGGCGCCCCCTAACTGGAATTTCAATAAAAATGTGAAAGTATTAAAAAAAAAAAAAAAAAAGGGTGAAAACAAATGAAATAAATCAACTAATGTCAAAACAAAACACACACACAAAACAAACAAAAAAATAGGATAGGCAGTTCCAGATGAATACATAAGACATTGAGACCAGGGCCAGAAAAGACCAACAAAGTGACTCATATGAAGGAAAGGGAACAGGAAACAAAACACATAGGTAGAACATTTGTAGCACAACAGCAATAATTCCCCTATAGAAATCCTATTATTCTTTGGGTTACTTTCTCTAGTGTTTAAAGGCTGGATACTATAAAAGCCATGATAATAGGCCCTCCCTTGTCTTACTGTACATGACTCAGAAATATACCACAGACTTCCAGAGGCCTAGTAAATGAGTACTGCAATGCCATTTCATGCGTGTTGCTGAACAAATTTAATTGTTTAAAGAAGGAAATAAAGTCTGGGAACTTACAGTTTCATAAATAGTAGATGGGGAAGTGTTACTGAACATGACACACCAAAAAGAAGAAATAACAATTACTTTTATCAGCCATATTCATTTGTGAAGGGATTATTTATTTAACAGGATTATATTTGAGCCTGAGTTAGGGTTTTTCAAGCTTACCTTTACCTTATTTGTGGGACCTGGAGCAAGTCCCTTCATTTTCTCATTATGAGCCTAAATCTTCCTATGGTACAGATCAGGAATGTTTAAATACAAAGACTCTGGAGTCTAAGTTCAGAATCCTCCTGTATGCTTATTGGCTGAATGATCTTGGACAATTTATTTAAATGCAAGTCTTAGTTTCTTGTATGAAAGTTGGAGATGATAATAAATACCTCATAGGGTTGTTATGAGGCTTAAAATATATAAAGCATGTTAAAGTTTTAGCATAATGCTTGACATACAGAGAGTGCATAATAAATAGAAGCTACCTATATTGTTAGCTATAAAAATAAGTAAATGGACTAAATGATCTGTAGCATGTCCTCCAGCCTGGACTCCATAGTTTAATAGCCTTCCCGACTTTGGCGTCTCTTTCCAAGTTCAGTCCCTAGGCCCCACCTGTAACTCACGTCACAGTGACAGGAGCATTAAGATGGCTGCTGTGGCAGCAGAGGTGTGTGTGAAGATGTGGGGATGCTGGCAAGCAGGGGAAGGATCAGGGTTCGGTCCTTCTACAGCCACCCCAAGACTGCTAGATATTGAGCACAAGCATTTGGGCCCCGTGGGATACAGGATGAATGTGCTTGTTTTGGGGAGCTTGGCCAAACCATCTACCTTATTTTTTGCCTTTTATGAATAGAACACTGAAACATCATACTGCTTGCACCTTGTGAATGGAATAATATGCATGAATGAGTTTTGTAAACAGCATAGTTCAAATGTTGCTGTTTTTGCTGCTGTTGTTATGACCGTGATAAATACCTTGTTTAAAAACCCAAAGCATATAGGCTCTCGGTCTTATGTCTTTAAACTGGCACTTGTTCACATTAAACTGAACAAGTCTTGAGGAGTGCCTAGCATATCTATAGCTTCTCAGAGAAGACGAATCTTTCCTGAAGGCAGTATAAACTAGAGATTAAGAGCACAGGTTCTCTGGATTCAGTTCCTTGGTCTGCCATTTTCTGGTTATATGGCCTGGGGCAAGTTGCGAAACTGCTTTAAGTTTCAGTCTCCACCCATCCTCCCACTCCCCCACCCCCTCCCTCATCTTTAAAATGGGGATAATGAATGATTATATGTAGCACAAAAAGACACTGTGAGGATTACATGAGGTGATGAATTTAAGATTTTGGCACAATGCCTGGAATGAAGGAAATACCCAATAAGGGTCAGCTGTTACCATTATTAAAATAATGAAGGGAATAATATAGAACTCATAAATACCTGCAGCTTTGATGAAACAGCAGCTACATGAAGTCTGCATCAAAAGGATGAGGACTGGAGGCACGTGGCAAAGAAGAGAATGAAATGAAGGAAACATCTCCGCTAGAGTGATTGGGTGTGTCACTGGCCAATTCTCATAACTTCAGGCCTGTGCAGACGGCCTCAATGGCACCTGCCCTGGAATTTAAGATTTAATTCAGAATTAGTCCCAGCATCATACGAATGCTTCAATTTGAAATTCTGTGACCAGAGCTTTTCGATTACTGGCCCTAAAAAGACACAGAGGACTTGTAGTTGCCAGGAACATCCTGTCGGGACATTGATACTCCAAGCAGCTCGAAGTGAGATGTGCTGTCCAACTAAAGCCTAAATCTGTGCAGCGCCAGGAAGCCTGCAGAGATTTATCAGCCCCACTTCTGTTCATTCACCTGTGAATGTGGCATCCCTTAAATGATCGATGGGGTTTTAGAATGGAGTAAAGTTTCAAGTACGGGAATCAATGAAATAGATCAATATTATCTATACCCTGGGCTGGCAAACATTTTCTGTTTGGGCCAGATAGTAATATGTGAGGCTTTGTGAAACCATAGTCTCTTTCACACCTACTCAACTCCACTGTTGTAGAACAAGAGTAGCTATAGACAATATGTAAATGAAGGGCACGGCTTTTGTTCCAATAAAACTTGATTTACAAAAGCAAGTAGCAGGCCGGAATTAGGCCATGCAGCATAGTTTGCTAACCTCTAGTTAGGGTTTGGATGCAATGACTCAGGTTGTCAGAAGCACCTGGACTAAACCTCATCTAAATTAAACATGATGTCAGAGAATGATGTTGACTAGAGATTAGCTGACCTAACATAGACGGCTTCAGACTAAAAATCAAGAGAGGAAGTAAAATCCTTACATTTAAATGGAGAGCCCAGCTTTCGTAGAAGAAAATAGGATTAACATGGAAAAAAAGAATTACAACATAAAGTGTGCTCAGTAATTCACATTAGAGAGAGACTGAGCGGGGCTCAGGAACATTGTTTCCAGCCTCAGTTTTCTGTATTCTGATGTTCTGAGCATGAGTAATAACTCCGTGAACACATACCCCTGTTTGCTGGGAGGAGTCTTGGTGAGTGTGCTCTTCCTTTGTAATAATCAGTAGTGACCCCTTTTGAAGAAGTGTCCAGTTTGCAATATACATTATATGGCCACACCTATAATAACCAAAATGATTTTGAAATTGTAGCATGTGTTATTTAAAGTTAAGCTTTAACTCCATGTGTTATTTAAAATTAAAACTTGGACAATAACACAAGTCTATTAAAAGCAGAATGTAGTACTAGACAGGGTGAGAGCTGCAAGTCATACAGAGTCAGATTCAAATCTTAATTTATCACTTTCTGCTGGTCTTACACAATATGCAGAATCTCCCTGAATCTTAACCCTTCAGAGGTAATAATAAATAATAAAAGTAACAATCTCATTACATTTAAATGTATTAGCATACAGTAAGTATATGAAAATATTCACTGTTATTATTATTATTATTGTTATTATTATTATATTCGAATGGGTAGATTGATTAGGTGGGGCATAGAGTCATCTCTCCTATACAGAAGATAGGCTTCAAGAGGAGTGATTTCCTTTTCTCTGAAAACTTCCAAGCAGAGACTTAATAGGCACTTAATAGTGATGTTATAAATAAAGCCTTGCTACTCCAACTGTGGTCCATGAACCAAGGGTCAGCATCAACTGGGATCTTGTTAGAAATGCAGACTCTTGGGGTGCCTGGGTGGCTCAGTTGGTTAAGCGTCTGACTCTTGATCACAGCTCAGGCCATGATCTCATGACTTCTCAAAATTACCTTGAAGGGTAGGGGTACCTAGGTGGCTCAGTCAGTTAAGCGTCTGACTTCGGCTCAGGTCACAATCTCACAGTTTGTGAGTTCAAGCCCCGTGTCAGGCTCTGTGCTGACAGCTCGGAGCCTGGAGCCTGCTTTGGATTCTGTCTCTCTCTCTCTCTCTCTCTCTCTCTCTCTCTCTCTCTCTCTGCCCTTCCCCCACTCGTGTGTGTGTGTGTGTGTGTGTGTGTGTGTGTGTGTGTGTGTACGCGCGCGCGCATACTCTCCCTCTCTCAAAAATAAATAAATGTTAAAAAAAATTAAAAAAGGAAAAAGAAATGCAAACTCTCATGCTCCAACCTAGACATAGTGAATCAGAATCTACATCTTAAAGTAATTCCAGGTGGTGTGCTTAGCTTTGCTATAAAGGATTCAGAAATCAATGGATGATTACAGTAGGTGACTTTTAAAGCCCCTCTGAACTCTGAGATCACTCCATATTATAGAGGCCACAGGTTTTAAGTGGATAGAATTATGGCATGGGGAGGAGCTATGGTCTCAATAACTAGTTTATTGCATTCCACCGGGCAGGTTAAGAATTCCCCTCTCCACTCAATTCCAAAGGACATTAAACCAAGTCTAGTGACTACCTGCCATTTATTAAAGTACAATCTCAGAAGAATACCAATGTAGACCTTAAATGAAAATACCCACCATGAAGACTGTTTTTCAATCTAAAGCATCATATCTTCTTGAACATAGCCCCTTGATTATTCCTTGAGTTCGCTTCCATTTTGTTTTGAGCGCTTCTCTGCTTTCTCCAAAACGCGTATCTGATTATTCTCCATGCAGGGGCTCTGTATAGAGTTCCATTAATGCTGAATAGGTCACATACAGATGGATAGTTTAACCTTTGGTATTTCCCCAAGGCCTGAAGAGGTTGAAACAAGTATAAACAGAACTGGAAGAGCTGGCAAGATATTTTGCTGGAACTTTAAAGAAATGTTTCTCTCTCTGGGACTTCCCAGTGATGGCTGTAACACAGCTCAGCTGCTCCAGCTCTTTGTCTACTTCTATCTTCCCTCCTTGATGCAGGCTTTCTGACATCCCTGGCTGTTTGAATTACACACCACATGGACACACAGGATGGACTGTGCTGGCCCATCGGTTGCATCCATTCTTAGATCCCTTTTCTGATTCCGTTATTCTGTGACTGCTGAATAGCCCATTGCGTTTTCCCCTTAGAATCGCACACAGAGAAATTTAAAAAGAATATATTGTTTCAGAAGAATTAAGATAAGAATTAAAAGGAAAAAAATAATTTTTATGGGGAAAGACAACATGAAATGTGACGAAAGTATCAAGTTTGTAATGTGTCTAACCTAAGAGAATGTTAGATTAATAATGGTGATTTATGACACCAGTCTTTGTCAGGCATCTGCTGTGTGCCAAGCACTATGTTTGTTGCATAACCATGATGATGATGATGATGATAATGATGATGACAGTAATAGTAGCTAACATTTGTTGACGATTTGTGACCATACAAATGAGATAGGCATGGGCCCTGCCCTTGTGGAAACTTACAAGCTAATAAGAAAAGCAGACATTGAACAAATAATTCCAAGTTTTATCAGTACTATGGCAGGGTATAGTGGGAGAGTGTTACAGGTGGCCTAATCTAGACTAAGGGTCAGTGAAAGCTTCTGTGGGGAAGCAATGTTTAAGAGTTAGCTACACAAAGGAAAGGTTGGGTTGAGGAGAAAGAGCATTCTGGGCAGAGTGAAGACTATGGACAAGAGCTCTGATCAAGCAAAAAGTATATGTTGGAAGAACCGAGAGAACTGACTAAAGCTTAGAGGACCAGGAAGAGAGTGAGGACATGAAACTGGAGAAGAGAAGGCAGAGAAAGGTTATGCAGAATCTCGGAGTTCTCATGAGGAGGCCAGTTCATCCCAAGGGCAATGGGGAGCCACTGATAGGTGTTAATAAGCAAGTGAGTAATATGATCAGCTTTGGGCTCTAAGATTACTCTGACTGGACTGCAGGGGAAGAGAGGAAGTATGCAGGGGGCAGAAATGATGGTGGCTTGGCCCAGAGAGGTGGCAGTATTTGTAAAACATCTCCAAAGTAGAGTAGGGCCTCCGTTGGGCTAATAAAATGCTTCCTCCCATTGGAGTCTGGTTATTTGTGTTAGTGTTGAAGGAACTTTCCCTTCATAGGCATTAGAGCCCCGTCAGGCAGATTCGGGAGCCCATTAGCAAAAGGCAACCCAAAGGCATGGAAAAGAAGAAACACAAAGGGCTAGTTCTCCGCTGGAATATGAGCTTGGATCTGCTGGTTTGTGACTCTTTCCCACAACATGGGAAGGAAAGAAGCACTGATGCGCTCAGTTTGTCTAGAAACAGTTTGTAGGCCATAAAAGTATTGTCACACGGAGTGATGTGCGAAAATGGACTTCTGAAAGGGATTCTTTTCATATATAAGACAAAAGTATTGAATTACTGACCTAACATCCCTTTACCTTAAAAGGAGGGTTCATTTTGAAAGCTGGAGTTGTAAGCTAGATTGTTAGCCCCTCTTGTGCTAAGTAGGACGACCAAGCCCTCGCTTCACTCTGGGTTCAAAGAAGAGTTATCAATCATTGGTCAAGCATTTTAATTGAGCAACTATACAATGAAAGTCATTGGAATACAGTGGTTAATCACATGTTTATCACACACAGCTTCCAGTCCAGTGAAGAAGCTGAAAGTCTAGACACTAAACTGTCACCCAATTTAATTTAAGAAGTGATCTACTCTGATAGATTCTAGCAAAGAAAATTCTGTGTACTGTGAGGGCTTACAGAAGGAGGGTGTGGTGTGTGCAGCAAGTTAGGGAAGTGAATGAACTTCCCTAGTTAGGGAAGTGAATGAACTGAGATGTCAGGCAGGTGGAGAGAAATAGAGAAGTGATAGAGCAAGTTAATTTGACAAACGTATAGCACACCTGTTGGGTGCCAAGTGTCATATAGGTCACCGTGATATGCAAGTGAATGAAACTCAGTCTGCACATGGCGGGGGGGGGGGGGGGGGGGAGGGGGGAGAACATGGGCTGAGTCATGCTAATTGCTAGCTGTGAGAATTAGATTGTCACTTTAACTGCCCAAACCTCAGCATCTTAATCTGTAAAACAAGAAAATCACATCAATCTTGCAGGATTATTGTGAGAATTAAAAATATTTAGAGCCCTTAGCTCACCGCCAGGCACTTAAGTCACAAGTTTTGTAATGACCACACTCTTGCCACACAAGAGTCAGTATGACATAGTATCAGAAGCAGTGTTCAAATTGTTCAAAAAGTCACTGTTTTCCATCAGACTGCCTACGTTCAAATCCATGTCTGAAATTTACTAGCTCTATGACCTTGGGCAAATGACAAACTATCTAATCAGTAGGGTCTTCATCTATAAAAGGAAGAAAATAAAAATACCTCATAAGTTTCTTGGGAGAACCAAAGGAAGTAATGCACAAGAAGAGTGGAAGATGGTTAAATAAACAGCTAGACTACGTATTATATACATGCAAGGTGCTATACCAGCAGAGATAAAGAGTAAACTGTTTATGGTTTTGTTCTAGATAGGACGGTGAAGCTAGTTAAGACCAAAGATTTCAGATAGAAAGACTTGGTCTGGGCCTTAAAAAATGAGTAGGTGTTGAGCAGACAGAATGCTGTTAGCTTTGCCTTGCTCAAGCTACATGGCTGCAATTTGCAACTGTGAGAATGCCAAGAGGGGCCTACGGCTTAAGGAGAATATTTTAAATGTGTATTGATTTATTTTGAGAAAGAGAGCATGCATGCAAGTGGGGGAGGTGCAGGGAGAGAGAAAATACCAAGCAGGCTCCGTGCTGTCAGCTAGGAGCCCGACACGGGGCTTAAACTCACGAAGTGTGAGATTATGACCTGAGCCGAAATCAAGAGTCAGATGCTTAGGTGCCCTGAGAATATTTTAAAAGACTAGTGAGTTTATTGTAATAAGCATCTTCTCTCCAGTTGCTGTCATGAGCCACAAGGCAGGTTAATAATAGCATGGGCTTCGGCAGTCGGTTAAGCGGCCGACTTCGGCTCAGGTCATGATCTCGCGGTCCGTTGAGTTCAAGCCCCGCGTCGGGCTCTGTGCTGACAGCTCAGAGCCTGGAGCCTGTTTCAGATTCTGTGTCTTCCTCTCTCTCTGACCCTCCCCTGTTCATGCTCTGTCTCTCTCTGTCTCAAAAATAAATAAATAAATATTTTTTAAAAATTTTAAAAAGTTGGGGGGGGGGCGCCTGGGTGGCTCAGTCTGTTAAGCATGGGCTTCGGAATCAGACAGGCTTGGGTTCTAACTCAGTCTCTTCTGCTTGTAACTGTGTGATCTTATGCCAGTTACTTTGCTTCTCTAAGCTTCGTATCACTGATCTTTAAAAAGGAAGTAATAGGGGCGCCTTGGTGGCTCAGTTGGTTAAGCATCCAACTTCAGCACAGGTCATGATCTCACGGTTTGTGAGTTTGAGTCCTGAGTCAGGCTTTGTGCTGACAGCTCAGAGAACTGGGCTTCAGATTCTATTGTCTCCCTCTCCCTGCCCCTCCTCCACTCTCTCTCTCTCTCTCTCTCTAAAAAATGAATAAATGTTAAAAAAAAATTTTTTTTAAGGAAGTAATAATAGTGCCCCCTTCATGAAGGTGCTATGAGGAATAAACAAGATAATGCATGTAAAACATGTTTGGCACATAATAAATATTCAGTAAACATTAGCTACTGTTATTGTTGGTGCCTCATTAAGGTTATGCTGGCAGAGAACATTAGAATTTGTTTAGTGTATGGACAGTTACATTAAACACATGCCTTATGCTTTATCACCTACTCAACAGTGGGATCTGCAAAATATAACATAAACCACCACATTCCCCTATGTGGGAATGATTGCAGGTTTCTACCTCTGTGGCCCCAATAACTTTGAAAGTTGTACAAAGTAGGCTCTCAATAAATGTTGAATAAATTAGTGAGGAATTTGTTTTACTGATCATAAAATAAACTTTTCTCTAGTTATAGACATGAGGCATACTTCTGTAAGTCTATAAATAAATAAGTACCCCTGTAATTTCACCAGCAATGGGACGACCATTGTTAGTATCTTGATACATTTTCTTCCAAAGTGTGTGTGTGTCTGTGTGTATGTGTGTGTGTGTAACATATATGATATATGTTGAGGATCACAACATTTAAAGTAACTATATAGATATTTAATTTGATCATACCATACAAAAGCTTTTTCTCCATTTGTCATATGAGCATTTGTATTGTTTTATTAAATATACTTCAAGGGCATCTGGGTGGTTCAAGGGCAATTCAGTCGGTTGAACATCCAGCTCTTGATTTTGGCTCAGCTCATGATCCCAGGGTCATTGGATTGAGCCCCATGTCAAACTCCGTGAGCATGGAGCCTGCTTAAGATTCTCTCTCTCTCTCTCTCTCTCTCTCTCTCTCTCTCTCTCTCTTTCCTTCTTAATCTCGATCTCAATCTCTATCTCTCCCTCTGCCCCTCTCCCAGCTCATGATCTCTCTCTCCAATAATATATATATATATATATATACATATATATACATATATATATATGCTTTAAAACATGATTATACATTGCATAATATCCTATATGGGTGGCCATGTAATTTGTTTATTATTTATTTTATTGCCATATTGTTAGATTTTTATCATGTTACAAAACTAATTCATCTTAAATATAAGTTGTTACCATATTTAGTGAGTCCTTAACCTTTTGGCATTATTGACAACTTGAAAGCCTAATTTATTAAAAAATAAATAAAACTGTAAACAAAAAAAAAGAGGGGTGCCTGGGTGGCTCAGTTGGTTAACTGTCCAACTCTTTATTTCTGCTCAAGTCATGATCTCATGGTTCATGAGTTCAAGCCCCGTGTGGGCCTCTGTACTGACAATGTGGAGCCTGCTTGGTATTCTCTCTCTCTACCCCTTCCCTGCTTGTGTTCTCTCTCTTTCTCTTTCTCTGGCTCTCAAAATAAACTTAAAAAAAAAAAAGAAACTGTATTATTTTCTTCATCAAAGAAAATTACCTATTTAAATAAAATGCTGCCTGGGGCACCTGGGTGGTTCAGTCAGTAAAGCAATCAACTTTGGCTCAGGTCATGATCTCACGGCTCGTGGGTTCGAGCCCCATGTTGGGCTCTGTGCTGACAGCTCAGAGCCCAGATCCTGCTTCAGATTCTGTGTCTCCCTCTCTCTCTGCCCCTTGCCCGCTAGTGCTTTGTCTCTCTGTTTCTCAAAAATAAATAAACATTAAAAAATTATTAAAAAAATAAAATAAAATGCTGCCTACAATTTCAGGAGTTTTATAAACTTCATGAAGCCCAACCATGGATTCCTGTCCCAGGACTTCATGGCAGAACCAATAATATCAAATATGTTAACATGAAGCAGAACACAAAGTACGGGAACTATAATTTAACAGTTGTGGAGAAGTATCATCTCTAAAATACTGCTGACTACAGGATATTCAACTATTTTTATAACGTGGCCCAATCCCAGTTCAATCTTATATTGGAAATAATCTTAAATTTAGATGCTACATTAATACTTCTGTACAACTTTCATGAAAAATAGTGTTGCACGTGCTGTATCTTTATTATCCTTGGTGACAGAAAGCCTCTGCAGAGCTCCCAGGGTGCTACTTCTCCCCACTGCAAGGTTGTGCACTATATTAGTGTGAGAACTATTAATAGTGTGTCTACCCCTGCTCCCCTTCTCCTCTGTGGCTCCTAACTGTCCCACATCCCATTCCATTTGAGCAAGTATACAGCATGATTCAGCACTGAAAAATACAGTTATCTAAAGGAAAGAGATAATTTCGTAATTATACCAAATATAAATTCAACAAACCTAAAATATAGCATAAAACAGATAAACAGATGTATTCACTGCTTTGGATCGGGCATATTTCAATCTCAAGATCCAAGGGTTTGTTGTTGTTGTTAAAAATTTTTTTAACATTTATTTATTTTTGAGAGAGAGACAGAGCATGAGCATGAGATGGCCAGAGAGAGAGGGAGACACAGAATCCGAAGCATCCTCTGGGCTCTGAGCTGCCAGCACGGAGCTCAACGCAGGGCTTGAACCCACGAACCGTGAGATCTTGACCTGAGCCAAAGTCAGACGCTTAATCAACTGAGCCACCCAGGCACCCCTCAGGATGCAAGGTTTTATCTTGGCCTTTGTGTAGTTCTAACCAAGGAGCACAACCTTTAATTTATTATCTTTATACCTTTGTCTGATATGCAATTTATAATAGGCTGACTCCACATGCGAGTTTATACAGTGTCTGAAGAATTTTGATAGGTTCTCAACATAAAGTAAAAAATTGTTTTATGTCCGTTGTTTCCATACATTTGATTCTGAAGTTGGAACAATTACTTATGTGAAAGCTAGGATATGAAAGAGCAGGTACGTATCTGCACATTTCTATGTACATGTTGATGACGATGTGTGTTTGGAAAATTCTAAATCACTATTAGGTCCCAAAGAATGATGGAAGAAGAAAATTTTGAAAACAATTCTAAGAATAATTTATATTAAATATCTTTTTTTTTTTCCCTCCCTCATAGCTACATCATCCCTCTCAAGGCTTCCGCTTTGGAACTGTCCGGGAAAGCAGTGCTGAAGATTATGTGAGGCAAAGCTTCCCAGAGATGCATGAGTATATGAGAAGGTACAACGTCCCAGCTACCCCTGATGGAGTGGAGTTTTTGAAGTGAGTGTCAACCTCTTGGGTTCAAAAAGTTCTTACTGAAAGAGAAATCTTAGCTACCAATATATAGTATGTGTTGGTTTTTTAAAATGACAGCTAAATATACCCACTTTGTGTTCAGTAATGCCTCACACTGTGTGAGATTGAGAAGGCAGTATGGAATAGTGTGCATTTAATTATGTGACCTAGATTACTAGTTACCTGCATAGTCCCCAGTTGGCAGTAGCTTTGCTCAAAGTGCCAGTGGGGTCATTAGCGTAGCAGATGGTGGGGGAAGTAAATGTTGGCTTGACATCACCGAGGAAACAATGGTGCTGAAATCATCAAACAGTCAGGGAATGTGGCCAGAGGATAAAGTGTCCCAAGGCAACCCTTCCCTGCACGGTGAATCTCTAAGCCCATGGACTGTCTCCTTTGGCCATAAGGAAATGGAATTTATCTTAGAGATTTCCTGTAGAAAGGAAATAAGATAAAAGGCAATGATTCCCATGCCTGCATTCTTCTCATCAGAATTTATGAGAAGCAATCAAGAGCAATCACATTGCCATGGCAGATTATCAGAGCCTGTAATTCAACGAAGCTGAATGCAAAGGAGGATGGTGCAGTTAGGGATTCGCTCATGTAGTCTGCCTGGGAGAAGGGGATGAATGGCTCCTGATAGGCACCACAGCATGAGGGTGAGCAGTCCCATCTCCCTTGTGCCTGATGGTCTCAGGACAATGACATACATTCAAGCCTCCAACCCCTAAAATTGTGCTGCCCAGGAAACTGGTTTATCTATGGTCAACCACAGTAATCCTCCCAATGGATGAAGGGACTTGCCACTTCAAATTCTCTTTTAAGGAAGAAGGGAAACAGGGGCACCTGGGTGGCTCAGTCAGTTAAGCATCTGACTTCAGCTCAGGTCATGATCTTAGAGTTTGTGAGTTCAAGCCCCACATCAGGCTTTCTGCTGTCAGTGCAGAGCCCACCTCAGATCCTCTGCCCCTCCCCTGCTCATTCTCTCTCTTTCTCTCTCTCCCCCCCCCAGAATAAATTAATTTTATAAAAAAATAAGAGAAATAAATAAATAGCTTCATGGGACATAAGGGCTTTATGTTTCTCAAGAACTCTGGTGACAGGCCCCTAAAACTACTTACAGACTTTTTACAGAGTCTAGAGAGGAAGCCTTGGGTTCTCAGATTTATAACATTCTGTAGGGTGTGTAAGCACTAGGAAATGGCACTATCAGTTTTGCAAGAACACTAAAATGTTAGAGTCCATCTGTAACACAGAGTGTAGTGCTCCTTTGCCTTCCAGCCCTTCTTCAGTACTCTTCTGTAGTTCAAGCAAATTCATGGCTGAGAGAGAGAGTAAGATGTCAGGGAGATGGCAGTGGCTCCCAGCTAGATAGTAATCTGACAAACTGGGCTCTTTTGGCAGTGTGAAAGAGCAAGATGAGCCACTACTGTGGCAGTCCCCAGGTCCACTTGACTCAAGCTATTCATTTATTTTGGAAGCTTCACCTGAGAAGGCCCTGGTGCTCAGAGTTGTCTCCACTCTAGTCTGGAGAGATGAACTCGTTAGAAAAGCAGGTACACAACTGACACATGAAAAAATGCTCAACATCACTCATCATCACGGAAATACAAATCGAAACCACAATGAGATGCCACCTCACACCTGTCAAAATGGCTAACGTTAACAACTCAGGCAACAACAGATGTTGCAAGAATGTGGAGAAAGAGGATCTCTTTTGCACTGCTGGTGGGAATGCAAGCTGGTACAGCCACTCTGGAAAACAGTGTGGAGGTTTCTCAAAAAATTAAAAATAGAACTATCCTACGACCCCACAGTTGCACTACTAGGTATTTATCCAAGGGATACAGGTGCTGTTTCGAAGGGGCACATGCACCCCAATGTTTATAGCAGCACTGTCAACAATATCCTAAGTATGGAAAGAGACCAAATGTCCATCAATGGATGAATGGATAAAGAAGATGTGGTATATATATACAATGGAGTATTACTTGGCAATCAAAAAGAATGAAATCTTGGGGCGCCTGGGTGGCTCAGTCAGTTGAGCATCCGACTTCAGCTCAAGTCATGATCTCATAGTTTGTGGGTTCGAGCCCCGTGTTGGGCTCTGTACTGAAGCATAGAGCCTAGAGCCTGCTCCTAATTCTGTGTCTCCCTCTCTCTCTGCTCCTCCCCTGCTCATGCTCTGTTTCTCTCTCTCTCCTTCAAAAAATAAATAAAAATACATTAAAAAAATTAAAAAAAAAAAAGAATGAAATCTTGCCGTTTGCAACTACGTGGATGGAACTAGAGGGTATTATGCTAAGTGAAATTAGTCAATCAGAGAAAGATAAATATCATATGACTTCACTCATATGAGGACTTTAAGATACAAAACAGATGAACATAAAGGAAGCAAAAATAATATAAAAACAGGGAGGGGGACAGAACATAAGAGACTGTTAAATAGAGCACAAACAGAGGGTTACTGGAGGGGGTGGGTGGGGGATGGGCTAAATGGGTAAGGGGCATTAAGGAATCTACTCATAGATTATATATAGCTATATATATAATAATCTATATATGATATATCTATATTATATATAGATTATATATAATTATATATAATATAATCTATATATATAGATTATATATAGCAAATCATTGTTGCACTATATGCTAACTGATTTGGGTGTTAAATAAATAAATAAATAAATAAAAGCAGGCACAGATGAAGACACTGAGACCTTAAAGAAGCAACTTGTCCATGGTAATCTAACTAGCAAGTGGCAGAGTCTGGATTAGAACCAGGTGCCTAGAATCCAATCACTGCTGCAGGCCAGTCTAGGAACCATAACAGAAAAGCAGGTCCTTGATACTCAAAGAATAGTCCATGTTCCAGCCACATCCATGTTCCAGTTAGCACTTGGGAATTTGTGAGAAATGCAGACAGTCAGATCCCATCTCAGAAACTGCATTTTAATAAGCTCCCCAGGTGGTTCGCTGATGGAGGTAGGTGAAATTGTTATACAGGCAGAATTTACCATTAATGCCCTCTGACTCCTTATCTTTGGGCTTCTCTCTCCACTTTTGGCCCAGTCACTGGATGTGCTCTCGGCCACGACTCCAAGAAACCACAGTCCTTGTATTACCGCCCCCGCCCCAATATCCCAGAGCCCTGACCTGCAGAACACCACCTCTAGAGTCACCTATAGTGTATGTATTATTGTCGTGTATGTATTATTTTGTGGTGTGGGTATTATTAAGTGAACTCTCAAAAAGACAGCAGGATTCTATAATGGGAAAAACAACCAGGGGCCCTGCCAACTGTAAGGATGATTCAGCCAGTCTAGAAGCTGCTTATACCTGGATCACACCCAGCCACATCCTCACAGTGATTCAGGGCCCCATGGGAGTCTGTGAGCTAATTGCTTCTTGCCTTCCTGTGCCATAGACACCTGTCATAACTAACTCCACTTTGCAGTCCAAAATCAAGAGTAATTATTTAAGGATACCACTGAGACTGGACCTCAGCAATTACTGGTTAGAAAAACTGAACCCCAATTTTTTTCTATTGTTACTGCTACCTCAAATATTTGCAGAGTGTTGGTAAATGGTAACTTGTTGCTGTGTAGCTCCCAAGGTACATTCTGTTTCTGTGTCAGTAAAACTTTTATTGGAGAAACATCTTTCAGCTTGATTTTTATTTTATTGCCAAGATTCCATTAAGGTTCCTCATCATCAGCTCCTAGGAGACAGTTCACATCCTCAACCCTTTCTGAAGCTTCCCACAGCTGTGGAGCTGAGAGATGTTTTTTTATTTTGGTTAACATTAAAGACAGTCCTCATTGCGACTTAAATCCAATACCCCTAGAAAAGGGAATGCATTTTGAATAAGCTGTTCACTTCCTGGAAGAGCAAAAAGAGGAAGCAGTGGTCATTGGCGTTAAGAAGGGAAGTTGATCTGTTTACTCTGTGTCCATGTAAATATGTACTTCCTTCCCACTGATGAATCTTAGAGGGGTCTATGGGTGTCTTTTGCTTTTAGATTTTTGATGGGCCCTAGCCATGTTCTATTCTGAGTTTGAGGCCACTCCACTGTACCGAATTCCAATAGACTCATCTTTGGCTCTAAGAGAGGAATGACTGAGCCCAGATGGAATACAGAAGGGTTATTCTCTTTGCCAAAATGGGTGGACAGCCCTGAGGGTCGGAAAGCCTTTCTCAAATGAATGTATGTCCTATAACTTTCCAAAAAGGATTTGCGGTGGCTGAAAACAAGAGTCATTGCATACACTGTAAATAGTTACTTTGGAAACTCCTCCTTCCTTGCCTCCTTTCTAAATGGGAACTCATCCAATGCTCAAACATCTTCCTCTTCCTCTGCACCATCTCTGTGCCTACATTCAAAAAATGGGGAGAACACATGAAGAACGCACAAGGCATCTGTTGGCATCTTGAGCCCAGTCCACGTCTGATTCACTGATACAGGCCAGGGACACCTACCTTAAATGATTCTTGCCTGAACCACCTCCTAGGATGGGAGTGAAACGTGATTCTCTGGAGGTATATTAATAAAGCAGATCACTGAGATCTATTACCTGTGCTTCCCCTCCCTATTTATTGAATGCTAGCTCATGGGCTTTAAAGAGACCTCAACCATCTTTTCCCTAGGAGTGCCAGATCTCATATTTGTATTTCCTTAATATGTATTCCTAAATATGAAATGATGTCTGATCTCTGAAGAATATGATAGTGATCATAACAGAAAAAAATAAAATTTTCCATATATTGATTAATGAGACCACCTGGTTCCAACACTTACTAGCTATGTAACCTGGATCAACCTGCATGCAACCTGTACTTTGACTCTCTGAGCCTTGTCATCTGCTAGAATGGGATAATACCAACCACTTCAGAGTCATTATGAGTGATACAGGGTGCAGAGAATAATAAATACCATGTCTCACACAAAGGAGTCATTCAGTTAATGTAAGAGAAATGAACCGTGGGGCACCTGGGTGGTCAGTCAGTTAAGAGTCCAGCTCTTAGTTTTGGCTCAGCTCATGGTCTCAAGGTTCATGAGTTCGAGTCGTGTGTAAGGCTCCACGCTAACAGTGCAGAGCCTGCTAGGGATTCTTTCTCCCTCTTTCTCTCTCTGCCCCTCCCCTGCTTGTGCTCTCTCTCTTTCTCAAAGTAAATAATTAATTTAAAAAAGAGAGAGAAATGAACCTTTCCATTTAATTCATAGTCGCTCTGGCTTTGTTGTTGGATTTAGTAGTAATAAAAGGAAATGGTAGATAAGCCATTGGAAAGATGTCATGCTGTCTTAGAAGAGTATCTGTTTCCCCTGCTCTGTTCTCTACGGGTCAGGGAGTTGTCAACAGGCTGAGTCAGCAGCTACCTAGATTGGGCTGCCCTTTGTGTCCAGGTTTCTGTCCCCTAAACAAAAACCAGCTGTCAACCTTTCTGTCCATTAATGAATCATTTTTCTCTTTTCTTCTCTTGGTCTTAAATATAGGAATGATCCAGAGAAACTAGACGCCTTCATCATGGACAAAGCCCTTCTGGATTATGAAGTGTCAATAGATGCTGACTGCAAACTTCTAACAGTGGGGAAGCCATTTGCTATAGAAGGTATTAGCCAGTCACTCTCGATTCCCTTTAACACAGGATGTGCTCAGTTTGCCAACCTCGCAAGTCAGAAACGCAAAAGTCAGAGGCAAAATGCTATTCATCTTCCCTTGTTTTCATTTTCAACTCATAAGCACTTAGCTATTAAGTTGCTGAACTTAGGAATTTATTTTTCACCTACCCCACAAAAATTTATTCGCCCAATTACTAAAAAAACAACAACAAAAAACATTGCTGTTACCCAAATGATGTTGCTTCAGATTATCTGAGAGGGGTGGCAAGCTGACAGTGTAACAATTTTCATTTAACCTGTTTTTTCTTATGACCAAATCCTTTAATGAATCCGGCACAAAACTAGAATGATTGCATTCTACAACTGGAAGGACCTCAGTGTTGATTTACTCCAATCTACTTGTTTTATCCACAAGAAAATCCAGGGACATTACATCATTTTTACATAATCACACAATTAGATGATTATCCTGGAATAATCGTCTCAACCTCCTGGTTCCTAAACACATGCTTTTCCACTAGCTGGGAAAACAATAGAAAAAGAAATCTCCTTCTATACCTTAGGAACCTTTAAGAGTCCTAAACAAAACCTTGTTTGGGACCTCAGGTTTGCCTTTCTCCCCACTGGCAGCAAATTTTGGCTCCCAACGTGATCAACCAATCAGTCAGACTTCAGAACCAAAGAAGGATTGCTTTGTCAGTCTCTCCTTTCATTCTGGACAGCAGTTGATACATGGAGCTGATAGTTTGAACCAGCAAATTTCACATCTCCCAATTCCCAGCTTCCCTTCTCTGACAGTACATGCTGGCTCTCAAGACAGCCATGCTCACTTGTCAGAAAACACTTTGACTTGAAACAGTCCCATGGGGGTGCACAAGCCCTATTTCCAGAAAACTCTTCTTTCCTATATGTTAACTAGTGTATCAAAACTATTCTGATTCCAATTTCCCAGCCACAGTTGGTTTCTGTCTTCCCTAAACGTATCAGCAAATTTTTTACTTCAGTCTTTGTTTTTGTGATGAATGAGAATGTAAGAGCTGATGCTGTTTCTTCAAGCTTCTCCTAAGAGAAATCAATCTTTTCTCCAAGCAAAATGACCTCCACCTGAACCAGGGATAGAACCCAAGAAGAGAGAGATTTAGTGGTAGTTGTCTTCTCTTAAAACTACAATCTGAAATAGCAAAGTCTGAAAAAAAAAGAAAACAAAAGAAAAAAAGAAAAGAAAAAGAAAAGCAAGAAACCAAAAGAACATTTATTATATAAACCCATTTTGACATAACAATGGAAAAAAATCCCATTTTTTGTGGCATCTGGGGATATGGAAGAGATGTTAGATTTTTTTTTCTGTCCTAGATGCACTGGGTAATTGAGGTCCCTTCTGCCTTTAGCAGCTACTAACAATGAATCATTTGTAGTGGGCATAAGAATGAGGGACTCCATTCTCCACCTTTGTCTTCAGGGTGCAACCCTATCTTGTCAAAAGACAGTGGTGAGATGGCTTTTTGCCTCTGCTAGACCCCTGTGCCAGATGCCACACAATTAACTCCCCACTGGTTTCCTGTTTACATTTCCATCTGTGCTCCTGAGACTTAGTGTCTTACAGTTCCCATCATCTCCACATACCACATTGTTTTCAAAGGGGATGAGGACAAAATGGCGCATGAAGAGCTCTCTCTGCAAGAGAACAGAAAGACTGTAGATTTGAATAGAAAACATTCTCATCATTGTTGGTTTATTTTAAAAGGAAAAAAAAAAACATTGCTGGTTTAGTCTGGATAAGGTGCAAATCAGAAAATTTAATTCAGTACTGCCCCTGCCAACAAGTTCACAGCTTACAAACAGAACTTGGTAAAACACAAAGGGAGGATACTTATAAGTTACAAAAAATGGTGTGATCGAGATACTAGTAAAAGTCTTGATTGCTGCTTTAAAAAAAAAATTAATCTTCTAACTTTTTAGGGAGTATTTCTCTCAATGCAATTTTAAAAAATATTATATGCTTTAAGAACATATATGTTTCTTGAACTTATAAAGATGTGGACTTATTAATTAATCAGACCTTATAGTTATATAAAAATGTCATGAAAGCAATTTATGACCAATTCTTACCCTTTTAGCTTACAGAAATGTTTTATATATATGTATCTGTATCAACTGTGTTAGAGCAGGTATGTAATAGACGATGTATTACCTATGATGTAACTCATTAGGTTAAATCTGAAATAAGTACTTAATTCACTTACTGATGTAGTTCGTCAAAGGATCCTGAGAGTCTGCACCTACTTTCCCAAGTGCTTAAATGGCTTTGAGAACTTAAGAGGGAAAACAGTCCTTGGATTGCTTCATGTTGAATGTACCTTCACTTTATATAGTATTGATATCACACCAACTGCTTGTGACTACTGATTCCCCCTCCCAGCTTCACCGTTCTGCATTTATTTAGGCTTAAAAGGTAAAACTGAGGCAAATGTGAGCCAGTGGCTTCACTTTGATTTTGAAACCTTTTCCTGAGGACTCAGCACAGCAAACCAAAACTATTAAGAATTCAGAAGCATGTGGAAAGCCTTTCGTCATATTAAATACCACACATCAGGGACACAAAGACATATAGGGTGCTCTGGAAAAGAAGAAAGTGTTGAGATAAATGAATACATGTCCCAAATTTATGCATTGGAGTTAGCTGACAATAAAGGTCAAATGAGAAGAAAGAGTAATGGAACTGCACAGTAATGATTTGTGACCTTTCTGCCAAAGACCTTTGCCTGTTTTTGAGTTTGTTCCTTTACTTGCTTTCCGCTGATACGTAATATAGTGCCGGAGTCTGAGCGCTTGGGTTAGAACAGAGCTGCTGTTACTAACTGTGCCCCATTGGTCTGGTCATTTCATCTGTTCTCCAGGCTCCTCATCTGCATGATGGGTTTATGAATAGTACATCTAGAGTGGAGCTATTGTGAAGGTTAAGTAAAATAATACAGGTAAAGCATGGACAAGCAGATAGTGCCCAATAAATTATTATCATCCGGTATATTGAATTCATAGATTGAGACCAATTCCCTGTAAAATTATTCCGGATAGATAGCCTTCACATATCTCAACTTCTCCCACACACTTCTCTCTCCACTTTGATGTTCTGGGGGTAAGAGAAACCTATTTTTAAAGTCTTCCTTATACCTGGGGCTATTACAATGTGTTCTCAATGGCCATTGCCCCAGCGTAGCTAAATACAGTATTCTAAGGACAGACAGCAAAAATGAATTAACCTTTCTTCCTGAAGTCTTTTTAACCCTATCTAAGATCTCATTTTCAAAATATCTATTTCCCAACTATATTTCAGGAAGATTCTTTTAGTCTATGAATTTCTAACTATACATTTGCTAGCCAAAATATATTTCTACTACTCTTAGCTGAGTAAAGCTGATTTATCCATGGGGAAAAGATCAGGATTCTGTTCTGAAAATTGTTCTCTTGGGCTATTAAGCTGTATCCAATTTCCAGGGTGCCTGATGCCTTCATCTTTAGGGTTGAAGGATTCCATTTTGCTTCATCCATCAACCACAAAATAGTCAACCTCGTCTTTATTGCAAAGCCACGTTTCTAATGATAATGAAAGCAACTCAGGCTGCTAGGTTGAGTCAGCAATTTAAAAATCAGAATTCTTTGACCAATGAACACAATCAAATTTGAAAAGCAACTGATAAAAAGGACAGAAATGAAACCTTCAAGGTTTTACTATTTTATGTTTCTGAATAAAGTGGATTTTTATGTCTTTTAACAAATACCTCTTCTAATCACCACTAACTTTTTTCCTATTTCTCCCTTTGTTCTGTATGCATAGTTTGTTTTAATTGGTTCATAATTATTATTAATGCCAATAATCATTTAAATGCCAATACTCAATATACATATTAAAATAGAAAATTAAAAAGGACAGTAATCTATTTTTAGCAGTCAATTGCAAATTGACATGATGGAATAGGGTGATTTAATATTTATTATTTCCTATGTAATAATTTTTTATAAATGTCTCTCTGCAAATTCAACATAGCTTTTTCCCCAAGGTGTTTTTAATACTTCTGTTGTAGTGCCAAAAAACTATTCTTAAAATATGTAGATTCATCGTAAGTATTAATTTCAGCTTTTAAAATTTTACATCATGTCTTTTGTTTCATCTACCCCAAATGCCACTATCAAGAATCAGTCTAAGATGCCTCCTCTTACCCTTCTCATCTGGTAGCAAGATCGCATTCCTCTGAACTCCATAGAGTTTCATCCATCCTCCTCATCGCATCTGGTTTTTATATTTTACCTTGTTGAATTTATGCATCATCTACCTTGTCTTCCAGAAAAGTCCTATAACTTTCTACCACATTATGTACTTATTTATGTCTGTCTCCTCTCCCCCTTACCACCATGAGCTTCATGAGGATAGAATTAGTGTCTGACTTAACTTGGAAGTCTCCACAGCCCTTGGCAGAATATCCGGCACAGAATAAGCATTCAACACGTTTGTGGAATTAATGAACAGATGAATAGGTGTGCAACAAATGCTTATCAAATGAGAACTGAAAACAGTTCTGCCATTATTACACTAACCTAGACTGCAGTTATTGGCTTTGAGAAGATTTTTAGGAGAAACAATATAGTCAGGGAGTGTCCTTGCTAATTAATTCCCTCATATAGGTACAATCACATACCTATTAGGGCTGTGCTTATGCTATATTTACACAATTTATTGAAAAGTTTATAAACAAAATATGCTTATGAATAACATATACTTGTGTCTGCTAAAAACAAACCACCAGTTTAGATGATTGTGTTTTTTTACTGAATTGCCTGGTTTGGGGAGTTGACATCAATATGACTGTAGTGATAGGGCCTGTGTTGAAGAGGAAATAAGCCATGTATTCTCTTGTCTTGCTCACATGCTGTCCTGGACACAATGGAAAGAGCATTGGTTTTGCACTCAAACAGACCTACTTTCAAATGCTAGCTTTGACAACTATGAGCTCTGTCACCTCGGGCAGTTTACTTACTCAATCTTTAAGTCTCTAAGTAATACGTATTGTGCCGTAAGTTCATATAAGGGCTAGACACATATGGAATATTATCTGGTACACAGTAGGGCTTAATATGTTCTAGTTCTTGTTATTAAATTCCAGAGTGATTTAACTGAACTGTATACCATAGTCTACAGTATTCATCTAGTGCATGAAGTGCAAAATGGGGTAAGGTAGGTAAAAAGTTTATTAGAGAACATCTTATATAGTCATCTCTCAATTCACATTAGAAATTGTCATGGAAAATTACTGCCTCAGGGAAAATACAGTAATATTCAGCAAACCTGGCCTACTTACCCTGACCATCAAGCCATTTCTACCAGACAGTTCCAATTCCTCCTGCTATATGTTGTATATGCCCCAGTTCTCTCTCATGGCATTTATCTCACTTGTAATGGTGTAATCATTACATGGTGCAGTGAAAACTATCTCCCTGTTAAGGTACATACTCAATGACCGCAGGGACTATATCTGCCTTGCTCACTGCTGAATCCTGACCACTGAACACAGTGCTTATTCACTCAAGTATTTGTTCAGTGAATGAATGAGTGAATGAATGATTGCATGAGTCGGTCAGTCATTGAATGTTATTAGACACTTGACCGTTATTGTGTCTGACATGTAAATAAGGGCTGAATGAGTGAATGTACAACTGAGTTGTCAATAGCATTCATTATAATAAAAGTTTCTAAAGAAAACTGCTTACTTCCTTATAGTTACCTATTATAAAAAATGTTATTTAATGATAACATCAGCAGAAGAACAGGCTGCCTATTTAAAGTCTTTTCTTGTCAGTCTTGCTTTTCAAACCAAAACTACTAGGCACAAAGTAGGCACTCAAAATAGCTTTTTGGATGGAAAATTCTAATCATGCTCTTGACATTGTCATCATTTCCTTAACTTGCCATTGTTAGGGAACAAACAAAATTATCAGGGGAAAAACACCATACAGCTCTTTAAAACTCAAATTTTTTCTGCATTATTTTTTTTTGTCTTTTATTGGTTATAAACGTATCTCAAGCCTCATTTTTTTAAAAAAGGATTTGTGTATCCACAATAAAAAAACAACAACAAAAGCTAATGTCCTTGGAAATAAATTGTAGGATGGAATAATTATAGCGAGCATTTGTTTTCATGAAGCATCTTTGAATTCTTGACAGCATTTTAGTCTTTATCGGTGAAAAAAGAGCTAGCTGTACCTTTAATTTATCTTCCTCAATCATCCTGAGGGCAAAACATCTTTTTTTGACCATGCTGTCCAATAGTTAAAGACAAAATGTAGTTAATTAGCTTTTTCACATGGTTCATCAAAGAAAAGAACAGTGAATTAATAGCTTGGAAGGGAAGTAAAGCCGCACAGAGTGAGAATACAGAGTCCATGCTGATAAATAAAACTCTGACAACACATTACATCCACCTTTTTGCTCCTCCTTAGTCTTCCCCCCTGCCTCTCTTGCCTTAAATAACCACTGTCCTGGATATTTGGCTTATCATTTCCTTGATTTTCTTCTAACTATACTTTTGCCACATACATACGAATTCCTAAAAATAGACTGTTTTGTTGTGAATGTGTTTACATTTACACAATGGAATCATGCTGGAATCTTCTGGGACTGATCTTTCTTATTCAGTATTGCTAGAAATCATCCATATTATCCCATGTAGTTCTAGTTTATATGTTTCACACTGTGTAATACTACAATTGTGTAAACATTCCACAATTTATTTATTCATTCTCTTGTCAAAGAAAATTTGGGGGGCACCTGAGTGGCTCAGTTGGTTAGGTTTCTGACTTCCCTTCAGGTCATGATCTCACTGTTCGTGAGTTGGAGCCCCACATCTATCCTCTGGCTCCCTCTGTCTCTCTGCTCCTCTCCCCCTCTTGAACACTCTGCCTCTGTCTCAAAAATAAATAAATATTTCTTAAAAACATTTGGGTTGTTTCCAGTTTTTGCTATTACATACAGTGCCTCTAGGAACATTCTGGTACATATTCCCATGTGGTTGTGGAGGAGCTCTTTAGGAATGTACATAAAATTGCTCATGTTAGAGCATGTAAATGTTTAACTATACAAAATAATAGCAAACTATTTTCCAAAATGGTTATATCAGTTTGTATTCACAGAAGCAACATGTAAGTGACCTACATCTTACTGACCTACATCTTCTCCAACACTTGGTATTACCAGACTCTCTCTCTCTCTCTCTCTCTCTCTCTCTCTCTCTTTTGACATGTTTTTGTGGATGTTTCAGTGCTCATGCTATATTCTATGCTTACATGGTCTCATTATTAATAAACTAACAAAAGTGACCAATGATAAGAAAATGCCATAAACAAGAGATAGTAATTAATCCAATTTTGTGTGTTCAAGGTTCAGAGGAGGGGTTTAGGAGAGGTGGATAGGGAATCCTAGCCCTGGTAAAGGCCTCAAAGATAGCTTCTCAAAATTACCTTGAAGGGTAGGGGTGCCTGGGTGGCTCAGTCAGTTAAATGTCTGACTTCGTCTCAGGTCATGATCTCACAGTTCATGAGTTCGAGCCCCACGTCAGGCTCTGTGCTGACAGCTCAGAGCCTGGATCCTGCTTTGGATTCTGTGTCTCCCTCTCTCTTTGCCCCTCTCCTGTTCTCTCTCTCAAAAATAAATAAACATTAAAAAAAATTACCTTGAAAGCAGGGGCAGAAGGCCTTGGAATACAATGTGCCGCTAGAACACAGTGTGCAGCCATTCCTCTCCTTTCCAGACTCCTCTCCTTCTCAGAAAGGCAGCAGATCCAAGGTAATCATACCTTGGACATCTCTGAGTCCTTTGAAGGAAAGATAGTGAAAGCTCACCCTACCCTTGTTACCAGGTCTGATGGCAACATCACACAATTGTGGTGGCAACCTCTTAGGCACCTCTCAGGCGAAAAGCTGATCTGAGATTATATTTTCTTCTAGGATATGGCATTGGTCTTCCACCCAACTCTCCACTGACCTCCAATATATCCGAGCTAATCAGTCAGTACAAGTCTCATGGGTTCATGGATGTGCTACATGACAAGTGGTACAAGGTGGTTCCCTGTGGAAAGAGAAGCTTTGCTGTCACTGAGGTAAGGGAAAAAGTGCTGATAATGTTGATGCTTCATAAAGCCTTACTTTGAAGGATGTGACGAAATGCACTGTTACATGTGTCTTGTGGTACAAACCAGGCCATTACCTCTACTAGAACTCACCATGATATTTGAATGACTCCTACCTTCACTTGAAGAGTCCCCATTCCTATAGGAATTTGCAATAACACAAGTTTGTCTTATATTTAAATGTGATGCTATTTTGATGAGTAAATGTCTGAATTTCCATTTTCTTCTATATGCAATATTCTCAAGTGCAGAAGAAATGCTGTTCAAATTACAGCAATAGTATCTGAGATTCTCATTAACTATGTTCGGTTTAGGGGCGTCTGGGTGGCTCAGTCGGTTGAGCGTCCGACTTCGGCTCAGGTCATGATCTTGTGGTCCGTGAGTTCGTGCCCTGCATCAGGCTCTGTGCTGACAGCTCAGAGCCTGGAGCCTGTTTCAGATTCTGTGTCTCCCTCTCTCTCTGTCCCTCCCCCATTCTCACTCTCTCTCTCTCTCTCTCAAAAATAAACATAAAAAAAAACAGTGTTCAGTTTAAGTGTTAATTGCTGGTCACGAGGTGGACTTCAGACTGTCCTTCAAGATCCAATCAAAGCCATTTTCCCGATAGTCCAAAGATGAATCCTTTGTGGGTTTACAAAAATAGACACACTTTACCCAGTAATTCTTCATTACTGGATCATAGATTTTTTAAACTGAAAACAGCCAATACCTTTCTTTTACAGATGGAAACTAATACCCAAAGGTCCTAAGTGATTTGCCCAAGGCAAACAAATAGTCAGAATCTACATCTTTCTATTGCAGTGCTCTGCTTTTACAATGTAATCGGAAAGAAACCATCAAAGTGGATAATTAAGATAGACTAAAAGATATAACAAGAACCATGGGTTCAGGTATTTAAAAGAGAAGCCAAATAAATCGGTACAAGGTCAGCCAGACATTTCCAAAAACTATAGCCAACAACAATAATGGCTTCATATAGCCTCTATTTGTCAACAACTCCCAAATTTGTATTTCTACACAGACTCTTCTGAGCTCCAGAACCATATGTCTACCTTCCCGTTTGACATCCCCACTTGGATATCCTACAGGCATCTCACATTTAACTTGTCAAAAACTGAACCCTGATCTTCTCTCCTAAATCTGCTTTTCCTCCTGTGCTTCACATCTTGGGTAATGGCGCCTCTGTCCATTCCAGAAACTGCCAAGGATCCTTAATGCCTCCCACATCTCACCTTCCGTATCCATCAACAAGCCATATTTTTTCCTTCTATAAAATATGTCTCAAGTATGCCCGTTTATTGCCATCTTCGCTGTCATGGCTCTAGTTCAAGCCATCATCCCTCATCTGGGCCACTGCAAAAGCCGCCTAACTGCTGTCTGTTTTCCTGTCTGCCTTTCTCCAATTTATTCTCCATGTGGCAGATCACTCTTCAACTTAGAAGCCTGCATTGGCTTCCCGTGTTAATTAGGGAACAATCTGAAATGCAGAACATGGCCTACAGTGCCCTGTGGGACTTGATCCTGCCTACAGCTTCAGCCTCGTCTCATGCCACTTTCCCCTGGCTCATTACAGCCCCACCACAGTGGCCATTTGAGATAGAGATACGCCAGTGGCTTCTGTGCATTGGCATCTCAGCACATGCTATTACATCCTCCTTCCCCAAAAGTCTTACGCCAGGCATTTACCAGCTAATGCCTTCTCATTATAAATTCCCAGCTGAAATCTTGCTTCTCCAGAGCCTGCCTATAATCCCTGTGCCAATCTGAGTCATATCTTCCTTTTTAACCTCATATTGTATCTCACTGAGAAGATAGTCATAGAACAAAGATTTAAAGGAAGCAAAGAGGAAAATGGGGAACTAGGGAACTAGCATGTTCTGTTTTTTTACTATGTGACATAAGCTGTACTGGGAACATTAATTCATTGGTTCTCACTACAACCCTGTTCGGCAGGCATTTTTATCGTTATTTGGAGAGGTTTGCATGGCATTTTCTAAATGAAGTAAAATTGGGCTGATACTGGTAGCTGAATTAAGTCAGCCGAGAAAGGAAAAAAACCAGTTGCTTAAATTGTGCAAAGCAGCAGTTCACTTGGTGTTTTCTACCATTTGCTGTGACCGTGGTTAACTCATGCCAAAACTTCCAAGTGATTCAAAGTTGACAAAAAAGACATCAGATAAGGCAAAAGGAGCCTCTCAGTCATGTCCCCAAAGCCAGCCATATGGAATGATCTGAACCTGCTTGATCACATGAACACCTCCAGGCTGTTGCCACTTCAGAGGACCATCAGACTGAGATATCAGCTGGAGGAACCATCGGACTCCACTGGACAAACCTCCACTGGAGGTACAGGACTCTGCAGACTCAGAACCTAACTCCACCAGGCACATAGAGGGGAACATCCTTCTGGAGACTAACATAAATCTATTTATTCCAGTATGAAAAGAGCTACCACAAAGCATGATAAATTTGAAGCCATATATTTCTGGACTTGTATCCTGACTCTACCAATTAACAGCCGAATGACTTAGCTGCTATTAAGTCTCAGTTTCCTCATCCATGAATGAATATGATAACACCTGCCTTGCTATTTTGTTCTGAGAAGAGGAGACCATTTATGGAAAGACACCTGACACAGGGGCACCTGGGTGGCTCAGTCAGTTCAGCATCCAACTCTTGATTTCAGCTCAGGTCACGATCACGGTTCCTGAGTTCGAGCCCCATGTCAGGCTCTGTACTGGCATTGCAGAACCTGCTTAAGATTCTCTCTCTCTCTCTCTCTCTCTCTCTCTCTCTCTCTCTCTCTCTCTCCCCCCCCCCCGCTCTCTTCTCTCTCTCAAAATAAATAAATAAATAAACTAACTAAAAAAAAAAAAAAAAAGAAACCTGCCACAAGTAGCAAATGATGGAAATATTAATATACAATCAGTGCGGGGAGAATGAAATCATCATGATGGATTAGACCAACCATGACTCATCCCCTAGGACTGATGATGGGACGGCTTCCCTTGAAATACATGGTCACATAGAGAAGACCTAAACAAAAGCAGCATTCCCTTAGGAAGAGGGACACGGGAGAATGGATGCCAAATAAGCAATCACTCACCTATTCCATACCCGCTCCATAAATGGAAAAGTTGCTTCCTCTCTCATCCCAACCACTTCTTATCTGTACAATGAGGTGTTTGGGTTTTATCATCTGCAAGAGCCCTCCTAGCTTTGATCCAGTGGATCATCCTGAGATAATATTAATATTCTTTACAGTACAGCATAATGGTTCAAAACATGGGCTTCAGAGACCGTTCTGGATTTGAACCCTATTGGCTATGTGATACAGGACATGTTAGTTGGCCATTCTGAGCCTCAGCTTCTGCAAATTGGGGATGATAATATCTACTTTATAGGATTATGGTGAAAATTAAGGTAGATAGTGCTTGTAAAATACTGAACTATGCCCAGATATGGTAGCCACAAGATCACTTATGTTGTTAAGGATTTTGAGGTTTCACTATAAATGTTCCAGGATTTTTATGAATTTAGCAGCAATTTTGAACAAAACCAAATTACATGTGGACAAGTAAGAAGATAAGTTTTGAATAACAAATAATCATTAGAAGCCATAAACTGTTCAGGTCATGCATACAGAATACACTAAATTTTTTTTTTTCCGACCATGGTTTTTAGCAGGTCAAATTCAGGAGAGAAGCATTTGGGAAATTCTGGATGTAGTGAATTAGAAGCAGTTGGATAAGAGACTGACATCAGGATCAAGTTATAGTTAAGACCACCCTGGGCCCTCTCTCCTGGTCAGCTGAATTTGGAAGGGGGAGAGAGGTAGGACTGAGGAGAATGGAAGGGAAGTGTATCATTAATTGGAACCTCAGACAAGAAAAAAAAAAAATTCTGTGTGTGTAGAGGTAAGCAGGCCGCCCCCAGCCTCGGGGAATCTTCTGAACACGCATGTTGCTGCTCTTTCTCAGGAACGGTGCTCTGCAGTATGGTGCATCCTGGTCTGTGCAGTAGTAGCAAACTGCCATATGATGATGCTCGCCTGTGTGCATTCAAACAGCAGTGTGTATCCTTGCACACCAGCCGGCACATTTGTCTTGAACAACCTATGACAGAATTTCAGGATGTCTCCCTCACCGAACCCAAAGGCAGAATATAATTAAATGACACCAGTCTTTATCTCATTGGCTGAGCTTGGGCTCCTCTGTGAAGGCCCTCTGCCTGCTGGATTTCCCTTGGCTCAATCCATGAATTTCCACCTGCTTTCTTTCCCCAAGCTTTCAGAAAAGGTCAGAAGAAGGAAGCATTTACGTAGGTGCTTTGCTTCCCATACCTTTTGCCTCAAATGCCGTACATTGCTGGGCTGTGATAGTGTGGAAACCAGGACCAGCCCTGAAATCTGACAAGCCAGATTAGAAGCCTGCATCTACCATCAGCTTGCTTAGGGCAAATCACTAACTCAGCTCAATCTTAGCTTCTTCATCTCTTCAGGGGCTTCTTGGGTGGAGTAAATAAAATAGCGGTTTAATGAACGTGTCCCACCTCCTTCACCACCCAGGGGGAGGAGTTCTGCAGGGTACCTCTCCCAACAGGTGCCCTTGAGGAGGACATTCCTTCGTTTATCTCTGGCCCGACTCTCCATTTTCCATGTCCGGTCCTAGTCTACATATGTTGCCACAGAGTAATTAAACACCCTTTCACTCCAAAAAAATAACCTACTTTGGCTAGTAAGCGATATGGTCACCTAGTAACACTATATGAAAGCTGCGTTTTCTTCCTATTTCTGGTAATTGGACATTAGTATTTCGTCCCCTGTGAGGACTTTGATCTATTCACCTCCCATCTCTTGGCAACCCCAGAGCTGTCTAGCTGCAGTCTCTCTGGAGGATAAACTCATTTTTTTTGAACTTCAGGGCTTTATCTGGTCCCCCAGAGTCACCTAGAAAATCGCACGTCCAATTCTGCCGACCAGACTCCGGCAATTCTCAAAGGAACTTTAAATGACCTCAGATGTTTCTTCACGATGCTCCTAGCACAGTTGTGCCTACGCTCACAGTAAACTTATTGTCCATCAGTTCCACTGGGGAAAACGTATGGCAGACTTTAAATTCCTCCGTTTTCCTTTGACTCAGGAAAAAAATGTAATTTTTTGGTAAAGTCACTGAGTGAACTTAGAGTTCCAGGGCAACAGTTTTGTAAAATCTGTTATTTGCAAACTAGGAAAAGGAAGTCAGCAGATCACAGTTTAGCAAACTCCCAAAATTCTCCAAGAAATTATTAAGGTGTATAATGATACCTTTTTTTCTTTTGAGATTCAGCGGGGGAAGAGCAGAGAGAGAGGGGGACAGAAGATCCAAAGTGGATTCTCACAGAACCTGCTGTGGGGCTCAAACTCATGAACCATGAAATCATGACCTGAGCCAAAGTCAGATGCTTACCTGAGACTCAGGTGCCCAATGATACCTTTTTATTAAGGAAAAAAAAAAGTCTCTTTTATTTAAAAAAAAATGTTTTTTTTAATGTGTATTTATTTTTGAGAGAGACAGAGACAGAATGTGAGTGGGTTAGGGGCAGAGAGGGAGACACAGAATCCGAAGCAGGCTCCAGGCTCTGAGCTGTCAGCACAGAGCCCGACGCAGGGCTCCAACTCACAAGCTGCTGTGAGATCATGACCTGAGCCGAAGTCGGATGCTTAACCAACTGAGCCACCCAGGTGCCCTCCCCAAAGAAGTCTCTTTTAAATAATGGATTGAGTAAATAATTGGTTTTACCTTTTAACCAACTGGAAACAGTAAAGAAGGAAGAGGAAATAGTGATCTTGGCAGAGAATGGATAGCACTCTCAAACAGTCCGAGAAGAGTTTTCAAGAAGACATTTGCAAATGTATGGGTTAAGGAAACCAACAGAAATAGTAGTGTCCCAGAGCAGGTGAAGTGAAGGAGTCATTACCACATCTAGGCTCAAGGGAAAAAATGGAGAGAGCCATTCCTAGAACTCAGGAGTAAGGGCTCAAAGGGGGTTTTCTAACAGGAGCTATAGCCTTTGGTGAGGGACATAGCCAACCAATGGTGACCTGGCTGGAAGATGGCCAGAGAATAAATACCTGACCTTAGTTTCCTCCCACCTTCTCATTTTCCACCACTGCCTTAGGTCAAGGGAGCGTGTCAATGTGGTCCACAGAGGACCTCCTCAGGGCACAAAGCCCAGTGGGAAAAGGTGGAGAGTGTTCTGGAAGGCCAAAAGAATGTACGGCACAGCCCCTGGTAGCAGACAAAGATGGGGATGGAATAGCTAGGGGAAGGTGCCTGCAGCCTGACCATCTGAGAATGTGTAGCTTCTGTACCAGAACACAGAGGTCCAGCCTGCAGGCAGACAGCTCATGCCTTGCCCTGGTCAGAAAGGAGAGAGTACAACCAGGTCCACTGGAACAACACTGGTCTTGGGAGCCAGACCATCTTAGCTCTGCCATTACTACCAGGAAGCAGCTTTATGTCTGGAAAAGTTACTTAACGTGTCTCAACCTCGGTCGCAGCCCTATCTTCCCGGATTGTTATAAGGTTTTCTGCCTCTGAATCCAGGTGTCTCCTTGTGTTGTTATATGTGGGAAACAAATACATACTAAGCAGGAAGTTGGACATTGCCATGAAAGGAGTTCCATCTCGGGAATTCAGAGGCCTTGATTACATGGTATAAGGAAAAGGAGAAGTAAATTTTGGAGCAGTCTAAAAGCAAATCATTGTACTTTTCGGTGTTTCTGAATACCAAGGAAAGTGCACCATAAGAAACTTGCCACCATTCCATCCTGAGCTCATCCTCAACTTGACTTTCACTACATCCCTAAAATTTCTCCATCCATGGCCTTCCCAATCCTGAACGTCATCTAATAAGGAAATCACTTAGGTTCTCTTAAGCTTGTTTCTTCACCTTAAGATTGAGCTGCGTAGCTTGTGCAGCTTAGAGAATGCTGTGCTTCTCAAGCTGATACATTTAGAGGGATCCTGACTTAACTAGCTGAAGAGATGGGTCCTGGAAGAAGGACAGGGAACTGACTGGCCTCCAGTCTGGGCTCTCTATCTCTGACGACTACCCCAGACCACCAAAACGTGCATCCCATGTAAAACTTTCTAATACTGTTCATGGAGAAAACAGAGTTTTCTCATGATAGATACATTCTTCCCTCTATTAATTTTGGGGGTGGGGGAAGAGGAAAGGGTTAGTCAACTAGAACACTGAAACCCAAAAAAATCGCATGGGTCACATCAAGAAGCTTCAATGCCGGGGTACCTGGGTGGCTCGGTCAGTTAAGCATCCCAACTCTTTTTTTTTTTATTATTTGTTTATGTTTATTTATTTATTTCGAGAGAGACAGAGAAAGTGAGAAGGCGAGAGGCAGAGAGAGGGGGGGAGAGAGATTCCCAAGCAGGCTCCACAGTGTCAGCGTGGAGCCCGATGTGGGGCTTGAACTCACGAACCGTGAGATCACGACCTGAGCTGAAACCAAGAGTCAGAGATGCTTAACCAACTGAGCCACCCAGGCACGCCAAATGTCCCAACTCTTGATTCAGCTCAGGTCATGATCTCATGGTCACACACACATCAATCAGGCTCTGTGCTGACAGTGCAGAGCCTGCTTGGGATTCTCTCTCTCCATCTCTCTCTGCCCCTCCTCTGGTCACGCTCTCTCTCTCTCTCTCTCTCTCTCTCTCTCTCTCTCTCTCTCTCTCTCTCTGTGTCTCTCTGTCTCTCTCTGTCTCTCTGTCTCTCTCTCTCTCTGTCAAAATAAATAAACATTAAAAAGAAGAAAAAGAAGCTTTAATACTGGTCAATTTTCTTTCCAGTTTATCTTTAAAAACCCAAAGGAAATAGTATGGGGGTGGGGGAGGGGTGAGTTTCCATGCAGTCTGTTCTGCTCTTGACAACTAGGTCACATCTCAACAGCCTCCTGCCCCTCTCATCCCTACCCATTCCTTTTTCAATTTAAAATGTCACTGCTATTCAACCTGATGAAAGTTATGGTGAGGCAAGGAGAGTTAATGACTGTAGATTGCTTTAAATTGAAAACCCGTGTATGTCGGGAGCCACCTTGACAGCTGAGTGCTTCCCTTGGAATAGCCTAAGTAATTAAGTTTAATATTTAAGCCAAGCATAAGGTCAGATGGAACCTATCCAGGTAGTGCTTTCTGGAAACGTGAAGAAGCACAAAGCGCTACGTGTGTCCTTTTATGATGTGGAGTGGGATTGCACATGAAGAAAGGGAGGCCAGTCTCCGAAAGGCCTCACTTTCTTTTACTCTGCTACCAGAACGGATTCATTCATCCAGCCAGCCAGCCAGCCATTCATCAGCAAACATGTACTGACCTCCTGTGTGCCAGCCCTGCACGAGGTGCAGCTGATGCAGAGATGAATACAGAAGCCAGAGGCAGGGAGACAGATCTGCGAACAAACCCCCTACCCGACACCGTCACAGGGGCGGCAGCAGCAGGAGATATAAGAGAGAGAGGTAGCACAGGCAAGCCTGTGAATCACTCATGGAAGAGGAAGAAGGAATCTGAGAAGGCTTCCTGGAGGAGGTAACCCTTGTAGCAGGAGGAACCTTCCAGTCTGAGCATGAGCAAGGCACTGAGGCCTGGGAAAGCAATGCAGTTTGGCCCCATCCTCCAGAGACACTGCACCCAATCATGCTGGATGGACACGACTTTATGCCCTTTTAGTGGTGCCCTCCTCAGGGATTCTGAAATCACAGATGGCCACCTTTCCTTGTGTTCTGCCTCATAGCCCCCTGCTACCCCCAGGAGAGCAGGGGCATCTTTTAAAATCTCCATATGGAAGGCAGTCTGAAATAACTAAAAGACTTGCAGCTCCAAAAGTAGACATACTGAGGTTTGATGCCCTGCTCCATCACTGTGTATCCATGCAAGCCATGCGACTTCTAAAACTTCAGATCCTTACCCCCAAACTGGGGATAGATAGTAGTAGAATCTACTTATAAGTAGTGAAATATATTTAATGAGCTATTTTCAGAAGAATACTTCGCTTAATAAATGTTCGCTCCTCTTTCCCTAAGTATAGAGCTACGTGTGCAGAAGAAAAAATATGTGGTAAATAACAAGCACATGCAAGAAATTACAGTTGGTGCACCCTCCCTCTTGGACCCATCTCCAAAAAAGCAGTGTCAGGAAGTATAAGCATCTTATAATTACAAGCATCTTACAATCCCAACATAAAGACTCTTATGTATTAGTTACATACGTTATAAAACTGAAGACTGTTTTACTGGAGGACTTGAGAAAGACATGATTCTGGAATTTTCTACCTTGTAAGTGCTGGATTAACCAGCTATTATATCATAGTATTCCTTTCTTCAAAACCAGCTTCTAGACTTGAGTGGGGAAACCTGAAGGTAGTTTATGCAGATCATTAAGATGCACTGAAATCAGATGTTTAAACAAACAGCAGGAACTCTTTTTCTTTAAATGTGGTCAGTGGTTTTTCAAAGTGCAGTTGCTGGGCGGACAGGCTGGAGACCTACCATTCTCCCGTGTTGTTTTCCTCTCACGCCACATCTTCACAAAGGTAGGGCTGTTTCTCTGTTGCTCTCTGCTTACAATATATGACAAAAGTTTTGAATTTTATTACAAGGAAAAACTAATTCTAGCGAGTGCCCTCTTCACCCTTGCTAATGACCAAGTAAACAGAGCTCTTAGAATAAGGGTCTCCTCCTTTATATACCAGAGATGCTTGGGCATAAATTATAGCTGGGACCAAATACCGTTAACAGTTTTTGCTTTTCCCCTGGTTATGTTCCGTAGACTCATGAATATTTATGGATAGTTATTTACTGTGCAACCAAAAGATATGAATAGTGCTCAAACTGGTTAAGACTACTGTGAGAGAGTCTTCCTTCCACTTTTTAAGATTTCCACACACTGAAATCTATAGGCGAATCACATGAAATGAGACTCCTCCCTAATTATTCCCTGTGCTAAGAAGTATTTGCTTCCATGCTCTAAAGATTCTGGCTTGGAAAAAAAACAGAAAGCTTGGAAATGTGTGAAGATTGCCATCTAGTGGCTATGATGTGAAGTGTCACCAACTATCAGAAAAGCCATCTTTTTTGTTCCTCACCTTTGTTCCCAAGTCTAACAATGTGACAAATTGCCTTCACATTTCCTCTGTCATATCCAACGCCTCTGAAGACACTTTATCCCCATACAGCTGTAGGAATTGGTGGGATTTCAGGACATGCTAGATGACAAGGCAGCATCACTGGGGAGCCCAGGGACTCATAAATGTGCCCCTCTTATCACCCATTATAGATGGCTTCCTGCAACATCTTAGCACAGGACTAGTCAGCCAGAGAAGCCCATACAATCACATCTGGAGCCTCACCTCTGCTCCCTCCTTTCATCCTTCTATCTAGTAAGACTTCAGGCCTGGTGATATGGGTTGAATTGTGTCCCCCAAAAAGACACGTTGAGGTCTTAAAGAACTAATCCCCTGGTACCTCAGAACAAGTCCTGGTTTGGAAATAGGGTCACTGCAGACACGGTTAGTTAAATTGAGATGTGGTCATACTGTAGAAGCATGGCTCCTTAATCCAGCATGACCCATGTCCTTATAAGAAGACAGTTCCTCTGTAGAGTTAGACACAGCGAGAACACCATGACCGTGAGACAGAATTGGATTTATGCAGCTGCAAACCAAGGGATGCCAAAGATTGCCATTAAAATCGCAGATGCTCAGAATAAGCAAAGGAGGAGTCCTCTATGGCTCTCAGAGGGAACATAGTCCTGCTGACATCTTGACTTCAGACTTCTAATCTCCAGAACTGGGCGACCATCAACTTCTGCTTAAGCCCTGGTTTGTGATACTTTGCTGTGACAGCCGAGCAGACAAATACACCTCTCCTTTCATCTCCAGCGCCTCTTTCAGCCTAGCTGTTGAGCTGTTGAGCCGAGAGCCTAGCACAAGCTCTCATTTTCCAGACAAGCACATGCAGTGGTCCTTGGTTGCTAGCTGCTCTCCCAGCTGTCGGTCTCTCCCCTGTTCAGCTCACCCTTCACAGTGCCGTATTAATCTTTCTAAAACAAAATTCTGATTCAGTCATTCTTCTGTGCTTTCAGCTACTCTTTCTGTGTCCTATAGAAACCAGATGTCTTGGCCAAACGTTCAGAACTCTTGTTGATCTGGTTCTGTCCATTTCACTTTGATATTTTATTCAAGTACTTCAGCCACACTGCACAGGTTGCTACTAACTCCACTCCTCCCTTTCCCACTCGTGTGGTTAGGGTACCTTTCCCCCTTGCCTTCATCAGAATCAAACAATACTTCTTACAAAGAAAAGTCTTCCTCCATTTGTTCCCAGCAAGAATGCTAGGAATTTCTCAACAATTTCTCAATTCTCTGAATTCTTATAGTTCTTATCTCTTATACCTCTGATGACATCTTTTCCATCTTGTGTTATAATTAAGTATAACTCTAATGCCTCAGTTCACTCAGCAGTCAGTAAGCTTTGAGTAGGGACCATCCCTGAATGCTCTCAATGCTCTACATGTTGAAGAAACATGATTGGATGCATGATGCCCTGTAAGGAATGATTGAATAAATGTTGCACTTTCTTCAGTGTCTGGGGAATAGTCAGACATTTCTTCACTTCATCTAATACCATGCTCTCCTTTGACCTCCCTGTTCTGGCCTTTTTTAAGGTCTCCTACTTGATATGCTCCCCCTGCCCCAGGGCCTTTGTACATGTAGTTCCTTCTTCCTGGAACACTCATCCCTGCCTAGAACATCCAGTTAATTTCTTCTAGTCCTTGACATTTCAGCTCGACCATCACTTCCCCAATAAAGGTTTAGTTTATCTTTCTGACCAGATCAAATTCCCATTGTGTAAACTCCTGTGGCACCACAAATTCCTACTGTGTTACCTCTTACCTGCAACACTCACTGCAGGCACCCCTTTAACATTTCTGGTCATGGTAATTTGGTTAATGTCCATATTCCCTGCAAAACTATAAGCTCTATGGGGACAGAGACAGTTGGAAAATTATCTGCTTTAGATCACTATTGTATGCCTGTCCTATAGTAGGTGTTCAATAAATATTCATGGAGAAAACAAATGATGACTATAGCTGCATTTACATTTGTGTAAATCATCTATTAAAATTTTCCAGGCAAACCTAATGCAGGCAATAATTATAGCACCTATAATTTTTGTACCTACTATATGCTAGACCTTGAGCCTAATTCTTTATGTGCTCTATCTCATTTAATCCTGAAAATGACGCTATGAGTTAGCAATCATTGTCCTTGTTTTAGAGATGGGCAGTGATTCAAATAAGTAATTCTGCCCAAGATCACAGAGTTGTTAAATAACAAAACGGTGATTGAAAACCATTACCCATATTAAACACCATGCCAGAATTACAAAAGAAAATCAAACAATACCCTTGATCCTTTTGAATACACATGATAAACATAAAAGACTGACCAGATAGTGCTACATCCTTGTAGTCACATTATTTATTAAAGTGTAGATTTCTCAATAGCAAAGCTGTATATTTCTCAAGGGACTGTATCTTGTTTACCAACTAAAGACCCATTAGCTGGCACAGGGCCTGGCACACAGTAGGTGTTCGATATATACTTGAAAAAAGGTTTGTCACATCCTTGTGAAAAATAAACACATATAGCCAGGGCCAAACATCTGCTTCGGAGAAAGCAAATAAAGAAGGAAGAAAGGGAAAATAAAGGAGATAGGGTACAAAAGGTATTGAGCACCTACTGTGTTTTGGTGTGCTAATGTAGATGGCTTTATTATTGTAGATGTTCTCTCACCTAAACCTAAAATAACACCGTGACACCATTATATTATTCCTGCTTTTTGCAGATGAGAAATCTGATGCTCAGAAAAGGTTTTAACCTCAGGGCTGAGTGGTTCCACAGTCTGTAAGGATGGGCCAGTATGGTGATTGGCAACATCACAGATAGGTGAAGGCTTCCAGGTCAAGGTCAACAACCACCTGTGAAGCTCCCAGAATGGCTGTGTGATACTGCTCGGAAACCCATTCTCCTGACTAACTTGGAAGATGAAGGTTTAAGTGAGCCACAGGACTCCTCACTTCCATTTCTGTTGGTTTTATTTCCCAATGTCCGTTATTTTTGCACACAACCATCTCATAGTTCTTTACCTGAACGTTTGAGGGCGGGGAAAAATGGCTTGCTGAAATGGAAGTGCTATCAGGCTCCTGATTTCTTCCAAAACAATCAGTCAACCCTTTTAATTTACTTACTGCAATGAATGTCTGACAGTCCAGATCCCTCCACAGTAATAAACAGAAAGAGTAACAGTGAAAATGACTGAGGATAACAGCCAGAGAAAATTGAAACCATGGCACTGAGCCCCATAATAATGCCCGAGGACAGTGGCGCAGTGGGGAACTCAACGGCACATTGACTAAAACCTAAGATCAGCATGAGGTTACATCCTCCGCAAGGCAGGAGTAGGGCACTTCTTGGGTGCACACTGAATTATTTTAGTGAAGCGGTACCATCTTCCTGATACCGTCTGTTTGACCATTAGGTAACTCTTGTGACAACACTTCTCTTATGTAACATTTCTACATGCACTCCGTCATCTTCCTCTCAGAATAACCACATGCAATGGAGAAGGCAGTTACAATTACTGTCACCGTTGTACAGTTTAGGACACAGAGGCTGGGACAGTAATGGCTCCTCTAAGGGCTCACAGCTAATCGGGGCAGAACAAAGACTGGAACTTGGTCTGTTGAATTCTTATGCTCTCTCCACGACCCCTCACTACTTCCTAACAAGACACATAGAGGAATAGAGGAATACGCTTACTAAAAGTTTCCCCCACGAATAACTCCTTTCCAAGTGATGCCCACCAGGGGAAAGTTGGTGAGGGCTCTGTAAGGGTGCTTGATGGGCCAGTGAGGTCGGTCGCTGTGTTCCTCTAGCCTGCGATAGGAGGTCTGCAGGCAGTCCTCAAGGAGTGTGCTGAACCAGAGGAGCCAAAGTTGCTGCTGATAAAGTGTGAGAGCAGTGAGTAGCATACTGTAAAAGGCGCACAAGGGTGCTCATCAAATGACATCCATACACATGAGTGCCCAGGCCGCCACTGTTCTTTAAGACCTCATCTCTACCTGCAGGCTAAATAGTACTGAAATTAGTAATAATAAAAATAACAACGATAATGTTTTATCATTTTGGGTAATATCAGCTTTAATCCTCATCCAGCTATACAAAATGTATTATTAGCTGATTTTACAGATGGGAAAACTGATGTTTTTCAAGGTGTAAGGATTTACTGCTACTAAGTGGGCAGTTTTCAGATCTGATGCTGGGTTGTTCTGTCTTAGATTTTTTTTTTTCCACCCTATCATGTTTCTTTCAGATGTAGTTAATTCAGTCAGTTGGGATAATAATTTAGTAAGTTAAATATTTTAGCCTACAGACCTTTTCTTTCTTCTCCTTAAACTGTCTAGATCTTGTGGTGAGGTATTCATCCCATGGCTTTGTTTGTGCCAGTTAAAGCATGCTTGCCTCTAGAGTGTTATTTTGGCTTTACTTAAAGCACAAAGGAGGTGCTAACATTTTTTAAGTGAATGTTTGCCCCCTTCAGTTTGATTTAGTGGCCTGGGGTTCCCCCTAGTCCCTTTGAATCAAATTTGCTCTGGAATCATGTTTATTTCTTATGCATTCAGGATAACTGATGTGCTCCTAAAGGAAAAAGGAATATGGGGAGGGAGGGGCAGCGTGTGAGATTAATCTTTAACAGAAAGGACAAATCCAGTTTAAGCAAAGGGAGAAGAGACAGTGTAAGGGCCACTGTCACTCTCAAAACCTGCAAAAGGCTTCTCTGGGCACATTACAGCCATTCCCAAAGCAGGAGAGCCACCAGGCACCAGTTCAACAAAGATGAAGGCCAAGATGACGGATTCCAAGTAATAGAACGACCAAGGCTGTATTCTTGGGAACTGTGTCTTCTTGAAAAATGCCCTGAGTTCAGCATTGTGTGTACTCCTCAAGAATATGTTACTGCCTATAAGTGATCCATGTGAGAAATTACGTGTGACATCTGGGTGGTCTCTTACAAAGACCCTGAACCCCATGTCCTGAAACAGGTCAGTGACCACCGTAGGAAGGATGTCAATTGTGGCTTCCCCTCCCCCGGAGAATTTAGGAAGTATGTATAATCACCAAGACTTTGATGTATCATCTCATTTAGACCTTACACGAGGCTTGCATAAAGAGCCCTTGACTGCTGCTCACTCAGTTATTTGATATGTATGTTTATTAAGTACATACTGCATGTCAGGCCCTGTGCTGGGGATACTGCCCCGTTGGAATTTACTTTCTAAGGAAAAGAGAGAAAGTGAGAAGATAAAATACTAGCAAGGGGGCTAGGGAGAAAACCACCAGTGGTGGAGGGAAGGAAGGAGGGCGTGGCATCCTCTCAGCCTTGCTGTGCTGGGCATCCATCCACCACCCCCCCAAACCCCCACACCTGTCCTCACCCCGCTCCACCCTCCACTCTCTCCTACCCATCCTCCTGGCTTCTCCCCCTCCGCTCCGTGTTCCCTCCCCCTCCCTCCCTGTTCCGTCTGGTCGTGGGTGTCCCGCGAGCCCTCCAAGCCAGCCTCGCCCTCCCACCGCGCAACTGTCCAGCCTGAACCCGCCCGCGCCCACCGCCCCTGCGAACGGGTGCCTGCATCCACGATGGGAAATGAAGCTAGTTACCCGACGGAGATGTGTTCCCACTTCAACCACGATGAAATTAAAAGGCTGAGCAAGAGGTTTAAGAAGCTGGACTTGGACTGTTCGGGCTCTCTGAGCGTGGACGAGTTCTTGTCCCTGCCCGAGCTGCGGCAGAACCCGTTGGTGCAGCGAGTGATCGACGTCTTCGACACCGACGGCAATGGAGAGGTGGACTTTGAGGAGTTCGTCGTGGGGACCTCCCAGTTCAGCGTCAGGGGGGACGAGGAGCAGAAGTTGAGGTTTGCCTTCAGCATCTACGACATGGATAAAGACGGCTACATTTCCAACGGGGAGCTGTTCCAGGTGCTGAAGATGATGGTGAGGAACAACCTGCAAGACTGGCAGTTACAGCAGATCGTGGACAAAACTATCATCATCCTGGACAGGGATGGCGACGGGAGAATATCCTTCGAGGAATTCAGTGCCGTGGTCGGAAACCTGGAGGTCCACAAGAAGTTGGTGGTAACTGTGTGAGCCTTTTTTTAAGAGCACCACCCACCAACTCTCACTTAACCTGTCTCTTTCAAGATCAGCTCCAGGCAGCCCAGCACCTGTCTCTCTTGACTTATTTGGAAGTGTTTCTCTTTGTGAAGCCACATTGTCTAACGTGAACCTCATGACCAGCTCGGTGTTATTAATTCTTCTCTCAGTGCTTCAGGGTAACACCCCAGAGGAGCGTGGTGGGGAAAGAAAAACAAATGGCTTTTATAAACGTCTTTTGCTTTGCTTTGATCCAGAAACCAAACTATAAAGAGTCAAGAAGAAGTTGAAAACTTCAAAAATAAGAATATATACACTTCTTTGCCTCTACTTCTCATGCTTGTATATGGAGAAAACTGCACAATTTCAGTCAGGTGTTAGGTGAACTACTTTCATTTATCTGTGGTATCCAGGTATTTTTTGACAGATTGTTAACTTCCTATTGTGGCAACAGGAATAAATATATTTATCTTGGCTGAGCACCTTTTAAGCAGCTCTCTCTGGACAGGGAAAGCCCATCCTTCCCTTTCCCAGGCTGCAGCCCCCTTCCCATCTTCATCCAGAAATTCCTGAACATGTCTGAAGGGCTCCTCCTGTCTCATTGTTCCAGCTCCTGCCCAGAGGCTGGTCTCAGGGCTCTTGCAAGAAATACTAACCCTGGACTGAATGCCCAGCCCAACTATCAGCCTCAGTGGTGGTCAGTCTTTCAGGATGGGTGACCCGCCCCCAATATTAAGTTTGGTTAAGGTTGCTTCCAGACAGACAGGGCAGGGACCTTCTTAGAAAGCTCTCACCTCCAAAATTCACCACCACCCGCCAACCCCCAATTAAAGGGAAGGGGACAGATTCAGAGTCATTCTTTCCACAAGGCAGAGTCAGTGAAGATCTCAGCTGCAGCAGGCTTCCCCTGGGATGCTGAAGTGGTGTTGCTCCTGGTACTCAAAAGATGAAGAGATGGGCAAACATCTCGGCAGCAGGCAGGGTGAGTGCTGTCTGCACTGACTAAAACTTAGCTTTAAACATAAGACCTGGGGCCTGGCAGGGAAACTGAGAGAAGGGAGGACTTTTCATTCCTCACACCCTAATAAATCTGCAGCCAAAGGGTGTACCAGAGCCTGTTCACACTGGATCAGTGTGTATGCATCTCTTCCTACCCCTGTGTTCAGTGATGTCATGTCGATAGTTTGAAATTGGTTGTGGTGGAACTAGTATATCACAGGAGCAAAAGGTTTTTGTTTTGTTCTGTTGGAGAACCATCGTACCAGTAAATCTACCACTGCCTGTATCCCAGATGTTACCAGCTCTCCAAGGCCCCACTTACTGTCAGTTCTCAGAAAACAAGCTGTCCTTGGTCCCAGCATCTGCCACTTCCCACCAATCCTCTTCCTCAGAGTGGACACTCCCCCTGGTCTCAAAACACCAGGACAATGAGACATACTCTCCCTACACTGGACAAAACTCAGGTGACGTTGCTCAGGATGAGGAAGATCTATTTGAAAGATATTATTATTCCTATGTTTTGAAGAAGACAGTAGCTAGTCTTGAAAAAACAAAAGTAAGAAAAATCCACAATTTTAATTACTGTCAGGGCACCCATCTGCCAAAGGCTCCCCTACTTTTTATTTAGTAGATTATCTTGGAACCACAAAAGATAGGATTCTTTGTCCCCTTAATTCCTGTGCGGTCCTAATGTATTAATGATTAGTAAATGGTACCAACCCTGTAGTGTTATGAGCCATACCCCCCATTGCAGGATAACATCATTCAAAGGTTCAGACACAACTGGGTTTGGATTCATTTACAACTGGGTTTTTATGACAGTCACTTATTAGCTGTGTGAGCATGAGCAAGTTTCTTAACCTCTCAGTGTCCTTTCTCCTAATTAAAACAAGGATCCCTCCTATGGTTATTTAGAGGATTCGAAAAGATAAAACATGGTTGTCTCGGTCAGTAGACCATACGATTCTTGATCTAGGTGTTGTAAGTAGGTGTAGAGCCTACTAAAAAAATAAATAAAAATAAATAAAACATGTAAAGTGCCTAGAACACAATGGGTTCATTCTAATTCCCTTCCATTCCATTCATGTGTGTGTGTGTGTGTGTGTGTGTGTGTGTGTGTATGAAACAGGAGGCCTATTGGTTCTTTTTGAACCCTTACTAAGTACTCAGCCATACCACTCTAAAATTAACTGAATATTTGTGTAATCCTAATCCAGAAAGGAAGCAATGTCATAGTCCTTCCCACCCTCTCATTTGCAGAAGGAACAAAGACTTCTTGACTGGAGAAAGTTAAAATGAAAGACCCTCATTCTGATAAAAAGATCAGGTCAGAGGTTGCCAGAAGCCCCGAAGGAGAGGAAGATGGACGGGTGGAGCACAGGGCATATTTAGGAGTGCAAAACTGTTCTGTATGATACTCTAATGATGAATATATGACATTGCCCATTTTGGAAAACTCCATAAAAGGCACGACACAAAGAGTGGGCCTAATGTAAATGACGCAATTTAGTTAACAATAAACCTATCAAGTTGGTCCATCACTTGAAAGAAATGCACCCCTTGAAGAAGTTACTAACTGAAGCTGTGTAGGCAAGAAGGGATATATGCAAACGTTTTATACTTTCTACACATTTCTGTAAACCTGTTCTTCAAATAGTCTTTTAAAATGTTTTTTAAAAAATAAAAGATTCTCATTCAAGCCCAACCTATTTGATTTTTGTGGAGGAATCTTTGCATGAGGAAAGCGAGCATGGTAGTGTTAGCCAAGAAGGCCTCTCGGAGACATTATTTATGTACTCTGCAATGTGCACATTAAAATACAGAAATTTTAAATTATGACCAAGGGTTTGAAACATGTTGGGTTACATGTTTAAATTTAACAAGAAGAGGAAAAATATTTCAGCTTTTGGACTGGCTAGAATTAACAAGCTAATTGCTCAATCAGTCAGGGCTTTATGGCAATGACCTTGAACTGAGAGCCTGTTCCTAGCTTCAGCAATTGGAAAGATCTGACTGTATAGGTGTTTGGTTGTATGGATATTTGGGAAGAAAGATCACATTCATTTCCAAGTTAGAATACTCTGATTTTTCTGTTAATTGTCAGTTGCCAACAAATCTAGTTCTGTACAGCTTCTTGGGGTGATAATGGTAGTTAACACTTACTGAACACCTGTCCCAGATATTGTTACATTTGTTATATCATTTAGTCATAACAACACTGTGAAGTAGGTGCCATCATTCAGTTTAACAGATGATGCTGTAGAGAGATCTAGAATCTTCTCCAAGGTCTCCCAGCTGGTGAACGGCAAAGCAAGAACCTAAACCAGGCTTTCTGACCCCAAACACTGAGCTTTTTCCACCTCACCGCATTGCCACCTATTTTTTATAGTTCTTGTATTTACCCACTTCAGATATATTTACCCACTTCAGATTATTTCTGATAGTCTTTTTTTGTTTTTGATTTTTTTTTAACATTTATCTTTGAGAGACAGACAGAGAGCAAGTGGGGGAGGGACAGAGAGAGGGAGAAACAGAATCTGAAGCAGGCTCCAGGCTCTGAGCTGTCAACACAGAGCCCGATGCAGGGCTCGAACCCATGAACAACAAGGTCATGACCTGAGCCGAAGTCGGACACTTGTTAACCGACTGAGCCACCCAGACGCCCCTCTGATAGTCTTATTAATGTAATCAAGCCTCAGTTTTCACCAAAGGTATGAACTGTCAAGAAGCAAGCAGCCCCCTCCACTTTCATTCTGCACATTGCAGGCAGTGGGTGGGGAGAGTTAGGCAAGGCAGTCCTTTTTCTTTTCTTTTTTTTTTTTTTTAAGAAAAGATTAAAAAAGTTTAATTTATCGTTTAATTTACATCCAAGTTAGCACATGGTGCAACAATGATTTCAGGAGTAGATTCCTTAATGCCCCTTACCCATTTAGCCTATCCCCCCTCCCACAACCCCTCCAGCAACCCTCTTTATTCTCTATATTTAGGAGTCCTTTAGGTTTTATCCCCCTGTTTTTATATTATTTTTGTTTCCCTTCCCTTATGTTCATCTGTTTTCTCTCTTAAAGTCCTCATGTGAGTGGAGTCATATGATATTTGTCTTTCTCTAATTTCGCTTAGCATAATACCCTCCAGTTACATCTATATAGTTGCAAATGGCAAGATTTCATCCTTTTTGATTGTCAAGTAATACTCCAGTGTGTGTGTGTGTGTGTGTGTGTGTGTGTGTGTGTGTGTGTGTGTGTATACATATATACCACATCTTTATCCGTTCATCTGCCGATGGACATTATGGGCTCTTTCCATACTCTGGCTATTGTCAGTAGCACTGCCATAAACATTGGGGTGCATGTGCCCCTTCAAAACAGCACACCTGTATCCCTTGGATGTATACCTAGTAGTGCAATTGCTGGGTGTAGGGTAGTTCTATTTTTAATCTTTTGAGGAACCTCCATACTGTTTTCCAGAGTGGCTGCACCAGTTTGCATTCCCACCAGCAGTGCAAAAGAGATCCTCTTTCTCCCCATCCTCGCCAACATCTGTTGTTGCCTGAGTTGTTAATGTTTGCCATTCTGACAGCTGTGAGGTGGTATCTCATTGTGGTTTTGATTGTATTTCCCTGATGATGAGTGATGTGGAGCATTTTTTCATGTGTCAGCCATCTAGATGTCTTCTTTGGAGAAGTGTCTATTCATGTCTTTTGCCCATTTCTTCACTGGATTATTCATTTTTTGGGTGTTGAGTTTGAGAAATTCTTTCTAGATTTTGGATACTAGCCCTTTATCTGACATGTCATTTAAGCAAGACAGTCTTAAGTTATCTTCTACCTTCATCTCATTTTGAAAAATAAGTGACAGGATTTAGATTAAACTGATAACAACAACCAATATACTCCGCAGCTGTACAAATCAGTAACAGTATGTTGTTAGGAATCCTATATTAATGAATTGTCTCTGCTCTCTACCATATGTTGTAATCCCAAACCACTAAACACCTCTTTTTTTTAAACACAGGAGAAAATACAGCCTTAGCACTGTTGGTTTATCCTCTTAAGTCTATCATGCTTTAGATACATTCTCAGGGAAAACGCTCAGGAAATTTTTGTGTTGTTTAGTTACAAATTCTCTTCTTCACTTCTCTATGCTATTGATTCTCTCTGTTAGCATGTAGGAGGCCATTGGTACAGCTACTGTGTTTTGTCTACTTTGCATGCCTCAAAAAGGAAGAGGTTTGGGTGTTTTTAAGGGCAAGGTGACATCATAAAAGGCCACTAGACTGAGAATCAGAACTGGACCCCTCTCCTCTCATACTTGCTACTGTAGCTATCCCAAAGGCTGGTGACTGTGTGAAGAGCAGCAAATCATGTGTCAGCTTTAAAGGCATTAGCTGATTCACAATGAAAAAACAGAACACTGAAGGGACACCAGCAGCCAGAAAGCTGCATACAACCTGACAGTTCAGAGGCTTTACATGATGTTTGTCCTCACAAATTTTTAATGTTTGTTTATTTATTTTGAGAGAGCGAGAGAGAGAGAGCTCACAGGCATGCGAGCAGGAGGGAGGCAGAGAAAGAGGGAAAGAGAGAATCCCAAACAGGCTCCACATTGTTAGCACAGAGGCTGACGTGGGGCTCGATCTCACGAGCCATGAGATCATGACCTGAGCCAAAATCAAGACTTGGACACTTAACTGACTGAGCCACCCATGCGTCCCCGTCCTCACGATTTTTTTATTTTCCAATATTTTTAAAATCTGAAAATTTTAAATCAAAGCCCATATCATAAAGGAATGCATGCCACCCTGAGATGAGTGTGAGCTTTCATTGGCTAAGGCACCTCTGAAGCAAGGAGCTGAAATGCAAAGTCTCAACAAAGAGAAAATAACGTGTTCCACTCTTTAGTACAAAAGCTCAGGATGGATTAAAGTGCTCGTTATTTTTCAGAAATACAGCAACTGCTCATAAAACATGTATCCCAACTGATACTCTTGTAACAACAGAAACAATAGAAGAATTTATAATAGTCAAAATAAATGTACCATATAAAATTTCAAACTTCTGTATAATAAAATTTCACAAAACAATGCTAACGGTAAAACTTAAAAATTAGAGAAACATAAATAACATGTTTGGAAAGAGGTTAATAGCTTTTTCTAGTAAAAAGCCTCACCTTGTCTGAAATCTATAATTGGCAAAGGATACAAATACAGTATTCATACAAAAGGAGATAGGAAAAACAAACATCAAAAAATAGTTAGCCTCACTAAATAAATACAAATCAGAACATTTAAAACAGGAAAAAATGATTAATTATGAAACAGGCTTGGGGTGCCTGGGTGGCTCAGTCAGTTGAGCATCCAGTTTCGGCTCAGAGCCTGGAGCCTGCTTCGGATTGTCTCCCTTTTTCTGCCCCTCCCCACTCACACTCTGTCTCTCTCTCACTCTCAAAAATAAATAAACTTAAAAAAAAAAAAAAGAAAGAAAGAAAGAAACAGGCTTGGCAAGAATGTGAGCAATCTGTGCATTGTGGCAACCTTGGGAATGATTTTCTTCACATTTTGTGAGGGCTGTTTCACACACTACAAGGCATCAGAATGGTTATATTCTCTAACCTGTTAATATCACCCATTGCAATATGTATGTCAGAGAAGCACAGACAATTTTTAAATGCTATACACAAATTATTTTTTGTTGCAGCAATATTTATCGTGTATGTATAATGAATAATATTGAAGAAAATCAAACACTTGACAGTTTGAGATTAGTTAAGTCAATTATGATAAATAATAGGTGATAATGTAGAGTCATTAAAATTAATAAAATGACTAAACTCCCATTTTTTAAAAATTGTATTGTTTTTTAAAAAGGATGATTGTTATGTTATGGTTACATAACTCTGGAAAATACATATGTGTATGGTTCATATGCAGTTCAGAAGAGAAAATGAAGAACTGAAAGAAAGTATTTGTAGGGTCGTCTGGCTGGCTCAGTTGGTAGAGCATGAGACTCTTGACCTTGGGTTTGTGAGTTTGAGCCCTGTGAGAAGGAAGGGAGATGATTCATTTTCAGAAAAAGCAAACAAAAGCTGTGCTGTCTAATTAACAGTAGGTTTACAACCTATTGGAAATATATATATATGAAGCTCTCCCTCCCCCATAATGGAGTCCCAAACCCTTGAGCCCTTCACTTCCTGGTTCTTCTTCCCGTCTCTGCTTCACCAGGCTTATTTTCATGGCCTTTGCAATAAGCATGAACCAAAGAACAAAGGGGAGAGGGACCAAAAGTCTCTGCATCACCTCAGGGAATGTACATTTGTTACAATCAGACTACTTTTTGCCTTAGTAGGCATAGGACATAGGTGATGTCTGCATAAGGCTGTAACCTCTGTAGTACTCAGCCAATGAGGAGCCAGGGGAGGGACTTGCAAGCTAGGAGATAGATTGTCTGCTGTAACTGCCCCAAGTGTGCCTGCCCATCAGACACACTCTTGCAAGAACATTGATTAAAGCCTCACTTCACTGTGCTCCTAGTATCCGTGTCCCTCCTTTGATTGGGTCAGTGGCTTATTTCTCACAAGCCCCATGTTGGGCGTAGAGATTACTGAAAAATTAAAAAAAAATTTGTATTTATTTTTGGGAGAGTGCAAGAGGCAGAGGGATAGAGAGAGGGGGACAGAGGGTCCAAAGCAGTGCACTTCACTGACAGGCTGATAGCAGTGAGCCTGATGTGGGGCTTGAACTCACTAACTGAGAGATCATGACCTGACTGGAAGTCAGACACTCAACCAACTGGGCCACCCAGGTGCCCCTAAAATATTTTTTTAACAAGAAAGTATTTGTATAGGAAAAGGATTATGGTTAATCATCTCTAAGTTTTAGAAATATTTTTGAGTTGTTTTAATAATAAATTTAGATTTTCAAAAGACTGCACAATGGAGCTAATGTGGCAAATTGAGCACCAGGTCCAAAGCTGAAAAATGGTTGTCAAAGCCTAGAAGGAACAGGGGCTTGGAAAATGTAAGCAACAGAGAGAGAATTTCTTCAGCAGCATGGGCAGTGCCATGGTGACAGAGCCATTAAGCAGATTCCAGGTTAAAGAAGACAGAGGTAGGGGCTCCTGGGTGGCTCAGTCAGTTAAGCAGCCCAGTTGGGCTCAGGTCATGATCTTGCGGTCTGTGGGTTTGAGCCCGGTGTCAGGCTTTGTGCTGACAGCTCAGACTACCCTCAGAGGGTAGTATGTATAGACGCAACAATGAATCTGCCAAATTTATTGAGCTGCTGTTCTTCTGGTCAAAAGAGTGGGTGGCAAATATATATATATATAAATCAGGTTTTCTAAATTAGAAACAGCATTTGCTTCCTACTCATCTTGCTTCCAAGTATCTAGGAGTCATCCATATTTCAGAAGCTCCACAGCCTTTCTTTTCTTTATACCTCTCACTAAAACCATTTTTCCCCCCACCTACTCCTGTTCTTTTTTTTTTTTTTTAATGTTTATTTTTGAGAGAGAGAGAGTGTGAGTGGGGAGGGGCAGAGAGAGAGGGAAACACAGAATCTGAAGCAGGCTCCACTGTCAGCACAGAGCCTGACACGGGGCTCAAATCCACGAGCCGTGAGATCATAACCTGAGCTTAAGTCAGACATTTAACCGACTGAGCCACCCAGGCACCCCTTTTGTTTTTCTTTAATAAGAACAGGAGTAGGGGCTGTTCTTATGAAAGAAAATCGAAAGGGGCACTTGAGTGGCTCAGTCTGTTAAGCGTCCGACTCGGTTTCAGCTTAGGTCATGATCTCATGGCTTGCGAATTCAAGCCCCACATCTAGGCTAGCTCTGTGCTGACAGTGTGGAGCCTGCTTGGGATTCTCGCTCTCCCTCCCCTGCTTGCTCTTTCTGTCTCTCTCTCAAAAAATAAATTAAAAAAAATTTTTTTAAGAACAACGAACATTATTGTGAACACCAGGATTGGGTTTTGCAGACTCAAAAGAGGAGACCATGCAAAGTTTAAAGCACTAAATCACTGAAATATGAAATGATCTCCCCTGGTTCTTGTAGTTATTTTGCTCTGAGAGAAGCATATTTACAAGGTGTTGGAAATCATGAGAGTAATTATAACTAAGTTTCTTTTCAGATATATACTGTATTTAATAAGCTATTTATTGAGCACCTACTATACACTAAGCTTTTGGAGGCAGAGAAAAGCAAAGCCTCACCCTGTCAGAGAAATCTGCCTAGAACAGGCTCACCCATTCATTTCAGCGTTCTGCATGAGAAATAAAGTCTATATCAAGAGAGATTGTATTTGTACCTCAGAGCTAGAGGAGCTTAATCCTTTAAGCAGTCTGTCAGCTCAGATTCTTTGGTTGCAAGCAACAGATTAATTTAAGCAAGCGGAAAAGAAGAGATTATCAAAAGAATAGCGGGGAACTCGATGTTTTGGAGTAAGAAAGAGAGTAACTGATGATGCCTCTGGAGCCATGGGATTCAAGGGATGTTAGTGGCAGGAAATAGGGGCCTATGCCTTTGAGGCACTGACACTGGAAATGACTCAGCCTCACCCACTTTCGATGCCAAAAGTCTCTGCTTCAAATGCAAATTGGTTTTACCTTGGGTCACATGCTTGGCATTAGGGGACCAAAGAACAGGGAATCTGTGATTGGTAGACCCACCAAAACTACATGAAGGGAATAAAATCAGTACAATATACACAAGCCAGCTAAAATCATTACATTCTGTCTCCAATTTTTTACCTTTTTAATTGTAAATATATTTCCCCCCAGTGAGGTCCCCCAGAGTGATGAATGATGAACACTGGCATTAGAAGTCAGGATGGCAAGTTCTCCAAGGTCTCCGGGCCTGTTTTCTTATCTATCAATTGAGAATATCCATCTCTGTCTTTCCCTTCACAGAATTATTCTAAAAATCTCCTGAGATATACGAAAGTGTTTGGGGTAAAATTTTGTGTACATTTACGTTATTAAAAAAAAAAAGATTCCAGCTTTCATACACTTTCCTCCATTCATTCAAAAAATATTAATTGAACACCTAGCAAATGCTAGGCACTGCTCTAGGCAATTAGTGTATGCTCAGAACAAAATGGGCAAAATCCCTGGCCTCTTAGAGCTTACATTCTACTTGAGGAGCAAAATAGGCAATAAACTAATATATATTATCTCAGTAGGGAAAAAGAACAGCGAGGGGGGATAGGTTGTATCCAGGAAAGAAAGGGGAGAAGGGCAGGATTTGTCTTTTTAAAAAATAAAATTTTTTAATGTTTATTCATTTTTGAGAGACAGAGTGTGAGCAGGGGAGGGGCAGAGAGGGAGAGAGAGACACAGAATCCGCAGCAGGCTCAAGGCTTGGAGCTGTCAGCAGAGAGCCCGACGCAAGGCTCCAACTCACGAACCTCGAGATCATTACCTGAGCCGAAGTCAGATGCTTAACCGGCTGAGCCACCCAGAGGCCCCAAGATTTGCCTTTTTAACCACACGGTTAGGGTAGACTTTACTGATAAATGACATTTGAATAGAGACTTGCAGAAAACGTGGGGAAGGAACAGTATTGATTACTGGCTACAGAGTTATAGGCAGAGAGAACAGAAAACGAAGACCCTCACCTGCTCCGTAGACTTAAAGAAGCATGAGGAAGCCCAAGTAGCTAAGCAGAATGAACAAGTGAGAGAAGGATATGAAGTCAGGAAGTGTGGGCCTAAATCATGGAAGGTCATGTAGACCATTGTAAGGACTCTGATGTTTACTCTATGTGAGATGGAATACTGTCACCACTCATTGAATGACATGGTATTTTGAGGAGGTTAAGCTGAATCTTGTGCAGAAGACAGATTGAGGGGGTCAGGGAATCAAATAGAAGGCTATTTCATTAGGCTAGGTAAGAGAGGATGGTGGCATAGACCAGAGTGGCCGGTGGAGGTGGTGGAAAGCCATCAGACTCTGGGTAAACTTTGAAGGTAGGGTCCACCATATTTACAGCCACCCTAGGAATGGAAGACTAAAGAAAGAGAGGAGTCAAAGATGACTCTAAGGTTTTTGGCCTGAGCAATTTCAAGGATGGAGATTCTTTGATGAGAAAGACTATGAGAAGCAGTTTCCAGTGTGTGTGTGGGGGGGGGGGGGAGTTAGCTTATTTCAACGTGTTAAGTTTGAGGTGTCCATTAGATATCCAAGTAGAGAGACTGAATAGAGAGTTGGGGAAGATGTAAATGTACAAGTCATTGACATATAGGTAGTATTTAAAGCCAAGAGTCTGGATAGGAAAGTGAACGTAGCCAAAGAATCAAAGGCATGCCAACGTTTATGATCAGAAAGGTGGGGAGGAACCAGTAAACAAGACTGAAGTAGAACAAAGGTATCCTTGAAACAGTGAAGAAAATATGTCAAAGAGGATGAAATAATCAATGGTGTCCAACCTGATACATGAATAAGGTGAAAACTGATCTGGCTTTGGCAATGTGGAGGTTATTGATGGCTTTGACAGGAGTCATCGAGGTTATAGGTTGGGACAAAAAGCCTGATTGGAGTGAATCCAAAAGAGAATGAGGACAGAGGACTTGAAAACAAGTATAGACAACTCCTTAGAGGATACAGAAAGTGGTAGTTGTCGTGTGTTGAGAGATGTGCACTGGGGGCTCGGGACTTAGTCACATCTAAGGCAAATGGTGCATGAAATACTTTCAGTGCATTTCCTGCTGGAGGTTTCAGAACTAGTCAGTTATCTAACCAGCTGTCAGATGTTTCAAATGTCCACATCTGAGCAAGATGCAAAGCACAGTTTAGGCAGCAACGAAATTGGTGGTCTTGGCCTCTGTGTATCACTGGGAGCACTGATGGTGTGGGCAGAGACCACTCAGGACATTTGACAGTACAGGCATCTCCCTTTATCTGATTCTAGTCCATTCCTAGAAATATGTTGGCTAGTGAATTTCCAGATGGTGGGAGTCCTTTCCATTGTTTTAAATGAAAAATGAAAAACAAAAACAAAAAAGGACACAAAGCATTCCCACCTCACCCAAAACCCCAGTCAATTTAAATTGTCTAAAGCGGTCTTAGACACGTGTAAATGTTTAATAGCTTAGACATGATGCATGGATTGTTATAAATGACAATCCATCAACGATTTCTGCATAAAATAAAGCATTTAAAATACCGCTTCTTGAAAGCATACTTAGTGGATATTCACGGGTGCTGTATGCGGAGTATGTTTTCCCTCCACAATGCAATGAATTTATACTAACGTAAATACTAAAATAAAATGTTAAAAAAGCATAATAAATACAAATAATATTTAGTAAAATAAAATAAGCAAGCAAGGCAAATTTTTGAGTGGTTACTTATTGATTAAAGAGGTAGCTCAGTGACATCAGATGGCCTAGAACGAGCATGTGAAGGACTAGGTGAAGCCATGAATGCGTGAGATTTGCCCATGGCTAAATCCTAGGACAGTCTTCTCTCTTTGGCACTGGAGCCCCCAGATGTGTGTGGCTGCAAGCTATCAAATGAAGCTTCAGAAGAAGCAATGGGATGAGGAAAACACGAACCTCATGTCTGTTGGCATTGCCTTGCCGTCACTTATGCGGCTGTTGACAACACACCCCTGGGCCCTGACTGCACTTCTGAATGATGTCCATACTCCCGTCACTTGCAACCGCCATCATTTTGTCTGCATTGCTTAAATGTATTGTCAAGATTTGACGTTGAATATCCACTGCTTCTCTTCTTCTTCCTCTGGCCAATGTTAAATGTGAAGTTGAGCAAGTTCCACTTTATTAGAAAGAAATTTTTCGCGTGATATGTGGAGCAGATGCACATAGCTAATGCACAGCACATTCATTCAACATGATCCTGGGAGAAGAACAGCTGAATATCACAACTGCCGCGAGATATCTTATCATTGAGACTCGGACCCAATTTAAACACATTCAGTGATGCTCACAGGAAGATTATAGTGGATTTTCAATTCAGATGGTGGATTTTGAATTAAAATATCTGCAAGTTCTAGGGAATAAATATGAAGAGTTCAGATCACAAGGGATACCTGTAAATGGTGTTCACTTGAAAAGCAGCACAGGCTTTAGCATCAAACAGTCCTGGATCCATAGCCAGTCTCCTTCATTTATTAGCTTGTAAGATCTTGAGTAAGGTAGTTAATCTCTATGAGACTCAGTTTCCTTGAATGTGAAATGGGGATAATAATACTAATAGGGTTATCATAAGATCATAATATGCACATATGATGTCTGGCACACACATTAGACGCCCAATAGATGGTAACTATCTGTTAGTCTATTAAATGTATGTGGGGGTAAACAACAGAAATTAAAAGAAAAATGTGTAAAATAAACTGAATATAGCCTATTTGTTATTGAGGCAATAAGAGGAAAATGAGACCAGTTCTTGTCATGCACAAGAGGGGGAAGTCACGCGTGCAAAGGCAAGATGTGATGTTTCGCCATAAGTTACATTTGTCGCCCTCATCTTGGCAGCAACTTATAAGAAAGCAGTGCCAGTATGTTAAGTGTTTTGCTGAATGTTTGACGATGTTAGTGTTAAAGTTGGAAATGAATTCCGCCATTTTATTCTTCTACCGTAGTAGTAACAACTCATTGAATCCTTATATAATAGCCATACCATACACATTACGACAGGTCCAGCCCAAGGACTATTTTCAGACACATTCATAATCTACTTTCTGGGGGTCAGCGTTATATGGGTGGTCACCACTGGTACAGAGATGTGCCAGGAGAATCCATGGGACCTGTGTAGCTCTCGGGATCTGATACACCTCTTGCCTTTCCTAGACCAGCATTCTTTTATTCCCTAGGGCTGGGCATCTGCCTCAATCTCAGGTGGTCTCCCTAGTCCTGCCTTGTGCTCAAGCTCCTATACGTGGGGCATGCTCTGTGCCCCGGCTCACCTAGAGCCATTACTTCTCCAGGGATTCCAGAAGCTGGCATTCATACAGAGCCATTGCTGCAGGTGCTGTCATGGAAGAAAAGAGACTCCACTGGAGTCTGAAATCCCCAAGCTCTACCTCTGCTGCCCTCAGATGGACTTCCTGGTATACCCAGGAGGCAGACCCATGCCTGAATCACATTTGGCTAGCTATTTCTTCAGGATTGGAGGTAGAAATGGAGAGAATGAAAGAAAGGAAAACCCCTGAAGAGAATGGGAGGAAAAAAAAGGGGCTCCTGGGTTGCTCAGTCGGTTAAGCATCTGACTCTTGATTTGGGCTCAGGTCATGATCTCATTGTCATGGGATCAAGCCCTGCATTGGGCTCCATGCTGGGCATGGAGCCTACTTAGGATTCTGTCTCCCTCTTCCTCTGCCCCTCCCCAACTCACATGCTCTCTCTCAAAAAAAAAAACAAAAAAGAGAGAGAGAGAGAGAGAGAGAGAAAATGGGAGGACACTGACATCAGTCAAGTGAGGTGGTTAAGAGTATAGGCTCTGGAGCCAGACTGCCTGGGTTTGAACCCCAGCTCTAACCTTTGCTAGTTATGTGACCTTGGACAAGTTGCTAAGCTATTTTGTTCCTAAGTACCTACCTCATAGGTTGTTATGAATAGTAAGCAAGCTGCTACAGTGATAAAGTGTTCAGAGCTACGCCTTCCACAATTAACTGCTAAATAATTATTGACGATGACAATGATGGTGATCAAAAGCCCTCAGCAGAGGGATGACACCAGGCTCCTTAGCACTGACATGCTAAGTGGGCCCTGTTTCTCCCTCACAACACACGCCTGCTGCACTCTCCCCCTCAGCCATATTGGTCTGTTTCACAACCTCTTCCACCACTGCACCAGAGGTCACTTCTTTCCCTCTGTTTCTTCTGCCTTCAGAGTGCTTACTTTCCCACCAAGCCTCCACATTCTACCTCTCTTACTTTAATTTTTTTTTTTAACATTTATTTATTTTTGAGACTGAGAGAGACAGAGCATGAGCGGGGGAGGGGCAGAGAGAGAGGGAGACACAGAATCGGAAGCAGGCTCCAGGCTCTGAGCCATCAGCCCAGAGCCTGACGCAGGGCTCGAACTCACGGACCGCGAGATCGTGACCTGAGCCGAAGTTGGACGCTCAACCGACTGAGCCACCCAGGCGCCCCCTACCTCTCTTACTTTAAATCTTATCTCACAAGCCACCTCCTCTACAAAACTGAGGAGACCTGGATCAGCATACGTATCATGGGGTATAAATGTTTGCTTCCTCCCTAGACTCAAGCTGATTAAAGGCAGGGACGTGGGGCGCCTGGGTGGCTCAGTCGGTTAAGCGTCCGACTTTGGCTCAGGTCATGATCTCAGGGTCCGTGAGTTCGAGCCCTGTGTCGGGCTCTGTGCTGACAGCTCAGAGCCTGGAGCCTGTTTCAGATTCTGTGTCTCCCTCTCTCCCTGACCCTCCCCCATTCATGCTCTGTCTCCCTCTGTCTCAAAAATAAAATAAACGTTAAAAAAAATAAAAAACAAACAGGGACATAACCCTCCTGTCTTCATCCCATGGTACTTCAAGAGTGCCTGACACGTAGTAGGCACTCGGTGTGTCAGTCTTTCTTTCTGCAGGATTGACTGTCATCATTGATGTCTGTGACCGAGTAATACCCATTTCATAGAGAATTTGTGAGGATTCTGTTAGATCTCTTATGTAAATCACTTAGCAAAGTGCCTGCCCCATATAGTCGTTGTAACTATTGTTATGTAACTGCTGCTGTTTGGGTTGTACAGCAGAAAGAACCCAGTCTTCGCAGCTAAACAAACATGGAATTATAGAATAGCTCTGCCACTTAAAACCTGAAAGGACTTAAGTTTCTTCAACTGTGAATTGTGGTTTCAATGCCTATCTTAGTGCAAAAAAGTAAGCAATCAGTAAATATTAGGTCCTTCCTTTTTCTCCTCTGTGGCTGTCTAATTTTGTGACCTGCCTGATTTTACTTCACTTCCCTGGTCCCAGGTCCCTCATCTGTAAAATGAGGACATTGAGGGGCGCCTGGGTGGCTCAGTCGTTTAAGTGACCGACTTTGGGTCAGGTCATGATCTCACAGCTTGTGAGTTCAAGCCCCGCATCGGCTCTGTGCTGACAACTCAGCCTGGAGCCTGCTTTGGATTCTGTGTCTCCCTCTCTCTGCCCTTCCCCTGTGCGCGCGCTCTCTCTCTCTCTCTCTCTCTCTTTCTCAAAAATAAACATTAAAAACAATAAATTAAAAAAATAAAAAATGAGGACATTGAACTAGATGATCTCTATGTTCCTGCCAGATCTAAATGTCAAAATTATCGAATTCATCATCTCTTCCCCTTAAACCTTCTCATTCTGTGTCCCTGAGAAAGGTTCTTTCCTTGATAACTGTTCAGTGCTTTAGTTTGTTAAATTGTCTCAATTCTTGGTCTCTCCTGCTCTCTCAGTCTCTCTGTAGTGACTGTGGGGCCTTCCAGACGCAGGAACCATTCATAAAATAGAACTATGTGTGTGCAGCTCCCTGGAAAGTGTGCTGCTCAGGAGCCCTTGGTCCTGGCTGGGTTCCTCTTACAACGTGTAGTATGGTGAAGGCTGCCGAGCTCGCAGGGAGGGATGCTCTCCTACTCTGCTTGGGTCCAAGGAAAAAGTATCTGCATCTTAAAACAACCCTAGGGGTGCCTGGTGGCTCAGTCAGTTGAGCGTCCGACTTCGGCTCAGGTCATGATCTCATAGTTCGTGAGTTCGAGCCCCGCGTCGGGCTCTGTGCTGACAGCTGTCCCTCTCTCTCTGCCCCTCCCCTGCTCACGGTCTGTCCTCCGTCTCATACATAAATAAAGATTAAAAAAAAATTTTTTTTTAAACAAGCCTGGGGCCAGGAGGAGAATCACACTCATGGCCTTTCCTTTCCTGTTCTGCCACAGACTTTGCAAATGGGCATCAAACACTTCTCTGGACTGTTCGTGCTGCTGTGCGTCGGATTTGGTCTGTCCATCTTGACCACCATTGGTGAGCACATAGTGTACAGGCTGCTGCTTCCACGAATCAAGAACAAATCTAGGCTGCAGTACTGGCTCCACACCAGCCAGGTGAGTGCCGCAGGTGTCCTGCTCCAGTATTCTTAACTGTCAGAATTCCCAGTGGTGGGAGAGTCCAGAGCCCCAAGTCAGAACGACAGGTGACAAGTTCCCAAGAGACGTAGGGTGGTCTAGACAGTGTAGAAGATGGAGTTCTTCTATCCCATTAGTTCACTTTCCCCTTGAATTAGCCTATCCCACAACAACCTGTCCTTTCCTATAAACTTCCACTGTTGCTCACATTGGAAGCAACAGAATTGTTTTTAACCTGATTTCACTTAATAGCGACAATCTGAAGAGATGGTGTGAAAGATTTATTTCCTACAGACTCCATTCTAGCTAAAATTGAAACTCATTAAATGAGCTTCGAGTCCCTGTTTCCCTTTAGATGAACCCACTGAGCTCTATTCTGCCCCCATTTTCAATGGTCCCAAAGGGCCAAGTCCACTGGTGCCAAGGCAGAGCCACACAGGATCGAAGGCCGGCCGGGTAAGGCAGACACCAGCACACTCATTCACGGGAGGACTGAAACCGCCAGGCCAACCAGCCCTTCAGGCACATTCCCTTGCACAGTGCCCCCTGAAGGCAGCTGGCACGGAGGGCCAAAGTAGAAGAATCCAAAGGGTACTGAGAATCAGAAGGGGAGAGGGTCTGGCAGCAGCATCAGCTGACCCCGGTGAGGCAGAGGCCCATGGTGCCATCTTGATCTCCTACCAAGGGCTCCCTCAGGGCTCCCTCCAGCCTCCTGAGCCTCATTGGGCTGTCAGGCTGCCCAGATGCCAACCTCTCCGTTGTGTTAACACCATCCCCTCCCCTCCCTCCTTTTTTTTGATAAGTCACTGTCATTGGTTTCCTCACTTGGAACCCTGTTCTTCCTGCTTCATCTTGGAAAGTATTTGGTCTCCTCAGGAGAACTCCACAGACAGGTTACCTTCATTGTGTGCTAACGTGACTGGCTTCATTCATTCTGAATGCTTGCCTGCTTTGTTTTGGCTGGCAAGAAGTTCAGACTTAAGTTTCTGACTCACCTTTAGCAATTCCACAAGGCCTTTAGCCACACACGTTGTGACAGCTCTTCTTTCTGTCACATACCTTTTTACAACCCAGAGCGTTTTTTTTTTTTAGTTTTTTTAAATCTTTATTATTTTTGAGAGAGAGAGAGAGAATGAGCAGGGGAGGGGCAGAGAGAGAGGGAGACACAGAATCCGAAGCAGGCGCCAGGCTCTGAGCTGGTAGCACAGGGCCCGATGCGGGGCTCAAACTCACGAACCGCGAGATCAGGACCTGAATTGAAGTCGGATACTCAACCGACTGAGCCACCCTGGTGCCCCCAACCCAGAGTGTTTCTAAGCTACCTATCAAATTACTTTTTTCCCTCCAGGTAGAATAACAACTTAGAATTTGGTTCTTTTGAGATTTAGGGCTGAAGGTTGTTGATCTGTTTTGGGGCATCCCTGGAAATGTGTTTAAAGAGGCTAAAATATTAGTAACAACGAGATACACTGTTGAATCTCAGGAGGTACTTTGTCCCAGACGGTGTGTTTCTAATGCGTGAATCTGTTCTTTCTGCCAGAGATTACATAGAGCACTCAACACATCATTTGTAGAGGAAAAGCAGCAGCGTTTCAAGACTAAACGTGTGGAAAAAAGGTAAGAGACCAGCGCCAGGTGTCTTTATGTTGGTTAAAATAAAAGTGGAGAGATGTTGGGGTGTCTGGGTGGCTCAGTAGGTGAAGCATCCAACTTTGGCTCAAGTCATGATCTCATGGTTCGTGAGCTTGAGCCCCATGTCAGGCTCTGTGCTGACAGTGAGGAGCTTGGAGTCTGCTTCGTACTCTGTATCTCCCTCCCTGTCTCTCTGCCCCTCTCCCACTTGTGCGCCTGCTCTCTCTCTCTGTCTCTCTCAAACATTTAAAAAAATTTCTAAAAGATAATAAAAGTGGAGAGGTGTAACTGAGACTCCCTGCTCCAAGGGGAAATAATGTATAAATAATTCAGATCAAATCAGGACCAAGTTAATGATAGCACCCTCAGTAAAAGTATATGTGATTTCAAACAGAAATAGAACAGAGAATAAAAAATATATCTGTACGTACATGGACACTGAAATGCAGTACAGGCAATATATGTCATGGTTAGCAATGAGGCTGTGGTCTCTAAAGTCAAGCATCTGGATCCAAAACCTGTCACAGACACTTGCTATACATGTGGCCTTGAGCAAGTTACTTATTTAACCTCTTTGTGCCTCAGTGTCCTCATTTGTGATTGTGATAAAAGCAGTACCTACTTTACCTAGAGATGCTGTAAAAATTAAATAACACATGTAAAGCCCTGAAAACAAAGCCATTTTAGCTCTTGTTATCATGCACAGAGTACACATAAGACTTAATTCAGGAGTACTGCAGGCAATTCGTTTCACACAGTATTGCCTTTCTGGCATGGTTCTGCTCCCTACTCCTTTCCAGCACTCCTAGGAATATTTGAAATATGCAACAGACGTGTTCTGCTTAATCCATTTCCTGGCACTCTTCCTACAAACTCCCTAGAAAAAGCGTCTCATTAGTAGGAAGTAAAAAGCATTAAATGCATAGATGACATCTGAAAACCGAAGCTTCACACCTTCCCCACATCCAGCCTGGGAATGGCTGTTGTGGCTGAAGATGCCGGTAACATTTGGCCCAGCTCCTGGCTGGCCTCTGCTGCTTGCTGCCTGGGGCGGCCCACCTCCTTCTTTCTCAGGCCCAGAGGCCTCAGTTCAGGGCACCCCCTCCAGGCAGCTCTGGGGCAGAGCTTCAGCTCAAAGTTCAGCTTTCTGGGTAATTTTGAAATCTGCCACTCAGGCTTCTCATAATAGCAGAGAAGGAAAAAGGGGTGAAAAAGCATGATTTTTTTTCATCGTTTGTACCTCCTCTGGGACTGCTGCCATCCCATTGTCTCCAGGTTGCATCTAGCTTGTCAGAATCCTTTCCGTTATCTCTCGGAGCCCCTCTTTCCACCCTCCCACCCTCTCAGTCTGTGGTATTCCTGGATCATATTGCAGCCCTGTCAGTGACAAGCTGTAGACTAATCAGGTCACAGCTGTTCTATGTCATGTTCCATAGGCTTTTTTTTCTGTAATTATTAACACAAATTTTTTAACCAGGGGGACACAAGAAGACATAGCAGCAAAGACCTTATCTCATGACAAAGCATTTGTTTACCAGCCACAATAGAAACAGGAAGCCCAGTGATCCCATTTCCAACCATGATGTGATCCCTAATCACCTCTCTCACACCTCAGTTGAGAACCAAATGTGTCTTCCACTCAATGGATCCATTTTTCTTGGCAGATTCCCTTTTGGAGCCCCTTATTTTGAGGAGCTAAGACAAAACATGCCCTCATGGCCTATCCTGGGCCCACGCCCGCGGTGCCGCCTCCCTACAGCCCGACACCCGGCTGTACGTAACCTTTCAGATGCCGTGAGTGTTTGAGGTCCCCCCAGCTGTCACGTCTCCTCGGAATAGTCTCATGGAGTACTGAACTTCAGTGTTACATAATTGGTCTGTGGAAGCTCGTTTTGCTCATTTTTAGTGTCAAATGCAGTTCACCCACAGGTCACATTACACTCTGAGGCTGAGGAAGGTTCAGTACAAAACATAACCTAAACCCTGTAGAGGCTTCCAATTAGACACCAGTATCTGTCATCTTCTATTCATAGGGAGCCCAGAGCCACATGTCGATTACCAGGGCACTTGTAAATGCTGGCAACCAGCCTTTGTCATGGAAGCCAGCTTTTGCTTATTCTTCCGTATTATATATACTCCCAGATATCTGTACAAAGCTCTGGAGAAAACCATAGGGGCTATCTCCACTTACCTGATTTCTGTGGTTGCCCAGACATACCAGGAGAATTTGCAGACACCCTTCTCCTAGGTTTTCCTTAGGAATCATTCTGTGGTCCCAGAGTTAGGTCTGTTGGGTTGAAAACTTTTTCCCTCTTTTCTTGGAAGAATATCTATGCAAATGCCTGTGTCTGCTACACCGTGGCGTCCCTCCAGTGTGCCCCATATTTATTGAATAAAACAATAAATTAGTGGGTGAATGCAGATGAGTGTGGCCCCGAGGACCGGGGATGGTGGATTGTGTGTGTACCTGCTGGAGAATAAAGATTTGAGTTAAAAAAGAAAGATAGGTGAACGAATTACTAACATGGGGATTTGAGGAAAGGCTTAAAGTAGATGTTGTTCCTTTTCTATTTAAAGCAGAGAAAAAAAGTAGATATTGCAAGAGACTATGCCTAGTCTTTGGTTTATTGAACCTGGGATTTCATGTAAGTTTTGGTTTATACTTCACCCCACTGGGTCTCCAATACACCCCCATTTCCCCTTTCTCCTCACCCCCAGATACACAAAAACTGTAAACTAGATGAGACGGTCTTGAAATTTCTCAAATTCAATTGGAAAAGATTTGAAGGAAAAATTCAAGGGAACCGTAGAGCTGAAAATAAAATTGTAACTGCACATCTGATCTAGGTGTAAAGCCAGTGGAGCTGTTTCACAGCCCAGGACCCATGAAAGCTAAGCTCTGGTGCCACCTGCTCATTGATAGGAGACTTAGATGATGAGAAATGTAAAGGAACCGCAGGGTAGTTTGGAATGTATTTTGATGGCTTGGGGCACGTATCTTATTTTTTGCTGTGTAAGAAAATTATCTAATAACTTTTTTACAACAACAGCAAGTTGCTTAGTAATCTGTGGGTCAGCTGTGCAGTTTCCTGATCTGGGCCAGACTTGGTTGAGCTTGGCTACATTTGCTCATATGTCTGCAGCCAGCTTGTGGGGAGGGGAAAAGCAGCTAAGCTGGCTGGTCTATGGCCTTGGCTGGGTCAACTGAGAAGACTGGGGGCTCTCTGCACATGATCTGTTAGATCAGCAGACTAGTCTGGACTTGTTCCCACTGTAGCAGCAGGGTCTGAGAGGGACCCTCAGTGAAGGTGCACGAGGCTTCTTAAAAAGTTTAGGCTTGGAACTGCCACGTGCCACTTCTGCTATTTTCTGTTGCCAAAACAAGTCATGAAACCAGACTACATTCGAGGGGGAGGGAAAGCCAGACTTCCCCCATGCCCTTGAATCCCCCTTGATAAAGATGAGCTGCAAAGTCACATTAGAGAGGGACATGGATGGAAAGGAGGAACAAAGGATTGTGACCATTTCTGCAGTCTACCACAGGGCAAGATGAAGCAGAATCATCCTATTAAGCCCTTGTGTTTCTGTTCTCATCCATGTAACTGAATCAAGACTTTATTACCCCTCCCTGTTCCCCTGCCTCTGGAGGTCCTCCCCTTCTTCTGGAAAGTAAGAATCCAGAAATAAAGTCTTGATTCAGTTACATGGATGGGAACAAAAACACAAGGACTTTATAATAGAGTGTTTCTACTTAGGTTTGCCCTGTGGTAGATTGCAAAAGTGGTCATAACCCTCCTCTTCCCCGCCGCCGTCCTCCTCCCCGGCTAGAAGAAATCAGAAGCTATCCTGCTTAGGGCTCCAGTCTGTTCTTGAAGCAAGAAACTCTTCTCATTGCATCTGTCAGTGGATTTCAGGCACCACATCCCCCTCCTCTTGTGCCTGTCCGACAGTAACTCTTCCTGTGTACAGCCATCTCTCTGAGATGGGGTAGTTGCTTTGATGGAAGCCTAAAGGAGGATGGTGAATCTATTTCTATTGACTTTCTTTATTCCGGCAAGAATTTGAGGCTTTCTTGGGGTTTCTTTTTAAGCTTCAGACACGAGCTGTCATTCTCAGCCCATGTAAAGTGATCCCTATAATGGAAAACTTTTTGCTGAAACCTGCAGCTTGTATGTTTTTATTCCCCTCAAACTCAAGTAGTAAACATCAGAGTAGTCCTGTGGGACTAAGGATGAGCCGTTTTATAGTATCGCTGCTTCGAGTCCAACAGATTCTCCCTTTTCCTAAAGCACCATCTTTATGGCCAGAGAATGTTTCAAGGCACTGCTGCTCTCTGAGCCTCACCAGCAGGAAGGGAATGGAAAGACATCCAAGGTACTTCAAAAAATATGCCACACCCTGGTCCATCAGCCCTCCAGATGACACACCCATTCCGAGTTGGTAAGACCTTGATCTGCAGTTGAAAAAGAACTGTATTGACTCTTTTTGTCCCTGTGCCACTCCAGCAGGAGTCTGTCCCTGGCTTTGTGGCTTCACCTCTGAATGCATAACCAGCTCCACGGCTGCAGTTTGAAATGGCCAACAGTCGGGGGACAGCACTCTAAGAGCTGCAGAACGGAAGGTAAATCTGATGTGTCTTTGTTTCCTAGGTCCAATGTGGGACCCCATCAGCATTCCAGTGTGTGGAATACTTCCAGTCTGAGTCATGACAACCGACGGAAATACATCTTTAGTGACGAAGGAGGACAAAACCAGCTGGGCATCCAGGCCCACCAGGACATCCCACTCCCTCCGAGAAGAAGAGAGCTCCCTGCCTCGCTGACCACCAATGGAAAGGCGGACTCCGTAAATGGAGCTCGGAACTCAGTGATGCAGGAACTCTCAGAGCTCGAGAAGCAGATTCAGGTGATACGGCAGGAGCTGCAGCTGGCTGTGAGCAGGAAAACGGAGCTGGAAGAGTATCAAAGGACAAACCGGACTTGTGAGTCCTAGGTGACCATGCTGCTCCCCTTCTCAGTTCCTGGCATTCCTCTGAGCCCTTGAGACACTTTGTAATGCTCTTTTGTAACTACGGACACAAGTGTTTGGAAGGTGAGGTCTAAGTCTTCTTAGAGGTCAAGTCTGCTCATCCCATGGCCTAAAACGCAACCACAGCTCTTCAGAAGCTGACTCTCTAGCTCTCCAGGGTAGGGGTATTTCAAGAGCAGGGATCATAAATTAGTCAGGAGTAAACTGCGTGGTAAAGGGTCTGTAAATGACCGGGCAACCCCAGCTCCTGAAAATCTTTTCATCAGGTGCCACACACATAGTTCTGGGTTTTAGCCCTTTCTCTGCCCTAACACCACCAGGAGATAAAACTGTTCCTCATACCTGGTTTTAATCTTAGTATAGAACAGGATTATCCAGGGTTGGGGCTTTTGATACAAGTCTCCCATCTACATTTGTTCCTGCATTCTGAATGTAGAGCCAGATAAGGGCAAGAGAAACTTAGGGCAGTGAGGCGGGTATGTAAAACATTAAGTGAACTCATTAGCATCACAGCAGACCAAGGACTGACTGGATCAGGCAACAGCCATGTTTTTGAGAGGGTCCTGGATCTCCGACACCATCCTGACCCACATTTAGTAGGACTATGAAAGGGGAGAGGGAGGTGGTGAGTGAGTGGGAACAGGACAGACAGAAGAGGTGAGTACATTAAAAATGTACACCATGCTGAAGAACAAAAGCTCCAGGCCAGAAAAGCTCTTTGGCTAAGGAATGAATAGGACTGTACTTCCAATCTAAGCATCTCCACTAGAGTGTGCCTTTTATAAAGAAAAGCAAAGCACGGATGTGGCCTTAGGATGATACTGGAATATCCCTGCTTATTGCCTGTACAGGACATGTGAGCTGGCACTGTGGGTGAAGTGAAAATGCTCTGCAAACCACATTCCAGGCCATTTTCAAATCAGCACTTGCCTCAGCTCTAGGAATCCCAAAATCAAACCTCCCCTGCAAACACCAAGCTTTACCATTTGGGACTGTCCCCTGTGTTGTCCAGAGCTATATTGGTCACTACCAAGTCCGTCTCCCAGCCCCGTACCCACTCATGCCTGAGGGGCTGTGACCAGGTGTGGTCCCTCCCTTCTCCCCCAGGCCCCACCCAATGCCCCGAGAAAGTGATACCAGTACCCTGGCTTCCCCCCGTGCCGGCATCCTTGTCCTGGTTGCCATGATGTGGACATGCGTGCAGGAAGGGAAAGTCCTGGCCAACTATGGAACATCAGTTCCCAGGGCTAGCGTAAGTAGGAAGCATCTAGGAACCCATTAGAACGTGATTGCCAGGGCCTTCCCCAGCAGATGGGGTGAGCTGGGGAGTCTGGAGGGGAGCTCAGAGACCTACTCCTTAACAAACTCTCCCAGGTGATTGACAGGTGTGATCCAACAATTACTTTTTAAGAAACACTTCAAGAAGTATGGCTGCTCCAGGCCTGGGGAGAAGTAAGAGCCTTTCTGAGTTTATGTTGCAGCACACAGCTGCTGACTGACCTTCCATACAGCCACTTCCACCCCAGGGCACCATTCAGGACTAGACTTCTTTACTTACCAGTTATTTTGCTCCGCCCTCATAGCAAATGGAACGCCCACAATGAATTCACAGCACTGTCCCAAAGCACTGTGCTCTAACAGCTGCACATCATTGGAAAGGCTCCTCAATCACAAAATTTCTCCTGTGTTTCTGCCAAGCACTACCCAGTCCCGAGGGAAAGATAATTCCTTAAGCTGTAATTAGATAACACTTTAGTTAATTGTCCGAGAAAGCCCTGGGGTGGATGTAGGCACAGAGATACTGATGAGAGAGGTGGGAAGGGTCGACTTGGACTTCAGCCTCACAGATGAAACAGAACGGGGAGCCCTGGAAACAGAAAGGACAATTCTGCCTTGAAATGCCCTATCCTCCCATGTTCTCGCCCCAGGCCCAGAAATAGGTTTGCAACTGTCTTTGGAAAATTATACCAGGTAGCCATCCCTACCCATCTGCAACAGCTGATGATGCTGTAGACTCTTGCCATCATGCTCTGCGCTCCCCAAACCTCTGCGCGGCCTGGAAGGCTGATGTACAGGTGTACCTCAACTCACGTAACAGCCATGCTCCTAATGTACATAGACATTTTTATAACTCAGCTCATATTCTGACTGTACTTGAGAAGCTGGCTATTTAAAGGAACCCAGAGGTGAATTCTTTTGTAAAAAATCCTTTTGTAATGCAATTATCCCCTAACGTATCTGTTTTGTAAGTTTGGATTTTTGTATAACAGGTTTACCTTAAGCTTCTCTCCTGGGGCGTTCTGAGCAGTGGTAACATGCCAGACGGCCCTGCCTATCCACAAAGTAGATGGCCAGTGCACAGCTTCTCGAATATCTTCTGAGGAACTTCTTGGCCAAAATGGTGGCCAGGATGCGGCAAGCAGCAGCAGGGGCTGAAAGCAGACTTACTGCTGTCCGCATTGCTTAAAATGCTTCCATTTTCTGGATAAAAAGAAACAGCGTAATTGCTTGTGGTGAGATGAAGCTGTCTTAAGTAGCAATGATTGTTTTTATCGGTAGTAATTGAACAGTGTTTTGCAATGTGTGAAACAGTGTGTTATGTTTTATAGAGTTCATGAAATGGAGGGTCCTTTGAAAACCCTCCTTTCTGTTCTCCACCTCTGTTCTTTCAGCTCCCCTTAGGCTCAAAAACCACAAAGATCAAAATCTTCAGGGGGAGGGTGGTATTTTACTAAGGAAAAAAGATCAGGGATGCTACCTTGCCTCCTCTTCTGGGCTTCTGTTTCATGAGATCAGGAAGGCCCGTTCTTTTCCAATCCAAGCTCTGGTGTGGTGAAACCTGGAACCTGACAGCCTGATTGTGTTACACACCCCATCCTGTGTCCCAAGGGAAATTCCTCTGGCACAGGAAGCACACAGTCAAGTACGACGGGGTGATCAGGAACTGGGGTGATCAGGAACTGATAGGGCTACACTTTGGTTCCTGTCAATAAGGGCCCCAGAGTGTGGATGCCTCGAGGTGGAGAGGCAAGGGGATCCTTCCAGCCCTTAAAGAGGAGTTGGAAGAATGGGAAGACAAGTGAGGCAGCCACAGGGATACAACCAGTTGAGCTCTTCAACATGCCTGGAGGGGACTCTCCATTATTCATGGATCCTGCTGTTGCACAAGCCCTAGCTGGGAGCTTCCGCTTCTGTGCCAACCAGAGCAGCCATCAAGTAAAACTGAGGCGTGTCTTCCAGGCTGGGGGCTTCCAGTGTTGGTGCTGGGTCCAACAAAGTCTTGGCACTAATACGCACGTCCTAGGTGTGGATAAAGAATGAAGGGGAAAGAAAGTACTTTAGAGCCTCTCTTCCTCCCAACTCATTTTTGATAGGCAAACCAGAAAATCCAGTAGTCATGGAAAGAACCGCTTCACGACCTGCTCTGTTGAGTTGTTCCTTTCTTCACCAACACCACCCATCTAATCCAGGACTCCTTCACTTTTTCAGTTTAGTCCCCAATCGTTTTATGAAAATAACGTATTTAGAAGTATTTTCTTAAGGTTTGTAAAGAGTGTTTGCATTGTGTCTTCATTGTACTGTGTGTGCGCAATCGCTCCGCTCCAGGAAGAATTGAAATGCTGTCTCGTGAGCATGAAGTGAACAGGCTGTTTTGCTCCAGCCACTTTTCTTGTACAATCATGTGGATGGACTAGATGTCCTCAGGTCTTTTCCATCTTCAGTTTCTATGACTGTGGAATAAATGTTCAGATAGAAACTTCATTTTCCAATGTACTGCTGGCATTATCTTTGGGGATTCAAATACGGGCATGGTACCAGCCCCTTCCTCATAGGAGACCCAATCATGCTGTGATTTATACATTTACTTAGTTGAGATAACATGGTCCCAAAACATACTGAGAAAACTCAGAGCCCAGGCATCACAAAGTAGAATCGAAGGGACTTCGTCTGAAAGACATTCTAGGAAAATCCACAACATTGAGAGATCTCTAAAAAATTCTGCCCGGACCACCCTCATGTGGTAATTCAACAGCCTTCTACTTGTTCAACAGCCAAGTGCTAGAGACACAGCAGTGAAGAAGATGGGCATGCTCTCTAAGCTCGAAGACCTTCTCATAATCTGCCCTTTTCCCTACCTATGAACAGACAATACTGTCATAGCTAACATTTACTGAGCACTTATTTAATCTTCGTTAGAACCCCATGGCACAGGTTCTCTAGACCTAGTCTAAAGTAGATAAACTCCATGGGGCCCCTGGGTGGCTCAGTTGGTTAAGCGCCCGACTTCGGCTCAGGTCATGATCTCACGGTTCGTGGGTTCAAGCCCTGCATCGGGCTCTCTGCCCCTCCCCCACTCATGCTGTGTTTCTGTCTCAAAAATAAACATAAAAAAACAAAGTAAACTCCATTTTACAGATGGCAAAACTACAACTCAGGGCATTATGGAAGTTGCCCAAGGTCACACAGCTAGTGAGAGTAGTGGCAGGATGAGACGGACACACAGGTGGTACAATTCCAGAACAGCCATTGTCCATTGCCAGGATTCTGATCATTGCCTTACAACTCCTCTCCTTCCTCCAACCCCCCTTCAGTCTGCCACAGCTCCCCCAGCCCCTGCCTCAGCCTGGTCCTCAGCTCCACAGACAAGGAAGCCAATGCACGACCTGCACCACTGAACTCAACACTGTAGTCCCCGAGGCTCACAGAAACAGCTGTTTTAGGCATCTCTGGCTTTCTGGCCCAACTGAGAACTGGTACAAATACAGCTGAAAATCAGGCAGCAGTCCCACAGTCTCAGGCACTCTGCAGTTTGTGACACACCCCGCACTTTTCGTGGCTGGCAACCTTGCCATCATGAACCTGCTAGCAGGATGCATTCTTCACACACATTCTTTGGGAATATAACCAAGTTGAATATCATACAAATACAAATCTATGGCAATCTAATTCAACCACCAGCTTACCCAAGGTTGTTTTGCATCATTCAGTCATTCATTGGATACGTATTTTGAGCCAGATGTTGTGCTAGCTGCTGGAAAGAGAAAGATAAACAGATTCTGACCCCACAGAGCTCAGTCCAGTGGGGAGATACAAACTGGCAAAACAATGTGGCGTATATTCTGATAAATGCACATCAGGTACTATGGAGACAAGAACACTTACCGTGTGTGTGTGTGTGTGTGTGTGTGTGTGTGTGTGTGTGTGTGTGTAAAGCAGAGAGGAAGCAAGCACTCTCCCATCTCTTGTTAGGGCACTAATCCCAGCATGAGAGTTCAACACCAAGACCTAATTACCTCCCCCAAACCCCATATCCAGATACCATCACATTGAGGATTAGGGTTTTAATACACGCATTTTGGGGGTACACATTCAGTCCACAGCAGAGACCTAGCTAAGACTTTTTTAATGTTAGCGTATTTAAAACTTTGTCTTCCTTGGGGCACCTGGGTGGTTATCAGCTAAGCGTCCGACTCTTCGATTTCAGTTCAGGTCATGATCTCATCGTTTATGGGATCAAGCCCCACACTGGACTCTGTGCTGTGAGCATGGGATTCTCTCTCCCTCTCTCTCTCTCTGCTCTTTCCCCACTTGTGCGCACTCTCGCTCTCTCAAACTTAAAAAAAAAAAAAATATGCTAGGTTCGTGTATGTCTTCAAAAAGACTAAGACGACTCAAAGTATTTTAAGTTATTATCTTCCTGATAACATGCACTCTTATTTGTACAGGTCTCCACTTAGGGTAAAAGAAAACAGAGGTCTGATTGCCACATTTTGATTCTGCTGTTACTACTAAACTGAGTGGCCCTGGGACCGGTTTCCTCCTCTTTAAAATAAGGACATGGTTTATTTAAAGTTCCTTTCAGCTCCCACATCCTATCTTTCCAATCATTCTACCCCATAGAGTTTAGTAACCTGGAATCCTCAGAGCATAGCATTATTTTATTAATGCAAATGTACTGCTTCCAACTTTATCTATAATTTCCCTCAAAACAAGACTAAACCTACAAAAGACACCCTAGCTATCATGGGGTTGTCTTGAACAGAGGTAGTAGTTTTAGAATTCATAATAATTCCTTTTGTTATCACTACAGAAGGAAATTTAAAATATAGTAATATATTTTAGGAAAATCAAATTTGAAGAGTAACTTCAATATATGAGAAAAAATTGTTTCCACTTGGACGGTGAAAAAACGTGAGTAGGGTTTGAATTACACATTGGGCCAATTCAGCAGACTTCAGAGGACCTGTTAGCAGAAGCAAGGAGCTGAATTAACCTACCACGCGGACCTTCCTGGAGTGCTGTGTGCCAGGCCCTCTGATGGGGACTGGGAACTACGTTAAGACACTGTTCTTGCCATGTCCTTATTTTAGTATCTGAAGTATGCTACAAATAAGACCTTGATATCTACCATTAGGAAGAGACCAAACTTGGGCAGAAACCTCCAGGAAGTAAAGCTCAATTTTTCTTTGTGGTGGGACGATTACAGATCCAGGAAACGTTGAGGTTACTTCTACACCAGGGGTTTCCTACTGTGTAAACAAATCCAACATGCACACCACTCACCAGTGTCTACATCCTCTCAATGTAGCTGTCTTATTGCCTCAAGTCAGGTTTCATGGTTAACAAGTAGTTGAAATTTTTCTGCAGACTCACTGGTACTTGGCTTTGTCTATCAACCGATAGTCCTCAACAAAATTAAAAACCAAAGCGTAAAGGCATTCCACACCAGCAAACGACCATGAAACTGATGACAGCAGCACACAGCTTCCTTCAAGAAGTGAGCATCACCATCCCAGTTAGGTCTAAAAGAAGCCCGATGACCACTTCTCTATTGTCCAGAAGCTCCCCCTGAATCGCCACAATATCAAATCACATTCATTACTCAAGTGACACGCATAGAGTACTACGTGCACAGAACGGCCCTCAAAGGACAAATATGCCTTTGGATCTGGATTGAGATTAAGAAAATAAATAAGGAATCCCAATGGAAATTCATGTACGAATGCCACAACTAGCAGAAATGGCTGAGCACCTTTGAAAAAGATCCCTACAGAAGTTAGAGGGTAAGATGTACAGACACATGCCTTAAAGCAGATCAACCCAGACTTTGGTCCAAATTACCAATTTCAAGATAACAAAGGAAAGTCAAGAAAAAAAAGAGACCATCCCCCATAAGACCTGAAAAAAGAAAAAAGACTCCAGTACTTCTCCAATAATCTTTGAAATTGGCATTCTATTTAGGCATTAAACAAATTGTCTAAAAACTTCCTTATGGATCTACAGCAGTAAGTCTGAACTTCTTTGGGATTTGTGAAGTTTCAAAATTCCTTTGAGAATCTGAAAAAAGCTATGAATAATGTACATACAACACAAAAAAAATTTTGTATACAATTTATGGGTATCCCTGAAGTCCATTCATTGGCCTCGTCTGTAAAAAGAAGACAGACTGTCCAAAAACCACCACCATTTTTGATAATTATCTCAAAATGACTGTAAGAGCTCTCCATGTTGCCAGGACTTCAAACTAGTTGGGACTAGGCACTCCCTGCTCTTCCCAGCTAAAGGACCTTCCCCTAAACCCAGCTTCCCATGGGACTAGTGGTTTCCTCCACAATGTTCCACAGGCTGCAGTCCCCCAATCCTGGGCAGCCAGCTTTCCTAGCCAAGTGTCATAAAGTCAATATCCAAACCCAAACCACCTACTGCCCAATAAAAACACAAACACTAAAGCAAATTGAATCCTGCTTTAATTGAAGCTTATGGAGTATAAAGTCCTACAGAAACATTACAGAGAATCTTCTGGGGAACAGGGATCATAAGAATCCCTGTAGAGAGGCAGATGAGAGTAATTCATGGCTCACCAAGACCTCCCTGTAATCAAGTTCCCAGAGTACCCAGAAGATCTCTTCACCATCTCAGTCCTGTTCCCCATCCTCTCCAATCTTGATTTCATTATAAGATAAAAGGGGCGATTGCATTTGTAATTATTCTGGCCTCAAGAAATTTAAAGACCTTTCAATGAGTAGAACACTCAAAACTTAGATAACTTCAACATGGAAACCAGCTGACCTTAACAAGTTACTTTGTTAGTGAATAGGAAATGAACTGAATCATCCTGGACATAATTTCATTAAGGCTTCAAACCATCCAGGAAAAAGCACAATTATACCATTTTATAATCCGAGTCTACAAAAAGTTTACTACCCAAATCAAGAAATGTTTGTGCCCATGGATAGCTTATTTCTAAAAGATCGCCCTCACTCCCCAAAATAGCCATGTGTCTCCACTCTTCTTGTTCCCTTCTCCATGTCAAGAGTACCAACTTGCTTCTTCAGGAGGAATGAACAATCCACGATTATTTATGCAGTTAAGCCTGAAGAAGAAAATGCTGAAAAATCTAAAAGCAGGAAAGAAACAAGCTGGTGGGGAAGACAAATAAGAGGTTTCTAATTCATTCTAAAACCCAAGACTTGCCTTTACCAGTCCTTTTCCCTGAAGTCATGTAGCTATTAGGGAGGAGAACCTGGACGTAAAGTCTGTGAAGGAAAGGTAGTTGACAGATAAACTGCCCCGTAGGTGACAGTCAAGGTGAGAAGAGGTAGAGGTTTGATGGTTACTGAATAGGTGCCTGTCTAGCCATTCCCTCTTCTTCTCTTGGCTTGGCTCAACCAATGTAGATGCGATGGAAATCATTGGCACCAAATGCAGCGTTACACTTGGGACATTTGCGCTGACGGGTGTCATAGCGTGTCTTCACACACTCAAAGCAAAACACGTGAAAACACTTGGTAAGTACGGCATCCTTTTTACGCATGTTGCAACATGGACAGGTCAGGCGTGCCTAAAAAAAAAGAAGCCAGAATCTGATCAACTATAAAAGTTTAAATGGCTGTCATACGTAAGCAAACAACCAACCAGGAAACCCACTAACCACTGCCAAGAGTGCCACTTCCCCACACACATACAGTAAACCATCCTTGGAGCGCCTGGGTGGCTCAGTTGGTTGAGTGTCCAACCCTTGATTTCAGCTCAGGTCATGATCTCATTGTTCATGAGACTGAGCCCCATGTTGGGCTCTGTGCTTACACCACAGGGCATGCTTGGGATTCTTCCTCTCCCTCTTTCTGCACCCCCCCCCCCCAATCTCTCTCTCAAAATAAATAACTTTAAAATAAATAAATAAAATAAACCATCCTCTGGTTACCTTCATGTAAAGACCAGTATTTATTCTCCCACTCTATTAGCAGGCCACTTCAAGCCTGGACAAAACACAGAGAAATCACTGAGGCAGTTTTCCCTAACCTTGTAATCCTTAATCTCCTCCATCAGGATCTCATCACATTTGGGTACATTGTCTGGTTTCTTTGTGGTCTCCAGCTTCCTTCGAAGTCTAGAGATGTCCTCCTGTGGTAAGACAGCATACCCATTAGACACACTCCCCAAAACCTGCCAATTTTGAGAGAAAATTGCTTCAACTTGAACTTTCTGCTGTGGAAAGAAAGGATTTTCTGCCCTTTTATGTCCAATTATCTTATAGGTATGCAGAGAACTGAACCTAGAACACAAAACCATCATCTTTTGTTCCAGAGCCCAAAACCATAATCTATTAGCAAACCTGAGTTGCACCTATTATCAATTCAGTTCCATAAAAATACAGTCTAAGAACTAAAAAAAAATTAATAACTTGATAAGTCAATTTTAAGGTAATTAGTTTCAAGCTGAAGGTAGACTGGATTAAAATAATTACAGATATATGGATAAGGATAGGAAGTCATCATTAGAATCATTTGACATGCCAGAAATAGAAAAATTATAGAATTTAAAAATCCTCTAATTTGATACACTGCTACTTTACAAATTCACCAATTCATTCATTTAATAAATATTTATTTCATCCCACCATGACAGGCTCTGGGGATATGACAGTGAAGAAAACAGACTTGGTCTCTTCACTCAAGGAACTTACAATCAAATAGGAAACAACACACATTAGACCAATGACTCTTCATAACATGGGTCATTTCAGAGCTCAGGAAACACCTAAAAAGGTGAAATGTAAAGAAAGTATAATCACTCTTACCTGGGCTCGTTTGAAATTGAACATGTCCTTTTCTTTGGTGACACTGTTCTCCACAATCTCATCCTGAAAATCATGTAGCTTCTTCTGAGCCAATTCCAGTTGTGTTTTGAGGTCATCTGCAAGCTGGGCTGCCTCCATCGCCTAGGCAGGACGTACAAATCACATCACTTCATTGCTAGCGAGGCAAAACATTAACCCAGTCCAAGGAGGAAAGTGAACCTGTAATTTCATCAGTGTCCTACTTATTTGCTCCTGAGACCAATCATCACTTTAGATTAGAGTAAAGCAATCATACCTTGCGTTTATTCATCTCTAAGGCTTGAGTCCTAAGACCCAGTTCCTTCTCCCCTGTGCCAATGTTGCTTTGTAACAGATGCTCCTTCTCTTCCAATTTCCTTACTACCTGTAACTGAGCATCAACCTTTGAAGGAAAAAAAAAAAAAAAAATCAGATTTTTAACAAATACGAAAAAAAGTTAACTGACTAGGTGCCGTTAGGCCTACGAAAAGAGTTTGTTAGAAATCTCAAGCCATCACGGTCTTTACCCATGAACCCTTCAAAAAGCATGAAAGACTACAATAATCAAAAGCTTCACTTTTCATGCAAAAAACCAAAAAACAAAAAAAATGCTGTTGATGATTCAAGCAAGAGTCTAAGAAACCACTGAAAATATTCTTCTCCAAATTGCCAATAACAAAGGAAATTACATTTCTAGATATTCATCTCCTTCGGCCATACTAACTCTCCATGCCTGGCGATTCATATTAGACCACATAAACTACAGCTCAAACAAAAGCCCAGGTGTATCGTTTTCAGAATGGCTAGAAGTTCTAAAGTAGTCTTTCTCTTGAAATTCACACACAAAATAGAATAAACACCAAAGGGTAAAAAGTAAAATCACACACCCACGAACCCTCATCCCAACATCCAGAGGTAGTCAGGTAACCAGTGATAGTTCCTCACACAGCCTTCCAGAGAATTTATAAAATACACAGTACATACACACAAAGATGCACACATTTTTAACACAAAAGGAAAGGAAAATAAAACATCAATAACAACATTTTCCGTATTAGCAGATCCACATCTGTTTTAACAGCTATACTGTACTCCTTTGCAGGGATGTATAATTTATTTACCAGAATGCTAACAAAGTACATTAAGTTGGGTTTTTTCTTATTAAAAAAAAATGCCACAATAATCATTCTTTAATGCATGTAGAAAGTGCCCTACTTCAACAGAATTCAGGAAAGCTGAGTTACCTGAGTCTTTAGAGTCAAAACCTGGTCAGCCAGCTCCTCCTTCTCTTCTTTAAGTAACTTGTGGATCTGATTGGACTTAATACGTTCTGACATGAGCTTGAAATTTGCATCATCCTTCTCCCGCAACTGCTGCATTAAACGGATATTCTGCTCCTGCATGTCTTCAAAGGCCTGGCCTGTAACATCCATCTCAGAGAGGAGAGCCTCTTCCTCCTAAAATATGGAGAAAGAGGGGTGCCTGGGTGGCTCAGTCAGTTAAGCATCAGACTCTTGATTTCAGCTCAGGTCACGTTCTCAGGGTCCTGAGATCGAGCCCTGTGTTGGGCTGTGCACTGACAGCATGGAGCCTCTTTGGGATTCTCTCTCTCCCTCTCTCCTTGTCCCTCCCCCACTCACACTCTCTCAAAATAAGCAAATAAAAACTTTAAAAAATTGAATAAATAAGGGGCACCTGGGTGGCTCAGTCCGTTAAGCTTCTGACTTCAGCTGAGGTCATAATCTTGCAATTCATGAGTTCAAGCCCTACATTGGGCTCTCAACTGTCAGCACAAAGTCCACCTCGGATCCTCTGCCCACCCCTCTGTCTGCCCCTCCCCCCACTCAAAAATAAACTCTCTAATAAATACATACATACATAAAACACAGAGAAAGAACCCTTATGTTAATACAATCTTTTAACTCCAAAGAAACGAGCACTGGAAACTAAACTTTCCCAGTATTCGTTAAATAAATTAACCTAGGGGCACCTGGCTGTCTCAGTTGGTATGGTGTGTGACTCTTGATCTCAGTCAGGGTTGTGAGTCTGAGCCCCACGTTGGGTGCAGAGATTACTTAAAATCTTCAGGGGTGCCTGGGTGGCTCATGTGGTTGGGCCACCAGCTCTTGATCTCAGCTCAGGTCTTTATCTCATGGTTTGTGAGATCGACCCCTGCATCGGGCTCTGTGTTGACAACATGAAGCCTGCTTGGGATCATCTCTCTCTCTCTCTTTCTCTCTCTCTCTCTGCCCCTCCCCCCCAGCTTATGCTCACTCACTCTCTCAAAATACATAAACTTAAGAAAAAAAAGGTAGACAAAAACTATACATACTACAATCTAGCAAACTGATCAAGTAGCGGTTGGTTACAAGAACTTCTCTCATGATGAAACATCACATTTTCTCATAGTTTTCCACCACTGTATTGATTTTAACTACAGAGACTTTCCAGTAGTACCACATAACAATCTGACAGGTGAATAACAGTCTCTCAAAATATTTTTCACTTGCATTTGTTATTATAAAACTTTTTTTTTAATGTTTATTTTTGAGACAGAGGGAGACAGAGCGTGAGTGGGGGAGGGGCAGAGAGGGAGACACAGAATCTGAAACAGGCTCCAGGCTCTGAGCACAGAGCCCGACACAGGGCTGGAACTCACAACCCGCGAGATCGTGACCTGAGCCAAAGTCAGACGCTTAACCGACTGAGCCACCGAGGTGCCCCTAATTTGTTATTATAAATGAGACTGGACATCTTTTCAGATGTTGAAGAACTATTTGTATTCTTTTCTCTGAACTAGCCAGATCTTTTGCCTGTTCTTCCACTGGGGTGTTGGGTTTTCTCCTCTATCATTTTTGGAGACTTTTCTATACAGTAGAAAGATAAGCTCTTTTGTGCTAAGAGTCAGAAATCTATTTTCTCTGTTTATCATGTATCTGTTGGCTTTGTTAATAGTGGTTTCTGCCACGTAGAAGTTTCATGGGTTTTCATAAGTCAAAATTATCAATTTTTTTCATATTTTTGACTTTTATTAATAGTTAAAAAGGTCTCTTCCATTCCAAATTTATAAAGGAATTTGTTTTGTTTTAACTCTTATGAATTTCTTTGATATTTTATCTGTGATCCATATGGAAATTACTACAGTATACAGTGTTCAAGTATATATCCAACTTTTTCCCAGTATTATTTTGCTTCTTTCTGCCCTGCCACATTTAGTAGTCTTTCTTTTCCCCCCACTGACTTAAAACTGTATCTTTGGCACATTTTTATGAAATAGCCATGTTACTCTGGTCTATTTCTGGACTGTCTATTCAGTTCCAACAGTCTATTAGTCTCAAGGTACTTTATCTACTGAAACTTCATATTTTTACATCTGATAGAGATAGGAACTGCCACCCATCAACCCCACTGCTTTTCCTAACCTTTCTTGTTTACTTTTCCAGTTTTAAATCACTATTTAAAAAATAATAATAAACATAAACATATATATAATCTGTCTAGTACCAAAATAAAACCAAAAATACTGAAACAAAACCAAAAATTTAGTATTTTTATTGGGATATTAAATTTACACATTAACTTAGGCACGATTAACATTTTTAAGATAAGGTATTCTATATAAAACACAGTATGCCTCTCCACTTGTACTAGAACCTATAGCAGTACAATTTCCTGATAGTTTTTTTCTTAAAAAAGAGCAATGGAGACAAATTGGCAATCAACAGATTTATGAAAAGCCAAAACCCCACTTTTTATAGAATGCATATGGGGAGGCACCTGGGTGGCTCAGTCAATTGAGCATCCAACTTCAGCTCAGGTCATGATCTCACGGTTCGTGGGTTTGAGCCCCATGTCGGGCTCTGCTGTCAGAGCAGAGCCCACTTTGGATCCTCTGTCCCTCTCTCTCTGCCCCTCCCCCACTCACATTCACTCTCTCTCTCTCTCTCTCTCTCTCAAAAATAAACATTACAAAAATTTTGTAATGCATATATGTTCTAATAAAGTTCATCTTCTCAAGGTACTTAATCAAGTCACCACTAAAACCACTTCACTTTGTCATTTTGCTCTTTCTTAGAAACAGTGAAGCTGTTCCTCACAGTGAACATACATTTTTCCATCTTTGGTTATCTTTATTCCTCAAAGTTAATATAATTCCCTGAGACTTAAATATACGTTCATGGTGAGTAGGGGAAAAGTCTCTCCAGTTCTAGGGCCCAGAGGACAACCACAGTTAACATACTGGTTACTTATTTATAACCTATTTGGGGGCATGTTTTTCTTAGTTTCAGATATTTGTAATCATAATGCATATAAAAATTTATATATATATTTTTTCATTAACACTCACTATATCCCTGATTCCAGATCAGCAGAGGAAGGACAGATGCCCCAATAAACCATGTCTGAACAACTGGCTATCCATTTGAAAATAACAGGAAATTTCCTGCCTCACAAATATGTAAAACAAAATAACTGAAGAATGAAAGACTTCAATGTAAAAACAAACATATGTGTAGGGTAAAAGACATTCACAGAAAGAAAAGACTAGAATGAAAGCGCAAATTTCACTGTCAATAACTTAGCTGTCAAGCAACATTTACTGAAAAACCTAACTAACTCAAGAGAGTGCACCCACCTGCTTGGCCATGGCCAGCTTCTTCTGCAGGTACTCTATCTGCTCCTCCACTGCCCGGATCTTCCTCAAGGCATCCTCATCAGCCATTTTCTTATTCTCCTTTTTCTCCTTATCCTCTAGATCCCGGAGTCTTTGCCTCAGGTCTTCCAACTAGAGAAAGTAAGGAATCGCACACACAAAAAGAAGAGGCTATGATACAATGTCAAAGTTCAGTTAATCCTGTGCACAGATGGAGGGCCCCAAACCGGGAAAACCTTGGCCAAACCGGGAAAAGAGACAAAGGGTATCCTAGTGCACCCATCACACTTCACACACTTGTACACGCACCGCTGGTGAGGAGCGCACGTGCACCTTCCTTCGGGATGGTGGCTCTCACCATTTGTTTTTAAGGCCCCCAAATTTTAAGAGAATAAGACACTCTTCCCAAAAATAACCAGAAAAGAGACTCACCGTAACAATGATTTATATGGGAAAGAGGTACTAAAAAGGTCTGAAAAGGTTACTCCTATTCCCAGAAATTCTGATATACCTTACCACCTAGTGAAGAGTACAGAAATCTATTTTATTTTAGATGGTCCCTGAAAGGGAAGAAAATCCTGAGTTTTAAACACTAACTTTAAAGATGAAGAAAGAAACCTATATCCTTCAGAAATGTGAAGGAAAATCCCACAAATGAAGATTTTAACCAGAATGACAGGTAATGGCAGACTAGATTACCTCTGCCTTAGACTTCTTCTCAGCTGCCATTAGCTGAACTTTGTCTCTCTGTTCCTTTGGGGCAGAGCGGTACATATCTAGCAATAGTTTCATCTCCTTTTGGCTCTCCTGTGCCTTCCTATGATGAGGGTGATAGAGGGAGGGGGATGGTGCAATGAGAAAACAAAGGACATCAGAGCAAGGGAATTTTGATTTGAGCAAAATATTTTACAACAGTTCTATGTACACCTTATGTCACAGATCTAAAAGATAAAACTTTCACACAGACCGTCAGGAGACTTGTGGATACACTCAGAAACTACAGAAAAGCAAGCTGGATAATGGAGTCATTTCTCCCTTCACACCACGTTCTCCAACATAAAGTTATAAAATACATGCCGTGGCCCTAATTAAATAGGCAAAATTCTGGTGCCCCACTCTTAGAAACTGAGATTCAGTGGGTCTGTGATGGGGTCCAGGAACATATTTTAAAGAAGTCATCCAGGTGATTCCGATACCACACTTGAAAAAAAAATATCTGCCTTAAAGCAATTAAGAGGAAGGAAGAAAAAAAAGGGGAGAAAACTAGATTTGATAGTGGAGTGATTAGCCATCAGCTGAAGGCTGAAACTTCCATCTCTTACTAAATTATCAGGCCTCTTACCTATACTTTTATATACCAAAGAAGTTCAAATGTTTTGAGCACAGTTGTCATTCAAATCCAAGTATCAATAAAGACACAACCACAACCATTGGGAGGCAAGAAATAACCAGATCTACCAGAGAAAGTATTGGTTATGCAGGAAGAGAAGGAGCAGTATGTGACATTACGTTGGGTGTTTCATTAACCACAAGGTTCGTCTTACCATTTCAATGCCTGCAGGAGTAAACCTAAGAAATCTCTTAAATGACCTGATACATACACAAACCAGCTAACTGCCAGGCAAACAGATCAATATTGCTCAAGTTACAGTGATACAAACTCAACCCAGTATAATTTAAATTAAAATTCATGCCGGCAAGCTGCCAGTAATTAGTTTCAATAATTCTCATGAGTATTACTTAAGTCATGACACACTGCCCCTTAATTTGGAATCATGAAGAATGAGGCTACCGCTGCAGCGTTTACGGAGACCCGACCACTGAACCAGACTACACGGTAGCCCATGCAAGCCATCTGGGCTGTACACTTAATCAAGAACTGAGATCATAATTAACTGTGCATTTAGTTACACCCAAAATATTACAATGATCTGTAAGCCAGGCCATCAACCCAACATTTCATGCGTGATGTCCTAACCTTAGCTTCTGAGTCAGAAACAGATACTTTAAATTCTGTTCTTACTTGAGTTCAATCTTCAATTGTTTGATAACTTCTGCTTCCTTTTTCCTTCCATCATCATGTTTCCCTTTCTCTTTGTCCTTAGCAGAGTCTCTTTCTTTTTCTGACTCTTTTAGTTTCTGCTTCTCTCGTTCTCTCTCCTTTTCCTTCTCCCGCTCTCTTTCTCGCTCCCTCTCTTTCTCCCTCCTTTCTCGTTCTCGCTCTTCCTCATCCCGTTTGGACTTAATTTCGTTGACTTCCTCCTGAGATGCCTTCGATGCAGAGGACTGGGCAGGTAAGTCCTCAGGATCTTGCTTCAGCTCCGTGGGCTCGTCCTTCGGGTCTTCAGTACTAGACTGAGACTGCAGGAGGGCACTGCCGCTACGCAGGCGCGTCTGAAGGACAGAGGCAGAAAGCAGCACATCACCTGTGGCAGCCACACTCCTCTCCTCACTCAAAACCAGCTCTCCAAACTCAACAGCAAATCACACTCATTCTGCACTTCCTGGTTACCTTGTTCAGGTCAGACTGGGCTTCTCTCAACTTCCGCTTATACCTTAGGACCTCCCCTTTCAGCTGGTGATTGTGATTCTGGAGGCTACTGATGAGGTGACGCATCTCCCGGTTTATGGGGCCTTAGATACAGCAACAGCAATGTTAGGAAGAACTCTGATAAGGAAAAAGGCACAAGGATAGAAAGCGCAGTACCCATCAGGGACCTCTGAGAAACTGGGAAAATTACCAAAAGCAAGATTCCTTCTCAGAAGAGGAAAACAAAACTGGCCAATCTTAAAAAACAAACACCCAGGCTGTGAGCCAAAATGAATTACAGTGATTTGATTTAAGGTTCTTTGGGACACCCAAGCTCCATTCATACCAACAAATCCAGGTAACCACATTGTGTTTTTGAAGGAAGGCACTTGCAGCAAACCGCAGGATGGAGCGAGAATAATTGTACCTGCTTGTTCGTTGGCAGCAAGGGTCTGCTCAAACTCTATCCTCAGCATTTCATACTCCTTGCGGACCTGGGCCAGAGTATCTTCCAGCTGGATCACTTCGGTCCTCAGCTTCTTATGAAGACTAACCTCATCTCGCTACACCCAGAAAAAGGACCCAATCAAAAATTCTTATCAAAATGTGAAGACATCACATCCTGTTACTAGGTTTCTTAATTGACCGATCTAAGAAGTAGAAAAGGATCTACTAGAAGGGATTACTCTGAAAAGTTCCAATTCAGTCTATATTTAACAAGCACCAGGCAGCTACAAAGACTGATTTGCAGACTGGCAGGATATTAAAAAAACAAAGGACATGCCTCCTCACTCTGAGAACGTAGTCATTTACTTGGAGTACTAAACAATAAAACAGTACATAAACATATGTAAGGTAAGACATATTAAATTCGATTCTTTTGGCAGACATAGAGTAAAAGACCAACTACTACTAACATTACCTTAACGACTGTGGAAGATACAGAAGCGAACACATGAATAAGCTGCCTTAAAATAAAGCATTCACATTTGCCCTTGCATGTCATAACGGCTTGTACGTTGGCCCTCACATGCTATAAGGGCTTGTAAAGTGAGGCAGCTTCCACCCACTTCTCTCTCCCATGCACAAAAGGCTCTAGCCATTCTACACTATTTTTAAATCTGCTCTTTTCACTGCTGGAAATGCCCTTCTCCTATTTTTTTCTATCAGCAAACTTAAGATTCACACTTCACTTTGGCAAGTGGAATCAGGAAGTCTCCACAGTCAAATGAGATGCTCTGTCTCCTTAATCACTGCCTCTCCTGGCCATGCCTCTGTTGTACCTGCATTCTAATGGACTATACTCTCCCCACCAGGCTGTATGATCTCTCACGGCAGGATGCCCACCATCTAGCAGAGTAAAGACCTATGGCCTGTCTATACATGTTGGCTGGAGGAGCAGTAATTGCTTGCAAGGGGGAAAAATTATAAAATTTATGAGGCAGGAAAGCTGATGCGCAAAAGACAAAGCTGGGCTGCTACCTCGATGAGCTCAACTTGGCGCTGGTGGGTCCCCCTGGTGCCATGCAGCAGGGTCCGGGCCTCGTCCAAGTGCGCTTTCAACTGTAGGCTCTCGTTGTACAGGACGGAGAACTGTGACTGCATACAGCGGTATTCCGGAGTTTCCTTAACTGCCTCTTCCACCGCACTCCGCAATTCCACCTGAGGGGCCCGAAGACAAGTCAGAAGCACAATCTAGCGTCTGTGCCCCACACACGAGACAGGAAACAAAACCTTATAGTGATGTCCTGTGCGACTGAGACAAGCTTTATGAAGATTCTGGATTATATCTCCACTCTTCTAGTTCTGTAAAATCTGCCATCAAATTATCCAGGAGGTAACACCAGGGACCTCTAGTCTCCACCCAAGAATTGTTTTAATTGATATGTGTTTTACACTGTGTGTCAGCCTATACCCAAGGACACTAGAAGAGCTCTCTGAAATCTGTCAGATGTAGAGACACAGAAAACCAGGATGTTTGTTTTTAACACATAATTGAGGATTTCTGTCATTAACTTGTTCTCTGTATTAACAGTCTCTGAGAGATATATTTTGACATTGTATCAAAAATAGTTAGGCTTCTCTTAAGCAATCGTTTGCTTGAATTACCCAAACACTTCAATTAATTTAAGTCAGGTTTTTTTTTTTGTTTTTTCACTTCAAACATCTTTATTCATATATTTACCTAGAAACAAATCAAACTGTAAAAGACACGTGGCTATGACTGAAAGAGGGGTAGGAAGACTCTTAGAATTCGCTTTCTTTCCCCAAGAACCCGGGGACAGAAAATTTTAACAGGCATGTTCAAAAACCAACAGAATCGGTCACTGATCATTTCTCTGCTCTGGCGGCTAGAAATTGCACAGGCAAACAGTATGACCCACATTTGGCAATTCCTAACACGTGAGCAGCCTACCCTACTACAGTATGTACATGCTCCTTGCATATATCTTGTATACAAGCCCCATTTTGTAAACTCCATTTTGGATCATCACCTTAGTTTACCCTACTCCTCATTTTTCTCAACAATTCCTAAGTTAGAGCACTTTGATTCAGTCTATAGATCTTTGGAAGTTGCTTGAAATCCTTTGCAGAGCAAGGCGGGGGGGGGGGGGGGGGGGGCCCAAATAGTAAGTAAGTAAGTAGACCCACCAACAAAACTTACATCTTCCTCTTCCCTCATAAATTATGAGAGCTCACCAGTACATATGTGAGTTGACCAGCAAAATGTTTCATGGTACTGCCTTTCAGAGACGCATCTCCTACCTTCAGCTTTTCATTTTGTGTAGTGACCTCCTCAAAGTCTTGCTGAAGTTTCTCCAGCTCACAGTGACGGTTCTGAGCCAACTCTTTGTTCTCCTCAAGCTCTGCATTCATTTCCTCAAACTGGAGAAAAGAGGAAAATCACAAAATAAGCATAAAAAAGAAAGAATTTTTAAATCATTCCCATTCCTAAGCTTCCACCTTCACTGATCCATTCTTCTAGCAAAACCCCATTGCCTCTTGTAAACCCCTAAGTACCTCGCACAACACCTGACACTAGGTAGGAAATGTGACCTGAGTGAGTCATTGATTTTACCTTCCGGGCATTGATAGTGATTGTGCCACCATAGAGACTGCTCCCCGCTCCATAGACCTTATAACCTTTCGAATTCACCTATAGGAAGGACAAAGATTCTTTAGTGAGAGACCTTAAGATTTTAGTCTGATAACCAAAGCACTTTCAGAAGAGTCCGTTGTGTCCCCAGGTACTACTACCCAAGTCCATCAACCCTTTTTTTTTTTTTTAACATTCATTTTTGAGAGAGACAGAGTACAAGCAGGGGAGGCGCAGAGGGAGACAGATACAGAAGCCGAAGCAGGCTCCAGGACCTGAGCTGTCAGCACAAAGCCCGACGCAGGGCTCGGACCCACAAGATGTGAGATCATGACCTGAGCTGAAGTCGGACACTTAGCCAACTGAGCCACCCAGGTACCCCGAAGTCCGTCCTTTCTCAGTACTCCTTAAAAATGATTCTAGTCTCTAAACTACGACTGAAAGAGCACTTGCCCGTTCTAGGACTTCTGCTAAGTGTCGGTTGAGTCGCTGTTCCCTCTTTCGGATTTTGTCAATATCCCACTGCAGGTCATCGATCATGGACTCCAGGACAGAAACTCGTGACTCAGCTGTCTCCACTTTACTCTGCAACTTGGAGAACTACATCCCAAAGACAGGCATTCAGAAAAATAAAGCCAAAAAAAGACCAAGTTAGGAAAAGAATGCCTTACATCACTACTGGACATCCCAAATCTCACAAAATTAACCCCTGCTTATGGATCATTATAGATAAAACTGAAATAGATGATGCTTTACCCTCTTTCCAATGCATGAGTATAAAAATGAAATCACAGATTCCTTTAACCGTTCTGGGTCAGTTACAATCATGAAGACTGTAAAGGTCTCTGAGAACTCTCACTCTCATAAGGGAAAGACCACTTGGGATGCAACAATTTTTCTATTTCTGAGAAGCACCAGTTCCTTCTATAGACCACAAACCATCAGAAAAGGTGTTATCTTTGAAGAAGCAAATAGTAACTTCTTTGATTTTACCAAATATTTTCAGAGATAAAAATTCAAATATATATTCAGTAGACAGCTATCTTTGCTCCCAACTTTCCCTTTCCACATTCCCACAAATGATAAACCCAAGGGAATGAAAGGAAAATGTCCATTCTCTTTTTTAAGCTGACCCCAGGGAAATCTTGAACCAGACACTCTAAAGATACAAAAACCTGTTTTTCTTTATTTGGGCAACTTTGCACCAGCTAATGCTATTTTTTTTTATTAATTTTATTTTTTTAATTTACATCCAAATTAGTTAGCATATAGTGCAACAATGATTTCAGGAGTAGATTCCTTAATGCCCCTACCCATCTAGCCCATCCCCCCTCCCCAACCCCTCCAGTAACCCTGTTTGTTCTCCATATTTATGAGTCTCTTATGCTTCGTCCCCATCCCTGTTTTTATATTATTTTTGTTTCCCTTCCCTTATGTTCATCTGTTTTGTCTCTAAGTTCTCATATGAGTGAAGTCATATATTTGTCTTTCTCTAATTTCGCTTAGCATAATACCCTCCAGTTCCATCCACGTAGTTGCAAATGGCAAGATTTCATTCTTTTTGATTGCCGAGCAATACTGCATTGTGTATATATATATATATATATATATACACACACACACACCCCACATCTTTATCCATTCACCCATTGATGGACATTTGGGCTCTTTCCATACTTTGGCTATTGTTGATAGTGCTGCTATAAACATTGGGGGTGCATGTGTCCCTTCGAAAGAGTACACCTGTATCCCCTGGATAAATACCTAGCAGTGCAATTGCTGGGTCATAGGGTAGTTCTATTTTTAGTTTTTTGAGGAATCTTCATACTGTTTTCCAGAGTGGCTGCACCAGCTTGCATTCCCACAGCTAACGCTATTTAATACTTTAATTACAATGCTATCACATGCTCGCATTAATCTACACATAACCTTTGTACTGGTTGAAAAATATATCCCCCAAAATCTTTGATATTCCTCCCATCAAGAGGTGGTGGCACTGTCTCCTCCCCGTGAATCTGGGTCAACTTTAGTGACCCAATGAAAATGATGCAGAGGCTACATCTGAAAGGCCATGCAGGTTCTGCTTTATGTTCTTGGGACATTCATTCTCTGGAAGAAGACAGCTGCCATGTAAGAAGACCCACTACCCTGAAACTGCCACGTGGGAGAGGCAACATGCAGATATTCCAGTGAAGAGCCTAAGGTGGGCTCCCACCCAGCTGGCAGGTAATAGCAGCCAGCCACAAGAGCCACTGTGGACATCAGCTCAGTTGAGCAAAGCACTGTCTCTCTCCAGCTTAGTAATGCTAAACGAGATTGGTAAAGGGCCAGAAGAGGTGGACCTTCTCGTTTTGGTTGTACCTAGTTTATACCTTAAACATGACAGAAAGTTATTCTATTTCTCCACTACACTCCAATCTAATTTATAAGCACTGCTATACTCTAACCCTTTTGAAGGCTGATGAGGATCTACACGTATCGATAAACTTCCCAGACGATTCTCATACAAGCAGCCAGCATGGACCCTGGCAATGGAGTTTACAAAACAAGGGCATAATAAAGAACATGGGCTCTGAAGTAAAACAGACCTACATCCGAATCACAGTTCAATTACTTTTAGTCTGTGTGCTCAGAACAGTTACCAACCTCCTTGAATTTGTTCCCTTAAGAGCAAGATAGGAGTTGTCTGACCATCAGAGATAATACTTCATCAAGTGCTTAAGTGCTAGTCACTAAGGAGATGGTAACCACTAACCTACCAATAAGCCAAAGAATTGGGTGGTCAAACTAAAGTAGTCAAATTTCAGCAGAATATCCTTTGAACTAAACCAAAATGATAATCAGGACTGGCAGAAAAATCTTTTAAGGCCTTTTATCACTTTACCTCAATCACTGTGTGTGTGTGTGTGTGTGTGTGGGTGTATGCACACGCGCACACACACACACAAATAAATACCCAAATCTTGACACAGTTTGGTCGTGGCACTATGCGTATCCAAGTTTGGCTGGAAAATCCACATTTCTCAAGCTCCCAGGATACCATCAATATAGTAGTTCGTACTGTCCATTCTCAGATGAATTTCTACCAACCCATTCCTCAGTAACATTGCACATGATCTTTTTTATTTGGGGTAATTCGTTATTTGGGAATTTGGCGCATTGTTTCACAAAACCTCATATGATGGTATTTCTTCTTAAAAACGAACACTGTAGTATCTGTTTAACAGAGGCACAACCAAGAAGTATTCAATTATTTTCTCCCCTTAATCTTTCCTCTTGATTTCTCAGAACTGGTTGCTTTGGCCTGCCCTTCATGCTCTTCAATATAAAAATAGGCTTTCTAGAGTCAGATGAACCTTTGAAGCATTCAAAATTCCGAGTTAATGTGTGCCACAGGCCACTAGAAACTACCATCTGTCCTTTCTGGTCAAGTACCTCCTGAGACATGGTGCGATGCTTCTCCTGAAGGAGGTCTGTCAATTCCTGTAGCCTCATATTCTCTTGAGCAAGGAAGGAATTCAGCTCCTGCACCGCTTCCTCCACTATCAGATTATCTGAAGGAAAAGAACTGCCCTTTAGTTTAGCATCTATAGTGTCCAATTTTAAAACTATGCATCCCACCAAAATATGAACACGCTCCCTCATTTTCCCGAAAACCTTTAAGAAGTAGGCTGGTTTTTATTATCTTTACATGACTAAGAACCCAGAGGTTAGATGACTTGTTTAAGGAAATGAGCCAAAGCTGTGCTTCAGTAGAGGATGACACAGAGCCAAGATCACCTAACTCCCATCCTTTCTGTAAAGTCAAATGTATTGAGAGAAGAAATGGAGGGATTCTGTAACTCTATTCAGATAAGACACAATCACTAAAAAAACTGCATTTTAAAATTGTAGACAAGATAGAGGTATCTGTAATCAGTGTCAGACTTAACAGCCATAAAATTCTATCTCCTAAGGCTATCACAAATTCCTATTAGTGAACACCAACATGAAGCATCTCTGTTGGGAGGAAGAAGGGGGGCAGAAAGTAGCAATTTCCTTGTTCAAATGAGTACCTATAGAATCATGAAGAATAAAGATAAGAGCCTAGAATTACTTATCATGTTCTGGAATACTATGCTAGGGGCACTCCTAAAGCTCAAAAGCCAAAAGGTACACTACAATTTACAAAGAAAAGTAGATAAATTTATAGAACTTATTATACCAATTAACATGTTTGGAGACAGTTAACAGGAGGAAAAATTGTGCTTTCTCCTACTCCCTACCCCTTGGCATCACTCAGAAACACCATCCAGAACAGGCTGGTCATGTGGTGGTTTTTGTGGTTCTCAACCAAGACTGCTTGTAGAATCACCTGTGGAACTTTAATTTTTTGTTTGTTTGTTTTTTAACGTTTATTTTTGAGACAGAGACAGAGCATGAACGGGGGAGGAGTAGAGAGAGAGGGAGACACAGAATCGGAAGCAGGCTCCAGGCTCTGAGCCATCAGCCCAGAGCCCGACGCAGGGCTCGAACTCACGGACCGCGAGATCGTGACCCGAGCCGAAGTTGGACGCTTAACTGACTGAGCCACCCAGGCGCCCCATAATGATTTTGGGAACTTTGAAGATTAGACACTTCACTAGGGCCCATCCATCCCACACATAGTAAATAAGAATACCCATGGGCAGGGCCAAAAAAAAAAGTATGCTCCAAAAGCTCTCAAAGTGAACTGATTCATAACCGAAGTTAAGAACTAGAGGCTGAAATTTACTCCTCTTGATATCCTAACATACTTAGAACAAGGCCTAGAATACAGTAAGAGCTAGATAAACACTTACTGAATTAACAAGCTCACAATTGCAATTCCTTTGAATCAAGGATAAAATAAACATGGGGAGAAATGAACTGACAAAAAGGTATAGTTCATGCTACAATTCATTCATACTTTATGGATCTTTATCCTTAGAAAGTTCAGCTTATCAATGGCATTTACTTTTTATACTATAAATAGCTCAGTAATTTGTAATTTATAATTAATGTTTTTTAAAAATTTATTTTGAGAGAGACAGAGCATGAGCAAGGGAGGGGCAGAGAGAGAGAGAGGGAGAGAGAATCCTAAGCAGGCTCTCTACCACCAGTGTGAATCCCGATGCAAGACTCGAACTCAAGAACTGTTAGATCATGACCTGAGCCAAACCCAGGAGTTGGATGCTTAACCAACTGAGCCACCCAGGCAGCCCACTTACAATTAATGTTTTTATTTTTTAACTTAAACTCTACCTTAAAATGCATGCCAACAAAAATAATTTTAAAGTACTGCTTAATATACTACTCATTTTAGTTCCTTTTTAAATACAGCAATTATTTTACTTGACATTCATTCACAAAGTCAAGTTTAACACTGGCATAAGCTCTCCATATGGCATATTATCTGCATGTAACACGCATATGGTATGCACCATCATGCATATATATATGGTTTACCGGTGTGACCTATTATTAGGATTCAATCATACCATCCAACTACTCAACTACAGCCAAGGGAGAAAAAACTAGCACCGAGCTCAGTTTACATTAGGTATGTAACTAATACCAGATACAGTGCCAGACAGACACTGGAGAAACAAAGAAGAGTAAGCCAAAGCACTGCACCGAGAGACAAAGTCTAGCTGGGAACCCAAAAGTAGATGGAATATATGAATACAAAAGTCTGGGAGGACATGAACCACATTGTTTACAATGGTTACCTTTGAGAAGGGAGATAGGAAGACTTCTATAATTTCTGATTTGTGTATTCTAAAACTGTTACCCAAATAATAAAATACATAATACATACACAGACTTATGGGAAAGTAAAAGAATCCCTTTCCCAAATTTTCACAAGTCTTTTACATGCCTCCTCTTTTAATTGTTGATAACTTAGCCCAAGTGTCCTTAAAAATTACAATGTAATAAGATTCTTATTTGCCTGCCCAATCGCTCAGCATCCACTACATTCAACACATTACTTTCAGAAATGAAACAATAAACACCTTAATAATAATCAGTGAATTAGAAGTGCCTGGGTGTCTCAGTCAGTTAAGCATCAGGCTCTTAATTTCAGCTCAGATCATGATCTCACGGTTCATGAGTTTGAGCCCCATGTTGGGCTCCACACTGGCAGTGTGGGATATGCTTGGGATTCTCCCTCTCACTCTCTCTCTTCCCCTCCCCCACTTGCATGCTCTGTCTCTCTCTCAAAAATAAACATTAAAAAAAGGAAATAAAATAAAGCAAAATAATCAGATAAATTAAGGTATTACAACTAGACCAAGATTATTACTGAAAATGTAAAATCAGGGCACTTAAGAAGATGCAACCTAGCTACACAAATACTTTACTGTACTGTACAAGTCTCTGCATTAACACTGACTAGTAACATAATTATTTCAAATGGACCCTTTTCCAACAATATTCTTTTTCTTTTTAAACACAGATCATCTAACAACTCTAAAACCTAAGCCAACTCTTTTTGAAAATATTAGAGATAACAGAAAAAAAACCAACAAAAAGAATGTATTAAAACTGACTCTTTGAAGTGAAAGTTCACTATCTAGGGGCGCCTGGGTAACTCAGTTGGTTAAGCATCCGACTTCAGCTCAGGTCATGATCTCACAGTTCATGCGTTCGAGCTCCACATCAGACTCTGTGCGGACAGCTCGGAACCTGGAGCCTGCTTCAGATTCTGTGTCTCCCTCTCTCTCTGCCTCTCCCCCATTTACACTCTGACTCTCTCCCTCTCTCTCTCTCAAAAATAAACAAACATTAAAAAAATTTTTTTTAATTCAATATCTAAAACAAAAATTTTTTAAATATAATTACCAATATTTAAAATATTTAAACTAAATTACTATCAGTTATAAATCAATAGCCAGAAACAGAGCTACTCCTTAAATAAATCAAGTTAATTCTGCTTTTAAGTGTTTTATTAATAGAAAGTATCAGAATGAAGCTTTCCTCAGCTTCTTACAGGACTATCACACGGCTCAAAATATGAAACACTTGTAAAATACTAACTTGCCACAGCAATGGCATTACTGGTATTACTGGTAATACTGGAGATTAGATTCCAAAGAATTTAATTAAAATTAAATACATAAGTTTGCAAACTACAAAAGAGCATGCAAAGTTGAGCTCTTATTCCTCCCACCCTGTTCCCAGTCTCCTGATTCTTGCCTCACCTCCGCTGTTTAGCTTCCGCGACAGGAGCTCTACTTTTTCCTGTAATTTATCATAGACCGTCACAATCTGGGACACAGCTCGGCGGGAGGACTCCACTCGCTCCTGCAGCTGAGATTCCATTTCTTCACTGGAACTGCTGGCCAAGGTAGCAAGGAAAGAGAAAGCTGGCTCTTGCCCTTCCCCTGAGGATACAGGGGGGAAAAAAGCAGCCGTCAGCATTATAGAAGTGGAAGTATCAAAATCCTTTTTTCCTCAAATGGAAAGCCTGAAAGCCAAGATCTACTTTAAAACCCCAGAGCATGCAGTGGTAGAATCCACCACAAACACTCGCCTCTCTCTCGGTCATCTTTCCGTTCCTGATTGCTATCAGAGTCTGGTTCTGGTTCCGGCACGACAAGGGCTTTTCTTTCTGTGAGGAGATCTCCCAAACCTTGCTCCAGATCATAACGTTTAAGGATGATACGGATGTTTTCATCAAACTGAAGAAGGGGAGGTACAGTCATGAGAAAACAGAAGAGCACAACTTTGGAAGTGAAGAGAATGCAAAGGAGAACTAAAATGCTCAAAAGAAAACCTGAGTAAACAAACAAGAAGTAGCTACCTGACTCCAGTACCGGTTGACAATCAGCAGCGAGGCATCATCAGTGGCCTGTCTTCGTTCCAGTTTTTCAATGTGCTCACGGAGTTCATCTTCAATGGCCTGCCGTTGATCCAGCATCTCTGCCAGCTTGCGATTTTTGGTTTGCAGTGTTCGAATGTCTAGCTCCTCCTGCCCCACGAAACCAATCTTATTAGTCTCCACAAAGAAATTAGGCAAACCAGCTGTTAAACTCTACCAGGTCATATTTCCTCTGACCAAAGCTATTCATTTCTTAAATCTTACAACAAGTAATTGGGTAAGAAGTAGGAACAGAAGAAATAAAGAGTCTATGATGACGATGGGAAGGAAGAATGATACTAATATGCTAGAACTTGGACCTCACCCACCTCATTGTTCTCTTCACATGGATATCCACAAAGTACTGTGAGGCTCCACTGTCCAGCTAGACCACCTTCTGCCCGGATCAACACTGCCATCTATCTCCTCAGCACTGCCCCTCGCTCATTCAAGACCTTGGCACCTGGGCCGTTCTCTGTCCCAGTCCCTGCCACTATGTCCAGTGACAATACACACACGGACATGTAAACATGCAGACAAACCATCTAATCCTCCAGCATCCAGGCTGCATTCTGAATCCCTTAACTCTGGTGGTTATCTCACTCCCTGTGCTTCAGCCACCCATTTCAAAAGCCGCATCTTGGACTTCTGTCATTATCCGGAACTGTGCCACAACTGAGATCTTAAATTCCTCAAATGAAACCCTATCTTTCCAAGTACCTCATGTCCTTATCCCCATATACCAGTTTTCATCTGGATCTCCCAGAATTTTAAATTCTCTCCATTTTCCTCGTTGGTCCCTTATCTCCACTATCTTCCACACCCTGACCTCAACTTGCGCTCAGGATCCCATGCTCTTCTGTTTCCGCAAAAATAGAACTCCGTCAATAATTCCACACCCCTCTCAGGATCTTTAATTTCTCTCCCTAGCTCCTTCCATAGGACAAGTTGGGGTCTGGAGGTGGGGGTGGCGGAGGGTGGGGGAGGACCCCAGGCAAAGAAACAGGATTGGAGAGGATTACATTTTTATCTTACCTAGGAATTAATGAGTATTTCAAAAAGTAAGAACCGTTTATGAGAACACCAATTTCTTGTTTTGCTTTTATTTTCTCTTGTATTTTGATTAAAATATGCTTGACACGCCCAAAGAGTCATCAGTTTCCCAACTGTACCAGTTCATTAATACTATTAATAAATGAAATCCTCGATCTCTTCACTGAGCACTCCTTTCCCCTTCTTGCTCTGATAGCGGGATGAGAATACTGTTTCCCTGCAGTTTCTCCAGTATCACTCTGGGCCTAGAGGCAGGTAGGTACCCCCTTGCTCTCCACTGCCACTTTCAGCCCATTATCCCACCTTCCTCCCTAAAACCTCCTAGCTCTGCAGCTCGTGCCACTGGTCTGCCCCACCTGCCACCCTGCCTTGCTGCACTTGTCTAGAAATGCCCAGGTCACTTCCCCACGTTTCCTGAAGATTTAGCACCTAGCTAATTATCACTCTCCAATGTTACTGCTGTCCTAGTCCTCACTGATTTCCAATTCCCATATAGATGATCCTTCCTGTATCTCAAATCAAGTCACTGACCTCCTCTCCTCCAATGATCTTGTCTTCTACCTCCCTTGGCCACCAAACTCCCAGTTATTCTTAGCCTGATCTGTATGTGTATGCTCTCTGTAAACTCCATTTCTCCACAATGACCACCTACTTTTCCAGCTCATGCTCTCTAGTTTCCTGACTCCCACAATTCTTCACCTCCCCCAGGATCTACAATCCATTGCCCCATAACTTTCCTGTCCTTCACTCCTCTCACTTCCTCACTCCCTTCTTTATTGGCATTGAATTCCACAATCAGTCAATATCATGTCTTCCATAACCTCCTTCCTCACCCTTGCCTAGGAAAAACCTCACCCCTGGTAACATCCAACTCTCCACTACTCCAGGCCCACATCCATGCAGCTGAACATGAATAGAAAACAAAGCACCATGCTGCCTGGGCTGACTTTAAACTCATGATCACAGAGTCAAGTAAGTCCTCAGTGCAACAATACTCTATCTTTCTAGTCCGTTCCCTCTTCAAGATGACTACTTCATACCTTCTCCTGTCTCTTCAAACCTTCAACACTTCCTCCCCCATCCTCACTCTCAGATGAGGCGCTTCTGATTTCACTGAAAAAAAAATAGAAGCAATCAGAAGAGAATGTCCACATCTATCTCCCACAACTGCAGCTACCAACCTACCTACATCTGAACTCTTTGCCTTCCTCTTTGTTGCTACGGATCAACTGCCCCTGCTCCTAGTGAAGGCCAGCCCTCTTCTTGTGCATTATATCACATGCTCTCTCCCCTACTGGTGGAAATCTCACCAGCAACCTCTGCTACCCCATCAGCTTAATCCACTCTACCAAATCATTTCAATCAACATGCTCTAATAGCTCCTATTTTAAAATCAAAACAAGCTTCCCTCAATCCCACATTTCCCTCTAACTAATGCCCCATTTCTTTGTCTTGCTTTCTATCAACACTCCTGCAAATCATTGGCTCTATCCCCTTTTCCCTAATTCCTCTCCTCTCCTATTCTCTTAAGCTCACTGCATTCAGGCTTCTAGCACCATCACTCCACAAACAAGATTCTCACTGAGGCTCCTGAGAACCTTCTACTGCTAAACCTAATGACTCAGTCCTCCCTTTACCCAGTGCTCCCCTTACTCAAGCCATCAGCAGCACCTGAGTAACTCCCTCCTGAAATACTTTTCTTCATTTGGCTTCTGGGCCCTCACTCTCTTGTTCTCCTCCTACTTCATTTTCTGTCTCTTTGGTTAGTCTCTTCTCATCTCCCTGACATGAAAATCAGTGTTCCAGGGCTCTGCTTTCAGAGCCTAGAGCCTCTAGTCTCATGGATTTAAATACCTCCTACATGGGGTGCCTGGGTGGCTCAGTCAGTTAAGCATCCGATTTCAGCTCAGGTCATGATCTCATGGCTTGTGAGCCCCGCATCAGGCTCTGTACTGACACTTCGGAGTCTGGGGCCTGCTTTGGATTCTGTGTCTCCCTCTCGCTCTCTGCCCCTTCCCCACTCATGTTGTCTCTCTCTCTCAAAAATACATAAACATGAAAATACACACATACATACGTCCTACAAAATGATGACTCCCAAATGCTTTAGCCCAGACCTCTCCCTAGACTACAGATGACTGTATCCAACCACCTACCCACTCAGAGGTCTATTAAGTATCCCAAACTTGCATGTCCAAAATCAAACTCCTAATTCATCCTCCGCAGCCTCCCAAAAACTATGCTTCTCTCATACTACTTCCTAGCTCAGTATGTGAACAGTCTGTACTTCCAAAATTCTGGGATCTCATAAACTTCATCCAATCCATCAGTAAATCCTGTCAACACTACCTCTACACTACAGTGACCCAAGGCACCATGATCCCTCAGCAAAATGACTGCAACAGCCTTCTATAGTGGACACTTTTGTGTCTCATGTCATGTCCTGTCAGCCTGCCAGATTTCAGCACAGCCTTGGTGGACAGCTCCCTTAGCACCACCAGTGTTCCGACTTAAAGCACACCTGGAGTCTTCATTTTTTGTTCCACACAATCTCAGCTGGCTCACTACGGCAACCTTGAAGTGCAGAGGAAGAGTTATTGCCTTTAAGGGCAACCTTCAACCAACTGGGTCAGGAATCAGTGGAGACAAGCCCCAGTTCCCCACACTTAGAGAGATGAAATGGGAAGAAGAGGGAGAAGCAACAAGGGAACAATTCTGCTAACTGAACTTCTAGCCCTTGCTCCTCTACAATCTGTTCTCCAAGCTAAGTCAGAGCATGTTACTCTCCCACTTAAGACCTTCCAATGACTCCTCAATGCCTTGTGGATAAAGTCCAAACTAGGATGTATCCTCTCAGCTTCCCTTGGAGCATGTGGCTATTTATCCCTATGAACAGCACATATCCCACTCAAATACTAGAACACTCTGTTCTCTGGTCTGTGCCACTTTACAAACTGAAGTCCAACAGCTGTCCTCAGGGTAACGTGTAGCGTCTGGCAAATCAGATGCACAACAAATACTTATATTTATTGAATTAACAAATGTCCTTGGGATGCATGATGTGAGACAGTGCTTAGACAAAATCACCTCTTGGCAGCAGTATGGAGTACCTGAATCGCTGACAGACTCAGAAATGACACTTCAACAATTTACTCTGAATGTTCCCATTATTCTCTCTATCCTGAGCCTGAATTCAAAAAAGTAAGATGTGGTTTTATAAGCTATGCAAATGCAAAGCATTTTAACACCATACCCCCACCGCTGAGTTCCAGAATAGACTCCTGATCTAGATCCAAACCTATTACAGTGAGCTTCTGATGTCTAATGGACATATAACATTACTATAAGCTTCTAATGTATAACAATCTAATGAAACAGTCAACTCCCTAAGAGCAAGGACAGTGTCTTACTTTATTCACCGTTATATTCATAATATCTAGCCCAATAATTATTAATAGCTCATATATAGAGTACTTACTAAAGTAGAGGTAATGTTTTAACTCTTAACAGAGACTCTTTCATTTTATCCTCTCAACAACCCTATAGGTGGGCACTAGAATTACATTTACAGACATGGAGAAGAGGCACAGGGAGGATAACAAAAGGCCATGCAGCTAGGAAGTGGTGAAGCTGAGTCAATTCCAGGTAGTCTGGCCTCAGACTCCTATCCTTCACCACCTTTCAGTGATTTTGCTACACTGCCTCTTAGTAACTAGCACCGAACTTTTCAGTGAATGAAGAATGAATGTACAGTTTTCCCGCTGATAAATGCATATAATCAATTTGTATCAAGCACCACACTCTCCAGAGATTAAAAGCACACCTCCGAAAATAAACATCAAATGTTAATATATCTCTTTTCAGAACTGACCACCACAGCACGTCACCTACTTCTGGCTCTTTTATTTCCCTCTCTTCCATAAATTTCTCTTCCGTAAGTTTTCTCTTCCATAAAATGCCTTCCAGAAAGCTTCCATAAGTTCTTACTTTCAGGTTGCAACTCAGAAAAAAGCAGCACACTCTCAAAGCCCTGTTTCCACATACCGTTGAAGAGACACCCCCGAGCTTAATTGTCTCCACTGTGGTCCCTGAATCTTCAACAGCTGTCTTCTTCTCCGGAGGCATGGATGTGCCAGGCTCTCCAGCTGCTCTTTTATTTCCAATTCCGGACATCTTGGCGCCAGATGACAGCAGTTTTCCTGGAGAGGGGGAAAACAAACAAACCAACCAACAGAAACTTAGGTAAGATATACAAAAAGAGTAACAATAAAGAGACCATCTATAATGTAAAACCTAGCAATTTTCCAGCCAGCCTTTTTAAACCTAAATCCATTCATTTCATACCAAGCAATACAATCCCCAAGCTCCTCTTGGAAAGAAAAAAGTAAATTGTAGAGTAAGAGTCAGGGCTGAATTTACACAACTACCAATTTCTAAACAGAATACTAACAAATAAGACAATGGGCAAAGGACGAAGAGACCAGGGAAAATGCCAGAAATTTCACTTCCTGAAATGCCAGAATCAGAAAAATAGTTTGATCAGGACAGGACCTAATTCTATTGTGCTGGAAAAAAATCACAGAGCTGAAAGACACTTGGGAAATATCCGCTAAATCATTAATATTGAATAAGTTATGTATCATCTCTGAGACCCAATTTCCTAAACCAGGAATTACTGTGCCTCTTAAAGAATTAATACGTCTAGAAAGAACTTACCATAATGCCTGACACGAAGAACTCAAATACTAGCTCTCTTTTTCATATTTAGTTTCTCTCCTATTTCCAAATGTTCTCCTCGTGATTTTGTGCAACGCTACAGAACCTAGATCTCAGTGTGAATCACAATTCTACCTCTTAGGGAGCCTTGTGTTGCCCTCAAGGAATTCTCCAAGAGCCTCAGTTTCCTCCTATGTACAGTGGAGGCAAACAAATATTCTGTCTACCTAAACTGCTTCCAAGGGTTTCAGAGCTCAACGGAGGAGAGATGAACGCTAAGGCACTTTGCTACTTTAGAAAGCAGCCCTGCCATCACCAAGAGTACACGCTACTCTGCTTCCAATTCACACTCCAGGAGAAAGGGTATCGGTGGCAGTAACCTGAGTCGGACCTCACCTAGAGAGAGAGGAGACTAAGGAGCAAGACAAGTACCCCAGCTTCCCGCGCGCCCAACTGCAGGCCCAGGAGAGGGAAACCCCAGAGCCAGAGACGGCGGAGATTCCCGAGGACCCGCACAGTCCCGCAGCGCCGTTAGCCGAGATCTCACCTAGGTTCTTGCAACTCGCGCCGCCGGGGAGTGGAACTCAGGGAAGTTATTCACCAGGGTCCGTTCTGCAGCACTACTTCTCACCCCTGACCCGCAGGCGAGGACCCATAGAAGCTTCCGGGGGGCGGGGCCAGGTAAAGGAAGAAAGGAAAGAGGATGTCGCTTCGACCCGGCCGGGCGGAAGTGACGCACCGCGAGGGCGCCGAGCGCCCGGAAGTAAGAATAGCGTCTGTAGCAACGCGAGGCGACTGGGACCTCCGGGTGTACACCACTCTCTCCAGTCCCCGGCCCCCGGCCCTCAGCGCTGTCGCTGGCGAGAGTGTCCCTGACTTTTTCGGCTTGTTGGCCTCTATTACTACGATCTAGTGTTTCTACTGAAAAAAAGTGCGTTGCTCTGTTGCCTCTTACTGGCACCGTCGAGACTCGTTCAGACTGCCGATTGGCTGACGGTCCCGTCAATCTCCCCGCGAAAGCATTAGCCTCAGGCACTTCAGGAAAATGTTACTCCGCGCCTATTAATGCAGAAGTAAAGCGTTCTGGAGAAAATCCAAACTATTAGATGGGTTTCGGGGCTTGTAGTTTTTCTTACAGGGAATTATATACAGCCCTCCCTACACATTAGAATTACTTGGGACTTTGGTCCCTCTAGGTTAGGGCCTGCATTGGGCAATTTTTAAAGCGTTCCTCTATCCCTTTTCCACCTCCATGATTCTGAGGTGCAACAGGGTTGACAGCTACTGCTTTTTCGCTTCTTTGGAACAAGACATTGACCAGAGAAAAGATAAGAAACATAAATCAGTAAGTAGTTTCTGATCAACATTAGTCTAGTTTAAGCTAATTAGACATTTTTTTTAATTCAATAACAAATTATTTCACGTTCAATTAAACTAAATGCCTGTCTTTTTAGTGATGGAAAAGTAATCAATCTAACTTGCCAATAAAAAGCTGTATGCCTCACACAACTATGAACTACCCAATGACATCAGATAGGGGTCCAGAGATCAGGAACAATTACTGTATCTGTTGCATCCACACGACTCCTGAAACAGAATGCTACGGGCACCAGAGACATTCAGTTTATTGCAAGGAGAGGCAAGGCAAACCGATCGATCAGGACCGACACTCTTGACCAGAGTGCAGTCTCGAACAGCCAGGGTACATTGTTTTTATAGCCAACCACATCGTATTATCATCACCTGGGAACAGAACCAAGGACTAGTTCCCAGGTGGAAACAGTTCAAACAGGCCCTTGCCCCAATCCAATCAAGCGCTAATCCATCCCTTGATTGATAGGATAAGGCTGTTATCTCTTAACCTACAGTGTTAAAACAACAGATGTTATCTCTTAAGGCTACAGGTTAGCCCTATCCTTACATTTCCCTTTTCTTGTCCGGGAATCAATCCCTTAATTCATCATTAGGAACTAAGCCAACATAGTGGGACCTAATCATAAATTTTTATTTCACCAACTCACCTCTTGACATACTGTACTAACCAACTGATAGTGCATGGGCCGATAGTTAACCCGAGAAGTAACAGTAGCAGTGGCCCAGCTATGGTGGTGAGCAGCGATGTGAGCCAGGCAGACCAAGGGTGATACTAATTATTGCTGGCCTCCCTGGCATGTTCCCTGGCCCTAAGATTGTTCCTTACTAAACTCAGGGTCTCGAATTACTCTGGAATTGTTGGCATAAGACACTATGCACCAACCCTGCCCTTGGAGGTCCCGTAGGGTTAAAATTGGTCGTGAACCCCAAGTGCACAATGACATCATATATTCGGAGGCCCCAGATGTGCCCAGTATCTCAGAATGATAAGAAAATAGATGAGCTGGTGTTGGGTTACATTTTCCTTGGGCCGCACATTGGGGGTTCGGGGTTCTAAGGAGAGTAATTAGGGGGTCAAGGTCCCGTCCTGTTGACCAGGGGGCTAGCATCTCACAACCCCATTTGGCACCGTGGTATTAACCCTCTCCTTCCCATTTTTTCTATCTGCATCTTAGCCGAATTTCGCTCTAGTGCCCTATTTCCTCATCCACAATTGTTCTCCCCAACGTTCCTGAGAGCTCTTACCCAGGTTTGCAACCCCCATTCTTCTTCTACCAGGTCACAGAGGTCGAACAAGAAACAAAGCATAGTGCTCAAGGCTTTAGATGTTACCACCTTCCCTGTGACAGTGTCACAGGTATGGCCAATAAGACAAGGGATGCAGTTCTGCACAGTCTCCCAAGCTTATTATACAAAGCCAGACAACTGTTATTCCCGCATCAGTCTTATCTTTAAAGGATCCTCTGGGTGCTTTTGGACCTTCCGTCACTGTTCGTTCTCTGGTCCCGTATCAGTCCTGGGTGTTTCCGCCTCCGTGCAGTTTTTCTTAACCTGAAAGTGATGAATCCAGGTTCGGACACCGTCTATCTTCACAGCCGTTGGTGTAGTTTTAAGTTCATGCCTCTTGACCCAAACTAAGTCTCCTGGTTCAAAGGGTGGGAAAGTACAGGAGGATGGGCAAAGGCTTCTTTCAGGGCCTTGGTTATTTCCTTTTGTACAAGATGCAGGGCCAGGAGTGAAGCCAACAAGTGGTCCTGTTCTAGCTGTTCCTTTATGTCGTCCCCTAGCCTCGGCAAGATAGGTGGAGGTCTGCCAAATAAGATTTCGTAAGGGGACAATCCCTTGAGAAATGGAGTACAACGTGCTCGCATAAGGGCAAAAGGCAGAACATTTTGCCAATTTTCGCCGGTCTCCAGGGACAATTTGGTTAAGGTCTTCTTTAGAGTCTGATTCATCCTTTCGACTTGACCCGGGCTCTGGGGTCTATAATGCACAATGTAATTTCCAATTTATTCCCAATGCTCTGGCTAGACCTGCGATACCTGTGCCCTGAAGGCTGGGCCATTGTCCAATCCTATGCTCAGAGGCAGCCTGAATCTAGGAATTAGTTCATTTAATAATTTTTTTTTTAACTGTCACCTGAGCCATTTCTGATTTAGTGGGGAACACCTCAACCCACCCGGAAAAGGTGTCCACAAAAACAAGCAGATATTTGTCTCTGTATGTCCCTGGTTTGATTTCAGTAAAATCCACTTCCCAAAACCGGCCTGGCTCAGTTCCTCTATCTCTTTTCGCTTCTGAAACCTTATTTGCACCCTGATTTACTTGGGCGCAACTTACACATCTTTCAACCGTCTTCTCAATCTCTTTTCCCAGCCCTTGCACCCTGAACTTCTTCCGCGCCAATTCTGCCATCTTTGTTTTTCCCCAGATGAGTCCCTTAGTGGAGCAGACACACCACGCGTCGCCCAAGTACAACAGGTAAGAGTATCTTACCTTCAGGATCCTGAACCCACTTTTGTCCCGGTATCATACTTCCTGAATGATCAGGAGTCTCGCAGGTTCCCAGATGGCTGTTAGAAGGTGTAGAATTTCGGCTTTATTTTTGATGTCCTTGCCCTCTGCTGTGAGGAGGCCGCACTCTTGATAGATGGACCGTGTACATGCACAGTTGCAAAGTCATTAACTGACTTTTTTCTTACCCAAGTTTCAGGGCTTTAGTTAGCACGATGAGCTCTGCGAGCTGGGCTGAGGTTCCCAGGGGAAGGGTCTGTTGCCATAGAACCTTGTGGTCTGTGGTAACTGCAGCACCAGCATGCCTTTGCCCTTGAAACACAAAACTACTGCCGTCTGAAAACATGTTGATATCCGGATCCTGTAGGGGAACGTCTGTGAGATCGGAGCAGAGAGACGAAACTGTCGCTAAGTCTCTGAGCAAGAATGTAGAGGGGGACCTAGTCCTTCGGGCAGCAAAGTAGCTGGGTTTAAGGCTGCGGGGGCACAAAAATGTATCTGGGGCTGGTCAAGCAGCAATGCCTGATACTGGGTAATCCGAGCATTTGATAGCCACCGTTCTGGGGGAGCCTGCAGTAAGGCCTCCACTTCATGGGGCCCCGTAACAGACAACATCTGTCCCAGGGTTAGTTTATCTGCATCTTTTAATAGTAGCACGGTGGCAGCAATCTGTAGAACGCACGTGGGCCACCGGGAAGCAACTGGGTCTAGCCTTTTGGCTAAATAGTGCCTGGGACCTTGGCGCCAACCAGTGGCCTGAGTCAGAACTCCCTTGGCTACCCCCCCCCCCCCCCCCTTTCTCGGCTACAAACAAATGGAATGGCTTAGTGGGATCTGGCAGGGCCAAGGCTGGTGGGGTCATGAGAGTCTCTCAAAGCTTGGAAGGCTTTAGTTTGAGTCTCCCCCCATGTGAGGGACTCCGGAGACCCCTTGAGAGTGGCATACAAAGGGGCTGTCAGTTCAGCAAAGCCAGGTATCCATAGTCTGCAGTAGCCTGCTGCCCCCAGGAACTCACGAACTTGTTTGCAAGTTTTAGTATGAGAAACAGAGTCGCCGAGATAGCACTTACCTGTTTAATGTTGTAACCTAGATGAGTGACCGCAGTGAGACAGATCTGCGTTCTGGCTGATACTCAGTATCCCAGTTTTTGCAGAAGACTCAAGAGTTCCTTGGTGGCACTCAGGCATTCTGAATTCGAGGGGGCCACCAGCAAGATCTCATCAACATACTGCAACAGTTACCTGCGGTTTGGAGATTTGAAATGGTTCTAAATCCTGGTACAGGGCTTCATTAAGAAGAGTAGGGGAGTTTTTTGAATCCCTGGGGAAGTCGCCTCCAGGTGAACTGTCCGGCTTTTCCCTCTTCAGGATTGGTCCATTCAAATGCAAACAGTGGCTGGCTCTGTGGGGCCAGGAGGATGGCAAAGAAGGAGTCTTTTAAGTCCAGAACTGTATAATACACCTGAGAAGGGGGAAGCAGACTAAGGAGATTATACGGGTTGGGTACAGTGGGATGAATATCCACTACTCTGGAGTTTACTGATCTCAGGTCATGGACTGGCCGAAAATCAGATGAGTTAGACAGGGAGAAGTGAAGTATTCCATGACGACTTGCATGGGGTCAGAATGCCCGAGTTGTGCAAACGCTTGATGTGAACAGAGATTCCCCGCCTAGCCTCCCGGAATATAGGATATTGTTTCAGTCTTACCGGAAGCGCAGACGCCTTAAGTTCCACAGTTACCGGGGCTTGATGAATCACTAGTCCAGGTGGATTGATCTCGGCCCATACCTGGGGAAAGTCTGCCTGGAGACTTTCAAGCAGGGGATCGACTGTGTGAACATTTTCATTGGGCACCGGGGTAAATAGGCCCTCTTCCTCAAGTGGCACAGTCACCATTACTATTGTTGGGCCATCCTGGCCGACTTTAACATGCATACCCCCTTCAGTGAATCTCAAAGAGGCAGTTAGTTTACATAATAGGTCTCTACTCAGTAATCCAGGGTAGGGGCATTCAGGCATGATTAGGAAAGAATGTGTAACAGTTTTACGGCCTAAATCTACTTGTCGTTCAGTGGTTCATTTACAAGTTTGGGACCCAGTCACTCCTTGCACTAGGATTGCTCCTCGCCTGGTGGGGCCAGGATCTTGTTTTAGAACGGAAAAGTTTGCCCCAGTGTCCACCAAGAAGGTCTTTGGCTGGTCCCCTATATTAACAGTAACCAGTGGCTCAGAAGGGGCCACCAAGCTGCGGCCCTGTCAGTCGAAATCAGCTTCCATTACAGACACCTGGGGTGGCCGAGTTTTACGCGAGGCTATTGAGGCAATCCTTTTTCCAGTGTCCCTCTCGCTTGCAATATGCACATCTGTTTTTTCCTAGTGGCACTCTAACCGTGTGTCTTTTTTCTTTTTCCCCAGACCAGAATTCTTTGGGTGTTTGGGGTCCCCTTCCCTCGCGGGCATCCAGGACGGCCGCTACCACCCTAGTCAATTTTTTTGTCCGTCTCTCTTCCCGAGAATCCCTATTGTTAAAAACCTTTTGGGCTATTTCAACTAACTCAGATAAATTTTTTCCCTTCAAACCCATCTGATCTTTGCAATTTCTTCCGAATGTCTGGGGCTGCCTGTGAGCCAAAGGCCAGGTTTAATGCCCTTCTATTTTCAGGTGCCTCAGGGTCAATAGGGGTAAAGGTACGGTATGCTTCCATGAGCCTTTCTAAGAAGGCCGAGGGGCTCTCCTCAGTCCCTTGAACTACTTCAGTTACCTTAGACTTGTTTGTGGGCCGGCGGGCAGCCGCCCGGAGACCTCCCAATAGAGTCTGGCGAAATAGGGTCAATGATTGCCTACCGTGAGGAGTGTTTGGATCCCAATCTTCAGGGTGCGAGGAAAGAAAGACTTCCTTGAGTAAGGCGGGATCCTCGGTGGGATGCCCGTTTGGCCCCATCACCAATTTCCAGGCCTCACGTACGGATCTTATCCCATTCCTCGGTAGTGAAGAGAGCCTGCAAGAGCTGGCAGTCATCCCAGGTTGGCTGATGGGTCACAAATATAGTTTCAAGGAGAGAAATTAATGCTTGGGGTTTTTCTGAGAAGGGGGGGGGGGGTGTTGAAGCTTCCAGTTATAAAGGCCACTACTGGAAAAGGATACATAAATCAAAGGGTCGGACATCACCCTGCAGGGGTGGCCCTGGCCGAAGGAGTAAGGCGGCGAGAGGGGGATGGAAGGAGGTTCCTGACTGGGTGTGAGACAGGCTCAGGGGAGTGTCCCGACTTGGGCTTGCCTCGTATTCTCTGCGCGAGAACTATAGGACTATAGGGCCATTTACAAGTTTCTTCTTCTTCCTCCGGTGCAGATGGTAAAGGGGGCAGCCGCTTAGTCCCGTCAAAATTCTTATCAGGTGGACGGCCTTTAAGTGGCAAAACCTGTGCTTTAGGGAGGTGAGGGGTAAGGAAAGGTTTTAGCCAATCTGGAGGGTTTTCAGTGAGGGTTCTCCATGCCTCAATGTATGGGATTTGATCTTTTCTTGCCTAAAATAGACAATAGCATGAACCTTATGTACCAGAGTAAGGTCAAAGGACCCCTGAGGAGGCCATTCAACCTGAAAGCTGGTCCATTCCACCTCGCAGAGTTCGAATGACTGGCTTCTTGACATGGAAGCCGAGAATTAAGGCAGCTTTCCATAGTCCTGGAAATGGGCTAGTATGAGACTCTGAGAGGTGGGGGTACTCTGATTTTGACCCATGACAAAGATAGGCAGAACCAAGAAGGATGCCCAGACAATCAACAGAAAGAAAACAATTAGGCAAAACTAAGTAGGATGCACAACAGAAAGAAAATAATTAGGCAAAACCAAGTAGGATGCACAATCAACAGAAAGAAAATAATTAAGACATGAACAGAACACATGTTCGAGATCTCGAAGCCAGTGGGCCGTGGCAGCCACATAAAAATAGGATCTTTTCTAACAAAAACCAAGCCAAATGGGATCCACCGGCATCCCTGTAGGAACCCTGACTCTGGGTCTATAGCCGTGTCCAGCAGACCCTTCTTGAGTCATTCAAATGGTGCGCCCCAATCCTTACCTCTCCAATCCTGAGCCTCCTTCCAGGGGTCAGTGGAGCAATCCGAGGAAAGGGCCCTCTTTCAGACCTTTAACTTTCCTGGCCAACGCACCAAATGTTGTATCCACACGACTCCTGAAACAGAATGCTACAGGCACCAGTGACAGTCACAACAAAGTTTATTGCAATGAGAGGCAAGGCAAACCGATCGATCAGGACAACGCTCTTGACCAGAGTGCGGTCTCGAACAGCCAGGGTACATTGTTTTTATAGCCAACCACATCGTATTATTATCACCTGGGAACAGAACCAAGGACTAGTTCCCAGGTGGAAACAGTTCAAACAGGCCCTTGCCCCAATCCAATCAAGCGCTAATCCATCCCTTGATTGATAGGATAAGGCTGTTATCTCTTAACCTATAGTGTTAAAACAAAGGTGTTATCTCTTAAGGCTACAGTTAGCCCTATCCTTACAGTATCTTTAAAAAAATAAGAAAGGAAGGAAGGAAGGAAGGGAAAAAGACCCAGTGGAATTTAGGAAGCTTTGAAAAAAGGATCAAACCTAGTCCATGTTGGATTTCTAGTAGTATGAAGACTTTGGTCCCTGTACCCACGGGGTCTTACCTGTGCACGAAGTGAGAAAGTAAACAAGTGTTTGCGGTTCGGGTTATTAGAATAGTTTGCCTGGTCAGGAAAGGAGTAACTGGCTCCAATAGAATTCAGATTTTACTAGGTGAAGCAGAAGCCTAAGGACTGTGTTTGGGGGCCTGAGATAAGGAAACTGAAGGACTCCATAAAAATCTGCTTTTTGCTTATTTTCTGCTTCTATTCTTGTTAGAACCTGCATCCCATCTCATTTTACATATGCTTTGTAATGCAAATAGCATATGTACTCCTTGTAAGGGACTAGGAGTTAAGGATTTCTCTAGTATAGATAACTACTAAGGAAGGACCGAGTGAGAATGACTGGGAGAGGCTATGATATACGAATTCCAGACCACCAGAGCTAAACATCTGAACACCAACACCCCCTAGCTCCAAGGAATAACACCTGAGACCTTGTCTTGTTCTAACTAGTTCCTGGATGCCTGAGAGTGTAGCAAGATTCTCGCACAGAGAGACAGGACACAGGCTTTTCTGTCCGGGAAGCAACTTTGTCATGCCAGCATGAGCTCAGTGGGTTCTTACCTGAAAAACTGAGCCCCAAGCGCAGCAGGGTATAGCCTTTTATGCAATTTCTACTTGTCTCCCATATGGGGTGACATATAGTCTGATTGGACACAGTCCAAGTTACATAGTCATGTCACAGCTATGTACATGTGTATAGGAGTTGATGGGGCCACGTTGCCTTACTTTGTTCTGAGGAGGCCTCCACCACATCCCTTAGGGAGGGGCTCTACCACAAGAGGACACATACACCAGATCATAAATAATCTCCAGTAAAACCCCAGACCCCAAACAAAGACAAGATTCATACTCCTTTCCTTTCTGAGTTTCCTGGTATCTCCTATGCAGATACTCCATCTGTTTCTGCTCTCTTTATATCCTCATAAACTCTGCTCTCACCCCCTGCTAGCTCAGAGTTTGATTTCCATCCTTTGAGAAGCCAAGGATCCTCTTGGCTGGTCCTGAGGGAAAACTCTGGGGTCCTACTGGCATCAGACCCACCTGCTGAAATGTATTGTGTGAGATAATGACACTGATTCTCCCACCTTCCTCCTTTGGCTGCTCTTCTATTGGCAAGCCTTGCATTCAGAGAACCACTAAATGACAAGCAATGGTTCTTCTAGCCTAAAGCTTGTAAACTATAGTTTCACAGGCTGTATTTAGTCAACAGATAAGCTTTGTTTGTTTGGGGCAGTATTGGCTGTCCTTTGTGGTTAAAAACAAAATCCAACATTTAAAATAGGATATTTGACATAAAAATGCAGATTATCAACTTCTCTTGAAAATGTTGAAACTCTAGCATCTTCATATTCTTATATTCTGTGGTCATGTTGACTAGGGCTGAGTTGTGCTTCCTCTTTTAGTTCTGTTTACTGTAATCCCCACTAATACCAGTTCCCTCACACTAATTGAGTTTCGTTTGGGGGTCGTCACCTGTGTGTCCTACTACGACAAATCAATCGCTGATTGTAAATGAACATTGTTGGTTGCCTACCCAGAATCCATCCCCCCCCCCACTTTCTTAATAGAACACAAGCAGGATTTTATTCAAGTATCCATTTAGCCCCCTTCATTCCCTATGTTTTAGAGAAAGCTAACTTCACTTTCATCTCCAAAGATTGTCTTAATATAAACAGTCTCATTCCCCATGCAAAGTCCTAGTCTTTTTTTTTTAATTTTTTTTAATGTTTATTTATTTTTGAGACAGAGAGAGACAGAGCATGAATGGGGGGAGGGTCAGAGAGAGAGGGAGACACAGAATCGGAAGCAGGCTCCAGGCTCTGAGCTGTCAGCACAGAGCCTGACGCGGGGCTCGAACTCGTGAACCACGAGATCATGACCTGAGCCGAAGTCGGACACTTAACCGACTGAGCCACCCAGGCGCCCCAACAAAGTCCTAGTCTTAACAGTGGACAGTTTAATCAGGGTTGATTGCTTAGACTACTACAACCAAAGCAGTTTACTTCTGATTTTTTTGTGTGTGAGAACTGAAACTGCTGGAGCCTTCTTGCCAACAAGCTTAATAATGAAGCCAACACAGAGGTGGGAAGATCTAAGAGAATCTCAGAGAAATGGTGAGGACACTCCTCACTTCAACCCACACTTCGGAGAAAAACTGAGAAGAGGGCACATCTTTGTAGAACCTTTCAATTCTAATCATGTAGATAACCATATCCTCCAGCTACTGGTAAACTCTACTTTTTCTGAAAGTCCCAGTCAGCCATCTGACACCTTGAGAATAAGACTGTTTACTTTACATCTGAAGTAGATGCCCTGATTCAAACAGGTAGCCTCACCGTAAAGAATTCGGGATACGCGATAAAGTGGAGGATGGCAGAGACCTCTCTCAAAGAACATATTCCCTATTTATAACCAGCAACCTCCTAATCAACATCTTAATCGAGAGGGAAAAGAATAGTCCTAGAAGAATAAGTTTGGCCCTCATGAACAGTAGACCAGCATTTGCTATTCTGTCCTATGGCCTGTCTTTGTTAACTACACAATTCTGCCACGAGGTGGCAGCAGGTGACATGCTTTCATCCCCAGTTTCTCTCCTAAAGCTTCACTGCCCAGTACCCTACTGTATTCCTCTTTGGTCACATCTTCAATTTCACTCTTAGAAACCTGGCTAACTACTTACGGTGAGCTGAATGCTCTCCTAAAGGACAAAATTAAGATGCTTAGGATTTTTTAGTTACCATTTGTCTATGCTCCCTGCAAATGCTCCGCTAGAAGATTATTATTTTATCTCTATGCATTCAAATATTCCATGAACTCTAGATTGGGCTATTTGTGTGCTAAACATAATTCCTTTACTTATCCTTACTTTTGGTCAAGTATTTTATCTCGTGTGACATCACTTGTCAACGATAAGCATATAGGTTCCATGGCCCCTGCTCTAGACTTAGTGAATCAGAATCTCCAGAGGAAAATTCTCTGGAAATGCAAGTTCTTACTTTTGTTAACTATGCCCCCCTTAGGGACACATTTGAGAACACTGCCCCAAGTGAGGCTATCCAGCCCTGCCTGACTGAGAGTGTTCTGCAGAAAAGAGTTCCCTCCTCTTGTCCTCAGCTTTCCCCTCCCTCATAGACATTCAGCATTGCCACGTCTTTCTTCTTCCCCACACTTCTGTCTTCTCCCCAGATCACCGAGCCTACTATGTTATGCCCTCTTTGTACGATTTCTGCAGATCATGCTTGTGGCTTTAGTCCAGGGAGCCAGCAATCTTGAGAGCTGATATAGTCACAAATTTTCAGAGAAGCCACCCTTCACTTTATATTCTCCTAAAAAGCTACGTTGTGTCTGTTACAGTCACATAATTGGTCTTCTACGTTTCTATGCCATGTGACATTCTATGTTTACATTACTAATATTTTTATAATTTTGATCTCTACTATGTTGACAGCACACCACAGCATCCACTGGATGACCAAAGGATAGGGATAAGCAGTGCTGGAGGTCCAAAACTATGACTTCAAAGAATGTCACTTTGGAGTCTTGCTAAGAGACACAGAGGTCTGGGCCTCTTGCAAATGGATGTGGAGTCTTGCTGAAAGGTGGTCCTATTCCCAGCACACAGGCACTCTCTTGATCCCTCAGATGGTGATTCGTTAAGAGATTATTGTATTTTACTCCAAAGTTATGGGCTGTTTTTACCCTTGCAGAGGGGAGGATGGAAGAAGTGTCCATTACCCAATACTTTTTTTTTCTTTTTAATTTATTTTGAGAGCACGAGAAAGAGAGCACGAGCAGGGCAGGTACAGAGAGAGAGGGAGAGAGAGAATCCCAAACAGGATTCTAGGCAGCGCAGAGCCCAACAAGAAGCTCAATCCCACGAACTGTGAGATCATGACCTGAACTGAAATCAAGATTCAGACGCTCAACAGACTGAGCCACTCAGGCTCCCCTTTTATTTACTTATTTATTTTTATTACCAACACTTTTCAACAACCCAGTGCTATGGACTGAATTGTGTCCCCCCAAAACTCATGCGATCCCCAACCCAATGTTGTTGCAGGATTTTTTTACCACCATACCCAGGATTCATTGCTCCCACTTCGAAGAATGAAGTAGTGGACACAAAATGAGCAGCAGGCAAAAGGTTATTAGCATACCTCTCTTTTCTATTGTCCTTTCTTATTGCTTTCTGGAGAAACTTCAATCTGCTGTTCCTCAGCTTTATCCATTCTGCTATTTCACTATTTTTCATACCTAATATTTCTCCTTAATTCCATTTTTGTTTACATTTTCTTCTTCTTTGATATTAACATCTTCTCTTATCTCTTTTAGTATGTTTACTAAAAGTAGTATGTTTACTACTTTAAAATTGCTGGTCTATTTGCTCTGTTACCTTGTGATAGAATTTATAATCCAGCATATTCCTTGTGGTTTCTTTTGGTTGTTTTTGTTTTTTGTTTTTTTTGATGTTTAATTTATTTTTTAGAGAGAGTGAGTAATTAGAAGAGGAATAGACAGAGAGGATCAGAGGATCTGCGCTGACAGCAGAGAGCCCAATGTGGGGCTTGAACTCACAAACCGTGAGATCATGACCTGAGCTGAAGTCAGAAACTTAACCAACTGAGCCACCCAGAAGCCCATGTCTTTCTTTTGAAATAGTTATTCTTCTGGGGCGCCTGGGTGGCTCAGTTGGCTAAGCTTCTGACTTCAACTCAGGTCATTATCTCACAGTTCATGGGTTCAACCCCGCATCGGGGCTCGGATTCTGTGTCTCCCTCTCCCTCTGCCCCATCCCCACTCATGCTCTATCTCTTTCTGTCTTAAAAATAAATAAAACATTAAAAAAATTGAAATAGTTATTCTTCTCCAATGTCATGTTATTTTGGCCTGTGGGCTTATTTTCCCCTGTGTATGTATCAGGCAACATACCAGGGAGAAGGACAGTCCTCATGTCAGCTCCTGGTTACCGTGAAATGAGTGGAGAGCCCTGGCACCAAATACGTCTGAGCTAATCACATTCACTTTTCAAAATAATTTCTCAGGTCAAAGCTCCAACTTTTCCTCCCAGGGTGAAAAGCATTTGGGAGAGATACTTTCAAAACTGTTGCTCACTGGTCCTGGAGTTTGGAAGGGGAAGTGTGGGAAAGTAATTGCTCAGAGGGAGTCAATCCCATCTATTTCCTCCTCACACACAGAAGACTCTGGCCCCACTGTGTAATCTTGACATCTGGGCCAGAGCCCCGAGTCCCCACAGGGAGAGGTACAGGCCAGCTGTGGGGCTAGTTCAGTGTCTTGTCAGGAACCACAGCAGAACCTACAGCCAGCCCATCTCCACTGTCCCCTGCCTCCAGCTGCTTTCCATTCTCCAACACTCAGTTGCTCTTACCTCCTCACCCACTCATCCCTTATACCGACTTTGCCTTTATTCTATTTGCTCTTGAACTTTCTCCAGTCTGGCTTCTACCCCCAACACTCTACTGAGAGACTGCTGTCTTCAGCATCATAGTAGACTCCAGCCTTTTTGCTAATCCATGTTGTGTCCTCATCTTTAACATGTTGACACAATTAATTAATCCCTCCTTGAAGAACCTTCTCTTGGTTTCAATGATGCCATCACCGCATCCAACTTTTCTTCCTGCCTCACAGACTCTTCTTCTCAGGCTCATTTGATTGCTTCCTATACTACCACCTAACGGCTGTCAGATGGCCCTGAGCACTCAGCTGGCCATAGAAGGTAGATAGTGAAGGGGAGCCTGCCAGTAATTTTCATTCAATTTATAGCGATTAGAGTGGTCTTTTAAAAGCACATTTTTTAAAATATGAAATGTATTGTCAAATTGGTTTCCATACAACACCCAGTGCTCATCCCAACAGGTGCCCTCCTCCATACGCATCACCCACCCTCACCCTAAAAGCACAAATTGAATAATGCTATCTCCTGGCTTCCCATTGCACTTGGAGTAAAATCGAATCATGTGGTTATGGCTTATAAGATTTGCATGGCCTGCTTACTCTCCCCACATACTCATTAAGCTCCGACTCTGTCCAGGCTCAGAGCTTTCTATTTTATTTTATTTTTTAAGTTTACTTATTTATTTTGAGAGAGAGGGAGAAAACACAAGTAGGGGAGGGGCAGAGGGAGAGGAAGAGAGAGAATCCAAAGCAGGCTCCTTGCTGTCAGTTATTTACCTCTCCTGGGATCATGACCTGAGCCAAAATCAAGAGTCAGACTTTTAACTGACTGAGCCACCCAAGGGGCCCCAGACCTTTCTATTTTAATTACTGCTATCTCTCTGGAACTTACAGTAGTGCCTGACAAATAGTAGATATTTGTAGTAAGCTGAATAATGGCCCCCAAAGATATCCACATTCTAATACCTGGAACCTGGAACTATGTTACTTTATATGGCAAAGAGACTTTGCAGATGTAATTAACTTAAGGACCTTGAGATGAGGAGATAAGAATGTTTGTGTGCCCCCAAAATTCATATGTTGAAACCCTAATCCCCCAAAGTCATGGTATTAGGAGGTGAGGCCTTTGGGAGGTGATTAGGTCATGAGGGCAGAGGGATTAGTGTCCTTACAAAAGAGACTCCAGAGAGCTGGCTTGCCCTTCTGCCATCTGAAGTTACAGTAAGAAGATGGCTATCAATGAGGAAGCTGGTCCTCACGAGACACCAAATTTGCCAACACCATGATCTTGGACTTCCCAGACTCCAGAACAGTGAGGAATGTGTTTGTTATTCATAAACCACCAGTCTATGACAGTTTGTTACAGCAGCCCCAATGGACTAAAACAGGGAGAGTATCCTGGAATACCCTGGTGAGCTCTGAATGTAATCACAAGGGCTCTTAATAAGAGGGAGGCAGGAAGATTAAAGGAGGAAGAAAATGATGCGCTGATGGAAGAAGGGAAGAAAAGGCAATGTGACACACGGCCATGAGCCAAGAATGTGGGCAGCCTCTAGAATCTGGAAAAGATCAGGAAGCAGATTCTTCCCTGAAGCCTCCAGAAAGAACCAGCTCTGCTGACATCTTGATTTTGGTCCATAAGACAGACTTCTGACCTTCAGAATTGTAAGAGATTACATTTGTGTTTGTTTCAGATTTGTGGTAATGTGTTACAATAGCAATAGGAAACTAACATAGTGCAGAAAGTATGGGTCAGAGGGTTGAATGAATTTAAAATATCATTGCTTTAGGGGCACCTGGGTGGCTCAGTCGGTTGAGTGTCCGACTTCAGCTCAGGTCATGATCTCACAGCTTGTGAGTTTGAGCCCTGCATTGGGCTCTGTGCTGACAGCTCAGAGCCTGGAGCCTGCTTCAGATTCTGTGTCTCCCTCTCTCTCTCTGCCCTCCTCCGCTCATGCTCTGTCTCTCTCTGTCTCAAAAATAAATAAACATTAAAATATCATTGCTTTATATGTATGTCCAAAACGGTATCTCTGAGCCACCCCTCCCCAACGCAGAAACAGTCCCAGTCGGAGTGTCCTCTGGTTATTTTGGGGAATGAGTTCCCAACTACGGTTGTTCCTATGCCCCCATTAGTGAAAAGCGATGGGGAAAATGATGGAGACCTGACTTCACTACAAACAGTCTGTTCTATTTCTGACTCTGATCAGAGTGTCTCTTCCCAGGTTAGTGGGTAGGATGAGACACATGCCATCCTGTTCCCTTTTGTTTTCCCTTGTCTTTGTTCACCCTGCCTCCAACCCAAATGTTCTCCTCTAGTTCCAAAATAAAAGCCTCAGCATTGCAATGATGCAAATACACGATGGTGGGAAATTGCAGTGAGGTCACTGCTGGCCTCAAACAGTCAAAAACGTCCTGTTACACACACACATACACACACACACACACACACACTCCCCACAGATTGAGAGAGAGAGAAAGAGATGGGAACACAATAAAGATATTCATAACTGTTTAATTTGGCTTAGACTTTTTACTTTCAGTAAATTTTGATTTTCTTTTTACTTGACTGTACTTGTAAATTTTTCACAATGAGCATAAATTATTTGTCAAATAAGTAAACTTTGGGGTGCGTGGGTGGCTCAGTTGATTAAGTGTCAGACTTTGGCTCAGGTCATGATCTCATGGTTCGTGAGTTTGAGCTCGCATCAGGCTCTGTGCTGACGGCTCAGAGCCTGGAGCCTGCTTTGGATTCTGTGTCTCCCTCTCTCTCTGCCCCTCCCCGGCTCACGCTCCCTCTCAAAAATAAATAAACATTTAAAAAACAAATAAAATAAAATAAGTCAACTTTATAACAGAAAATATGTCAATTAGGTACAACCTATTTTTAGAACCATGGTGGGGTTGCTACCAAGCCAAGAGTTTGACAAAAATATGAGAGGAATATAAATTGTCAGCACTGCAGCAGAGTCTTAATACAATCAGGTGATGGAAGTTAGTTAGTAATGCAAATTAGGCAACAAAAATTGTTTCTAAGAGGCGTGGACCAGCAAATCCCCAGTACACAGAGTGGCATCATGACCGTAACAGACTGCTTAGCATATACATAAGTGACATGAATCCTCATGGAAGCACCTCCGAGTCCTCAAACCCTGGTATGCATCTGATTCCTAGTCCCGAATTTTTGACCCGGTATCTTCCGCTTCCCTGAGAAGCTAAAACAACCCTCCTCAGTTAGATGAGTGGCTTTTTAGTCCTGGGAAGATTTATAATTAACTACAGAGAAAATGAATTAAATTAAACACATAGTATTAATACTTTCATTTAACTCAAGAGAATCTGTGTGTGTCTACAATGTTTAAGAGAATCTGGCAGTCTGTCATAATTGTAAGTTAAAAGACATAGGAGAATTTGATTCAATGTAGAAACTGCATTGAATGTTACAAGACTTTAGAGGCATTCTATACAGGAAGGTATTAGATGTTCAAAAGTTGTTTAAATACTTTGTAAGCTTTTTGCTTATGAAAGTGTTGTGTTTACTGTCAGGTAACTAAAACATGTAAGAAAATCAAACATATTTAAATGTACAAATGTAATTTAAAATCAACAAATTAAAAAGAAAAATTGCTTGTTTACATATAAAACTATCAGATTTATAAACAGAAGAACAGATTTATAAATTAAATTTACAGAGTTAAAAAAAGATAGGTTTTAAGAATTTCCACATTAATATATTCACCTTATTTTCAATCCATGTAACTGCAGGTATTTCTTAAAAGGCAGAAAAGCCCCCCCCCAACATTAAAAAAAACACAAACTCTCATTATCATAACTAAATTCTTACAGCAACAATAGAAGAAAATGAAATCTCAGGTTTCAAAAAAGTGGTGTTATGTATATTATATTTAAATTGGAAATTTTAAAAAATGTATGCCAATCACATGAAAGCTTAGTTTGACATCCCTCTAGAATTTTTTTTTTTTTTTTTTAGTTTATTTTGAGAAAGAGAGAGCACACACACAAGTGAGCAGGGTAGGGGCTGAAAGAGGGAGAGAGAGAATTCCATGCAGGCTTCACACAGTCAGCACAGAGTCTGATGTGGGGCTCGAACTCATGAATCCGAGATCATGACCTGATCTGAAATCAAGGGCTGGACACTCAACCAACTGAGCCACTCAGGCGCCCTGACATCCCTCTAGAAATTTGAATAAATTATCACTCACGAACTCTGGGTCTAAAATAAACTGGACATCAGACAGTAAAAATAAGCACAGTTTAAAATCAGACTCATGGCAAAAATACCATATTGTAGTTCTTTAATCAACTATTGCTTGTAGATACCAAGGATCGACTATAGTCCCCACCCGATCAAGGCTACCTCAAAGGATAATACACACAGGTAGTATCCAAACCTACTTACAATCGGTTCCTTCATTTCCTCATTCATTCATTCATTCATTCATTCCAAAAACACCCATTATAAGTAACTGGTGTATGACAAGACTGCTCTAGGTCCACAGGGAACTCATTTTCCAGACAGGTAATCCTCCCCAGGGCAGGAGCTATTGTCAGAGGCTAGGTCATAAATGGCTTTAACTGTCATGCAAATGAGCTTGAACTTTCAGTCTGGTGGAGTGTGTTAAACTGGAGAGAAACCTGATCCGGTTAATGTCTTTAGAAAATTCACTGGGTTAGCCCTCTGGAGGTTTGTTTAGAGTCCAAAGATTACACAGCCTAAGATTGAATAGGAGACTATTACCAGGTGAGAGATGCTGACTTTTATCTACGCTCCGCTGTCAAAATCAGGTGAGCAGAGTAAGGGGTCTGACTATTCAGATTCCAAATGTTAGTTCTGGATAATCAAAGTTTAGCTGTAATAAACATAGATTAGAATGTCTACTTTGGGACTTAACCCTGGATGGTCTCTGCTTTTGGGGTTTTTTCTCTTTTGTGAAATGGGAAGAATCCAAGATTAGGTGATGGTTAGAGGTTACCATGACAGAATTTCCAGTGTCGAGGGTGGTGAGCAACTGGAGATCCTTCTCGCTGCAGATGAAGAAGGACGCCAAAAGCGTTCAGGTAAGTTGTAGGCACTTCTTGGGACATGGTCTGCAGTGAGTCTTTAATGAAATGTTTATGGTGTTTTGGTAAAGTAACAGTTTCAATAAGGTTTTTCCTCACAACTCACAAAGATTCTTTTTTTAAATGCTTTTTTTTTTTTTTTTTTTTTGAGAGAGAGAGAGAGAGAGAGAGCACGAGAGCAGGGGAGGGGCAGAGAGAGAGGAGGGCATAGGATCCAAAGCAGGCTCTGGGCTGACAGCAGAGAGCCCGATGTAGGGCTCAAACGCAGGAACTGTGAGATCATGACCTGAGCCAAAGGCAGAAGCTCAACCGACTGAGCCACCCAGGCACCCCACAGCTCACAAAGATTCTTTGCTTTTTTTTTTTTTCAAAGATTCTTTGCTTGACCAAACTTAAGTCAGCCTCCTCAATCTTCTCCTAAACCCTTCTGTACACTTCCTTGTAAAATCCAGTGTTAGCAAGAATCTTGCTAAATTAGTTTGGCAAGAAACCCCACCCTCGATATCTGATCATCATGGCCTATTTTTAGCATGGATCCTGTCAAGTACCTTTAGCCAGAGTCACTCTTTGCACATGATGCTTCCTCTCAGTGATTTGCTATCCACCATTCCCTATCCTGTTTCTTGGCTATAAATTCCCATTTGCCCATGCTATGTTCAGAGTTGAGCTTAATTCCCTTCTGTAAGACTCCATGTCAGGGGGTCCCTGTACCTATCATCATGGCTCCCCTTGACGCCTTACCATCTTCAATAAGTGCCATTGAATAATTTTTTCTTTAACACACCCAAAGGGATGGATGAGTAAGAATCATAGCTGTGAACCTTAAAAGGATCTCTTAGAAGGATCTTCTATTGTGAGAGATGGAAGCTGTTGTCAGGGTTCTGGTTTCCATGTTGGGTGGTGATTTCAAGGGCATTTCTTATATTATTATTGTTGTTGATAGATAGAAGTCCTTATATAGACACATAATGGGAACTATGATTAATCTCTCTCTGTGACCCCCAAGTCCAAATTTTATAAAAACAAGAAGAAAATGAGAGAGAAAATGAAAGAGAAAAGAGAAACTCAGTCTTTCCTAGATTACCACTCTTCCTGCCTCTCCCTAGAATCTCTTGATTTATTACCTTTCATAAAATACCTTCATGGCTGTTCCGCTTTGGGTTTTAATCTGAAAAACTGACTCCCTGTTACTCTTGTATGTAGTTATTATTATCTATGCCTAATGATAATCACATAAAATAAAAATAAACACCCTTTAAACTACCATTCAACATGCAAATTAGAGTCTTTCTATATGATTTTAACAAATTGAGTATGAAACAACTTCAAATAATTGTGTGTTTCTCTTCATATTGGATGAAGTTTAATCACATATAATTTTTAAAAACCAAAATAACAACAACAACAAAAATGTGTTAACCTCTCATGTAAAAGTCTGGAAGTAGGAGGTCTGCGTCTGGTCCAGGAAACGGGAATAGCTTCCCAATCTCCTGTCTGTGACAGGTGCAACTGTCAGCCTGCACTCTGAGCGAGGAGCCTAAGTTGGGGATTGAACTCACGATCCTGAGATCGAGACCTGAGCTGAGACCAAAAGTCTGGATACTTAATCGACTGAGCCACCCAGGCACCCCCTGGGCATTCCTAATGACAGACTCCATGAGAGCATGACACACACCTCATTCTTATCTCATTCTCATCCATGGTGTTGGCACTGTCAGAACAGTACTTCAGTAAATACTGCTTGTAAAATGGAGGCTGACTGGATGCTCAGGGGGACAGATGGGCGTTCAGATAGATGGATACAAGATTCCATGGGAACTTAATATCTAGTACCAACTCTGCTGACATAAGAAGAAATCACATGAGCATTCATTGGCTTTACTGCCTTACCTTGTGACCACTGAATAGACGTTTCAGAGTAGGTGTCTGCAAACCAGACTAAGTATTTCAGGCTTTTGCATCGTAAGGTCTCTGCCACAACTATTCAACTCAGGATAGCAGCCATAGACACATGTAAATGAATGACCACGTGCCAGTAACACTGAAATTTGGATTTCATATAATTTTCACATGTCTCAAAATGTCCTTCTTTTTAACCATTCAGTATTATAAAAAAACCATTCTTAGTTTGTGGACTGCACAAAAACAGGCAGTGAGTTGTAGTTTGCTAACCCTCAGCCTACAAAGGCAAACTGACCCAGAATTAGAAGCACTAAGAAAGGTAATAAAACAATGAGGTGAAAACCCTGGGAGCTGGCTTTCACTTTTCTTTGGCTTTCCTTTTTCTTCCCCAGGATTACTCCACTTGCCTTTCCTCGGGTCCTCTTCCTCGGAATCGGTCTTCAACCAACGTGCACATTTTCTCATACCACAAGCGTTACATCATTCAGAACGGTTTTGCTTAAAATAGGTTACTGGAAGACTGAAAAACATTTGAGACCCAAAGTAATAGCTTTCTAATGAAGGGCTTTCGTGCACTGAGAGACATCATTTCCTTAATGTGAATAAATCTGTGTGCCCACGTGATGGAATATTATGTTGGCTTCTATTCCTCTCCCAAAAGAAACATGCTTCCTGTTTGCGAGACTTTGGGTAGCCCTGAGGGCAGGAACAGACTTACATACCTCTGCTTGAACAAGTAGTGATGACTTATCTGAGGGGAAAAAATATTCTGCAGTTCTCATTTGGAGACTGAGTTGGCTTGAGGCCTCACTGCTGTTTTTAAGAAGTGCTTAGACTTTAGGTAGTTTCATTCATGATAGGTGAATAAAATAAAAGTTACAATGTATGACAGATTACATTTTCAATTACCACTTAAATGGTCATTTATTATGTACTTAGTGAATACTTGGCTCTTCCACAGTAAACCCTAAGTTATCACCTTCAGCTCTCACCTAGTTATTTTTGGATCTTTTATTAAACCTCTGTGGCCTGTTAACTAAATGATTTCTGAGAGATGAAGCTCACAAATGACCTCTCTCAATGCATGAAAGCCCTTCATTAGTAATGATAGCCACTTTTCAGACATCTCTTTCATAATGCTCTTCTCCCTTTGCTCAGCTCTCTTTTATGTTCTGTGCAAAATTTTTAACCTTCTCATGTAAAAGAAGTTCTGGAAGTAGGCTTACCTCATTCTCATCTACGGTGTTGGCACGGTGTCAGAAGAGCTCTTCAATAAATATCAGCCAAAATTAAAGGTTGGGGATGGGTACTGAACCATCGAAGTCACTCCCGGAAGACTGACAGGTTAAGTGGAAAGAGCCACAGACCTAAATCCCATGCCTGGATAGGTGATCTAGTTTAGCCAAACCTTTCTGATTTTGAATAAATGTTTACAGTCTGGCTTTTGGAATTAGGAAAGGTTGTACTTTGCAATTCTTCTCAAATCTTCTGTCATTTGCAAATTGGGGATGATAATCTGTAACGTCCAGGGTGAAGTGAGATCTAGAGGAACGTTCACTAAGACGCCTGGGTGCAGTGGGGATTCGGGGCGGAAGTGGGGTGTCCGCTCTTATTTTCGTTATGGGTGAAACCAGTTCCTTCCAGCGGAGAAAATGCTTGCAAGCCCGCTGGGGCTGCGAACAGCGCAGAGACCTAATCCTTCCAGAATTTCAGTTTCCTTTGCCATGAGCCTGCTTTTCCCTTTCTGCCCATCAGTTGGCGCCTTTTGCCGTCCTTTTTCCCCCCCAAGCTGGTCGCTCCGCAGCTCGCAGGTCACATGGCCTGCCGGAGCGCGGGGACCCGGCGCGGGAGCTGCGCCGCGGGAGGAGGCGAGGCTCCGGCGCGCACCCGAACCGCGCGGCACCCGCTCCGCTCGGGCCTCAGGGTCGGGCGATGGCTCCTCAGTGGCGATGAGCCAGCCAGCCTAGGCGACACTGGAGGCGGCCCTCGGCGTACGCGGAGGACAGAGCTGACCGCCTCCACCGGGTAGGTTTGCACTGCGTGCGATATGCCCAGCCCCTCTGGCATCGCGGCCGGAGCGCGGGGATGAGGATTACCGGGGCCGCCGCTGGCGCGGGGAGAGCAGCGGCGGGGGCTTGCGCAGCTCGGGAGGGCCTGCGCCCCCGGCGGTGCGCTTTGAGCAGGCGAGCTTCGCCGCGGCCCGGCCCGGAGCTCTGGCCGCTTCCTGCCGGGGGACTGCGGGGACCCCAGAAGGGCTTCCTCCGCGCGGGCGGGGCCGGTGTCAGAGCAGGGATGAATGAGTGTCGCGGCGAGGGCATCTTTCCACCCTTCGCCTGCCTCGGCTGCGCCGCGAGGCCGACAGGAAGGCGCGAGCCGGGCGCGTGCCAACCCAGGTTAAGACCCAGGTCCTGGGAGCCCAGCCGGGCCGCACAGCCGAAGAGCGCATCGCCTAATGGCCGCGCGCTTGAGGCGAGGGTTCCTCCCGCGTCAGCCCTTCGGGCTAATCGGGCTCGCAGATTACGCGCTGCTGCGGCGTGGGGTTTCTGCGCAGCCGGGGACCGAGGAAGGACGACCCGGCAGAGGAAGGCGTCGCTCCCAGCTCCCGGAAAGACCGGCTGAAGGGAGCCACCTCCGCGATCGGAACCGTTAGCCTCGACCGACGAGTAGGGAAACTGAGGCCCAAACGTGGCGGGGACTGCCCAAGGTCGGCTGCAGGAACTAGATCCGGGACTGTGGTCTCCAGCTCCCATTCTCTTTCGGCGAGGAATAGAGAGGACCACCCCCCGGTAGTCGCATCATCCTCCTGGCCTCTGGGCGCGGGCGTTGCCGGTTCCGCACTGCGCCCTTGGTAGTCAGGGGCGAGAGCTCCTGCAGGGTGGGTGTGACCCTGGCATCCCCTGCTGGTCCCTTGCTGTCCCCGGGGGAACCGCAGAGCGACTCCAGTGATGATCTCACTATGCAGACCATTAGCAAAACCTGCAGGTTCAGTGTGTGCGTGTGCGTGCACGTGTATTTATTTCGCCAGGAGAACTGAACCTGGTAAGGCGATAGCTTTTTTAGGGGTGCATTTCTAGAGTGCACTGTACCAGGTACTTTAGGAGGCGACAAGAGAAAGCTATGTGTGTCTAACACCAATATTGAATCTTAAAAAAGGGTAAGTGTATTACAAAGCATCCAGGAAACAAAAATGTGAAGGAGAAAATAAAGATGACAAAACTTCATCTAGATTGTTGAGATTTTCTGGATGTCTTCTTAAAGGTTTCTCTGCATGCACACATCTAAACCAATAAGATGGACAAAAATAGTATCTTGTTTTAATTTGCATGTCTGAATCGCCCCCCCCTCCCCCGTCCCCGCAGTAAATACTTTTTCCTCTGTGTACTGGCCTTTTGCATCTGTGTAGGTGAACTGTCTTAATTCTTTTGCCCCCTTCCAACTTTTTTTTTAAAGTAATCTCTACACACAAGGTGGGGCTTGAACTCGCAACCCTGAGATCAGGAGTCACAGGCTCCCCTGACTGAGCCAGCTAGGCACCTCTCTTTTGCTTTCTTTTTCTTTTTCTTTTTTTTTTAATTTTTAAAAAAATTTAAATCTAAGTTAGTTAATGTATAACGTAATAATGATTTCAGGAGTAAAATTTAGTGATTCATCATTTACACATAACACCCAGTGCTCATCCCAAGTGTCCTCCTCAATGCACATCACCCCCATCCCCCCACCCAACACCCTGCCAGCAACTCTCAGTTTATTTCCTGTATTTAAGAGTCACTTATGGGTTGTCTCCCTCTCTGTTTTTATCTTATTTTTGTTTCCCTTCCCTTATGTTCATCTGTTTTGTATCTTAAATTCCACATATGAGTGAAATCATATTGTATTTGTCTTTGACTTATTTTGCTTAGCATAATTCTCTCTAGTACCATCCATGTTGCAAATGTCAAGATTTCATCCTTTCTGATCGCCAAGTAATATTCCATTGTATATATATATACACCCACATCTTCTTTATCCATTCATCAGTCGATGGACATTTAGGCTCTTTCCATACTTTGTTATTGTCGATAGTACTGCTATCAGCATTGGGGTGCATGTGCCCCTTCGCATCAGCACTCCTGTATCCTTTGGATAAATACCTAGTAGTGCAATTGCTGGGTCATAGGGTAGTTCTATTTTTAATTTTTTGAGGAACCTCCATCCTGTTTTCCAGAGTGGCTGCACCAGTTTACATTCCCACCAGCAGTGCAAACGAGTTCCTCTTTTTTCTGCATCCTCACCAACATCTTTTGTTGCCTGAGTTGTTAATTTTACCCTTTCTGACATGTGTGAGCTGGTATCTAATTGTGGTTTTGATTTGTATTTCCCTGATGATGAGTGATGTTGAACATTTTTTCATGTGTCGGTTGGCCATCTGGATGTCTTCCTGGGAGAAGTGTCTATTCATGTCTTTTGCCCATTTCTTCACTGGATTATTTGTTCTTTGGGTGTTGATTTTGATAAGTTCTTTAAAGATTTTGGATACTAATCCTTTATCTGATATGTTATTTGCAAATATCTTCTCCCATTTTGTCGGTTGTCTTTTAGTTTTGCTGATTGCTTCCTTTACCGTGCGGAAGATTTTTATCTTGATGAGGTCCCAGTAGTTCATTTTTGCTATTGTCTCCCTTGCCTCCGGAGACATGTCAAGTAAGAAGTTGCTGCGGCTGAGGTCAAAGAGGTTTTTGCCTGTTTTCTCCTCGAGGATTTTGATGGCTTCCTGTCTTATTTGGGTCTTCCATCCATTTGGGGTTTATTTTTGTGTATGGTATAAAAAAGTGGTCCAGGTTCATTCTTCTGCAAGTCACTGTCCAGTTTTCCCAGCACTACTTGCTGAAGAGACTGTCTTTATTCCATTGGATATTCTTTCCTGCTTTGTCAAAGATTAGTTGTCCATTTCTGGGTTCTCTGTTCTGTTCCATTGATCTGTGTGTCTGTTTTTGTGCCAGTACCATACTGTCTTGATCAGATTACAGCTTTGTAATACAGCTTGAAGTCCGGAATTGTGATGCCTCCAGCTTTGGTTTTCTTTTTCAGGATTACTTTGGCTATTCGGGGTCTTTTCTGGTTCCATGCAAATTTTAGGATTGTTTGTTCTAGCTCTGTGAAGAATGCTGGTGTTATTTTGATAGGGATTGAATATATAGATTGCTTTCGGTAGTGTCGACATTTTAACAATGATTTTTCTTCCAATCCATGAGCATGAAATGTTTTTCCACTTTTTGAGTCTTCTTCAATTTCTTTCATAAGCTTTCTATAGTTTTCAGTCTTTTGCTTTTCAATTGGAGTGTCTTTCTGTTCCTGACTTTTAAGCACTCTTTGCACATTACACATTAAAGTAGTAATTCTGTCATTTATGTTGCATAGTGTTTCCTAATCTGCCTAATGTCAGCTTTTCATCTTTGACCATATACAAGTTTAACTTTTTACTTAGTCATATATTTTTTCAATGGTTCTGCTTATGGACTTTGCTGTTAAGGTCCTTTCCTAAACCAAGTTTATGTAAATATACTTCTGTATTTTTCTTCAGGTACTTTTAAGCTTTTGTTTGACAGTATTAATATGAAATTTATTCTAGTTTAAGTTATAAAGTGGAGCACTAGTTTACTTTTCCTGCATAGTTAGCCAGTTGCTGCAAAGCTAGTAAATCCATTTTTCACCCCTGATTTAAATTGCTTCAAGTATGGCAGATTAAATTATTACATGTTGTATCTGTGTGGATTTCTGCATCTGTCTATTTATTTATCAGTACATTTTGGTGCCAGTGCCATGTTATTTTAATGACTGAAGTTTTATAGTAGGCTTTAAGGTCTGGTTAGACAGATTCTCTCTTATTACTCTGTATTATTTTCCTGGCTCTTAGGAAAATCAATTTTATTGAAGCATAGTTTACATGCAATAAAACACAGCATTTAAATGTGTATTTTGAAGAATGTTGTCAAATGTAACCACCATCACGATAAAAATTATGAAGCATCACATGACATTGATGTCATCACTGCACAGGGCTAATCTTTGATATATCCCCCCAATGTCCGTATATATGCCAGCAAAGTAAGCATTTCCTGGATGTTTTTATTAGTACGAATTCCAGAAAATCTTTAGAATACTTTCATCAAGTTAACTAACCTTTCCCTGCTCCACCAAAAGAAGCAAACAAAATTTTATTTGGATTTCTATTGGATTTTTGATAACAACGGCCCTCAGGGTATAAGGGCCCTGGCAGACATGTTCACCATCCCAGTCAGTGCACAAGACTCAGTATTTGTTGAATGAACGTTTAATAATTGCCATAAAGGTAGCACATGCTCTTACAGAAGTGTTGAAAGCAAAACAGGAGTCTTCCATACATTCATCTCCTACTAAATTATATTCCATATTAAAAATAGAATGACCATACTATGTACATTTTTTTTTTATAATTTGCATTGACATAATTTGCATTCTTTTCCCTTTAGAGACTTAAAATCTGCTCAGTTTGGTATAACAAGTTATCATAGACCGGGTGGTGTAAACAGCAGAAACATTTCTTTCTGAGCCTGAAAACCTGAGATCAGGGTGCCAGCATAGCTGGGTGCTGCTCAGGGCCCTCTTCCTGGTGTATGGATGCCACTTTCTCGCTGTTCTCACTGGCAGAGGGCAAAGAGAGGAAGAAAGCACACTCCCATTTCTTCTTTTTTTTTTCTTTAATTTTTATAATGTTTATTTCTTGAGAGAGAGAGAACGCAAAGGGGAGAGGGGCAGAGAGAGAGAGGGAGAGAATCCCTGCAGGCTCCACACTGTCAGCTCAGAGCCCAGCTCGGGGTTCAAACTGACAAACCATGCGATGAGCTGAAATCAAGAGTCAGAGGCCTAATGACTGAGCCACCCAGGCACCCTTCCCCATCTCTTTTTATAAGGGCACTAATCCCAGCATGAGAGTTCCACCACAAAGACCTAATTACCTCCCAGAGACCCCATATCCAAATACCATCACGTGAGGATTAGGGTTTTAATATAGGAATTTTGGGAGAACACATTCAGTCCATAGCAGAGACCTCGCCAAGACTTTGGCGTTAGTATGTTTGGCGTTAATGTTAGTATATTTAAAACTTTCTCTTCCTTTTTAATGGCTCCTTATCATCCCTTTGTATAATTATCTAGAAATATGTTCCCTGTTGCTGGGCCTTTTTTTTCCCTGCAGCTCCTCCTTCTTCCTTTCCTTCTTTCTCCTACCCTCCCCTCTCCCACTTCCTCCCCCCTCTTTATCTTTCTCTTTCATGCTGTTACAAACAAAACTGGCATGAACCTTCCTTTTCTATCTTTGATAGCATGTGTTGGGATTTCTGCAGGATAGATTCCTAGAAGTAGAACTTCTAGGTCAAGGGGGATGCATACATAAAATTTTTATAGATACCCGGCTCAACTTTCCTTCCAAAGGTTGCACAAATGTATTTGCAAGTGCCTGTTTGTTGAACTAGGCCACTCCCTCTTGAAGTAAATTGAATTGACCTTATGTTAAATGTAGAGACTAGTTCCGGAAAAAGAGAACTCTATCGCCTCTTTCATTAGTGAGGCTTTCCAGCTAAGAAAACATTATTTTTTTTCTCCACTTACTGGAGACTTTCTAAGTATCTTTCAGTAGAATTTTATAGTGTGTGTGTATATTCCACATATTTAAAAAAATTTCATCCTGGGTATTTTAGGGTTTTTAACCTCATTTTGACAGGGATCTTTTATCCCATTGATTAATTTGGTTATTATCTGATTAGGTGAAAGCAGTGTGTGTGTGTGTGTGTGTGTGTGTGTGTGTGTGTGTGTGTAATATTTTTACATATTAATTCTGTTATCAATCGCATTTTGAAACTCTTTTACCATTTCTAATTATTTGTCAGCTGATTTTCTTGGGTTTCCAATCTGTGCAGAAACAGTAGTGCATATTGGTTGAAGATGTGGGTTCTGGAACCTGACTGCCTGTGTTCGAGTATTTGAGTTTTGCCACCCACTGAAGAGCTTTGTTAACTTTGGGTACAAGTTAATTCTGCCTTAGTTTTTTGAGGTATAAAACAGGCTGAATAATAGTACTTCTCCTAAGCTTCTTTAAAAAAAAATTTTTTTTTAACATTCATTTTTGAGAGACAGAGTGTGAGAGGGGGAGGGGCAGAGACAGAGTGAGACACAGAATCCAAAGCAGGTTCTAGGCTCTGAGCTGTCAGCACAAAGCCCGATGCAGGGCTCAAACTCACAGACCGTGAGATCATAACCTGAGCTGAAGTCTAATGTTTAACCGACTGAGCCACCCAGGCACCCCTCTCATAAGCTTCTTATGAGGATCACTGAGATGCATAGAACAGTGTCTGGCACGTAATAAGTGCTCAGCAAACACGTACAAATAAGTTGATCTCTGCACATTATGTGGCCAGGCTCTTTGATACTCCCAATTTTATAGCTGAGGAATTGAGTCCCACAGAGGCCAAATGACTTGACTATGGGCATTTATTAGCTCAAAAACATTGAGCCTCTTCCATGCATAGAGTTCTGTGATGAGTCTACAAGGAATACCAAAGATAAATCAGACTGAATCCACTAACAAAGGATTTATAAGTCTAATTGATGCATAAGTCAGGGGCCATAAATAAAGCCATGGAAGGCAGCAGGCATTGGGGACAAAATATGGGCTTTGGAATTTTTCTTCTGTTTTAAGTTCTTGCTTTCAACTTGGTAGCATTTTTTTTTTTTCATGTAAATGAAATTAGTTCCACTGCTATTTGAGAGTTGCTATTTTGGTTAAATGAAATAGATGTAAGAGTCTACTACGGGACTTGGATATATAGCAGGAGCTTAATAAGTGGTAGCTATAAATAGATACAGTCTAAAGTAGAAAGTGACAAATGAAGGTTCTGGGGGGAACGTTTATGTAAAAGGCCCAAGCAGTTGAGAAACAAGAGATTATTTCTGGTTGGGGGAGATGACGGTTGGCTTTCAGAAGAGGTCTCCCCCCCTTTTTTTGGTTAAGATTATTTATTTTGAGAGAGAGAAAGAGCACAAGACAAGGAGGGGTGGAAAGAAGGAGAGACAGAATCCCAAGCAGGCTCCATACCATCAGCACAGAGCCCAATGTGGAGCTTGAACTCATGAATCGTGAGATCATGACCTGAACCAAGATCAAGAGTTGCACCCATAACTGAGTGAGCCACCCAGGCAGCCCAGAAGAGGTTCCTTTGGAGCTGATTCTTTTTTTTTTTTCTTGAGAGAGAGAGAGAGAGAGAGAGTCTGTACATGTGCATGAGCCAGGGAGTGGCAGAGGGAGAGAGAAAGCGAGAGAATCTCAAGCAGGCTCCACATCCAACGTGGAGCCCAACTTGGGGCTCTATCTCACAACTGTGAGGTCATGACCTGAACCAAAATCAAGAGCTGCCTCTGAGCTGATTCTTGATGGTTGAGTAGACTGTGTGAGGAGAAGAATAGAGTCTGGAGAGATAGCTGAAGCTGGATTTTGAAGAATCATGGTGAAGAATTTGGACTTCATTCTATAGTCATTGGGGAATCCTAGAACAGTTCTGCAGAAAAGAGTGCCATGTTCAGACCCATGCTTCAGAGCATCAGATGGATGCTGGTGATGTAACACATTACCATCATTTCTGCTATCTTTCTGACAAATGGCTTTCATAGCCAGTGTCTCATTTTGTCTTCACAGTGCCTCCATACATGAGATATTTTTAATTTTCCTATTTGACAGCAGCAAAATAGTCTCAGAGAGATCAAATGATTTCTTTACAAATGGACCTAATTAGCGAGTGTTGGGACCAGACCTGCACCCAGATCTTATGGCTTTGAATCTGTTGGTCTTTCTGGAAGTCATAGGCCTAGTTAGGAGGCTGTTGCTGGTAGCCAGCCTGGAGGTGATGATGAGTAGCGAGGGTGAGGCAATGCAGAAAGGCATGGCTGTGGGAGCGGAGGAGAGAAGAGAGGTGTACAAGAGGCCATATGGGTAGCATTGCTGGGATTTGCAAGTGACTGGCTAGGAGCGAGAAGTCAGAACATACTGGTCTTTTGGACCCAAGGTGCCTGGGGGTATGGTGGTGCCATTCATGCGTGAGGGCTGACTTGGGAAACAGTCCTCTTGACTGCTTATCTCTTCAGGCTAAGCCTGGTATACTGCCTCACATACCCCTGTGACCCCTTCAACTTAATTTTCAGAAGCTGCCATAAAATGTAACTTGTCATTGTTGCTCCATTTATTCATTCTAGCCCTATTTTACGTTCATTTCTTGGTGTCTTTGTCTTTTACTATCTTTTCTGAGCCCTCCATCCCAGACATGGTAACAGGCATAGTCCAATTTACAAAATGGTTGTGTTTCAAAGTGCACTAGAAAGGCCTAGATAAGAATTCAGGAATCATTACGCCATAGTATCCAGGCTGTAATGGTGTCATTGTTTCCAGGCCACCTCACAGATGCAGGTCAGTCCACAACATCACTGGAGCATGGTCCTGAGCCGGTGATGCTGTAGGTGACTATGGAATTCTGGAAGAAGACAATCGGGGTGATAATGTAGACATGGTCCTCCTTCTGCCCCACCCCCACGATTGGGCTGGGAGTAGAGAGCTCCTTCCCTTGAACTACCAATTCAAAATCCTTTGTTTTAAGGTAAGTTATCTTAAAACCAAATCAGTAAAGTGAAATAAATTATAGGTGGCCTTGGACACCCGACCCCACCGTGCAGCAATTGGTTAAATCCTTTAAGAAGATGCTTTAAATAGCAAACAGAACGTAGTCTTGAATGCCTACCTCCATGTGGTTGGATTTTAGGCAGACCAGTCATCTGATTATTAAAGGATCTGTTCCCACCTCCTATGGTCCAAGATGGGTGGACTAGATTGTATTATTGTTCAAGATATTTTCTTCTTTTCTTTTCTTTTTTTTTTTGAGAGAGTGCATGTGTGCAAGTGAGGGAGGGACAGAGGGAGAGAGAGAGAATTCTAAACCAGCTGTACACTCAGGATGGAGTCTGATGTGGGGCTCGATCCCACGACCCTAGGATATCAAGAGTCCGATGCTCAACCAGCTGAGCCACCCAGGCACCCCTGTTCAAGGTATTTTCTGCCCCTTACTGGAGAGACATATCTTTCCCTAATCATTGGTTTCAGGCTTGGCCATATGTCTTTCGGTACCCCTTCTTGCAGGAAAATTACATAACTGTTGTGTTGAACTTAAGAGTTGTTATGTAACTTGCTCTGGTCAGTGAAATGTAGGTGGACATGATGTGTGTCATTTTTGAGCCGTAGCTTTGAGAGCCAGGTTGTGGTTCACTGTCTGTTTCTTTCTCCTCCGCCACAACACCAGCAATGTCCAGAAAAGAGGCAGTTCCATCTACCGGGGGCCTGGAGTGCAAATGACAGGGAGCAGAGTCTCAACTGATCCGTAATGGCCAAGTAACATGAGCAAGAATTAAGCCTCTTTCTTATAAAACCCGGAGATTTAGGGGTCATTACCGTAGTCTCTTTTGACTAATACTGAGTATAATGATATGGCAGCCAGATGCCTTATGAGCATTTTAGAAATGTCGCCTACTCTGAACAAATTGCTAGAACCTTTCTTTTTTCCTGAGGGCTTAGAAATTGGCCTGCTTCTTTTGCTTTCTATTGAACCTTCATTTTTCCTTCCTCTGCTCTCTGGGAGGAGTACATTTCCCTGCCCCGTGGCTTCAGCTAGTGCATGGTGAGTGGACTTAACGTGTGGCATGCTTAAGTGAGGCTGTAAGTGAACCTTCGTGTTTTGATTCTTGTGTATCTGCCATCCACCAAAAGAGCATGCCCAGATGGCTGTTTCTTCTGACACTGGACCTGGAACAAGAATTACATGAAACGACCTGATTCCGACCTGCGGTCTAGAGCTGAACCCAGCTGAACCACAGCTGTGCACAGATCCGCGAGCAAGAAATGCATGTCCTTATCGTAAGTTCTAAAGGTCTAGGCTGTTCCTCACCCCAGCTAAGAGCTTATCAATGTATGTGGGGACCATGTGTCCTCGGAAATGAGTCCTATTCCTTCCCTGAAGGTCAGGAGAAGAGCAGTCTCGCTACCATACTTTTTTAATTTATTTTTTTTTAATTTTTAATGTTTATTTTTGAGAGACAGAGAGAGAGCATGAGCGGGGAGGGGCAGAGAGAGAGGGAGACACTGAATCTGAAGCAGGCTCCAGGTTCTGAGCTGTCAGCAAAGAGCCCGACGTGGGGCTCGAGCTCACGGCCCGCGGGATCATGACCTGAGCCAAAGTTGGATGCTTAACCAACTGAGATACCCAGGTGCTCCTCACTACCATATTTTTAAAGCAAGGTATTTCTGAGATGTTAATGATTTTATTGACCCCAGAGGGGAAATTGCCTGGGATTAAAGGTCGTCTTTATGTCAGTACCCGGTGCCTCAGTTCCTGACCCAACTGCCAGAGGGAAGAGAGAGAAAATCAGGAGCCTAGGGTGGCAAGGGAAGGATATGGCCTGAGAGCAGCAGCACAGGGTGGCTTGGATAGAACAGACATCTCCTTAATTTCGCTGGCCCCACTTTAATAACAAAATCTAAGGGAAATCATCATGCTTGCTTGATAGCTTCAAGAAAGGCTTCTCCCCTTCTATCCACCTGCCACATACAAGCCTCTTTTGTACAGAAGTGTTGAAGGCAGCCCCACAACCACACCAGGACCCTCAGCAAGATCCTAGAAAATAAAGCAGGAAACCTCAGGCCTGGAAGGACTTGGATTTAAGAGTGTGCTGTCAATCAGTTTGCTCACTAAGTAAATACTTGTGGACTTATATATGAGCAAGTACACTTATGTATACTTCCCACAAATGGTAGTGTGCTATACATACTTTCTGTGTCTTCTGTAACTGAAAAAATATCTTACAGTTTTTCCATATCTGTGCATAAAGAGTTTGCTTTTTGTAACTTTTTTTTTTGATGAGAACACTTAAGTTCTTCTCTTTTAGCAAATTTCAATTATACAATACTGTATTATCAACTGTAGTTACCAAGTTATGCATTAGATCCTCAGACTTTGTTTATTGTACTTTTTTTAAAGAGCTTATTCACCTTAGGGGTCGCTGGGTGGCCCAGTTGGTTGAGCATATGACTCTTTTTTTTTTTTCGAGCATATGACTTGATTTTGGCTCAGGTCATGATCTCACTGTTCGTGAGTTCAGACCCCACATGGGACTCCTCGAGATTCTCTCTCTCTCTCTCTCTCTCTCTGCCCCTCCCCCAAAATAAATAAACTTAAAAAAAAAAAAGACCTTGTAAGTAAAAGTTTATACCCTTTGACCAACCTCTCCCTATCTCCGCACCGGACCCCTTAGCACCTGATAACCATCTTTCTTTCTTTCTTTTTTTTTAAATGTTTTTTTTTTTTTTTTTTTTTTTTGAGAGAGAGAGAGAGGGAGAGACAGAGCTCAAGCAGGGGAGGGGCAGAGAGAGAGGGAGACACCAAATCTGAAGCAGGCTCCAGGCTCTGAGCTGTCAGCAAAGAGACTGATGTGGGGCTCAAACTCACAAACTATGAGATCATGACCTGAGCTGAAGTCAGATGCTTAACCGACTGAGCCACCCAGGCACCCCATGATAACCACCTTTCTATTCTGTGTTAGGTTCCACATTAGATGATACCATGCAATATTTGTCTTTCTCTGTCTTATTTCACTTAGCATAATGCCCTCCATATTCATCCATGTTGTCACAAATGGTAGCATTTCCTTTTTTTCTTTAAAGGCTGAATAATATTCCATTTCATAGATATACCACATATTCTTTATCCATTAATCCATCAGTGGACATTTGGGTTGTTTCCATATCTTGGCTATTGTGAATAACGCTGCAATGCCAGATACCTCTTCAAGATAATGATTTTCTTTCCTCTGGATATATACCCAGATGTGGAATTGCTGGATCATTTGGTAGTTTATTTTTAATTTCTTGAGGAAGCTCCATATTGTTTTTACATAGTGGCCATAGCAGTTAATGTTCCAGCCAACAGTATACAAGGGTTCCCTTTCTCTACATCCATGCTAGCATTTGTTATCTCTTGCCTTGTTGATGGTAGACATCTCAGTAGGTGTGAGGTGATATATTATTGTGGTTTTGATTTGTTTCTATGATGATTGGTGATGTTGAGCACCTTTCCGAGCACCCCGTTGACTGTTTATATGTCTTCCTTGGAAAAATGTCTATTCAGGTCCTCCTTTGCTCAATTTTAAATAAGTGAATTATTATTATTATTACTGTTGCTATTGAGTTGTATGAATTTTTATATATTTTGAATATTAACTCCTTGTCTAATATGTGGCTTACAAATATTTTCTTCTGTTTTATAAGTTGCCTTTTCATTTTATTGATGGTTTCCTTTGCTGTGTGAAGGCTTTTTAGCTTGATGTAGTCTCACTTGTTTATTTTTGCTTTTGTTGCCTGTGCTTTTGGTGATAAATCCAAAATCATTGCCAACACCAGTGTCAAGAAGCTTATTCCTGGGGTGCCTGGCTCAGTCGGTTAAGTGTCCGACTTCGGCTCAGGTAATGATCTTACAGTTTGTGAGTTCAAGCTCTGCATCAAGCTCTCTTCTGTCAAAGAGATTGCTTCAGATCCTCTGTCCCCCTCTCTCTTCCTTCCTTGCATGCATGCTCTCTCTCTCTCTCAAAAATAAATAAACATTTAAAAAAAAAAAGAAGCTTATTTCCTATGTTTTCTTATAGGAGTTTACAGTTTCAGGCGTTCTGTTCAAGTCTTTAATATATTTTGAATTGATTTTTGTGAGTGGTCTAAGATAGGGATCCAGCTTTTTGCATACGGCTATCCACTTTTCCCAGCACCATTTATTTATTTATTTATTTATTTAATGTTTATTTATTATCATTTATTCTGAGAGAGAGTGTGTGTGCACGCGTGCAGGGGAAGGGCAGAGAGCGAGGGAGAGAGAATCCCAAGCAGTGAAGAACCAGACACGGGGCTTGATCTCATGAACCGTGAGATCATGACCTGAGCTGAAAACATGAGTCAGATGCTCAACCGACTGAACCCCCAATTGTCCCCCAGCACCATTTATTAAAGAGATTATCCTTTACCCATTCTATACTCTTTGCTTGTTTGTCATAAATTAATTGGCCATCTGTGCAAAGGTTAATTCTGGGATCTCTATCCTGTTCCATTGGTCTGTATGTCTGTTTATGCCAGTACCATATCTTTTTGATACAGCTTTGTAATACAGTTTGACGACAGGAAGTGTGATGCCTCCAGCTTTATTCTTCTTGCACTAAATTGCTTTGGCTATTCAAGGTCTTTTGTAGTTCCATACTAATTTTAGGATTGTTTTTTCTATTTCTGTGGAAAATGCCATTGGAATTTTAATAGATATTGCATTGAATCTGTAGATCATTTTGGGTAATATGGACATTTTAACAATATTAATTCTTCTACTCCATGACCACAGAATATCTTTCCATTTATTTGTATCATTTTCAGTTCTTTCAATAATGTCTTATAGTTTTCAGTATACAGATCTTTCACCTCTTTGGTTAAATTTATTCGTAAGTATTTTATTCTTTGATGCTCTTGTAAATGGGGTTGTTTTCTTAATTTCTCCTTGTTAGTGTATAGATACGCCACTGATGTTTGTACATTGATCTCAGATCCTGCAACTTTACCAAGTTCATTTATTGGTTCCCACAGTTTTTTGAGTGTTGGGGGGCTGTTAGAGCCAGGTGATCCAGAGGCGCATCCCTAAGGTTATTGCCACAAAAGCTGGGGCACCAGACCTATGTACAAGTGCCTTTCAGAGAGATACTGGCGATCTGGTGTTATCATTGGAGGGGCCCATGGAAGAAGGTGGGAAAAGTGCCTATGAGCTCCCCTGGGCTCTGCACAGAATCTCAGCCAGCTCCTAGATATGTGCTAAGTTAGAAGCTGGACCCTCTGGCAGGTGCTTATAAAGTATGCACTCCAAACCTTTCCAGGGAAAAACTGGGGGATAGGCGTTTTTTGCCTGCTTCCTCCATGATGAGCCCTGGAGGGGACAGAAGTGGCAAGTGCCCATGAACTCACTAAGAACTGCTTCTTTCTTTACTATGGTCCTGTTGGTCCCCTGGATGAAAGCCCAGTTGGCATTTAGAGCTAGATGTTTTGGGTGCCCATCCTTCAGGTGGGAGTCCTAAAATTTGGAGTGCTAGATATGTGTGTGCTCCAAACCCTTTACTTCTCAGAAAGAAGCTGTGAATTGGGAGTTCCCTCCAGATTGTATGGTGCTGTACTGGGGGTGGGGTTTATCGCTGGTGTGTGTTTCAGCCTTTCCTACCTGATTCAACGTGGGTATTATCTCATTTTCCCTATGTGTAGGAGTTGCTCAGCTAGTTTCTGGATTTCTCTCACAGGGAATTTCTCACGGTGTAGCTGTACATTTAATGCATCCATGGAAGGAGAGAAGTGCAGGAGCCTTCTATGTTGCCATCTCGGTCTCTTCCAAGTTTGCTTACTTTTAATGGGTACTTTGTATTCCATTTTTTGGATGTACGATAATGTATTTGACTCACTCTCAACCGATGGGCACTTGGCGCTATTTTGCTATTACAGATGATTCTGCAAGTCATTTCTCACATATGAGAATATATACCTAGGAAGGAACATTAGAAATGGAATTGCTGAAGGTGCCCCGGTGCCACAATTGGTTAGCGCACGGCACTTACACAGAAATGGAATTGCTGAGTCGTTCGTGGTTTTCTTAGATAGTCCCAGATTACTTCTATGGAGGTCGTGCTGATTTATACTCCCATTAGCAAAATATGTAAGTGCCAATTTGGTAGGTCGTCCTTTGCATGGGCCAGGGACAGCTCCCCTAAGGAGATTGTACTAAAGGATGAGAAAAAGCAATCTGTATGAGGAAGCAGGGAAGGGGGTGGACCAAAATGTTCCAGGGTGAGGGAGCTGTGGGAGCAAAGGCCAGGAGTTGGGTAAAAACATAGCATAGTCAATGTTCTGAAAGATCAGTGTATCTAGAGCTTTCCTTCCAATTGGCGACACGTGGCTGTTGATTACTTGAAATGTGACCAGTCTGAATTGAAATCTGCTGTAAATGTAAAAGATACACTGGATTTCAACGACTTAGTACAAAAAAAAAAGAACATAAAACACCTCATTAATAATTTTTTCATATTGGTTTCATGTACTGTGTTTAAAATATACTATTAAAATTAATTTCATCTGTTTCTTTATAATATTTTACTCTGGCTGCTGGAAGATTTTATTGTACTTTTTAATTTTTTTTAAACATTTATTCATTTTTGAGAGACAGACATGAGCGGGGGAGGGGCAGAGAGAGAAGGAGACACAGAATCCCAAGCAGGCTCCAGGCTCTGAGCTGTCAGCACAGAGCCCAATGTGAGGCCCAAACTCACAAACCTGATCCTGAACCCACAAACCCACGATCATGACCTGAGTCAAAGTCAGACGCTTAACCGACTGAGCCACCCAGACGCCCCAAGGAAGATTTTTAAATACATGTGTGACTCGAATTATATTTCTATTGGACTATGCTAGTCTAGAATAAGAATTGGTAAACTACGAGCTGCTGGCCAGATTTGGCTTACAGCTTGTTTTTATGTGGCTGGAGCACTAAAAATAGTTTTTATATTTTTAAAGCGTTTTCAAAACGAAAAAGCCTAAGAAGACTGTGCAACAGAGATAGTATGTGGCCCACAATATCTGCAATATTTACTGTCTAGCCCTTTACAGAAAAATGTTGCCAACCTCTAGTTTTGAGCAACTTGAGAAAGGGATGGTAGAACGAGATGACAGAGAAGACAGAGTAGGGCACAGTCCAGATCATACAGGGTCTTGTGGACTATGATAAGACATTTGGATTTTATTAACAGAGCAATGGAAAGCTACAGAAGGGTTCTAAGCAGGAGAGTGATATGATCAGGTTTATATTTTAATGTTTATTTTATTTTTGAGAGAGAGAGAGAGAGAGAGCAGGGGAGGGGCAGGGGGCGGGCAGAGGGTCAGAAGCAGGCCCAGTGCTGTCAGCACGGAGCCCAATGCGGGGCTCAAACTCAAAATCACGAGATCATGACCGGAGCCGAAGTCGGATGCTTAACCAGCTGAGTCACCCAGGCATCCCCGGATTTATATATTTAAATGATAACTGTGTGCATGTACACACACACACACACACAATCTTTAAACATCCCTCCCCTGGGACTTATCTGGACTAGAGTGTCACATTCTTGCTTTACCAGAAACTGTCACTGGAAGAGAGTGTTGAAGGAGTATGGAGAGTGATTTCACACCAAACACAGAGCTTGCACAGTCATCATAATCACATTTTCATCTTTGCACTCATGATGTGCCTGGCATTCTCCAAGCTGCATGCCTTATCTTGTATTTTGTTCCTTCTTCTAAGTGGGTACGGCTCTCTTGGGTAATAGCAAGAGTAGGGAGGACAAGGTGAGCAGGAAGCCACTGGAATGACTCCATTCCCCAGCAGGAGTGTAAGCCCAATCCAACTTCAGTTCTTGGCTTCTACTAGGAGTGATATGAAACTGGTGAGGCCATATGGACGTGCACCTACATCATTTATTAACTCCATTGGCCTGAGCCGTTCCAGGGGGAAGCAACCAGTCTTGTGTACTCGGAACATTCACACACCAGCAGGGTTGCATAGAATGCAAACCTCTCCCTGCCATTTCCCTCTTCAGGTACTATCCGGATCTCTTCCTAGTACTGGGGTAGTCTGTCTCACCTCTGGGATCTCACAGTATAATCTGCTTCTGATGCTGACATGGGACTTCCTTGAATTACTATGTCATGGTCCTATAGAGAGAGGTGTGGTATTCTACACAACCCTAGTGGGCTGGAAGGTAACTGCTGTAATAAACGAGTCCAAAAATTATTAGTGACTAGACACAGTGGTTTACGTCTTACCTCCCACATAGCCCCCTCTAGACTGGGAGGCTGCTCCGAGATGAGCAGTGGGAGGGACCTCTGTTCTATGCAATCATTCAGGAGCTCAGGCTCCTGCCGTCTGGTGGCTCCACCTCCTCCAGATCCACGAAACCTGTCCAGTAGGTTGGCAAATGGAGAATGAGAAAGTCGAGAAGGCACATCCACTGTCAACTACCTTGGCCCAGAAGCCACACCTATCATTGGCTCACATTTTCCTGGCAGGTCCTAGTCAACATGACCTCACCTGGAAGATGATGGACTAGGGAATGTGGTCTTTCTGTGTGCCCAGGAAGGGAGGAACACGGATATGGCAGCACTGAGCCCTGCAGCACAGCCTCATGTGGTACCTGGTCAGGTACCACACAAGATAACTCACAAGCTGGGGAGTTTCTTCCAAATGTGTGCACGCTTTATTATGCTTCTGACATAAGGGGCTTAGGTTTACTGTCTAGTCTTTAGGCACTGCTTACTGCCTCTTTTACCATTCTGTCCTTCCTCTTTCTTTAGGTGTCATCTGTGCTGAGGTGGGCCTGCGTTCCAGGATGGTTTGTTCTTGGGACCAGACCTGACCAGAAGTTGACCCCATGAGCACGTCAGCCCCTCCAGCTGCCATGCTCCTCCGGAGGCTGAGGCGGCTCTCCTGGGGCAGCACTGCTGTCCAGCTCTTGATCTTAACAGTGGTGACGTTCGGCTTGCTGGCCCCCCTGGCCTGTCACCGCCTTCTGCACTCTTATTTCTATCTGCGCCATTGGCATCTGAACCAAATGAGTCAAGAGTTCCTGCAGCAAAGTTTGAAAGAGGGTGAAGCTGCCCTCCACTATTTTGAGGAGCTGCCCTCTGCCAACGGCTCAGTGCCCATCGTCTGGCAGGCCACCCCCCGCCCCTGGCTGGTCATCACCATCATCACCGTCGACAGGCAACCTGGCTTCCACTACGTCTTGCAGGTGGTGTCCCAGTTCCACCGGCTTCTTCAACAGTGTGGCCCCCAATGCGAGGGCCACCAACTCTTCCTGTGCAACGTGGAGCGTAGTGTAAGCCATTTCGATGCCAAGCTGCTGTCTAAGTACGTCCCCGTGGCCAACCGCTATGAGGGCACCGAGGATGATTATGGCGATGACCCTTCAACCAACTCATTTGAGAAGGAGAAGCAGGACTATGTCTATTGCCTGGAATCCTCCCTGCAGACCTACAACCCAGACTACGTCTTGATGGTAGAAGATGATGCTGTTCCAGAAGAGCAGATCTTCCCAGTCCTGGAGCACCTTCTGCGGGCTCGCTTCTCCGAGTCACACCTCAGAGATGCCCTCTATCTGAAGCTCTATCACCCCGAGAGGCTCCAGCACTACATCAACCCTGAGCCCATGCGGATCCTGGAGTGGGTCGGTGTGGGCATGTTGCTGGGGCCCCTGCTAACCTGGATATACATGCGGTTTGCCAGCCGTCCGGGGTTCAGCTGGCCTGTCATGCTCTTCTTCTCCCTATACAGCATGGGTCTCGTGGAGCTGGTGGGCCGGCACTATTTCCTGGAACTGCGGCGGCTGAGTCCTTCCCTGTATAGCGTGGTCCCTGCCTCTCAGTGTTGCACCCCAGCCATGCTTTTCCCTGCCCCTGCGGCCCGCCGGACCCTCACCTACCTGTCTCAGGTGTACTGCCACAAGGGCTTTGGCAAGGATATGGCACTCTACTCACTGTTGAGGGCCAAGGGGGAGCGGGCCTACGTGGTGGAGCCCAACCTCGTGAAGCACATTGGGCTCTTCTCCAGCCTCCGGTACAACTTTCATCCCAGTCTGCTCTAGTGTTCCAAGAAATGCCTTTCTGAAATTGGCCATTCTTGGCGATTCCGATATCGAGCTCTTTCTTTGGACGTGGTTGCTTGCAGTCATTTCATTGTTTAAGGTTGTTAGGGATCTAGGCACTGAGGCAGCTGAGAACATACACATCAAGAACCCTGGCTTTGGTAACTCCAGCAGGATCAGATGTTGGCCCTGAGTCGGGACCCCTCTCCCTCCACACAGCCATACTGCCTCATGCAGTCTGACCCACCCACCGAGGGGGCATTTACATACCAGTTCTATTCTCCAACTGTTTTCAGCAATGCTTTGTGATAGAGCTGGTGACTGCCAAAAAAAGTGTGCATAAAGATAGGACTGTTTTAGGATTTTAAAGGTAGAATTTGGTGAAAGGTGAGATCCTTTTGAATTGATTTCTTTCTTTCCAGGCATGAGAATGTGTGTCCAAAGAGGCAGGACCATGTTGCTAGGTTCCATTTGTTTCTTTGACCTGGTGTAATAAAAGCCAGTAAAATCCATTGCAAGGCCTGGCGACTTGGAGGCAGGTGATCACGTTTCTGTTTCCTGGTGTTTTATCCCCCACACATCTGTAGTGTACTGCTAGTCAATACCGCTAGTGAGAACTTTAAGTCACAGCAAGATCTACAGGCACCTTCTGGATCATCAAAACCAGATTTCTTATGTTCAGTAGTGATTCAGTATTGAATATTCCTGTCATATTCTGATTCTTTGAAAATTGGACATTGCCGAATGATATAAAATGGGTGAGCTCACTAATAGCGTATCCTTTTCCCTTATTTTTCTGGCTAACCATTCACCCTCACTTTTTTCTTCTTCTGGATATCATGGTGTAAGAGAAAGAAAAAATGTAGACTGTGAAGTCAGAAGGCCTGAATTTTTATTTCAGATCTCTGCCATGCCCTAGTGATGTGAACTTGGGCAAGTTATGACCACTCTGAGTCTTAGTTTTTTCACCTGTAAAACGGGGATGGTGATACCTACCTTTTAAAGTTGCCTTGAGGATTAAATGACAGAATGTATGTAAAACACCTAGCAAGTGCTTATCCCATAGAAGGCACTTGACGAACACTAGTTCTTTTCCTAGAATAAGCATATGAAATTCAAGTGTATTTTGGATAAAGATATTAGTGATACTGTTTAAAGTGTGCAGTAGGGCGTAGGGCTTCCACATGGGGAGCAGTCATTCTGGACCAAACTACTAGAATAAAAGCTGACTTGGCATTGTGACTTGTGAAGAAGGTGTAGCTCAGCTTTCATCTGGCGCCTCTTCCAACCAAGCCAAAAATAATTGTTCATTTAAATGGGAAATGGTCTGAGACTCCTCTTGAGTTTATTCCAAGACTAGCATCTGAAAATTACTTTTCTCCAAAGTTCCACGTAGATGTCCTCGGACAATATTTATCAAGCCAGTGGCCAACAAGTCCCTTTGTGAGGATGTGTGTCTACATTGGATTTCAAGTGTGTTGTGTGGATCATTTGTTTCGGTGCCATGCCTTCTTTTGCTTTTTAAATTTCCGGTAAGCTTCCATTTGGAGAACCCCTCAAGAGCACTGAGGCAGTACATGGGGGTTCCACACCACATTTTGCAGGTGGACAAACCGAGACCAAGGGATACGAAACAACTTCTCTGGGTTCACACGGCTGGACAGCAGCAGAGCCAGGATGGGAACGTAGCTCCTCTGAGTTCCTGCACTTTTTTCTTAACCACATTCATTTTATAAATATCTATGTAGTCAAATTCTCTTTTGTAGAATCTGATTGTAACCTGGACTGAAAAAATGTCTCTGTAAGCTAACATGGTAGACCCTCATTGTCCCGTTGGTCTTGGGGAACAAACAGGCATAAGTATGTGTTGTGTTGTTATCGTGAGATGTTACATGTCCCTCAGGAATGTCCAAAGTGAGCAGAGCTACTAGATGACTTATCAAGATGTTCAGACTCTACCGCTAAATTCATCTTCTCTCAGTGACTGGTTTATCCCCGTGTTCAGGAACAGAACTGCCTTCAACCTACAACTCATTAGCATTTGTTCCATTAACAAATGGATCTCCTCATGAATGTTTTGTGCACAACGACAGGAGAGTCCAATCTAAGCTAGCCAGGCAGAAGATAGGGAATCATTGCTGGTTTATATTTTTGCTCTTTCTGATTCAGTTGTCTACCGCATGCAGACATCCCCTCCCTTGACTCCTGGATGGCTAAAGCCATTTTTGCCTTGTCTCATTTCTCTGCCTACACAAAGAAACCTTCCCCCATAGATCTTAACTAGAGTCTACCGTCCTTGGACATTTTCTGCAGATGCAGGCTCTGTTCTGCCATTTTGTCCCCACCCGCATCTAGCTCTCCCTCATACCTAGAGTCCATTTTTTGTATGTTGTCCTTCATTAGGACAGTTGACAGCTTTACACCAAAGCTGAAGTCTCATTTAATCCTAAGCAAGGGGGCTAGAGGAGAACTAAAGTCGCCTTCCCATAACAAAGGACATAGGTCACCGGGAGGATGAAGGTCTCTAACAGAACCTGCTCACCTTTCAGGGTTTAAATTATGGTCAGGCCTAAGAAGCTCCCTATTGCGACTGAGTGTATTTGCATAGACATATCAGTTCCAATAAAAGCAGCTGTTCCACTGAGGCATCCTGAGAAGACTTTTGTCATTCCCTCTCATTTCTGTGGATGGATTTTCTAATGTGGTGAATAATAGAGAAAATACACACACACACACACACACACACACACATACACACACACACATGCCATTTTGGAGTCCCAAGGTAACCATTCACAATTATGGGCCGTTTGCTTAAAAATTGATAACTGATTTTTTTGTATTTCTTGAGTGGAAACATCTGAACTGTGCATTCTTTTTTATTGTTGTTTAAAGAAAGAAGGGTAAAAAATACTACAGTACAACTGGAGAACACAAACTGAATTAATAAGATGGTAGGATTAATCTAATTTACCGTGGATACACCCCTCATTTGGTAGAATTTATTTAATTGGCAACTTAATTTCGGTAGAGAGGCATTATAATTGGAGTTGATTACTGTGGGATTTTTATATACTCCATGATGCATTGTAGTTACAGTAACGCATGATATGAAACTGGCTAGTTTTAAGTCACATGAACCATTTGGATATTTTATCTCAATTACAATGAATTTGCTGAGAAATGTTCATTAACTGGCCCTTTTTTTTTAGGTTGAATTTTATATTGAAAACCTTTGGGGGCCATGTCAAAGATGATTGGAAATGTGATTAAAAAGTACTTAATGTATTAGAACTGCAGTGGAAATGTGCTGTGGCTTCCAGGTCCCTCCAGTCCTTGGGTTGCAGGATTGTTACGAGTCATCACTCTGTAATAAATGGGGATTTTTTGGCTTAGAATTTAACAGATTTTCTTGATCTTTTCCCATATGATCTACACAGAAATGTGGATTAGTGAACTGATTTAAAGAAAAAAAAAAGCATCTCTGTTAATAGTTTGGGGTAAAAACATGAAAATCCAAAGCCAAATGATGAATTTCTCAAAAAGAAACAAGGATCAGATTGTGTAAGTATGTAGGAATGGGGTAGCTTTAAGATGTTCAAGAGATGAGAGAAGACAAAGATGTAGAGTAGAGCAGAGGATCTCGCACTTGTCACCTGTTCAAGTTTATTTATTTTGAGAGAGAGAGAGAGAGAGAGAGAGAGAGAGAGAGAATGAGTGGGGGAGGGGCAGAGAGAGAGGGAGGGAGAGAGAGAGAGTCCCAAGCAGGCTCCATACTGTGTGTAGAGCTCGAATTCATGAACTGTGAGATCATGACCTGAGCTGAAGTCAGACGCTTAACTGACTGAGCCACCCAGGCACCCCTTTAAGATTTTAAGTAATCTCTACACCCAACATGGGGCTCGAACTCACAACCCTGAGATCAAGAGTTGCATGCTGCACCAACTGAGCCAGGCGCCCCTGTAATAAATTCTTCATGCATGCATCACCATCATGAAATTGTCATAGGAACAGCCTGTGGAGAATGCATAGGAACTAAACAGTGAATGGTAAATATTCTGGATATATAATGCATTACTTTGCTAGGGCCTGACTTCTTACTGCATTTAGAATAAAATTCAAACCTCCTATGTTAATTTCCAGGCCAGATGGAACCGTCTGACTTCATGTCTTAGTGCCACTCCCATCCTTGTTCTCCAGGTTCTAACCACACCAGCTTGCTTTCACTTGCTTGGACTTGCTACGCTGTTCTTATTGTAAGGCATTTGCATGGCCATCCTCTCTGTCTGGAACACTTTTCCTTTGGCTAATTCTTTCCTATAATTCAGGTCTCAACCTAATTTTAATCCCTCCCAGCAGGCTCTCCATCCTATCTAAAGCAGTCTCCCTGCTTTCCAGCCCCCAGGCCCGTCTATCACTTACCCAGTTTGATTCTCTTCAAAGCTCTTGTGACCCAAAATTCCCCTTTTATTTTAGGATATTCCCCCCCCCACCTCCTCCCATACGGTATAAACTTCACAATATCAGGAGTCTTCTTTTTCATTTACTGCTGTAGGCCCAGATCCTAGAACAATACCTGACATATAGTAGGAGATGAATGAATGAGAGAGAGAGAGGAGAAGAAAGGCAGGCAGGAAGAAAGGGAAGAAAAGAAAAAGAAAGGGAGAAAGAGTAGAGGAATCCACAGTGGAACTGCCCATGGAAAAGAGGAATACTGGCCGAAGAGAAAAGGAACTAGGGAAGACAATTTAGGAGAGAAACAAAGAATGGTCCAGGTAGTGAGGGTTGGTTAGGATGTACAATTCTGACCGCTGTGAAAAGAAGCTTTTTTGCATGCATTCTAGCAGAGGGAATGGCAAGTGTGAACAGGAACTTTTTAACACGTAGCTGCTTTTTTTTGGTTGTTACGGTTTTATTTCTAGCGTGGTGTGGGGTCCTGTGTGTTACTCTTAGGCAAAGGTTGGGATTTTTCCTTCAGGCTGCAACTGCTGAATCTTCCTGGTGTTGCCACTGGGAACCATCTAGACATGAACACCACCCATTGGGGGTCCACAGCCTCTTCTAGGACTTCTAGGCCAACAGGCTGGAAAGAGAGTGACACAACCATCACCTCACTGTACCAATGAACCCAAGTTCTGTGGGTGAGCGGCTATGGATGATAGGAGTGGCTTTTGGCAAAACATTACACGATTTAACACAAACCAAGAATAGAGAGGTAAACCTTCCCAGAGACTAGATGTCTGGAACAAGAGACTACTTAGGAATCATTTTTCTGGTACATGACTTTTGGGGTTTTTTTATTGTATCAGTGCAGCTTTGTTTAAATGTGAGTTCTTTGTAAAAGTTGAGTCCTCTGCAAAACTCATACACTGGCAACATTTTAGACAAAGAATGTACACCACCCCAGTTTGTTTTTATCCAGAAAAAGATGTAAGCTCTGGCACTGCTGTGACCCGAGGACTTGAGACCATGGTTGCTTGTACAGTCAGGAGCCCAAACTTTTGAAACACAAGTCAACGAATCTGTGTAGATTCTTTTCTAACACGATGTTTGGGCAATTCCTTTTGTCCTTCTCAACCATACCCTTGCCAACACTAATACATCCAGAATCCGTAGCCATCTGGGGTTCATCAAATGAAGTTTGGCTTCCATTTAGCTCTCCCTGCAACGAAGTTTATGACAAAGGAGGCAGGATTCCCGGAATGTACATTTGGAGTGCTTCCCCCTCATTTGAACTAGAAGAGGTGAAAAAGCATCTAAGTTTTAAAGTTATTTAAAAAAAAAAAAAAAAAAGGAATTGTGTGTGTCTGTCACATTCAAAATCATAGTTCCTGTGTTATTCTGCAAGGAACTACATCAAAGTAATCATATGTAAATCTAAGTATAGCATTTTATCTCCATCTTAATAAATGCCTAAATCACATTAGCAATATTCATTCAAATGACTCAAGCTGTTTTCTTACTTTAAAATTTTTTTCCAGCTTTACTGAGAATAATTGATATAATCATGTATAAGTTTAAGGCATACAGCATGCTGGTTTGATTTACATATATTGTGAAATGATAACCACATTAGGTTCAGCTAACATCCATCTTGTCATATAGGCACAATAAAAAGAAAAGAAAGAAGAAAAGAAAAAACATTTTTCTTTGTGATGATTTCTTTTTTTAATCTCGATGAAGTATTAGCTGAAGTGCCCCACGCTGTAGAAACGCACTCCCATATTTGAAACAGAAAAAGCTTTGAAGAGATTAAAATCTCATTATCTTTCATTTTACCAGTTAACGCCAGAGGAAGAAAATCGTTTCAGCTAAATTAACTGCTACTGTCACACTTACACATGAATCCTCACACTAAGGCAGACACACATTAAAATTCAGAATTACATTTCATACATCATGAAGGCGTGTTGTAAATCTTGCAGGTTGGTTTCAGTGCATAGACAGTTGTGGCATAAGGATGCATTTAGCTGCAAATAACAGAATCCAGTCTCTAGGGCTTCACGCAATGATGTTTAATTTTCTCACCTAAAAAGAAGCCTGGAGAAGGCAGGCTTAGCAGTGCAATAGTCTCATTGAGGACCCAGATTCTTGTCTGTCCTTCTGGTCCTCCATCTTTTGCCACCTCATGGCTACTGCAGCTTCAGATATTAAGTCCTCACAAGGCTACATTTAAAGGTGGAAAGGACTGGGGTGAAAAAGCTTCCTTCTTTGAAGTTATGTTTCTTTTCCAGGAAGAAAAATTTCAGGAAGTCTCCCTGAGACCTCTCCCTTTGTTGCATTGGCCAGATACCGGCCAGGCTCGCTCTTAGACCAATCCCAGGCAAAGGGAGATGGGACAAGCCCAGTCCCAGTTCACTCCCTCACAGCTTGGGTGGTGGCTTATCTTTCTTGACCTCAAGTGCTCTCTGCCCATCACTCAAACAAAATAGGGCTTTTGTTACCCAGAAAGACATATATGGATAACTCAGAGGCAAAATGTGAACAGTGACTGTCCTGTTTCTGGAGGAAGTGGCCAAGACTTTTAATATTCTTCCTACTTTTGCCCCTTTATATAATATTTAGAAGTTGAAGCAACATGGAGATTTATTTTATTAAGATTTATTTAACCGTATAGTTACAGAGTTATGTCATAGGAGCCTTTCAAAAAAGATGCTGCTACAAGACTAATTGTCTTGGAGTGTCAAAAGCTTTGAGAGGCTTAGCTTGTCAGATTCCTATAGGCCCATGAGACTGCATTTTCTTTCCAACATGATGTCAGGATATCTGAGTGGTTGACCATGAAGCACCACGTAAACAATAAGATCATTGTTGCTAGCTTCAAGGAAATACAGGTAGTCAAACTCAAATTGGACAAGGGAGATTGACCGTTTGGCAACTGAAGATCATGCTTTCTACCTATTGTTGAACTGTTCTGAATTATTGATTTGGGGCACACAAAGAGCTTTTAATTTTTTCCAAGTTCATAATTTTGGAAAGTGGTCACATGAATTTTGATACATAGTATGAACTGTGCGGTGAATTTCTAAAACTGGCAAATCGTAATATGGCTCCATTAGAAAGTATTTTCCTGTCTGTATTCAGTATCAAGAGACAACTATGAAGTTGAAATCAAATTACGTTCACCAAGAAAACATGGCATCCCTAGAAGTTTAGAGGTAAGTCTCATGAACTTTAGAGGTTAGACATGAACTCTAGGGAGGTCCTGACATTTCTAGCAATTTGAGCAATGCTTGGCAGTGTACCCTTTAAGAAAGGAATAAAGGTGAAGAATTACAATCAGTTCTAGAATTGCAAGCTCTCCTCAACAAAAGATAACCCAAAACTCAATCGATAAATACCTAAAGACACCTAGTCTCACCAGCCTGTGAGTACAAATGAAGTCATGTTAATAGTAAATAATGCACAGTTTCCTTTGTTGACAGACCCTTCCCCACCCCATAAAAGTCTCACTCAGATATTTCTTGAGAATCTCCAAAAAGGTACCTTGCACGTATGTGTCACATAGCAATTTGCCAGCCACAATTATCACACAGCATCCATCTTGTGTTTCCTCTCCTGCCTGCACAGTGCCCCATACTGCCTGCAAAGTAACTCTAAAGGGCCTTTCTCTTTCCCCTGCTATGCTAGCCTGTGCCAGGTTTCTATTTGTAATGCTAACCCAACTGTCAGTCCCGGAAGCTAGGTGAGACTTGGCCACACCAAGAACAAATACTACTGTCTCAGGGGCTTACCGTAACAAAGGTTTATTTCTCACTGTCATAAAACCTAATAAATAAAGATCTGGACAACCCTTTAGGGCAACTATTTTCCATATAGGAAGTCAACAATTTAGGCTGAGAATGGTTTCACAGTCCTGTAGCTGTCCTATCAGGAGCAGGAAACCTCTCTGGTCAACCAAGCAGGCTTAAAGAGATGCCAGATAAAGAAAGGGCTTACTGGTTACTCACCAGCTCTTCTCTATATCAGACTGCAAATGGCCAGAACTATGGCCCCACTCAACTGCAAGAAGGCTGAAAAGCACAGAGAAGACTTCCACAGATATGAAAGAGGAGAAGAACAACAGTGGAACAGTTTTTGATGCATATTAGTAAGACCTACTTTACAGGTCAGTGCTGGGTTCTGGAAAAAAAATGGAAACAAAGACCTCTCCAGTTCTTTGCTCTGTTTTGTCACCTGATCCTCAAATCAGTACTGCTTATACCCAGAATCCCCAAAACTTTCTCATGAGTAGGGTCCATTGTTTAGTCGTAATTTCTCTTTGTTAGGAGCTTCAACATAGCCCAAGAATGGGGGGACAATGCCATATCATCTCCCTCATTCCCTCTCTTTTTTCCTTTTTCATGACAAATCCACATACACCCCTTTTTTTTCTAACTCCTTCACTAGGTGTCTGACTTGTTCACTGCAATAGGATAAAGTCACAGCCCAGTGTCTGGAACTCAGAAATGTGTTAATGAGTCGATGGATGGATGGATGGATGGATGGGTGGATGGATGGATGGGTGGATGGAAGAGTGGGTAGATTGATGAATGATGGTTTTCTCTCTACCCAGAGAGGAACTCAAGGGAAGCCTGTTACTACTTTCTATTTACCCTCTGAACTTCTGGCACTTTGACCCTAGCTTCAGTCCTTCTGTCTTGGACACCACTTTTGGCTCTTTTGGGGTTCTCCCTTTGGATTGGGACCTTGTTTAAGATTAACTATGGGAGAGTGAGAGTTTCAGTTTAGTGGCTGAAATTCTACCACTCAACTTCAGTGATTCCTAATTAAGGAATGTGCACATGAAAACAATAACCAAATGGAAAATAAAATACCTTTTTATTAACTGGTAAGTAAGTACCCTATTATCTGCCAGAGTAGACATCTTTGTTAAGCCACATGAGATTATGCTGTTTAGGCCTGGAATCTAAGGAAGGCTTGCATACTTCTATTACTCAAGAGTGATGGAAAGGTCTGGAACAGACCAGATGCAATTGATGCAGAAGCTCTTAGGTAAAAGAGAGAATGGCTAGGCCCTGACCCAGTGCACTGCAGTAAGGGACTGTGTACAAACGAGGGAACATTGGCTTAGAGACTCTACTGCCTAGTAGAATATAATTGGTATTAGCCCTGTGCTTTGAGTGCTTGAACAACTCCCCCTCCCTCTGAAAGAAGCTGGTAAGAAGGGTGGACTGAGGGTGTGGGAGCAGTGAAAATGCCCCCTCCTCTACAGACCCAATATCGAAAAGGAAGGAGAGCTGGCTGGAAATTCTCCGTCTCATCTTCCCCTCTTCCATAATTAGCTCTTTACCCTTCCTCATCTTAAATGCTACCTTCACTTTCCTCTTTGCCCAAACCCTTCAGTCCTTTACATGGGGTCACACCTATTCCACTCCATGACAGACTGTCTCCAGAAAACCAATCTAGGCCAGTGTCCTCACTCTACTAAACAAGTTTGTTAGAGAGACCAGTTCAAACTGTAGGCTTATTGATGCATTTTTGTACAAAGTCCTTTTTTATTTTTTTTATTATTTTTGAAAGCAACTTAAAAAATGTTTATTTATTTTTGAGAGAGAGAGGGAGAGGCACAGAGAGAGGGAGACAGAATCCCAAGCAGGTTCCACACCATCAGTGCAGAACCTGATGTAGGGCTCAAACTTACAAACCGTGAGATCATGACCTGGGCCAAAACCAAGAGTTGGACTCTTAACCGACTGAGCCACCCAGGAGGCCCAAAGTCCTTTAAGAAAAAAATACAAAACTCACTACATGTTAATACTGGCATATGGATACACTTTCTTTTGCCTGTATATGGATTTCTGAGCAAGTGGTGCACTATTCTAAGTTCTTGGGAAACTTACATAAGAAATAGCCTGCAGTTAGCTTCTGCTGCTCAGCTAGGGTCCCCATCGCCTTAACGTGTTTGCTGTAAAATAACAAAAAGTTCATAATTATAATTAAAAACAGCAATTGGGGGAGAAAAGACTGGAAGTTTGACCATGATGTGGGCAATGTGAGAGGAGAGACTTTGGATGGGGCAGTCAGTATTTCCCTGCCAGCTCCAGTCTCTCAACCTCTCCCAGTCTCCCAATTTTATGCCATTATTTCCCCCATTCACCTTCATTTCTGCCAGCCTGAATTAGTGTGAAGAGTCTCTGTCTATGTCATAAGTATCTATTTAGGAGTACCTATTTAGGTAGCTGTTAGTTAACATCATCTTCCTTGTTTCCAACGAATTGTGCTGTTTATCTAATAGTTCTGTCAACGAAATTTTAGAATAAAAAAATAGCAAAACACCTCAAAGCATTCTCATAACTGCAGAAACTTTACAAGAAAAAAAAAAAAACCAGAAAATGAAAGCAGTTAAGAGACTTCTAAGTAATGTACAGACACTCCACCACAGAAGATGGCCAATAAGCATATGGAAAGATGCTCAACATTATTAGTCGTTAGGCAAATGCAAAGTAAAACCACAATGAGATACCCCACGCCCCCATTAAAATTGCCACAAAAAATTTTCAATGACCATCTGAGTGTTGGTGAGGATGTGGTGCAAATAGATGCTCAAAACTGCTGTTGGGAACATAGAATGGTACAGCCACTTCAAAATACAAGTAGGCAGTTTCCTGAAAAGTTAAACATACACCTACTGTTTGATCAGCCCTGATCATTCCACTCCTAGATATTTATCCCAAGAAAAATGAAAACAAATGTCCACATGAAGACTTGTACATGGATATTTATAGAGCTTTATAATAGTTAAAAGCTGAAAACCACTCAAATGTCCATCAGCAGCAAGTGAGTAAACACAGAGGGACATCCATCTCGTGGAATACTAGTCAGCAACAGAACTTGAATGTGGATGAATCTCAAAATAATTATGCTGAGTGAAAGAAGTCAGAGCAAACAAACAGAAGTATGTATTGTATGATGCCATTTATGTAAAATTCTAGAAGATAAAAATGAGTCCCTATAGGGACAAAGAGCATATCAGCGTTGTTTGAAGATGTGAGTGAGGTAGAAAGGAAGGGTTTATAAAGGTACATGAAGAAAGTTTTAGGGGTGGTGGTTATGTTCAGTATCTTGATTGCAGTGATGGTTTCATGGGTGTATACATATGTCAAAACATCAACACTTTACAAATGTGCAGTTTATTATGTCAATTATATCTTGATAAAACTGTTATTTGAAAAAGATTCACATAGTGGTTTTTGTACCAAAAATGAAAGAACTGGCTTGCATCTTTTCATTGCTTCAAACTGCTCTTGAAAAGCACTTTTCTTTTTTTTTTAATTAAAAAAAATGTTTAATGTTTATTTTTGAGAGAGAGAGAGCAAGAGAGAGCAGGGGAGGGGCAGAGAAAGAGAGGGAGACACAGAATTTGAAGCAGGCTCCAGGCTCTGAGCTGTCTGTCAGATGCAGGGCTTGAACCCACGAACCATGAGATCATGACCTGAGCTGAAGTTGGACGCTTAGCCAACTGAGTCACCTTGGCACCCCAAAAAGCTCTTTTCAAGAGTGTAGGTCAGTGGAGAGGAGGGTGAGTGTGCTGGGTTGCCTATTACCTCACTGTGCTTTTATCTATCGGTTTCTTTAGAGTTTTGGTAAAGACTTATTTCAAAAAAGGCCAGAGTTAGGAAAAAATGGAAAAAGTCTTTAAAATTTGCTGGATCATCTCATCTTTAATGCCTACTAGCTATAACAGTTTGTGAATCTAAAGTTCTATAAATCAGTTATGTATACTGTCCCTTTGACTTGAAGATGTCCTCAATTATAAAAGATACACTCTATCTCTAGCTTTTAAAAAAGCAGTAAAAGTACACTTATAAGATTCACTCCAGTTTCAAAAATATTAGAAAGTATGACTGAGAATAGTCCCTGTAGCAAGTAATCCCAAGGCTGCCGAAAGGGATGCCAAGGGCCTGCCTCTGTAAGTTCAAGGTGCTCATGTTGTGGCCTATAGCACTGTGGCTAGTCTCAGGCACAGTCTCTAAAGAAGAAGCAACATACCAAAACCCCAAATTTCACACTTAGCACAAGTTTCCTCTTTGCCCAGAATCTGTAGAAGCCCTGATGTTAGGGTTATATCCAGAATCCATTTTATCTTTTAAAATTGTAAATTTGGTTACACTTAAGTAAATTGGATCAGGAATCATCAGGGAAATGCAGATCAAAACCACAATAAGATACCACCTCACACCTATTGAATGGCTATTATCAAAAAAAACAAGAGATCATAAATATTGGCAAGGATGTAGAGAAAAGGAAACCCTTGTGCACTCTTGGTGGGAATATAAATTGGTACAGCCACTGTGGAAAAACAGTATGGAGGTCCCTCAAAAAATTCAAAATACTGCCATAGGATGCAGCAATTTCACATGTGGGTATACATCCAAAAGATTTGAAATCAGAATCTAAAAGAAATATCTGCACTCCCATAGTCATTGCAGCATTATTTACAATAGCCAAGACATAGAAGCAATCTAAATGTCCATTGAGAGATGAATGGATAAAGATAATGTGTTGTACACATACAATGGAATATTATTTAGCCTCAGGAAAGGAGGAAGTCTTGCCAGTTTTGACAGCATGGATGAACCCAGAGGATGTGAAATACATTAAACAAATATTAGCTGATACCATTTATATGAGGAATCTAAAATAGTCAAACTCCTAGAATAGGGAGTAGAGTGGTGGCTTCCAGTGTCTGAGGGTTGGGGGAGGGGGAAACTGAAAGGTATTAATCAAATGGTAAAGTTTCAGTTAGCACTGAGCCTATACCGATTGTATACTTTACAATTTGATAAGCTTTTATGTTAAATCTTCTGTTAAGCCTTTGCTAAGATCTTATGTTAAATGTTATCACGCACAAAAAGTAATAATAATAAAAGAGGGTGGGAGGAAACTTTTGGAGGTGATGAATGTGGTATGTATTGTGACGATTTCATGAATGTATACTTATCTCTAAACTCATGGAATGATATACATTAAATAAGCAACTTTTCTATGTCAAAAAATAAAAGTTAAATTAGGTGAAAAATAATTTGTCCATATTTCCCTTCATCCAAATGAAGTTATACAAACTTGGAGAGACTCTATCTTAACTTCCCATGTGAGACAGTCAGAGACTATTTTTGGCTTCCTTACGTAAGAATATGCAAATGGAAACATTGATGGATTTTAAAAAAATACATGATGAAAAGAAGGGACTCAATCTAGGAATTAGAGAAATATCTTCCTATTAAATATAGTTGCTGCAATAAATAAATTAAAGCAAATTTCTGAATCAAGTTTTTGCAAAATTCCCAAGAGAATCTTAAATCAAAAATTCCTGTAGTCATGAAATGATAATGAAAAAATTAATTAAAAAATAAAATGGAAATATCTAAACTTATCTGTTAGTTGTGGTGAGTGATAAGTACGTCTGGGTCCCAAATTTCGGAACCCTGTCTTGCCACCTCCTTTCAATACCTTGACAAAGGCCACCCCCTAGAGTATGTGCACAAGTGACAGTTATGGGAACATCATCCCCAAATCTTGATGTCCTCTATCCTTGTGAGCTGTTGGGCTAGGAAGTATGACTTGTGCCTAGATGAGTCACCCTCCTGCCTGGGAGACTCCATTCAGGTTCTTGTTTGGTCTACCAAGGAAGGAAGCCAATTTTTCGAGTTGGAAGAGGACTCCGAGTCCTCCTACAGTACCAGCTCCGAGGAGGAGCAAACAGGGAAGCAATTCAATAGGAAACATCTGAGAAGACCAAGAGGCACCGAAGCATTTATCTTAACCCAGCTCTACTGAAGGGAGCTCTATATTTACTAGAAATACGGTCTTCTCAGACCTCAGAGAAAGTGCAGGAGCTCCCCCTAGAGGATAGAGCATGAAGACCGCACTTCCCCATTCTGTTCTCCCCACAGGCTTACCCAGGATTTTACTTCCCTTCTCAAGAAAAGGCTTTGGAGACTCCCTTACTGATTTGAACATACCTCTCTTACAGTATGGTACTTACCACATAACACTATGTGGGCTGTTACAAGCCCGTCTCTCCCCCTCATGTGTGAGCCCTGAAGGAAACCAGAATATGTCACCTCCAAAAATGTCACTCTGACACAAAGATTATTTCGAGTCAAAGGCACCTAAAAAACAGCAGATGAAAAAGGACACCCTGACCTTACTTTTTATTCCTCAAAGCAGGAAATGAAAGTTTTGTGTGAAAGACACCTTCCCTGCAACAGGAGGAAAGAAAAATCCTTACCACCTGAGACAGGAGACTAGGCTGAGAGAAATCTTGACAAACCAACCTTGTTAAACTCACCCTTACATCTCAGTCACTTCTCCACCATTAACTTCCCTAACCTGTGTCTTTCCACGTTTCCACAATTTACTACTTTTGTTCAATTTAGTGTATGAACATTTGGCTCTGTTTCCTTGGGTCTTCATTTTCATGGACATGTAAAAGTCTGAATGCTTAAAAAAAAAACAAAAAAATAACCAAGTAAAAGTCTGTATGCCTTTCTGCTGTTAATCTGTTTTATGTTGATTCAATTCTCAGTCCCAGCTGGAGATCCTATGAGCAGAGAGGTCAAGGTTCACCTCCCCTGCAGCCCCTTGAAGGAAGCACCTGTGCTGAGGTGTCCTTCATCCTTTGCAGCAGTTCCTGGAACACAGCTGGCCCTCGGCAATGGTGTTTGTTGGAGGAATGGAAGCGCCCGTAAAAAACAAAAGCCCTTTGATCACATTCCTACCTTGCAATGTTCAGTTATTTCTCTTTCTTTTCTGTTCTTTTTCTTCTGTCACATATTATACCTGCACTTTATACAGCCCTTGCCTGTGCAATATTTCATTTCATTTCATTTCACTTCATTCTCACAGTTCTGTTGGGGGCATATATCTCTGCCTGCCTTTACTAGAGAAGAAAACTGACATTCATACTGATGAGGTGAGTAGCTGAAGGTTCCAGAGACAGGCAGTTCCCCTAGGGCCTTTTCTCTGTAGCCCAAGGATGAGCACTCAGGAGGCAGCAAGCCAGGGATACTCCGATGTGGAATCCCCAGCAGGCAGTCCACAAACCAACAAGAGGTCACCAGGGGATAAAAGACCACAGCTTCTCTGAGCAAAATCTATCTGGCTGAAGACACCAGTTTTCAGGGTGTTTGTTGGCAATGGCAGGAATCAAAGGGACTGAGTGATCTGATAGGATACAAAAATTCTGGATTTATCGTAGACGTTGATTTGCTGCAAAATGTAAAGGAAAAGATTTCTTTTGTCAATCACTCCAACCGGCCATTGTTTTGGGAATTATCTTGCCATCATAGATCAAGCTTGAATAGAAAGAAGTGGCTAAGCACCAGGGATTTGGAGTCATGTCTGCTGGGGTCATGTCTCCGTTCAGTATGATCTAAAGTGGAGCTTGAGCCCCACTTTAGGTGAGCACTAGCCCTGCTTTGGGTGAGCCCCACTTCTCTCTCTCTCCTTTTTCTCTCTCTCTCCCTGCCCCTAACTTTCTCTCTCTCACAAAAAATAAATAAAGGAACTTTCCCCCCAAAAGTAACAATTATAAAAAAAATAAAAAATTAAAACAAATATAAGAAGGAGAAATGGATATTGGGAAACAACTTGCAGTTAGTCACACTATTCATTAATTTGACCTAATATTTCCGGTTGTGGGAATTTATCTTAAGGAAATAATCAGAAATGTATAAAAGGTTTTAAGGACATCTCCTTTTGTAATTATGGCAAAGAAATTAGAAACAACCCAGATTTCCAAAACAGAAATTGGTTAAATAAATAAAGGCTTATCTATATTCTGGAAAATTATAGACCCATTAATAATTATGTTCTCAAAGAATATTCAATGGTATAGGAAAATGCTCAGGATGTAATGATACATGAGAAAAGCAGAATGCAAAACTTTACATACAATACAATTTTAGTTGCATCTTTTCAGGTACATAGGTGATGTCTGGGTTTATTGCAGGGATCAAGGGAATAAAACTATCAACCTCACAGTGTTAATTTCTCACAGCGTATGTTTGGACGATACCCCTATAGGATCAGAAACTGGATTTTGTTTACAGACTCAGAACAGATTTGGCTCTCTGAGACATTTCAACCAGAACCATAAGATAAATACATGCAAGGAGGTAAGTTTACTCATTGACAATGAGGTATAATAGCGACATGTATGTGTTTATATATATACATATATATATATATGTATGGATATACATATGTATGGAATATATATATATATATATTCCAGCATAATATTAGAGGACAATAGAGCACAGCCAAGGAACTTTCAGTCCACTAACAAAGCAGAAGGTTTTATTCTTAAAGGCATTCTCGATGAGGATCTTTTGAGAAAAGCAGCCAGAGTGAGAAAACAACAACACTTCTCAGAGGACTCTACACATCTCTCTGTAAAGAATTACTGAAAAATGGAGGCACAGAGCCCTGATGTTCTCCAGCCCTTCTCAAGAGTCCTACAGCTAGTGAGCAGGAACTGAGGTTTTGACGTCATTTCCTGTGGGTAAGAAATATGGTGTGGCACAAGGGAAGGAGGTTGGAGCAGAGTCTTTTGTAGAGCAGTGTCTGGGAGAGTTCTGGAGGAGAGTGAACTGGAGAGTTTGACAGGATTTGTGGGGTATAAGATAAAAACAAAAGGGGATTTAATGATGTGTTGCTGGAGGTATGAGTTTGACCTTCATTAATGTCCCTTGAGAAACATGAATACATTTAAGTTATTTTTTAATTGCTTTTGGTTAAGTGACCTCAAATATATCCACAGTAGGACTGAACACCATAGGACCCTGAAGTCATATTCCAGGGATACAAAAATAATTAATTTTTAAAATCTACATTACATCAGCAGTTAAAAAAAAAGTTCTTAAAAAAATGGCCAGATTTTGATAATATTCAACATTTGTTTTTCTTTTTTGAAAGATGAAAAGATTTAATATATGTATCTTTTGGAGATACATATGCATCCTTAGCATAGCAGTTTTCAAACTCTGGCCACATGTCCCCAAAAATAATCTTGAGAAACTATGTATACCTTTGCACGTTAAATTAACATATAATTTTTCATCATAAGTGGTGAAGAGTTCCAAAGGATATAATATCCGGTATGTTTTAATATTAGTCACTCTAAATACATATAATGGAATCTTAAATACTGTAGTGATTAAATACCCACCATCATCCATTAAAGAAAAATACATGTAAAAGTTTGGGCTATTTTTATTATTCTTTTATATTCCCCTCACAGGATTCTATCCAAACAGAATTATATATAATATATTTTTAGGCTTGAAAATTTTATTGATCACTGTGTCATACTTCTCTGCAATGAACTAAAAAAACTTGCTTCGTTTTCTGTAACCATAAGGCTCTAAGCCTGTATGGTTCACAGGTGGCTGATAAACACTTGAAATGAGACAAACTAAAGAATGAAATTTTTAATTCTATTTTCGTTTAAAATTTTAAATTTAAATAGTTTTCTAATTTTCTTCCTAGAGATCTTACCTAATTGTTAGTTTTTTCCTAAGTAATGTATACTGTTTGATGCTCTTGAAAATTACTTTTTTTTTTGAAAATTACTTTCTAAAGACATATTTTCTGGTTTTTGATGGTATTTGAAAAGATGCTTGATCTTTGATACTGATTTTATATTCTGCAACCTCACTAAACTATGATTAATTCTAATAATTATTCCATCTAAGCAATCTTTTTTTTTTTTTTTTTTGAGCAGCAGGCAAAAGTTTGAGTATTAGAATACAAGATTAGAAAGGAAGAATAGTAGGAAAGCTCTCTTTACAGAGAGGGACAGTCGAAAGTGAATGCCCAGGACTATAGGCAAGGGTCCTTGTTTTATAAGATTCTGGTCAGCCCTCCCCCATCCCATCCCCCTTGTTCCTTCTCAGGTTCTACCTTTATTGGCTGGATAGCTCTAGGTGCTGGGTTGTCCATTCCTGGTTGGCTGTTTCCATTGTATGAAAGGTGGTCTATGGCCATACTTAGATCTATGTCAAATTCCTGAGGGGGAACCTGAGGGGGTGTAGACAGGGTCCATTACATTCTTAAGAGGAACCTTATGCCTGAGGGGGCTCCAAGCAGACAATCTTATCATCTGCAAATAATGGACAATTTGTTTCTTCATTTCTAAATTTTATGCTTTTTATTCTCTTTCTTGATTTAATTCACTGGGTAGGACAATACTGAACACAAGCGGTGATATCAGAGACCCTTGTCTTTTATCTTAAAATTTCTCCATTATTTCACCATTAACTGTGATGCTTGCTATTGGTTTTTCATAGATATTTTATTAGATAAAAGTTGATAATAAGTCTTGAATCAGGAGTTTTGTCTGATACATATTCACGAAGAGATCATTATTTTCCCCTTTCAATCTAATAATGTAGTCACTTCTATTATTTGATTTTCTCATGATAAACTCAGTTTGCAGTCCTGAGATAAACCCTTGTCACTGTCACTTGTACAAGTTATTGTATTCAATTGGCTAAGATTTTCTTTAGACTTTTTCCATCTCTGTTCACTGAAGAGATTGGCTGTAACTGCCCTCTTTCATACCATCTTGTCAGGTTTGGACTTCAGGTTTATGGTACTTTCATAAATAAGTTGGGTAGTGTCCTCTCTTTCTGTACTCTGGAATAGTACTGACTGAAATTGGAAGCATTTGTTTCATGGTATATACAAACCAATAAAACTGTGTGACCCTGGAACTGTCCTGTGGTAAGATCAACTTCAGTTTCTATTTCCTTAATGATTATTTTATTTCTTCTTGAGTCATTTTTTTTTTAGTTATATTACTCCAGTAATTGCTCATTTTAGTTAGGTTTTCAGATATGTGGGCAACAAGTTTCTTGACATCCTTGTTGCCTTTTTAGTACCTTTTTATCCTTAACGTTAATGAAGAAAAAGGAGGCAAATATATAAACAGTCTTGGCAGAGGGTTTGTCATTTTATTCGTCTTTTCAAAAAAATCAACTTTTACCTCTACTTTGTTTCATTTGTTTCTGATCATATCTTTAAGTTTATTTTGCCTTTCAACTTAAGTAGCTTAACTCAATTTTCAGTCTCTTCGCTCTTCTAATATAACATTTAAGACAAAAAAGTCTTTCACTTCAAACTTTCTAAATCGACATTTTAATAGTGTCGCTTATCAACAGCATATACTGATTTTTTTTTAAACCCAGCATAGGTGTATATTTATCGGAGATCTTCATCTATACCTGTATCACAACTGAGATTTTTATATTTATTTCTATCATTTTATTTTGCACTATCTCCTCTTCCTTTTTTGTTTCTCTTTCTCTCCGTTGCCTTTGTGGGGGGGGGGGGTAGAATACGTCTTTTCTCCTTTATTCTCTAAGCATGTTTTCAATTTGTTTTGGAAGTGAGAAAGGATGATATATATCTGTATCTTCATCCACATTTATATGTCTCCAGGGATCTGTCCCAGCATCTGTCTCTCACCTGGTAATGAACTCCTACCGTCACATATTTTATTGTACTTCTCAGGTGAGTTCAGCTGACCCTGCAAGCATGTAGAACTATGGTTACCCATGAACTATGCTTTCTAGTACGCTGCCTGCAGACGCACGGTTTATGCGGTTGCCCTTCCTCTCCTCTCGCACATCCGTCTCACATTTGCTCAGGAAAATGCTGCCTGTTCTTGCAAGGTCACATGGGCTTGATTCCAAGGCTAAGTCTGCAGGTGGCTCCGCTTACCGATGCCGGCGTGTGTTGGCGTTCGCTGTCCCGGGGAACGCAACCCCAAAGTCTCTCTGCCTCCGCCCGGGACCACCGTGTCCTCGTGCGCCACCTGGAGGTCGTCTGCCTGCTTTGCGCGGGCATCGGGGGCGCGCAAAACGTCAGCGCGCTCCCTGCAGGAGGCCTGGGCTCTGCGCCTTCGCTCCCCCTTCCCTGCCGCTGCTTGCCCCCGACTCCGCCTGGCACGGCGACACCCTCTCACCCCGAAAGAGCGTCGGCAGCCGGGACAGAGACCTCCCACCTCGGCCCCACGTAAGCCACCAGGTCCCACAGATCTTGGCGTCCGGACCCCACTCCCTCTGCCCTGCTCAGGCAGGGTCCCCTCCTCGCAACAGGCCCCACTAGTCTCTCCTGCAGGCGCTCTGCGCGTGACTGCCTCGCCCCACAGAATCATCTGCTTCAATGTTTTTCTTCCCTTTTTTCCCCCTAAGATTTTATTTTTAAGTAATCGCTATACCCAAGGTGGGGCTGGAACTCACGACCCTAACATCAAGAGTCACAGGCTCTTCCGACTGAGCCAGCAGGTGCCCCTCAATGTTCCTTCTTGATGTTTGTGAGAATTAGGTAGATCATGTTCTAAAAGAATATCTCAAACTAAAAAGCAATACCACGCTTAACGGTAAAACAATAGATTACTAAGAAAAATAATAAATTAGAAATAAAGAAGCACACTCTTATCACAAAATTTTAGCCTTTTTCTGGAAGTTCTAACCAATGTATAAGTAAGAGGCTATTGAAAAGGACTATAACAATATTTCATTATTTGTACAAAGTATCATTTATCTTTAAGAAACTTTTTTGGGGGGCGCCTGGGTGGCTCAGTCGGTTAAGCCTCCGACTTCAGCTCAGGTCACAATCTCGTAGCCCGTGAGTTCGAGCCCCGCGTCGCCCTCTGGGCTGATGGCTCAGAACCTGGAGCCTGCTTCCGATTCTGTGTCTCCCTCTCTCTCTGCCCCTCCCCTGTTCATGCTCTGTCTCTCTCTGTCTCAAAAATAAATAAATGTTAAAAAAAATTTTTTTTTAACTTTTTTTTAACGTTTATTTATTTTTGAGAGAGAGAGCGCCAACAGGGGAGAGCCTGGGGCTTGCTTCGGATTCTGTCTCCCTCTCTCTCTCCCCCTTCTCCACTCGTGCTTTGTCTCTGTCTCTCAAAAATAAGTAAACATTAAAACAAAAACAGAGCCACATGAGGGGGCATATTCAGGGAGATTATTCTGCTAAGTGTGGTGTTGAGTGGAGCAGTCGTGTCAGAGTTGCAGATGTCCCACTGAGTCATTTTTTGTTTTTGTTTTTGTTTTCTTGCTAGAACCATCCTGTGGTATGGTCAGATCTGTTTACCATGACTGCCTTGTCCTTGGCTATGTAATTGCAGCCCATAAGCCTAGTTCTCTGGCCCTCACAGAGGTCAAACTGTTAACAAAAATTCACACAAAAAATTATTCCCCAAAATAAAATACATGTGGATTAATGAGTAAAATGTTAAACAAACAAACGAAAACAAAACCCCCAAAGGTAAACCTAAACAGAACTAGCCAAACTAACAACAGTGAACTAACTAACCACTATGGGCCAACATTTGATATGAGTAGATCAAAAATATGTGTCTGGATGAACTGGCAGGCAGTGAGAAATGGAAACCTGGCCAGTTAACATTCATAACGTTAGGTTCCTAACATTCAAACAGTAGGCTTCATAACATTATAAGATAAAATTAAAGGGACTGTCCAGGGGAAATACAACTATTCTTAGTTCTCAGGTCAGATAAGAATTTTGGTCTATGTACTTCATACCAAGCACAGTCTGTGAGGGGATTATTGGACAACAGCCTGAGAGTGAGTCGCACAGACCTATTTTGGTGATGGCCCCCAGGCAAGTTAGACGGGATCAAACCAAAAGTACATTAGCACTATTCACCCAAAATAGTTCCTGCAGGAAAGGTAGAGGCCTGGGTACGCAATGTGCCCATTCTCTGTACCTCTGACATCATCAAATTGGATGGACTGCATATTCTATAAGGGATCCTCTCCTAATATTTCTTTCAGGTGATCTTTCGATAATTAGGGGACTTAAGCCCAAGTTTATACCTCCTTCGCGGTCGAACAAAGATCTCTCTCTCAATACATAATCAAGATAGGTGTGGGACTATCTTGAGGACAAGGACTATCAGAGGACAAGGGAGATCCAGGCTACTTCCCTAATTTTCAGCTTCCAGTAAGTATATTAAAAATGAAGAAATGGCAAAACCAGAGTTAATTTGAATGCATACATTTTGGCAAGTTACTGCTTTGAATACACACATACAATAAGAGCTCTGTTTATAACTCATTTCGTGGTAACACTGAAACTGAATTTGAGGCCTTTCTTGAATCTGAAGCTCAGATCTTCCTGGCCTTCTGGTGTTGGTCCTGGTTAAAGTGAAATGCCACAAATTTGTAGTCTGTATGTTAAAACCCAGGTTGTTCTAGCCTTGGCTAGATGCCCTCCTTGGCCAAGATAAAAACCCTCATTGATATATACCTAATAAAACAATACCATTCCTGGCTTTATAAGCAAACATGTAAAAAGGTCTCTCCTATGTAGGTTTGATTTTTAAGACCCCATTTAAGGGAAGTAAGTGTCTATGAAAAAATAACACAAGGTTCAGAATTGTACACATCTTCCCTTGCCTTTCTTCCAGGCCATGATTAGCTAACAGGGCCACTGTCTGTCCTGGTCACGTCTAGCTCAAGAAAATGAAATTACGTCATCGGGGTACAAAGGAATACTTGTCCTTTGTTAATTCTTCTCTGGTGTTTTCTGGTCCTGTTCCACCCCCACATTCAGAGCAGAAGGGTAAGGGGAAAACAGGCCCATGGAAGGATTACTCGTCCTTGTAGCCCAGCACCCACCTCCATCCAAAACATGTACCTGAAGTTCTATTTCGGAGCAGGAAACCCTCTACACTCTCAGTGGGTCCACGTTTGGATTCTTCCTTGACCATCTCAGAGAAAGAGAATCCCCTCCTCTGAACTCACAGGGTGGGGCTTGCCTGTCTCATGGCCCTCACCACACAACCTTGGAATACACTTATAAGAGAAACCAAAAATGTGATGTGATACCAAGAATACATGCTAAGGAAGGTGGAATAGATTCGAGAAAGTTTCAGGGTTTCTTTTTTTTTTTTTTTAATGTTTTATTTTTATTTTTTTGAGAGAGAGAGACAGAGAACAAGCAGGGAAGGGGCAGAGAGGGACACACAGAATCTGAAGTGGGCTCCAGGCTCCAAGCTGACAGCACAGAGCCCGATGTGGGGCTCGAGCTCACAAACTGCAAGATCATGACGTGAGCCCAAGTGGGACACTTAACTGACTGAGCCACACAGGCACCCAAGTTTCAGGGTTTCTGAGTGGCTTGTCACAAGCAGAGTATAGGACCCTGTCTGACAGCCCAGGAAGTTGATTTGTTTGGAGATACAAGGTTTGGAGGTGTACTGGGAGGTACTGCCTCAACCCGGAGAGTAAAACCAATTCAGACTTCTAAGGACAATCTGGGAGGGAAGAAATGAGCGGGGGACAGGGCAAAGGAGAGGCTTCCTGAAGCACTGAATGGAACACCCCGCCTGGACCGGGGCGGGGCGGGGGGGGGGGGGGGGGGGGGAGGGAGGCGGGTGTTTCAAAGGACTTCTAGGAATAGGGATGACTAGTGTTTGATTTTAAATTGTTCGATCACCACCTGTAATTCCCCTTCCTCTCTGCAAACGGTTAGTTGTTTCTACTGTTAAATTAATTATACAAGGAGGCTGTTAGACAGAGGTGGCTCTAATGCCAAAGCTCCTACGTGAGCAAACCAAAATCTAAGCCTGTAAATGCCTCGAGGTTACGAAATTGAAACCTAAGGACAGCCAATCGCTAACAGCCAACTAGGTTTTAAGCTACAGCTAATCAATGTCATTTCTTTGCTTCTGCCTTTTATCTATAGAAGTTTTTCCTCACCTCTGTTCAATGGAGTGCTTTTACTTGGTATTGCTCAGATAAATTCTTAGAATTTTCGCATGACCCAGTAAATCTTTTAGCACTATGAAAATACTTTCTGCAAGTGAAATTGCTTGTGTGTTTGTTTTTTCTTTTTTTACAGAAATCTAATGAAGGAGTCAAGTTTCCCATCTAGGTCATCATGGTAGGGATAGGGCTGGCGTCCTGGGCTGGGGGATGACCCGTGTGCTTGACTGAACAGATTCAGTGAAATGAGAAGCTCTGAGCCAGAGTGACCTTAATAGAACCCCCAGAATCTCCCTCAAACTGGAGAAAGGCATTGGGCTTTCCGGAGGTTATAGAATGGAGGTTTGAGCCAATCTTATCTGGATCTAAAAAGGCAAAGAAAGTCAAGCAGAGATGAGAGTTAACTACAGCTATTTGTGATCTTGCCTTCTCACCCTACTAGACCCAAATGGGACTTTGACTTTTGCAGAGGGGCACTGTTGATGGCTAACCTCATAGGTCCAAGATGCATGGGGGAGAAGGCATGACGGAAACGATCCCAGAGTCAGTGCTTCTGGAGGTTGGAGGACAGGAGGGAGCACTGGAAAAAAGATTGGCAGATTTGCCTGCATACAGTGTGAGCAAGAGCTCTAGCAAGAGGTAACTGTTTCTCTGACCGTGACATTCCAGAATGTAGTTATTTGTAATAAATGATTGCCTTTATTTATTTTTTTTTTGAGAGACACAGAGAGCATTTGCACACAAGTAGGGGAGGAGCAGAGAGAGAGAGGGAGAGAGAGAATCTCAAGCAGGCTTCATGCCCAGCCTAGAGTCTAATACTGGGTGCAATCTCATGACTGTGAGCGAGATCATGACCTGAGCCAAAATCAAGAGTCAGACTCTTAACTGACTGAGCCACCCAGGTATCCCCCAAGGCTGCCTTTTTTCTTCCTACTTTTTATTTATTTATTTTTTTAATGCTTATTTTAAAAGAGAGAGAGAGAGAGAGAGAGAATGAGCGAGGGAGGAGCGGAGAGAGAGGGAGGGAGAGAATCCCAAGCAGGCTCTGCACTGTCAGCTCAGAGCCTGACACGGGTTACATCTCATGAACCATGAAATCATGACCTGAGCCAAAATCAAGAGTTAAATGCTTAACTACTTAACCAACTGAGCCACCCAGGTGCCCCTCTTCCCACATAAAAATATATTTAATGTTTATTTATTTTTTGAGAGAGAGAAAGCGAGCATGAGTGGGGGAGGGGGGTGACAGAGAATCCCAAGCAGGCTCCATGCTGTCAGTACAAAGCCCAATATGGGGCTCTAGCCCAACAACTGTGAGATCATGACCTGAGCCAAAGTCAGATGCTCAACGGACTGAGTCACCCAAGTATCCCCTTCTTCACACTTTTTAAAGTGACAGCTTTTACATTACCCCCCAGGATCAAAGGTCTTTGCTCTCACTGGACAAATGGCCCAAAGGAGAGCCACCAAAATGAATGGCAGGACAGGGCAAGCCTGGCCAGGAAATGGGTTAAAAGAGGGTTTATTCTCTCCTCTTCTCCCTCAGGGGAGCCAGGGCATCTGCTGCCTGGTCAGGATCAGTCTGCATGTAGACTTGGCTGTGAGGGTGCCAGTAATTGGATGAGGACTTCCCTGGGCCCTCTGCCTCAGAGATAACTTGTTCCAGCCTCTTATTTACACCTCCATCTGGCCGTGCAGTGGGGTCTAGCGCCTAGAAGTCAGTTGTGCTGCTGGGGACAGGCATACAGCCATGCTTCTAGAATTGTGTGGCACAGGGGTGCTGATGAAGTCAGCCTATCTGCCTGCCTAGCATGGTGGCCCTTTCTGCCACTCAACCTGCTTTTCTGATTCTGGACGTGTGGCTGCGTGGCCACCTCTCTCTCTCTTTTTCCCTCAAGTTTTTATTTAAATTTCAGTTATTTAACATACAGTGTAATATTAGTTTCAGGTGTAGAATTTAGTGATTTGACACTTCCATAGAATACCTGGTGCTCATCACAAGGGCACTCCTTAATCCCCATCACCTATTTAACCAATCCTCCCATCTACCTCCCCTCTGGTAGCCATCAGTTTGTTCTCTACAGTTAAGAGTTTGTTTGCTTGTCTCTTTTTTCTTCGTTTGTTTTGTTTCTTAAATTCCAAGTTCTACATATGAATGAAATCGTGTGGTATTTGTTTTTCTCTGACTGACTTACTTTGCTTAGCATAATACTCTCTAGTTCCATCCATGTCGTTGCAAATGGCAAGATTTCATCCTTTTTTGATTGCCAAGTAATATTCCAGTGTGTGTGTGTGTGTGTGTGTGTGTGTGTGTGTGTGTATACACCGCCTCTTCTTTACCAGTTGATGGATATTTGGGCTCTTTCCATAATTTAGCTGTTGTTGATTATGCTTCTATAAACATTGGGGTGTGTGTATCCCTTTAAATTAGTATTTTTGTGTCCTTTGGGTAAATACCTGGTAGTGCAATTGCTGGATCACAAAGTTCTATGTTTAACTTTTTGAGGAACTGCATACTATTTACCATAGTGGCTGCACCAGTTTGCTTTTCCACCAACAGTGTAAGAGGGTTCCCCTTTCTTCGCATCCTTGCCAACACCTGTTGTGGTTTTTGTGTTGTTGTTGTTGTTGTTGTTAGTTTTAGCCATTCTTTGTAGTTTTGATTTGCATTTCCTTGATAATGAGTGATGAGCATTTTTTCATGGGTCTGTTGGCTATCTGGATGTCTTCTTTAGAAAAAGGTCTATTCATGTCTTCTGCCCATTTTTAAACTGTATTATTTGTTTTTTGGGTATTGAGTTTTATGAGTTCTTTATATATTTTGGATACTAGCCCTTTATCAGATACGTCATTTGCAAATATCTTCTCCCATTCTGTAGGCTGCCTCTTAGTTTTGTTAATTGTTTCCTTCACTGTGCAGAAGTCTTTATTTTGATGATGTCCCAATAGTTTATTTTTGCTTATGTTTCCCTTGCCTGAGGAGTCGTATCTCCTAAGAAGTTGCTATGGTTGATGTTAAAGAGGTTACTTGACTGTGGTCTCCTCTAGGATTTTAATGGTTTTCTGTCTCCTAAGCCTTTAAGGCATGGCTATCTCTTTATTCATCTCTTTTCCTTCATGTGCCTTTACACTTTCCACAAATCACATTGCCATTTTCTTTTATTTTCTTCATTAAAATTTTTTTTTAATGTTTAATTATTTTTGAGAGAGAGAGAGTGCAAGCTGGGGAGGAGCAGAGAGAAAGGGAAACACAGAATCTGAAGCAGGCTCCAGGCTCTGAGCTGTCAACCCAGAGCCCGACGCAGGGCTTGAATTCACAAACTATGAGATCATGACCTGAGCCAAAGTCAGACACTCAACCGACTGAGCCACCCAGGCACCCCTCTTTTCTTCACTTTTTAAAATGAAACTATATTTGTCTGTTTGTTTTTTGAGAGAGAGAGAGTGAGAGAGCAGGCACTTGCGAGCAGGGGTGGGACCGAAGTAAAGAGAGAATCTTAAGCAGGAGCCTGACTTGGGGCTTGATCTCACCACCAGTGAGATCATGACCTGAGCCAAAATCAAGAGTTAGATGCTTAACCAATTGAGCCACCCACTCGCCATGCCATTTTCTTTAATCTCCTCAAACTGCTTCTGCCTCTCTTCATCTCTTTTAAGGGATAAGTCATACCTTTAAACTTTGGGTACCATGATGGGTGAAAAAAATGTTCCTCTTCTACAGCTCCCCACTACCTTCTGGGGGGGGGTATGTTCCTCTTCTTGGGTGTGGGTTTGCAACTTTTGAGATGAACTCAGGAGCCACCTTAATTTTTCTGTATATTAAGTGAAGAAAGATTTTTGAGGGTAGGAGTGAGGTGGGAGGATTCAGGGTGAAGGACACAGGAGATGATGAGGTTGGGTGCTATGGGAGAAAAAGTTTTGGAATGACCCTTCTTTGGTGACAGAGAAGGGAGAGGGGAATTTGGACAATGTGGGAGAAGGGGATAATGAAGAGGAGAATGATAGCAACTGTTATTTATCCAGTAATTAATTTTTGTCAGGCATCATGCATAACCCTTTTTGCTTATTATTCAATCCAATCCTCCAACAATGTCATAGGTCACATTTTATTATTATCCTTTTGCTGCTAGGGAAACTGAGGCTCAAAAAGCTTAGAGGAATTGCCCAAAGTAACATGACTAGGAAGCTCTGAGCCAGAATTTAAGGGTAAGTTCTGTCTGACTTCAAAGTCCAAATTCTTAATGACAAAAAAAAAAAAAATACATTGACTTGCCAAAAAAATTTATGTCTGGGCCTTCAGAAAGGCACAGGGTTGAGTTTTCAGGTAACTGGATTAATTACCTAGGAGGCTAAGTGACCCTGTTCTTCATTTTGTGGGAGAGTAGGTGGCACCGATGTGGTCACTAAGCAAGTGACTGGTCCACCATTTGCATATACTGGCTGGCTGGCTGCCGCTCAGAGTCTGGACCTTTTATCCAACTTTCCAGGATCTGGTCAGCCTAGCACTCTTCATTCCTATGGCATAAAGCAAACCAAGGGGTAGGGGAATAGGAGACAGGGACTTAGAACTACCCGGTTTCTTTCATACACATCAGCATTTTGAAGATTTCTAATCAATAAATAATCCATTTTAACAATACTTCCCAAAAGAAAGCATTTTATGGTCTAATTTAAGCTTCTTATATTATTGTTTAAAACCATTTTCTTTGTTTTAGGATAACCATGTATGTCAAAATCACACAATTTCAGGGGGAAAGACCATAGAATATCACAGCTAGAAGGGATCCCTCCTTCACTGCATGGATGATGCATAGTCCCATAGAAGGTCCTAGGATGGCTTTAGAGATCTGTATTTAAAAGTCCTTGCCCTGCTACTTACTAATGGTGTGCCCTTGGGCCAGAAACAGGATCAACTCCTTCCTCTCCAAAACAATGCCTACCTGGCTGATGCAGTGGGGACTGAATGATGTACTCTATGCAAAGTGCCCAGAAAAGGCCCTGTAAGGAGTAGGTGATCAACAAATGGTAATGCCCTCCCTTGGGCAATATCTTCCAGATGTTCAGAGCAGAACTAGGACTAGAACCTTCTTTTCTGATTCTCATGAGTGTGTGAGTGTGCACACGCACGCCACGGAGCATTGGTGATGTTTGCTTCCATGAAGAACATGGTTTAGTCACCTTGTAATTAGGTGGGACTTTATAGTTTTCAAAGCACTCACTTAGATGATATTGTTCACTCCGTGCAACAACATGGAAAAATTACACAGGAGTGGTATTGCTAGGCCCACTTTGCCCATCAGGGATGGGAGGCTGAGAAAACGTGGTTTCCTTCAGTCCCATGGCTAGCCAGGGGCAGAACTAGACCACCACCCAGATCTTGTGGCTCCTTATCCGTGGCTCTTTGTACTAGCACACAATACCTTCTCACCTAAACACCAAACAGTTTCACCAAAGAGATAAGGAATAGTGGGGAAAAAATACACGGTGGGGGTCATAAATGACATAAGTCACCCACAGTCCTGATTAGATAGTGAGGGAAAAATTGGACTTTGATATGATTGAGCAAAAGGCAGAGAGAAAACACTGACAAGGCAGTAAACAACTCTCCAGGAGGGAATATGGGACAACGGGGGCTTGTGGTCACTGCTGACCACAGTGTAACTCTTTCCTGTCAGAGAACTACTGGACACTCTAATTCTGAAATTCTGCAGCCCCATTCTTTCTAACTGCTTCTGCCTCTGCAGCGTCCTAACTGCACATATGAGTTTCCTCAGACAAGGCAAACCTCATTCTTTTTTTTTTTTTTTTTAATTTTTTTTTCAACGTTTATTTATTTTTAGGACAGAGAGAGACAGAGCATGAACGGGGGAGGGGCAGAGAGAGAGGGAGACACAGAATCGGAAGCAGGCTCCAGGCTCTGAGCCATCAGCCCAGAGCCTGATGCGGGGCTCGAACTCACGGACCGCGAGATCGTGACCTGGCTGAAGTCGGACGCTTAACCGACTGCGCCACCCAGGCGCCCCAAGGCAAACCTCATTCTTTATCACATTCAGGCTTTAGTTGTCTCTAGTCTCAAGGGGATGGTATTTCTAAGACCTAGAATTTAGATCATCTTTTTTTTTTTTTAATTTTTAAATGTTTATTTATTTTTGAGAGAGAGACAGAGCATGAACGGGGAGGGGCAGAGAGAGAGGGAGACACAGAATCCAAAGCAGGTTCCAGGCTCTGAGCTGTCAGCACAGAGCCCAACACAGGGTTTGAACTCATGAACCACGAGATCATGACCTGAGCTGAAGTCAGACATTTAACTGACTGAGCCACCCAGGCGCCCCTTGAATTTAGATAATCTTAAATTATCACTGTCTTTCTGCACATAGATCTTGTAGTCTGACGTGCTGAATCAAATGGTATGGAGGCTAACCTGGCCATGTAGTAATCCAGAATATCTAGACTTTTCTTTCATGTCTCTTCATGGAGTCTTCACTGAACACTCCAGTCACAGCCACCACGACCACCACCACAATCTCTTGTACTTTCAAATGCATTCTCTTATTTGGTTTGATTTTATTTGGTCCTGACCTCAACCCTCTCTTCCCACTTCTTAGAGGTTTCTTGACAACAGGCCAGTCTTAATCATCTTGTGTTCTCTACAAAAGTGTACTCTCTGCAAAATGCCTCTGTAGCTAACAAAATGCCTTATACGTACAACCTCAGTAAAAATGCCGTGAGCTATGTTGAAATAACACTAGCTCTATCTCTGTGACCACAATAAGGGCCACTGCTTTCAGGGCCTTGAAACCATCCCAACCACTAAAGCAGATTGCAAGATAGTAAGGAAATGTCTGTACCACAGATTAGAAATGATATTTTAAAAGGCCATATTGACCCAATCGTGGATCTTCCTTCCATTGTGTAGATGTGGCCCCTTTTTAGGAAAGTTCTTCCTCTGTAGTATTACTAATCCTATAATGTTTATTATTTATTTTTGAGAGAGAGAGAGAGAGAGAGAGAGAGAAAGAGAGAGTGCAAGTAGGGGAGGGACAAAGAGAGAGGGAGACAAAGAATCCGAAGCAGGCTCCAGGCTCTGAGCTATCAGCACGGAGCCTGATGCGAGGCTTGAACTCATGAACCATGAGATCATGATCTGAGCCAAAGTCGGTTGCTTAACTGACTGAGCCACCCAGGCGCCCTTATAATATTACTAACCCTATATTGAGTGTAACTATGATATATAGGAGATTAACTTGCATGTGTAAGTTTGTGGACTCAGACTTCATAGTGCTCATGAAAACATTGAACTCATGGCCTGTCAGTTGACTTACGTAGATATCATATTCAAATCCAAAGTATCTAGAGTAGGGCAGGGAGTGGAGAATAAACATGGCAGTTGTTGGAGGTACTCTTCTGTTAGAAGAGTCTGCAGCTGGGGACTTCTAAACCAGAGTTATATATTCAGATCAAGCCATTTAATAAAAATTTACTGTGTGCTAAATGCCTCATCATATGTCATTTCATTCCTGCTTCATAATCCGTTTCGGATGGAGGTGTCGCTAGCCCATTTTACAAATGGCAAAACTGAGCATCAAAGAGATTGAAGGATTCCCCAGTGTTTTATAGTGCCCAAGTCCCATGTTCTTTCTGCATATTGTGGCACCTCAGTTTTGAACATTTTACTAAGTTCAGAGACTTACAAAAAGAACCAAAACCCTGCTAGCAGTCTGTGTTGCTCAGGAGTTGCTGTTTCTCTATGTTCCAGTAAGCCTTATCCTTGCTTTCCTGAACTTTGAGTTTCAGTTGCACATCAAACTGTGGAGGCGGCCAAATGCTGGTGGCACCACTAGGGGTGAGCATGGTAGTGATCCTCTGACATGCCTGGCCAGGCTGCTGTCCACGTGAAATGATGCCCAGCAAGTGCAGGGCCACCCAGGTCTGCCTACGCAAGGCATTCTTCCCTGATGAATGCAGGTTAATGTCCAAGGTTATAAACTGCTGGGAGGCGGGGAGGGGAAGAACTAATCTATGCGGTCTGTGGTCGCCAAAAGGTAAGCAGCTCTGCTTTAGACCACTGGCTTGGAGGAGGCAGTGTCCCCGTGTACCTGTCCTGTGACTCTGGGCAAGTTCCTCGCTCTCTCTGAACCAGAGTTTCCTTATCCAGAAAACAGGAGTAATAAACCCTTCCACAGAGGGGTGCTGAGATTGCAAATCGTGTATAGGGAGAACCAGATGCATCATAACACCTCTAAACACAGCTATTAGTATTGTTATTGCTGCCACTGTTCTAGCAAGAAGAACTAGTGCTGGTAGCGTAAGTAAAATTATTTCTACCGTGCATCTCTCAGTGGGTGGCACGATTTAGTCACACTTCTGACACTCCAGCCCTGACCGCCAATGGCCGTCACTAATCCTACTCTACGCTCTTTCGTCACTGTCCACCTTCTCTTCCTCCATTCTCCTTTGACACAAAGCAAATCTGATGAAACTCACATGTCCCCAGAGCAGATCATCGTGGTCTGATGAATCAAGCACCAGGGGCTTGAAGGAGCACCAGGCAGACACGGGGAAACCAGAAAGTGTGCCTTCAGGTGGCAAGTGGAGTCAGGAACACCAGGGGCACCTGGGTGGCTCAGTCGGTTAAGCGTCCGACTGGATTTCAGCTCAGGTCACGATCTCACGATTCGTGAGTTTGAGCCCCACGTCAGGCTCTGTGTTGACAGCTCAGAGCCTGGAGCCTGCTTCCGATTCTGTGTCTCCCTTTCTCTCCGTTCCTCCCCTGCTCATGTTCTGTCTCTGTCTCTCGAAGATAAATAAATGTTTAAAAAAAAAAAAAAGAATGCCAATGGTCTGTACTTGGCCTAGCCCCCTGCGATCCTTAGGACAGGCCTTGCTTGGCCAAACCTTCCCTAGGCAAATGAGCTTCAATTTTGTGTTTCAAACATTTCAATTTCCTTTCACAATCACATTCAATGTCTAACACTCCCCCATTTTTAGAAGCTGTCTGAGCCTAGACTCTGATGTTAAGACAGCTTAGTTCTTTGCTTCTTTTTCTTTCATTTCGTTGACGGTTCATTCATTAGAGTGTTACACTCTATACCACTGGGCACTTGGTTTTTAGGGTGTTTTTCCTCCCATTTTATGAGTTATTCCAAAGGAATAGGTTCCTGAAAATTTTATACTTTCCTATGATCGTGGCCACTCCATTATTTTTAGATTTCCACATAACTCTTATTTGCCACATTCATTATTTGCCTGAGGAAGCAGACACTATTTTTATTTGCCTTCTCTTAAATTAGGTTTTGGTTTAGTGATCAGGAAAAAAAAAAAACAACCCTGTAGAATGCACCCACACCCACACAGTGTATATCTAGGAAAACTGATGGCTTATACCAATCACTCTGGGTTTTATTCTAGTTTTTAGCAAAGTTAAAGACAAACGTGTAAAGTGTAAGAGAGAATGGAAATGGGGTAAATACAGTGTGTTCTGGTATTAAAAACATCATGGGGCCCAGCTTGGTTCTTGGGGAATAGGAAGGATCTTTCATGCCTAATGTGTGCAAGGACTTTGCAAACTCATTTAATGCTCTCGTGAAGTTGAGATCCCATTTTACAGAGGCGGATATTAAGGCCTGCAGAAATGAAAAGAAACAAACCGACATAAAGCCTTGGCCAAAGTCATGTGTTTAGTAAGTGCTATAGCAAGAGTGACATTCTTCCCAGTTTCTCTGGGTGGCTCTAGAGCTCTGTAATTTACTAGCTCTGTGACTTAAGGGAATCCCCTAATCCTCTGGGCCTCAGTTTCCTCACTTGAAAAATGATGTCTGGGTTAAGAACTACATGGTCTCCAGATATCCACTGTAGCTTTAACATTCTGTGAGTCCAGTGTGTGAGCGTGATCAGGATTGGCTGGTTATGAGCCAACCAGGTATCGGATAAACACCTCCCTATCAGGCCAAGGTGGGCAGGGGAGGGTGAAAGTTAAAAGAAAACCCACAACAAACAAACTTTGACAAGACCTCTATAAAAACTGTGTGTTCCCATAGGTTCGTCCTATTTGGCGGCTGCTGCCTCGTCCACAGCTTCTGATACCTAAGAGGACTCTCCCCCACAAACTGTAAGTAAAAGAACTTCCTTTGTCTGCCTGGACGGCACCTGGGAGTAAGGGGTTAACAATGGCACTACACAGGTAGAGGAGAAAGTCTGTTTGCTTTTGTTTTCAGGAGAAACTTGATGGTGGCTGAAAATGTGATGTTGTACTGAAATGATTTTCCTCCCTAAGCATGAATGCTCATCCACACCTTTGCTGACTCTTTGGAGGCAAAATGCTCAGGATGGATGTCAGCTCCCAGTGTGACCTGCATGAAAGCTCTTCTGTCTTTGGCCTAGGAGAAACAGCTTGAATGCTCTTATTTGGTTAGGTGCCAATCATGTTTTGAGGTTCCTGCTCATTTCTATTCTCCCCATGACAACTGCTTAATTCAATGATTTGTTTACATATCTATTGCCTGATGTCATTTTCTTCATTCTCTTCCTATTCCTAGTAGTGCTGGCGCTGAAGCTCCTTTGTCACATAAATGAGCTCCTGGTGTATGTTGCTTGTTACCCTTGCCTTCACCACTGCTCAAATGAGAAAATGGAACAGGCTGGGAATTGTCACAGAGCACCATCATCATTTGTTTATGAATTGTCAAATTTCCACTTGTTTGATGCTTTCTGTAACATTTCCTACTTTGAAGATCCTACAGTTTAAGTTATTTGGAATAACTCAGAAGCTGCTGACGTACTTTAGGATATTTGTTCTAGTGTCTGAAAAATAGATGTGTTATGAGGATATGCTGCCTTTATGCACAAGGGAGGGGCAGAGAGAGAGAGGGAGGGAGAGGATCCCAATCAGGCTCTGCCCTGTTGAGCGAGCGTAGAGCCCGACAGGGGGCTTGATCCCATGAACTGTGAGATCGTGACCTGAGCCAAAATCCAGAGTGGGACTGAGCCACCCAGGCACCCCAGGAGATGCTGCCTTTTAAAATAAACTTCTTTCTAGTTACCTAGGGCTCCGTTAGCCAATTGGGATCCAGTAGCGGCTTGAGTTCTGCTGCCATTAAGCCAAGGCACATCTGGGGACCACCCCAGACCTACGCTAAAGCCTGAGGTGCTGGATGGAGACCAAGAAGTGCCTTTGACCTAGGTGCCAGTTTAGAAGAAAGAGCAACACTCAGCTCTCTTTCTGAGTGTTCCTTGATCCCTTGATCAGGGATCAAGCTGTCATAGGGCATCTCACTGCGCTTGTCACTGTGACATGGGGGTGGGTGGGTGGGTAATGAAGCTGTGGGCATCTTCACACATCTATATGTAAAATCTTGCTCGCAGTGCCTGGAGGTCATAGGCTTTCAATGTATTACCTCCTCATGTCTTCTTGAAAGCCCATCTGCCTTGCACATGGAGAAGCGAATGGACTCTTTACTCCCCTATATTTCTCTAGGAGTTAAATATTCATTTTTACAAATCATTATCTTTTCACAGAACCTCTTCAAGGAAGGCAGAAAGAACTGTAGGTTTCATCTGCTATTTTTCTAAAAAAGGATTGGAAAAAGGATTGGAAAAAGGATTCCAAGTCAGAAGCCAGTAGGATATGGTTTTTAATCCCAGGGAGGAGGGGCATCAGACATATTCTTTTTGAGGTTCAGATTCCCCATCTTTAAAGTTGGCAGGGTTGACATCTCTGAGGTCACTTGCACTTCTGTTTTTCTGTGATTACCTTCTATTCTCATATTTCCATACAAACTTCTCCCAGATTTGTATATGTATCACCTGTTAAAATATTACGTATAATAAATAATGTAATATATAAACCTATTCATTGAGAAATCAAACATTACAAAAAATTTATAAAGTAAAATGTGAGGGTCACTCCATCCCATTTCAGTCCCCACAAGTAACTCCAGGGTGGTTACTCTCTGCTTACATAGATGCACAAACAGTATGTGTTATACCAGTAAAATACTTTTTTTTAGGTTTATTTATTTATTTTTAGAGACACAGAGACGGCATGGACAGGGGAGAGGCAGAGAGAGAAAGAGAATCCCAAGCTCCATGCCATCAGTGCAGAGCCTGATGCAGAGCTTGAACTCACGAAATTGCAAGATCACGACCTGACACAAAACTGAGAGTCGGATGTTTAACCGACTGAGCCACCCAGGCGCCCCAAACCATTTTTTTTTAACTAAAAAAGAATGATACTAAATATTACATACTTCCTTGAAACTTGCTTCTCCCCCCCCCCCCCCATTGTAATAATACAATGTGAACAACTTCCCATCACACTTTAAAAACAAATTGGCTTGAGACCTCAGTGAGCAGAGGCTGGGGAGCACGGAAATCACTCTCCACGGTCACCCACTCCTGGCTATCTTCCTGTCTCCAGGGATGAACATTGGTCTGTGACCCTGTTTTATGATTAACAGAGGGGCAACATTTGTGCTGATGTGATACAGACCTTTAATCTCTCTGTAGAAGTTTAACTTCCCATAAGCAGTATTGGTTCATTTTGACCTTTTCTCTTTTTTTTTCTGGTTGAATCAGCACACTCAGACTAAAAAAATAACTTGGTAGTATATAGAAACATGGGATCTTGTGTAATTATTTTTTTAACATTTATAAAGAGATATATAGTAATATACAACATTTTCATAATGCATTATAAAACATCTTCCAATTTATCATGCAATTAATTCGACAAACATATTTGGAGCAACTACAATGAGTACGGGTGCTCACAAGTTACATTAGACCTGGCAATGAGACAACCAGAGCAGATATTAGCACCATTTATTCCATAGTAAACTAAGACTCGGAGAAGTTACTGACTTGCTCAAGGTCCCAGTGAGGAGGAAGCAGAGCCAGTGTTTGAACCCAGGTCTGTCTGACCTAGGATCAAAACCCTGTGTGAATATATGAGATGTTTATAAATCGACAAGCTCTATAGTGTAAGGCTGATGAAACACAGCCCAAGGATTTTGGGTCCTCTGGGGGTGTCATCAACAAGTACTCTGGGGGTGTTATTGGGGACATTAGAGTCACCCAAAGGCTGATTCCTTTCACCAGGCTCACTCTTTCCTTGAAAGAGGGGAGTACTGCCCCTTATCCTAACTTTGTGCCTTATTAGTTACATGTCCTTGGACAAATAATTAAACTTTCTTGTATTCTTTCCTTATCTATTATATAATGTGTGTGTGGGGAGGGGAGAAGCCCAGCTGCCTTCTGAGGGTATAATGAGGAATAAATTATATAGTGCATGTAAAGCAATTAGCAGAGTACTTGGCAATAAATGGTCATTTGCTATTATTGGGTGATGTTTTCCTTTTGTTTCGTCAGGGAAACATCTTTCTTTCTTATTTGTTAATTCCTTTATGCAATTACCTGAACTGAGAGAGAAAATTTGTACTTTGGTCTGAAGGTCACCAATTTCAGGTTGGCTTTTATCCACATAAAGAACTAGTGGCCAGATTTAAAGTTAGTAATCCCCGAATACAATCTTAGGAGCTAATATATAAATGAGGGGAAACCCTATCTTCAGGTGGCTGGGATGGGAGGGGTCTCAGAAGATCATCTTCTCTAGAGATCATTGCCCATTAGTCTATCCTGTCTGTCCCCAGTGACAGTGCTGTGGTTCCACTCTTTGGGGTTAATGCGAGAACCCCTGTTGAAGTGAGAGTGGCATCAATGACACCCTCTTGTGAATTAGTTCAGTAGCCATCCATTTCTTATATCAACCCTGCCTTGAGGGATGCAGAAAATGTGAAGAAATTGATTTGCCATGCGGAGCAGCACTGGGTGGGGAGCTCTGCCTCATCCTAGCTGAGACCATGGGCAAGTCTGTTAACTTCTCTGGGTATTAACTTGCTGGTTAACTAATGAAGATAATAGCTGCCTTGGTTACCCCATTGCTGAGTGGATTAAATGAGAACTGAGATGTCCCTGTGCTTGCAGGAAGTAGAAAGCAGGCATGGGGCATCTACCCTATGGATGAGTGTTTGAGAGGGAGAAGACCAGGGAAAGGAGGAGGTCATAGGATTGAATAGGACACCATTCAAGATAATCCTTACCACCATTTTTTTTTCTTTGATAGTCCAACACCTGCAAAATTAATCTTTCTAACATCCAGATGAGAGTGCTGGGAGCTTGCATTTTTGACTAGCCCAAGGTGGCAGCCGAACAGAGGCAAGATTCTTTTCAGAGGGCCACTGCCGAGAAGGGTGCTTGCATAGGGGATCTTCAAACCAGAGTGTCTCTTTGCTAGAGCAGTGAAGCTGAGAGGGATTGGAGCAGGGATCACTGTATGACTTTGGCATACAGAGTGATCCTAGAGTCCATGGGAGCCTCCAGTCCAGAGCCACTTAGGGAAAATCCTCCCCTTATATCCCAAATGGTGTCATAGGTGGTTGAATATAAGAAAAAAGAGCCTTGCACACCATACTCTATGTCCCAAAGCCGAAGAGAGGTTAACTGCAAGGCCAAATGTCAGTTCCTCCTCTCAAGCTTGCTACCCAAAGAATAATCCAGGCTAACAGAATAAAATGGGAGATGGCCATCGAGGCTGAAAGCCTCACTGTCCTGGCTTCAAGTCATCCAGAGCACCCAAAGGCACCAGAGATCCACAGAGGGATAGTCAATGACCGCAGTGCCGTCTATTTGTCAGATTTGAGTGGGTCACTAGTTAGCTGGTTCAGTCTCAGAATCAGTGAACCCAAAGGTCTCCTGGAAGACATTCTATTTAGGATGACCATGAAATTTGGCATCCCACCTTCCTCCATTATGGCTAATTGCAACTACTGAAGCTAGAGGGGGAAAAACCCAGACCTCATTTGTTTATCCATTATGGACATGGTTCAGAAATAGAGGGGCCCACAGGGCTTGGTAGCATACCTTGGCTGTCTTGGTCATGAGCCTGTCTGATCCACCTGCAGTTCTGTTCAGGACACTCCCACACTCTTTTCCAGACCTGTCACCATGGCCCACCGATTTCCAGCCCTCACCTCAGAACAGAAGAAGGAGCTCTCAGAAATCGCCCAGCGCATTGTTGCCAATGGGAAGGGGATCCTGGCTGCAGATGAGTCCGTAGGTGAGTGCAAGTAACATCATACAAGTGTATTCTTATTTCTACAACTTAGCAAAGGCAATCAACAATCATATTCTTTCCTCTCGGAGGAGTAAAGGTACACAGCAGTGGGAGCAGAAGACCCAGTAAACATAGACATTTTGAGTCCTGTAGTTCCAGTGGGTAGATTTCTGAAAAACAAAGGAAGAGGCTCAAGCCCTCCATTTTAAGGCCCCCTTGCCAGCAATCATTTGGGGTTTTTTTTTTAATGTTTTATTTATTTTTGAGAGAGAGAGTCAGAGAGACAGAGTAGGAGCAGGGGAGGGGTGGAGAAAGAGGGGGACACAGAATCTGAAGCAGGCTCCAGGCTCTGAGCTGTCAGCACAGAGCCCAGTGTGGAGCTCAAACTCTTGAACCACGAGGTCATGACCTGAGCTGAAGTTGGATGCTGAACTGACTGAGCCACTCAGGTGCCCTGCCAGGGATCTTTTGAATATAGACTATAGCAAGGCCAGGAACTCAGTAATAAGAATGAGGTCAGATACACAGACCTCTGCTGCTGAGAAGTCAGTGTAAAGTCAGCTAAGGAAGGTCAGGGAAGGCAGGGAAGTGTCCATATCTGGAACAGGGAAGGGCTTGTGGCTGAGAGAAGCCCAGGATGGCACAAGGGAGGGTTGCGGCTGGCCTCTATGGCCCACCATAAAATGATAGAAGCTAGAGGAGTCAAGAGCCCACCCCATCCCTCCTTCTACTGTATCGTCTAGTCAGATTGAGGGCTGGACATGGGGGTGGGGGGTGGGGGTGGCTAGAGAGGTCTGAGGGCCTTACAAACCCACTTGAACCCAATGGTGGCTTCCACCCACCTGGACCCTGACATGTCCATTCCATGCACTTCCTAACCAGCATCCTGACAGCAGCCCAGGTCTTTCTTGAGGGAGCCAAAAGGGAGACAGTTTTGAAGATCTGAATAAAACAGAGTCTTGCTGTCCTGCTTAGGGTTGCTGAGCTAGAGTGGAGGAGGCCAGCAGTAAAGCCCTGGCTTGCCCCTCCAGCTGCATTTGGCCCGCCCACCTTATAGGCACCATGGGAAACCGCCTGCAGAGGATCAAGGTGGAGAACACTGAGGAAAACCGCCGGCAGTTCCGGGAAATCCTCTTTACTGTAGACAACTCCATCAACCAGAGCATCGGGGGCGTGATCCTTTTCCATGAGACCCTCTACCAGAAGGACAGTCAGGGGAAGCTGTTCAGAAACATCCTCAAGGAAAAGGGGATTGTGGTGGGAATCAAGGTAAATACTTCCATTTCCACCTCCCTTCTGCCTCATCCCAGCCCAACTCTCAGCACAGTCACTGGGCCAACACTCTGGACACCCTTATCATCCAGCTGTCATTCGTACTCCTTTCCAGCATCATCCTTCCCCTGAGGACCAGATCCTCTTCTAGACTTTTCTGCCAGTGCCTTCTTCTTCCAGCCAAGTGTCTCAGTTTCTCCTGGTGTCTCAGTTTCTCCATTTCTAAAATGGGAATAGTAGGGCGTACCTCATAAGGCACTTATAAGAATGAGGAGTTTATAAAACAGTTCCTGTCACATAATTATTATTTATTTCAGGATCACTATTATTATTGAAGCATTTACCATTCAGTTATAACTCTGTTATCTCAAACCACATGAGCTCAGGATTGAAAACTAGTATCAGTTGAGTGCTTACAACTCCAAGTGCTCCTTTAATCTTCCTCATAACCTCTGGAGGTCAGTTTAGTTATTATCCTAATTTTAGAGATGAGGCAAGAAAATGGAATTACAAGGCATAGCGGTAAGTTGCCCACAGCAAGGCAAAACTGGAGCCAGTTCACACCCAGGCTGTCTACCTCTCTGGCTCATGACCTCAGATTCTGGTATGCCGAGAGTAGGGGCTGTGTCTTTATTCTTTTGATTTCCTGGAATAATGTAGTGCCTGGTATGTGCAGGTGCTCATGAAATTTCTCTTAGACACATAATTTAAGGGAGCTACTCCTATATGGCACCTCTACATCCCAGGTACTGTCAGATTACTTCTTATTTACCAAGCTCCCGGTGTTTTCCATACTTTCCATCTTCTTAGTGTTGACACTCAGACATTGTTCCTTCCAGGTAACTTCCCTTCTGCTGTGGACTGAATTGTGTGTCTCTGCCCCTCCCTCCGTCCTGTTACTAACACACCTTTGGAATTCAACTCCTTGGCTTATGAAAAATGACAACTATTAGTACCAGGGGCTCTGCTTGTGTTTTCCTGGGGCCCATGACATCTGCTAATTGCTTGTTAATTATGTTCACAGTTAGACCAGGGAGGTGCTCCCCTTGCAGGAACCAACAAAGAAACCACCATTCAAGGTAAGGATATCACCCACTGATATGAATCATGCCAATATATGTTAGAAATGATGGCAAGCAAAGAGGGAAGCAAGGGAAACCAAAATATGAATATCACACTGGTTTTAGAGCCACACACATCTGCTTTTCAATCCCAGCTCCTCTATGTAATAACTGTGTGACCTCAAGCTAGTCATGTAAATGTTCTGAGCCAGTTAAAATGGGATGACAGTGTCTGCTTTGCAGAATAGTTGTGGGAATTAAATTAGATAAGGTACCTAAAGTGCTTACCACAGTCCTTTGTGCAGAGAAGATACTCTATACCTGAGAGTATAAGTTTTAGAGAAAAATCCAGCAGCAGAAGAGAGGAAAGGTCCCAAGTTTTGGAATCAGACTCACCAGGGTTTGACTCCTGGTTCTATCACTTCCCAATTAGACAATTTTGCAAGGTACTTCACTGCCCAAGTAGGTAAGTATGAACCACAGCTTTGGGTTAGCTAAGCGGAATTTGAATTCCTGTTCTGTCACTTGTTAGCTATGCAAACTTGGTAAAGCCACTTAACCTCTTGTAGCCTGGGTTTTCACATCTGTAAAACTACTATAATATTAACTATTAGAATTCTTATGGTAATTAGATGAAGTATGCAAAATTCCTAGAATCATGCCTGGAACATAGTAAATACTAAACAAATATTAGTTCCCTCTATTCTTACAAAGTATAAAGCCCCAGATCTTTGGGCTCAGTATCAGGATTGATATTTATTTGCCTGGATGTTTTCAGTCCTTAAGCTCCACCAACTGAAAGGTAAGGCAAGGAAGAACTTCCTCACTTCATCAGTGCCCCGTGGATCAGGGATAAGGGTGCAAAGAAGCCTTTTTCTCTTTTGTGACTTGCAGGGCTCGATGGCCTTTCTGAGCGCTGTGCCCAGTACAAGAAAGATGGTGCTGACTTTGGGAAATGGCGTGCTGTGCTAAGGATTGACAACCAGTGTCCATCCAACCTTGCCATCCAGGAAAATGCCAATGCCCTGGCCCGCTACGCCAGCATCTGTCAGCAGGTGCTCAGCCTTCCCCTTGAGCTAAAACAACAGTAGGAAAGAGCCTTCTTCAGAGCTTCTCTTTCCAATTTTACTATAAGTACATGAACCTTATCTCATCCCTGTATCCTGGTGGCATTTTGTACCACTTTTGCTATAGCTAGGTATGGTAGGGTAAGATTTGCTTCCACAAGTTAGCTATGAACCCAAAGTCTGATGCCATCAACAGCTGCCCTCTGCCAAAGCTCTATAAGCTGAGTCTTACGAGTGATCCAGCCCCTAGGGCCAGGGCACTTGCTTGCCTATGCTCCATCACATCTAAAACATGATCCTCTGAGATCCCTAGCTCAAGAGTGACAGCTCTGATTTAGCCCCAATCCAAATAGTATCTTGGAGGATGGTGACCTGACACTAGTTTCCAACATACATTGAAGTGTCCTGGGATCCCAGTTAACGTCTGATTTGCTTGTGTGGGTGTTATGTTGGAGTTACCAACGTTCTCAGAACTATAAACGGTGCTTAATTCCTTAATTAACCCACACAAGGGGGATCTTTCTTAGTGATCTTGGCTGCACTAAATGGGTGACAACTAGGTTCTGAGGTAGCTAGAATAATCTCTAGCATGATCTGTATCTATAGAAACTATGGGTTTTTATATTTTTTATTCACTCCCAGGAGTTTTTTTTTTTTTTAACCTCACTGTGCTTTTTTGGCCAAGCTACAAATGCTCTTTAGAAATCCTATTAAATTTCTTTTCACTGTCTTTAAGTCAGTGAATGGTATTTCTCTATAAGGGCCCCATTTTATACCAATTGCAACTGTCAAACATCTTTTTTTAAGTTTATTTACTTATTTTCAGAGAGAGAGACAGTGTGAGTGGGGAAGGGACAGAGAGAGAGGGAGACAGAGAATCCCAAGCAGGCTCCTCGCTGCCAGCACAGAGCTTGACTCAGGGCTTGAATTCATGAAACTGTGAGATCATGACCTGAGCTGAAAGCAAGAGCCCAGACGCTTAATCGACTGAGCCAGGTGCCCCAGGCAGCTGTAAAACATCTTCTTAAGGAAAGGATCACAGTGAACAGAGCTGCTCTTTACCTCTTCCTTTTTTCCCTTTTTAGAATGGGCTGGTACCCATTGTTGAACCAGAGGTACTTCCTGATGGAGACCATGACATGGAACACTGCCAGTATGTTACTGAGAAGGTAAGTCTTGAACATAAAAGTCCCAATTCCAGTTGAAAAATCTTGGTACTTAACATATATCAGCTGTGATATATGAAATGTTGTTCAGTTGGAATCGTTACGTAGCATTGAGAAGGTAAGGAGGTACTTATCAAACCTTTTTTTTTTTTTTTTTTTTTTGGCACAATAGTATTCTCCATATGGAAAAAGCACAGAATTTTCTGTACTAAGACTTGCATTTCACAATCCACGTCCCCAGCTGTGGGACCTTTGGTAAATCCTGTTATCTTTTTGGATCAGTTACATTATATGTAAACAAAGAAATTTAAAAATAAGATGAGTAAATGTGAAATGTAAGAAACAAAACAGATGAACATAGGGAAGGGAAGGAAAAATAAGATTAAAAACAGAGAGGAAGGCAAACCATAAGAGACTTTTAAATACAGAGAACAAACTGAGGGTTGCTAGAGGGGACATGGGTGGGGATGGGCTAAATGGGTGATGGGCATTAAGGAGGGCAGTTGTTGGGATGAGTACTAGGTGTTGTATGTAAGTGATGAATCACTGGGTTCTACCCTTGAAGTCAATACTAGACTGTATGTTAACTAATTTGAATTTAAATAAATAAAAATTTAAAAACCTGTATATTAAAAAATAAATAAATAGGTAAAAATAAGACGAGCATCACGTGAGAAAAATGTAATTAGAAGGTACTTCATTCATACTTGCAGTGTAACCTGATTTCAGTTTCTCCACTTGCAAAAGTAGGTGGACTGAGATGAAGCTGGTTGGGAAGCTTTGGCCAAGCCTCATACAAGAATACCTTTGGCTCGCATCCCTGCGACATAAAAGTGCCAAGGTCAGGTGACTGTCAGGCTGGCTCTGGGTTTCACCTGTTTGGACCTCTTGTCCTTCAGGTCCTTGCTGCTGTCTATAAGGCCCTGAATGACCATCATGTTTACCTGGAGGGCACCTTGCTGAAGCCCAACATGGTGACCGCTGGACACGCCTGTACCAAGAAGTATATGCCAGAGCAAGTGGCTATGGCCACTGTCACAGCTCTGCACCGTACTGTTCCTGCAGCTGTTCCTGGTAAGGCTTTCCTTCTCCTCTGACTTGAGATCTTAGCTCTCATCCTGTGAAGGAGTTCCACAACCTCTTGTGTTTGTCTAAAAGTCTTCTTTTTTCCAGGAAACAGACCTCTGTATCTCAGAGGCAGCCAGCACTTTCCCTCATACTCCATGATACCACATATCCTGAGTCTGTCCAAATGCACAAAATCCATTTATTTCCTCAAAATTTAATCACCCTCCTTATTTATTAAAGCCTTCTCTTTTTAGCCCAGTTAACTTCAGCAAAAGCTAACTAATTTTTCCAACCCAGTTCCATGCAAAGAGAGAAAAGATTGAGGCATCACATTTCTTTTAGGCTCATTGCTCGCTTTCTCAAGCCAGGCACATAAACTGGGAGTAGTAGAGAGGAATGGCTTCTTTCCTTCCAGGTATCTGCTTTTTGTCTGGTGGCATGAGCGAAGAGGATGCTACTCTCAACCTCAATGCTATCAACCTTTGCCCTCTACCAAAGCCCTGGAAACTAAGTTTCTCCTACGGACGGGCCCTGCAGGCTAGTGCACTGGCTGCCTGGGGCGGCAAAGCTGCAAACAAGAAGGCGACCCAGGAGGCTTTCATGAAGCGGGCCCTGGTAAGATGCTACTGCTTCTTAGCTACTTGATCAAGTGGATACTTGGAGCTTTCTTACCTGGGGAAGCATTGCTTTTTTTTCAGGCCATAATGGTATCTCCAGAGAGTGTCTGCTAGATATTTGAAAAGGTGGCATTAGAGCTCAGTAGGAAGGAGAGGGCTAGAGAGAGTTGTGAATTATCCACACTGGGAGCTTAGTTGATGACAGCAGACTGAAGGACAATCTCCACAGAGACACTGGCGAGGGAACATAAGAGGGCCAAGGACTGACCCCAGGCACCTTTCATTTTGGGGAGATGAAGAAGAAAGCCATCATGACAAGCAGCAATAATATGAACCAAGGATCCTGGGAACAAATGGAGACAAGTTTCAAGAGGATCAGTAGTAACACGCTACAGGGAGATTCAGAATAAAGGCTGAGGGAAAGCGGACATTGGCATTTAGGAGCATATACAGTGACCCTCAGCTCAACGATTTCAATAGAGAGAGAAGAGGAAAGGTTGTCAGGAAGGAAGGTTGGTGGGAAAAGGCCCAGAAAGGATACCAGGAGAAATAAGGACTAAAACGATTTTATTCAATCAGTAACCATTCCTTTTTGAATACCTAGTATGACCCAAGGGCTGGGGTGAATAAAGGAGATGCAGATACCACCTTCAGGGAGCTTAGGGTTCAGCCAAATAGGGGAGAGCCTGGCATGCTTAAGTGTAAAGCAAAAGGAGCCAGAGGAGAGATTAAAGACAAGGTCATTGGGGATAACTGAGAGGACAAGGAGTTAGAAGAAACAAGATTGCACAAAACTAAATATTAAATGCAGGTGGCAGAGTTGGTCTTGGAAAGGAGGGAAGAGGCAGCAAAGAAGAAAAAAAAATGGGTTTGGAATCAGGTCTGTAGAGGTGAAGGGATGTAGCAGTTGATTCCAATTGAGGCCATCTGTTGAGGGTGATAAGGGAATGGAGATTTCAGTCTTAATTAACATTGGGGAAGCTCAGAATAGTTGTTGGAGTAGCCTGTGAGGAGACTGACCAGACATAATGGCCAAGCATCAGGCACGGTATGGCTGAAATGAGAGTAAATTTGTGGTGTGTTAACTTAGATCCTGAAGTTTCCTAATAGCTTAATCATGCAGGAAGATCCAGATCAATCTCAGTGGGAAATGGCAGGATAGCAGAGTAAAAGTTTAATAGGGAGATAGGACAGTGCTGAACTTGAGCAATAGCCCTAATGTGGCTTGCTGATCACAGAGGAGGCTGGGCAAGGAATCAAGCATAGCCAGAAGTTTGGTGATGAGACATTAAAGAAAGGAAGGCCCCAGAGAAGCTTAGAAAACATCCCACAGGCATAAAAGAGGTGTGAGATTTTAGAGGTAGTTCTTGACTTTGTTAGGATGGAGAGCTGGGTCTGGCTGTGCTGATGTGTGGCTGAGGAGGTGGGGAGATGTAGCTAGTATGATGGAGGGATTGTGAAAGAAAGGGCTGGAAGGGCCATCCACACAAAACAAGGGAAGTTGAGTTCATCATTCAGGATGGTGGTTCTCAAGCTTGAGTATGCATCCGAATCACCTGGACGGTGTGTGGAAATACAGACTTCTGGGCCCCAGCCACTGAAGTTTCTGATTGAGAAAAACTGGGGTCAAGCCAAAGAATTTTCATTCCTAAAGAAGTGCTTAAGTCCATGCAACATACTTTGAAAATCACTGTAGATGTAGAAATAAGTCCCAGAGAGAGCAAGACTATAGCAACAGTGACTTGAAGACATGATACCATCGAGGGGCATTCAAATATTATTATTGCAGGTTTTGTAATTCTGGACTCATCTTTAATTGGAATTTATACAAGGAATCAAATGATAGTGTAATTACAACTCCAAAAAATTATATATTCTTGTGGACAAATATAGGTGGAAAATGGAAAATTTTTTTTGAAATATTTTTTTTTGAGAGTGTGAGTGTGAGTGGGGGAGGGGCAGAGGGAGAGAGGCGGTGAGAGGGGAAAATCCCAAGCAGGCCTCACAGTGTCAGTGCAGAGCCCAATTTGGAGCACGAACTCACCAACCATGAGGTCACGACTTGAGCTGAAATCAAGAGTCAGAGGCTCAACCAACTGAGTCCCTCAGACGCCCCTGGAATAATTTCTTTAATTTGCTGTGTTGTACCTCTGGCTATACCTTGCCTGGTCCTTTGGCATAATATCTGGACCATTTCCCAGCAAACGACTTGAACAGCCATTGCAAGCTTCTCCACTGTTCAGATTGAAATGTCCATTCCCTTATCACTATATCAATGAGAAGTTTCTCAACTTTTAGTACTGTTGTTGCAATACTGTTGGTACTAAAAAGAGACCTTCTCAGTAACTGACACAAACCTCAGCCTGCCTGAGAAATGCTCAGAAAGCTGGGATAAAAAAGGAGATAATGTATCATAAAAGGAAAGGAAAGCTATCAGCATCAATATTTAGCAAAATCACTGTAGGGAGAAAAAAAAAATCCAAATGCAGGTGGAGCTGGTTTCAAAGGAGAGACAGAGAGAGTCAAGCACAGGGTTGCATTTGCTCTAACCCCATGTCCTCTCTCATGCTTGCTTTTTAGGCTAACTGCCAGGCAGCTAAAGGACAGTATGTTCACTCCGGCTCTTCCGGTGCTGCTTCCACTCAGTCTCTCTTCACAGCCTGCTATTCCTACTAGAAGCTGAGGCCAACCAGCCTGCCTCTAGCTCTCCTGCATGCCTTGGTTGGAGTGCTGAAAGAGAACAACTGACCTTGGACATTAGACAAAATCAGATTTGAACTACTGGAAACACAGTACCTGTTAAATTCTTAGACTCAACGAAAAAACATCAGTTACTAAAACATAGGTGTGAATATTAAGGATCTGACAAAATTTCACGCAACTTCCTTCCAATGGCTCCAGCTCCCCATGCCCCAGAGTATCTACCTAAGAAAAGAATAGACTTGAAAACAAAACCATTCAAATAACGACATTCAAATATCGCAGAAGCTGAGTGCAGAGAAGTGCATCTCATTAAACAATCTTAGCAGTGATACGTTACGAAGGAGACAACTGCAACCAACAAAGAAATAAAATGTTCTAGAAGCCTTCGGCCAGTATCAGGTTTTATTTTTTGCTCTTGCTTCCAAAGGGCTCAGTATATTTCATTACCTTTGACTCTACTAGACATGACTGACATTAATGGTTAGGGTCCTCAATTTGGGCTACTCCTGGGAATAACCTGCCAAAAATTAAAACTCCCAGATGCTCAGCCCACACCACAGGCCAATTAAATCAGAAACTGTGGATGTGGGATCCTCTAAATATCAGGGTTTCTTAACAGCTCCCTTGGTGATTCCAACGTACACCCAAGTTTCAGAGCTACCACGCTAAATTTCAAGTTTGAGGATATTTTGAAATGAAAGCCCTTCATAATATGAAACAAGCTAAAATGTAAAGTGATTTCAAGCAACACACGGAGTATTATGGGAGAATCAGTGTTGCTGTGATGCTTGCAGGGTTCCTCTTGAAGTGGCCCAGGTTTGGGGATATAGACTATGCACTCCCTCTGCACATCTAAGCATGCTACCTTGTTTTGCAGTAAATGCTATTCACACAATTATACTTTATTGGCTTTCGATTTTCAAAATTAACCTACAGAAAAAGCATTATAGACAGCCATAGTTAGAAAAGAGAATTTATTTTAATTTTGTGCAATATAAAAATAATGATTTTGGTGGGAATAAAAGTAATGATTGAACTGATAGAAGCTAGGAAATTAAAGGGAGAGAAGTGAGGGAACATTAATTCACTTAGTGGGAAGTCAAGATATTACTAAAAATTGATGGATTAAGAAATTGTGCTTAAAAAAAGAAATAGCCCTCTAAGTCTATTAAAGGAAATGAATAGAAATCACTAAAATATCCATATGTATAATTAAATACAGGAGAAAGTAGTAAACTAAATTTTTTGTCTTGAAGAGTACAAAGATAAATGATATTGCTTGGAGTAGATAAATTAAGAACTAGAGGCATAAGCAAAGTATTTAAGGCAGGAAGACAGAATTAGTCTAAAGGGGCTTTGTTTGAGGAGAGAGACCCGGGAGTAGGGCACACAGAAAATTTTTAACTCACGTGTCTCCACCACACTTAAGTATCTGTTTCTGTATACTTATATTACTTCTCTAAAGACAGCTATATTCATATAAACAATTCAAACCTACCTTAGAGATCATTTGGCCTGAGACTTTCACTTTACAGATGATAAAACCAAGCCTAGAGGAGTGAAATTACTTGCTGATGGTCACACATATGGGGGTTTAGGATAGAGGTGAGAGATTAGAATCCAGGTCTCTTTCTCCTATAATGGACACATGGCCAGGAAGGAAGGTAAGGACAGGACAACAGGCAGTGTTCAAAACCTCTATTACCAGTGTTGTAGGTCTTCTACGTTTCTTACCTCATTCATTCATTCACTTATTCAATCAGCAAGTAGTTGAGTTCCTACCATGTGCTAAGCTCCCCTAAAGCTGGTAACACCTGATGTGACAAAACTCTCGCCAGGAATTTTATCTAGAGCTCACTTAGCATCACTGACCCTATGTTGTACAGAAACCTCCTAGACTATCATTTATTGGTTGAGCAAGAATCTATAATCAATGTATTTTGATCCAGGCCAAATTACACTTCCCTAGGGATAAGGATTTATATAATGCATTTTCCTGGCTATCATCTGGTATATTTTTCCAACTAAAGCACTACAGTTGTCTTTGAAATCTCAACCCCAGTAATTTGTGCCACTGAGAGTAATATGAAGACAAGTTTTATGAGGCTACAGACTTTAATTTCTATTAACTGTATGATCACTGAGGGAATATATTAGTGGGTTCCTACCTTTTGGCATACTGTCGGATTTATTCTAGTTATTAAACACCTGCTAAAAATAAAAGTTGGTACTAGGCACTGAAGGTAATTGAGAAGTTTCAGCTTTAGGCTAGGGGTGATATTTGCGTATCACACAATCAAACTTAAGTAGCTAAGCAAGAAACACAGGTGCCATCTACTAGAGGTTGGGAAGTGGGAGGAGATAGCATCTAGGGTAAGCACCGAGGCATGGCCAAGGGGAAGGAACTCTTACAACTGCCTTTGTGTAAGAAAATTTACTGGGAGAAAAGGATATCTTGAAGGCATAAGTACCAAAAGCGGGAGAAGCCAGGGCAATATGGAAGCAGGGCGGGGGTGGTGGTGGGGGGGTGGGGAGGTGACTAAAGCACTTTTAAGAAGGTGGAGGAATAACAAGCAATCTAAAGACATTTGTCTGCTTGAGATGAAGAGCTGAATTTCACACATGAGTTTACATCATGCTGTCAAAAACAAGATACTGAGATGACTCATAATGATTCATAATGTGAACTGATTTAACAGAAGCTGAAGCCAACTGTGACAATGAGAATATAAGCCTCTAGAACCTTGCAGAAATCTTAGAGCAGGCTTTAGGCAAAGCAGGAATAAGACTTCAAGTTCATCTGACGTAGCTCTCCTGGGGTGAAAGCCTTCGGGTTGACATCTACATTTCACTTTTAGCAACAGATGAGGGAAACGGGGCCCAGGACGCTAAGGCAGTGGTCCAAGGTCACATCACCAGTAGGTGAGACTTGCAAAGTCCTCTTGGTTTGCAGAATTCAGGGTGGTGAAAAGCACCAGTTCTGGAGTCAGACAATCTAGGTTCAAACGTTGTCTCTGCCACTTCCTGGCCATGTGACCTTGGGCACATTATAGAACCTTTCTGTGGTTCAGTTTCTTCCTCTTCAAAATAAAACAAGTACAGCATTGCAAATTATTGAGAGATTAAATGAGTCAATACATCTCAATAACAGGCTCACATCCCTTATAATTTTCACAATTCTGAAATCCAAAAGGCTCTGAAAACAAAAATGTTCTCATAAGTTTGCAGCAAATTATTTGGTGGCAAAATGTGACTTGAGACTGTGTCACCTTTATTCCACTTGATGGGATGCAGAGAAAATGTGCCTGATTTTAGGTTCTGACTCAGACCCTGCAGAGGGAGTTATACAATATGTAGCATAAGCACCATATTTAATCTCTAAAATCTGAAAAATTCTGATTTCTAAAACGCATACACCCTCAAGGCAATCAGATAAAGAATTGTGGACCTGCCCTTAGAACAATATCTATCTCATATGTAGGGTAAAAATGAGTTACCTATGCTCAGTAGAGCCCAGAGGGCTCATGTAATGCTACCAATTCCCTAAGCCCATTTTCTAGAAAGGATGAATGAAGAGACAGGAGTAATGGCAAAGGTCAACATAGGCAGTCATAGCTCTTTTTCATTAGTCAAATAAAGGTTTTTCTGGCTGTAACACAGTCTGTCCTAACCTCCTGAAATGGTTGAACACTCAATGCTGGGTATCAATCTGTAAACATTTATAAAATCAGTCAACAAGTATTCGTTTAGCACCTACTGTATACTTGGTGATGTCGACACTACATGGTCCTTGTATACTTACCATGGAGATGAAGAAGACAAGGGTACAGTTAGGAAACAAAATGGTATGCAAAAATGTGCTAAATGACAGTGGCATAGGCTACATGCTGAGATCAAAGGGGCTTTATAAAGACAGTGGGATGAATTACAGACAGCTAGTTATATGATCTTGGGGTCTTGAGACTCAATTTCCTCATCTGTAAAATAGGATTGCTGTGAGGTTAGCAATATTTTATGTATAGTGCCAGATATATAAGTTGTGAACAAATATTATATTTTTTCTCTGTAAATTGGCTGTTGAGAAATGGTCAAGGCACTTGAGTGGGTATGAAGATGAATTGACTGTATGTTGCCTAGAGTACAGGTTGGATATGTTGAGGACATTGTCAGAACTTAGAAGAGTGAGGCCAAGTAGAGTGACACAGTGGAGGGGAAGGGGAGGTTGGGCAGAGATATTATGGAAAGTCTTACCTTGAAGTAATGAGAAATAGGGACCTGTGAATAATTTTTGAGTAGGGAATAACATGATAAAAGAATAGTGCTGAAAATTATTATTTTTTGAAAGGTAGAGGGTTGGGAGGATTGGGAAGGTGGGAAGCAGCTAAGAGTGTAGAACTGCAATCCAGCACAGGCCTAGACTCTAGGAGGAGGGGGGTGAGTGGAAATGACATCTTTTGCACTGAGGGAAACAACAGAAAACTCTCATGGAGCATTGCTATTTACCACCCTAATAAAGTGTCTTATTGCAACTTGACAGGCAAGTACTGGGACAAATAAAAATTCAAAATTCTTCTACCTCTGCTTCTCAAAAAGAAGCTTACATGCATGTACAGACTTGGCTCTTTGAGTATGGTGGTGGCACAGTGAAATATAAAGCATCTTCTAAACACAGCAGTAATTGTTCTGGCAGTTCAGAACAACCAGGGCTAGCTTGGCTGTAGCCTAAGGTCTTAGATGTCAGAGAAATCTATCCTGCCCTCTTAAAAAATTCAAGGTCAAACATGTTTCTGCAGACACTTCCAACTTTTCCTTGTCCTGCCCTGGTTTTCCCTGGGAGATTTTATAGGCTAAAGAAGTCAGAGTGTGCTTCTTTGTCCCAGGGATGAAATGACTATCATGTGATGTGACGATTTCTTAGCCATTGAACATGAGATCATGATCATGATCTTGAGATCATGGCTTCTGCACAGGAACAAGGACAGGTAGAGAGATATGCACTATGTTTTATTTGTACAAAATGCATTTTGGCAAGTTAAGTGATTTTCCCCCATTCTTTTTGTTATGGAGTACATATGGCTTACTATTCACTTCCCAAAGTCTCCTTGAAGCTAAAGGACTGCTTGAAGCCACTATGCAACTAATACTTACAGTATTAACATAGCACCTGGCAGGTATTTAAAAATACGTTAATTGAACTTGAACCATTGGTGCAGTAAAGTAAATGTAACTGTCTTTCTATTTTCCATGTGTTATGGTTATAGAGATAGCCTTAATTAAAAAGAAATCAATTAACCTACTCCTTGGCCACCCACCCAAGGCCATAAAACACAGTTGAAGGGGATCACGAAGGAAGGTGAAAGGTATTAAATACTGACTAGGAACAGTAATTTTTAAAAAATGATTGGAATACTTGGACTACATTTTTAAAAGTTGAAATTTATTTTACACATATGCTCAACTGGGTATGCAGTGTATGCCTCTAGATTTGCTGATGAAACCCTCCTTAAGGAAGGCAGATGAAAACAAAATTTTACCAGAATTAGAGAAATGGAGTACTGTAGTGATTTATTGATTTATTTTGCCACCAAAGGCTTTTACCTGTTTGTTTTAAATGTTATCTGGTTAATTTTATGTTTAAAATTGACTGGGCTAAGAGATGCTGGTAAAATACTATTCCTCGTGTCTGTGAGGGTTTCTGGAAGAGATTTGCATTTGAATCTGTAGACTGAGTAAAGATCAACTTCACAATGCTGGTTTGCATCATCCAATTCATTGAGGGTGTGAACTGAACAAAAAGGCAGAGGAAGGGCAGATTTGCTCTCTGCTTAAGCTGGGGCATCCCTCTTCTCCTGTCCTTGGACATCAGTGCTCCGGTTCTTGAGTCTTTGGACTGGGACTGAACTACACCACTGGCTTTCATGGTTCTCATTTGTAGATTGCATATCATGGGACTTCTTAGCCCTTATAACCACATTAGCTCAAAACTTTCTCCTCCTATTCAATTCCATATTGTCTTTTAAAATGAAGGCGTCACAAGATCTGTTGTGTGTGTAGTTTCTGGAAAGGTACCCAGGTGAGTATCAGGTGTACCAGGAACATTTCAAGTGCCACTTGCGTAGATTTAGTTGTGAAAATTCAGAACTGCACACTTAAAAGTGTCCCTGCCTCTCTTGGGCATGCACACACGTACAATTTGAATACAAGGAAAATGTTATCACAGAATTTTAGGCAGCATTAAGTCCTATCATCTCTTTAGCACAGCAACTCTATTCATCTGCCCTTTACAGGCAGGCTTACCTCCTGCCACATTCCCATCACTGGAGGTTCGCTCTGTGGCTAGTAGGTCCTCTTACAATTCTGTCTTCAGACACTATCCTTTTTTCTTGGTACTTATCTTTTAGCCCATCTATAGCATCATCTCCTCTTGAAAGCTTTAACTTTCTCCTTCCCTCCTCTTCTGGCATTTCATGTTCTTCTCTGTTATTTCTATCATCCTCTTAGAAAACAGCAGTGAACACTGCAGTAACCTTGCTTTAAAAGTTCATCTTTTTGGCTATGCTTTTTATAAGCAATGAATTGTACATACAATCCAGTATTGTTTCACTGCTACTGGAGTTTTGAGATATCATTCCAGGTTCACATCCAAGGATGTTATGTAATTTTTGTTGGTATATCTCATATGACAATATCCCCACATTACAATGAGGCAAACAGCCAGAGCTTCTGCTAAGCAAGGTAACCATACACAAAACAGATGCAACTCCAGCAAAAAGCACAATGTCTTAGTGTGCATGCAAACTGCAAAGTATGAAGAATATACTTTGCACTAAGCTTTTCAAAATACTGAGAACAGGTATAAGAACCTCATTATTATTTGAGACCATGGCCTCTGAACCACTAGTGGACTAGTAAAACGGGGGAGATTTAGGGCAGGAGGATAACTGAGACATCAAATGCACTTTCAGTAGCTTTTTATGCTTTTCATTGGGCTACAAACTGTTTTTGAAAAGTTAACTATATGCTAACTATGAGCACCTAATTTGAATAGGAGAGTGCACAATTTCTACATGTATACTAGAACACTGACATTTACATGTGCACACACACCTATTCTGAGAAGATTTAAGTTTGGAGGTGACATTCAGAAGGTCTACAATATTGAAGAAAGGGAGGTTTTTTCCTCAAGCTATTAGGAAGTTAGAATTGGAGTTCTGGTGTTTTGGAATTCCATATTCAGAAACTAAAAAAATTGTATTTAACCTTAATTGAACTAACCCAGGAAAGGTAACTTACAGGCACACCTCATTCTATTGGTTTGCTTCATTATGCTACTCAGATACTGCATTTTTTCACATATTGAAGGTTTGTGGCAAACCTGTGTCAATTCTATTCATTCCGTTTCTCTAAAAGTATTTGCCCACTTTATGTCTGTCACACTTTGGTGATTCCTGCAATATTTCAAATATTTTCATTATTATGTTATGCTAATCTGATCAGTGATTGACTCATTCAAAGCTCAGATGATGGTTAGCCCTTTTTAGCAATATTTTAAAATTAAGGTATGTACATTGATTTCTTAGACATAATACCACCGCACACTTAAGTGCAAACATATTTTTATATGCACTAAGAAACCAAAAATTAATTTGACTTGCTTCACTCCAATTATCTGCTTCATTGCAGTGGTCTGGAACCAAATACACAATATCTCCAAGGTATGCCTGTAGTCACAGGTAGAACAAGTGAGCATTTCTTTTAAATCTTGATCCTAATTTTTTTTTGAGAATTTTAAAAATGTTTATTTTTGAGAGAGAGAAAGAGAGAGTGAGTGGGGGAGGGGCAGAGAGAGAGGGAGAGACAGAATCTGAAACAGGCTCCAGGCTCTGAGCTGTCAGCACACAGTCTGATACAGGGCTCAAACTCACTCACTCAGGAGTGAGATCATGACCTGAGCCAAAGTTGGACCTGAACCGACTGAGCCACACAGGCACCCCAATTCTAATTTTCAAAGGCAGTATTTGACAGGATAGATTTTGCACTAAAGTAATAAAGAACTCTTACACAAAGCAAAAAACAAAACAGGTTTAATGATTAGAACAGATGAATTAGTAGGTTTATATAACCATTAACTAAGGGAAACCCTAGAACCAGAAATAAGGATTTTAAAATTGCATGCAAAGTCTAGTTACCATAAAAACCAAAGCAATACCAAAATATCTCAGCTTCCTAGCATAGACTCCAGATATTCTTTATTTCCAACTCTTGGTAATCAAAATATGTACACTTTTGCATGCTACTGGTAGTGGAGGAGTAAGATTATTTGTATAGGACTACAATTATGTTTCACAGTTGGGAGGGCACATAAAGAAGTGTCTTCCTCCACTTTGTTGGGCCCATCTTAAAAAAAGGCACTCCCTAAGGTTCCTTGGTAACACCTTTGCTAGGTTTCTTAATTACTCACATAATCTTTACGTGTAAAATTACTGGTCCACTCATTTCACAGATCTGGGAACCACAAGGCATTGGAACTGTTTAACTCACATGCCAAAAAACTGGCTTTCTTAAGAAATGACCAAAACTTTGGAGAAGCAGTTAAAAAAAGAAAGGAAAAAAAAAAAAAACAAAAACAAAAACACCTGGGGCTTTGTTTCCTTGAAAATGTAATCATATGCTTAATTACTAGGCTTTGGCATGCACAGCCAGACACATCATGGAACTGAAAGAACCACCATATAATGGTGGCAGAGGACTTTCTTGAATAATTACGCTACTTTTCTACCTTCAGCTCCCTTGCACCAATGCAACTTTGTCCTTCTCCCCTTTTTAATTACAACACCAAGTGCTCTGAACCTGGGTTTGACCTCTCTGCTGAAAGATGTGTTAGAAAAGGATGCTTATTTTTTTTTTTTTTTAGAAAAGGATGCTTAAATAAATTACTGAGTCTTTCTCTATGATCATCAAAACAAAGAGTAATGGAAGTCTTGAGCTGCCTGTGGGCAGTTGTCCACTATTCACAGAATCTTCAGAAACAATTTGCCTGAGGCCAAGGAGAATTTATCACTAAACCTGACTCATGTTGAGCCATACTGAAACCGCACTTGGGTAGCTAGTCTCAAGTCAAACTGCGCTCGAACATGTCTTGACATTTATTGCATCCACGTAGAGTGCAATTTTTGATGCTGAATCAGAGATATGCGGCAATTGAAGGCTTCACCACAAGCATCACATTCGTGGGTTTCTTGGGTTTTCACCTCTGCGTGGATCTTCTGATGGTTGACAAGGCTGCGCTGTTGACTAAAACTTTTGTCACACTTCTCACACTTGTAAGGTTTCTCTCCTGTGTGTATTCGCTGATGCTGAATAAGGCCTGAGTTCCGGCTAAAGGCCTTCCCACATTCATCACATTTATGGGGTTTATTACCTGTGTGAACACCCTGATGTCGAATAAGGTTACAAAGTTGACTAAAGCTTTTGCCACACTGTCTGCATAGATAAGGTCTCTCACCAGTGTGGATTCTCTGATGTTCAATAAGAAATGAGCTCCGACTGAAGCTTTTCCCACATACAGTACATAGATAGGGCTTTTCACCAGTGTGTATTCTTTGATGTTGTACAAGATGAGCACTGACACTAAAAGTTTTCCCACATTCATCACATTTATAAGATTTTTCCTTGGGATAGACTTCCTGCTGTATAACAAGACTGCAATTTGGATCAAAACTTTCCTTAGTTTCATTGTATGAGTAATTCTTCTCTCTGGTGTGGATTCTCTGATGCTGAATAAGACCTGAGCTTCTACTAAAGGCTTTTCCACATTCCTCACATTTATGGGGTTTGTCTCCTGTGTGAATCCTCTGATGACGAGTAAGGTTGCACAGTTGGCTGAAGCTTTTCCCGCACTCTTTGCACTGATAAGGTCTTTCACCTGTATGGATCCTTTGATGTTCAATAAGAAATGAGCTCCGACTGAAGCTTTTTCCACATTCAATACAAAGAAAAGGCTTCTCACCAGTGTGGATTTTTTGGTGTTGTATAAGGTATGTACTTAATCTAAAAGCTTTTCCACATTCACCACATTTATGGGGTCTTTCCCCAGTGTGAATTCTCTGATGTTCAACAAGTAATGAATTTCGACTAAAGCTTTTCTTACATTTGGTACAGTGATAGGGTTTCTCACCAGTGTGAGTTCTCTGATGTTCAATAAGGTGTGATTTCCAACTGAAGGCTTTCCCACAGTCACTACATTTATGGGGTTTCTCACCTGTGTGGATCCTTTGATGTTTAACAAGGCTCCTTCTCTGGCTGAAGCTCTGTTTACACTGATTACACTGATAGGGTCTCTCTCCAGTGTGGATTCTCTGATGTCTAATAAGGGTTGAGCTCACACTAAAGGTTTTTCCACAATAATTACACTCATAGGGCCTTTCCCCAGTGTGAATTCTCTGATGTTCAATAACAAACGAACTGCGACTAAAACTTTTCCCACATTCATTGCACTGAAAAGGCTTCTCACCAGTATGGACCCTTTGATGTTGAATGAAATGGGCCTTGCGGACAAATCCCTTTCCACATTCTTCACATTTATGGCATTTCTCTTCTGGGTTTGGTCTCTTACGAATAATGTTAGTATTTCCTCTGAACATTCTCTGTTCCTGGGCCAAAGATTCCCTTGGTATTTCCCATAAGAAGATTCCTCTCTGTTTATCTAACCTACCAACAAGTTCAAAGGTTTCTCTACCTATGGGATCTTGGTCAATTTCACTTTTGATTCTTGTAACTATTACACCCTGTGGTTCCACTTCTTCCTCAATTTCCTCAATTTCTTGTTTTACAGTTGGCTCCTCATCCTTATCTCTGTTTAAAACATCTGGAATAATAAATAGAAAATAGAAAATAGAAAGATTAGCCAGGCTCTTTGCTAGCAAGGAGAAATGCTTAGGAAAATAAGATTAAGATAAATTAATCCACTACATCTATAAAATGTGGATGATTACTTCACAGTATTGTTGTAAAAATTAAATTAGTTCCTATACATAAAGCATTTAAGACCATACCTGGCAAAGAATACAAGCTATGTAAATATTATTATTAGTTACCTGATGAAAAGTTTTTCTTAGAGAAGGGGTGTGAAGAGTGTTGTTTTTTTAACGGAGCAAGCTTTGAAGTTTTAATTTTTTTTAGTAATCTCTACACCCAACATGGGACTCAAACTCACAACCCCAAGATCAAGAGTCACATGTTCCTCTGAATGAGCCAGATGGGTGCCCAGAAAAGAGTGTTTTTATGAGGCAAATGATAAGTTAGTGGGGGTAAGCAGAGTTGGGAGGAAGGGCTGGTGATCAACAGAGAATTATGCAAGGTAAGATGGGCCAACAATGAAATAAAACAAATAGTGGTGTGATGAATTAGTCTGTCAAAGAAGAAAGGATGACACAGGAAGAAAACAGTAGGTTCTGGGAAATTTGGGATGAAACAACATTGCTGGAGTGTGAGCAGATTAAGTAACTGACAGAAAGGAACACAAAATGATGTTGAGAAAGATAAAAGACAAAAACCAGGAAGAAACAATTAATAACAATTTACTTATTAAATAAAAAAATAAAAATAAAATTAAAAAAAAAAAGAATTTACTTATTGCAATCAAAAGCATGCCAGGCATTGTGTAATGATTCAGTATTCAAAGATAAGGCATGAAACTTCCTACCAAATAAAATGGATGACAAGTATCCTGGGGAAAGAAAATAAAATGGTAAAGTATTAAGTAAAGCAATTCCTGTATCAAGAGACAAAACAGCTTTAAAAAAATGGGTTGGAGTGATATGGAGTCTATGATATAGAATGACAAAAATAAATACAAAGGAACACAGTCAAGGTTAATGAAAGAAACAGAGAAAAGCAGTGTGTGGTAACCTCACCTACCACAAATCACCCCACGTTCTTCAAGTATACATGATTCTTACTCTTCCAAAGATGTAAGAGCCACATTGGAACCATCTGGTTCCAACTGAGAGTCTCTAAGACATCTGAGAAATGAAAATCTTGCATGTGTTAAGGAAAGATAACATAATGGTCTACAATGTAAACAGAGTGGCATATAGAACACTTAAGTCTGCCTCTGACTTCTTTCTTTTCTCTCTTGCTTTCTGCTGGAAAATTCCACATATTTGGTTGATCACTACCAAATATATATTTGGCCGTAAACAATTTCCTTTTTTAGACTTCCTCTTTTCTCTTAATTTTCTAAAACCTTCTACCTTTGGAGTCATCTTCGAATTTTCTTTTCACTCACTTTAAACCAGTCATTAAGTTATTTTATTCCAAAAAGCTTTCTCTTATTCCTCTAAGAAACTAGTAGAAACTTTATTTTTGCTTATACTACTTACAGTCTTCTCTCTCAAATTCACTTCACTGGACTGCTTTCTTTCACACAATGAAAAAGGATCAAAGAACTCCCTCAACTTTCTGCCCCCTTCCTATAAAATTATATGCAATGGCACATGAAAATCTATCCCATTCCTATCCAAGCTGAATTCATCTACGTTCTCTTTATCCCACTGTCTCTGAGTGTTTGTTCAATTATTAGCATTTTTTCCCTCTTTCTTCCATCTGTACTCTCCATTGTCCAATATATCAACATGCATACAAATATGCTCAGCATACAAATATGTCCAACTATATCTTGAACTTGAAATCCTTCTCTTAATGAAATCCAAATTTGTGAAATAAAATTTTAACTCTGTAGCTCTCCATTTCCCAACTATGTTTTCCATGCCCAACATCTTCCCATTCAATCTGTTCTATAACCTACTGTGAAATCTGGCTTTGGTTTCCGGCATCTAGAGATGCTTCTTATGATATCACCAATAACTCTTGAATAACAAATACAACAAACATTTTTCAGTCCTTTATTCAGCAGCATCTGACACTGTCGATTATTCCCATTTTGACACTGTTTTTGGTTTCTATGCTGTTGCTGTATTTGGTTTCTATGCTGTTGCTGTATGCTGTATGTATGTATTGTTGTATGTTGCATTTTTCTAGTCCCCTCCCTACTTTTTCTTTGGCCTTTTCTAAAAAATCTCCTTCATGTATTTTTCTTCCTTTGTCAACCGCTGTTTGACAAGGTTACTGTTACCAATAATGTTTACATTCCTTTCTTTTAAGCTTATTTATTTATTTATTGAGAGAGAGAGAGAGAGAGAAGAGACACAGAATCCCAAGCAAGCTCTCCACTGTCAGTGCAGAGCCTGACAGGAGGGCTCAGTCTCACAAACTGAGCTCATGACCTTAGCCAAAGTCAAGAGTTGGATGCTTAACTGACTAAGCAACTCAGGTGCCCCACCCATGTTTACATTCTTACCTTGCTCTATATTCATACTCACGATATCGCCACTTACATGCCTCAAAAAGGGCTTGCAATTAACATGATCCTCATCATCTGCTGTCATGTAGGTCTCTACCTCTAATTATCTTCTCTTAACGGGCATCCTCATCCATTACCCAAAGTAGAAAATCTTCCTAGATTTCTCCATTTTTCTTTTTGTTACCCAATCACCAAAACCAAAGATCCGACTCTCTAGCATCTACCTTCTTCCCATGTTTTCTCTGGATGATGCAAAAGCCATCTAATAATCCTTCACTCTAGTCTTTAAGCTGCCCCCACAGTGTACCTACTTAGCTGCATCCAGAGAGACGTACAAGAAATGGAATTCCAGTCACATCACCACCTGTAGGTTCACTAGTACTCTATCATCTCTAGGATCAAATCAAAGCTCTTTACATTATGGTACTCAGTGCTTCACAACAGGTTCTCTAAACCTCAAGTCACCCTTCTACCCACTTTCTCACACTGGAATTGGGCAAATTGCTTATGTTAATGTTTTATACCATTTCATTGCATATCTCGTCTACTCAATGTCCCCCAGCATTGTTTACCTGGCCAACTCTTGGTTGCTCTTTAGGACTCAATTCAAAGCAACAGTTCCTCCACAAAGCCTTCACTAAGTCCACTAGACAGATTAGGTGTTCTGTTTTATCACCAGTCCTCATCCACAACTGTATTACAGCTATTACTGCCCTGCTGTTTTAACTGTTTGTGTTCGTCTCTTCTATGGGTTTGTAAATTCCTTGTGAGAAAGGGAAGACTCTTTTAATGTTTACCCAGTGGTTACTGTTCCAGGGGTTTTACTCAAAGGAGTAAGACAAATTCTTATTTGCAGACAATATGAATGTCTAACTAAAATTTCTAGAAGAATTAAGTGAAATATAATAGCAACATGAAGACTAAGCTATAAAATAAATACTGGTACTTACTACCAAGGATAACCAGTTGGGAAAGGTTATAGAAAAATAAAATATGCTTTTCATGAAAACAAAACCATAAAACCTATAAATAAATCTTACAAGAACTGTATGAGATCCACAGAGATAAACCATAAACTTTTTCTGAAGGACTTAAGACAGACAAATAGAGTCAACCAAATTGCTAAAGAGATTCAATATTATAAGGATCTTAATTCTTCCTAAAACAATCTATGAACCCAACTGTATTCCAATCAAAATCTTATGAACTAATTAAAAACCCCAATGAATCTAAATTTCAACTGGAAGAATGCAGAAAACTAGCTAAGTGTATCCTGGAAAAGAATTTAAGAGAATGATTTATCATGCTAGATATAAAATGCAATATATTACTAAGTAAAATAGAGATGCTCTGGTACAAAAATAAGCAGGTCAAACAGATAGGTAAAGAAAACAAGTGACTTCAGTCTTGTACACAAAGCAGCACAGAAAGGACTATCTGTGAGATCTGGGCTTGTTAGCTATAATCACCTTCTGAGGTCTCTGCCATGCTTGTCTTATGTTCCCATCCTGTGATCATAGCTAATTTGTCTAGAGTACCGCTGACTCAAAGTGCATCTCTCCCAGGAATTTGGAATTAAAAATGAAATATGCAGTTATTCTGAACATGACAGAATTGTAACCTATCAACTCAGAAGCTATAGGGACAAAAGCATGTGGATATGAGGAGGAAAGACTAATCTACCAAGGAGAAAGAAACAAAATGCAAGGGTTAATCACTGACTTCCTGAGCGCACCAATTTTTGGGTTTAGTCCTTTTCTGATATCCAGTTGCAATCATGCTTATATATCCTATGAGCCACCTATGTCCCTACAGTAAGTTCTCTTGTTGGCTTAAGCTAGTTTGAGTTGATTCCTATAATCTTTAATCCGTTTTAATAATATGCTAGCTGAGGAGAGAGACAAAAAGCAAGGAAATGGTAAAGTGGAAGTGGCTAAACTTTAGGAAAGAACAAGAGTTACCACACATTTTCTAAAAAGGGCCAGACAATAAATATTTTTAGCTTTGTTAGCTAAAAATGGTCTCTGTTGCAACTATTCGACTCTGTCACTATAGCGTGAAAGTAGTGTCAGATAATACACAAAGGATTGGGCATGTCCATGTTCCAATAAAACTTTATTTATAAAAATGGACAGTGCCAGATTTGGGCTGTGGACCATAGTTGCTAACCCTAGTATCCAAAAAAGTATAAAAAGAACAGTTTTCTTGGTAAAAGAATGACAGAATGGGGAAGACTTGCATTCTTAGCACTAGCACAGTGCTTGATTAACTATTTATTGAATGGATGAGTAGTTGAGCAAATAACTGAAAAGAGACTATAATCAAAGAACTGAAGCAATGAGATTAAGGTCTTACAGGTACAGCAATTCCCAATTCTGTCAAGGTCCAATAAGGTTAAAGCAGACTGAAAAGGAGTCATTAAAATTAAAGAAGTCCAGTTCATTTCAAAGAACTGAGATCAAGCTGTCAGCTGTATTATCAATGTTGTTACTAAAGCTTTTAAGTAAAAGTCAGCATGGAAAGGAGAAAGGTATTAAATAAAGGACCAAAATTAAAACTGGAAAAGTATTGTATTAAGTAAAGCAGCAAGATGAAGTGCAGGAAAACACTTTATTAGCAAAGTTAAGGGGGCACCTGGGTAGCTCAGTCATTTAAGTGTCAGGTTTTGGCTCAAGTCATGATCTCGCAGTTCGTGATTTTGAGCCCCGCATTGGGCTCTGTGCTGACAGCTCAGAGCCTGGAGACTGCTTCAGATTCTGTGTCTCCTCTCTCTCTCTCTCTCTCTCTCTCTCTCTGCCTCTCCCCCACTCATACTATGTCTCTCTCTTTCTCTCAAAAATAAATAAACATTAAAAAAATTAAAGAAAAAAAGGTTAAGTAATTGTGATTTTTCATCAAGGGAATGGAGACAGAGTCTACAGAGGAAGATGAAAAGATTGTGGAGGGAGAAAGAACTGATAAAAAGCTGTAGTTCAGCTAAAATGAGAGCCTGAAAGTAGATCACAGATGGGCTCACTGCCATGCCTTCATCCATATGGTACTCACATTTTACAGTAGTAGGGACAGGCAAGACTGGGCATTTGCCTGGTTCTATCAACCAGGATACCATATGTGTGGATAAAGCTGGCAGTGACTCAGAGACACCATGGCATATTGGGAGAAAAAAATCAGCAGCTGATCTGGCTAGAGACTGAAGTGGTGTGCAGGAAATAATAGATGATGTTAGAAAGCTAGGCAGGGGCTATTTAGAGAGGCCCTGGTAGGTAGGACAAGAAATTAAATTTTTTATTAAGCTCTCAGGAATCAGAAATTGTAAGCAGTTAACTAACAAAATCACTTTGGTGGCAGTGAATAGAATGTATTAAAAGAAAGGGAGTTGGAGGCAAGAGGCTAGTTTATGGGCTAATGCAATAATCTGTTCAAGAGGTACCGATCTTTTTCTTGTTTTTATGTTTATTTAATTTTGAGAAAGAGAGAAAGGGAAAGATAGTGTGTAAGTGGGGGAGAGAGGCAGAGAGAGAGACACACACAGAATCCGAAGCAGGCTCTAGGCTCCGAGCTGTCAGCACACAGCCTGATGCAGGGCTTAAACCCACGAACTGCGAGATCATGACCTGAGTCAAAGTTGGATGCTTAACCAACTGAGCCACCCAGGAGCCACAAGAGGTTCTGAGTCTTAAGTATAGTAATTCAGTTATACAAATATTTAAAGGCATATAATATATACCTGGTTCTGTGCTAAGTGCTGGAGAAATCAAATGAAAAAATATATAGTTACCATCCTCATGGAGACCAGTCTGGTTAGAGAAATAACATAAAGAATGACTAGAGTACAGTCATTTGATAAATTGATTGTAAACTGTGCATACAGTTGAGAAATTCAACAGAAGTGCAGCACAGTGCAATACATGGCAGCACAGAGAAAGGAGTACTTAATTCTGAAGAGAAGGGCCTTGAGATCTTAATGGATTATTTGAGACTGGCCAGGTGTGAGTTATTTATGTGGTCTTCAAAAGGAGATGATGAAGATTTTGGAGCTCTTAGAGAAGATAATAGGTATGATGACGATAGCAATCAACATTTATATTATACTTAGTACATGCTAACCAGTGTCCTAAGTGCTTTACACATATTAACTCAGTACTCACAGTAACTCTAAGAAGTAAGTGCTATTATTACTGCCATTGGGTAAAAAAGCAACAGGCATGGAAAGGTTATATAATCCATCCATGGTCACAAGGCTTCTAAGTGGTGGAACCAGGACTTTTGCTTAGGCAGTTAGGCTTCAATTGCTTCTCTTAGGTAGAGATAAAGATTTGGGACTCATCACAGTGGTAGGTGATGACCTGACTATAGATAAGGTTCGCCAAAGAAAGCACATAGATGGAGAGGAAGGCAATACAAGTAAGCAATAAAGAGCTTCAAATACATAAAGAGAGGTGAAATAAAATAAGGTCCAAGTGTCTATTCCATTTGACAATTAGGCTATTAAAGTAGAATGTTAAACAATTTAAGGGGAAGGGTAGAGGCAAGAGAAGGGGCTTAGAGATAATGGTAGGGAAAGTAAAGAATACACATTAACTACTCTTACAAAAACTTGGCTGTAAGTGAACAAGGAGCAGGTTACAGGCTCTCTCAAAGGACAGCCACCCCCCCCGGCCCTACCTTCCCCAACTGGAAGAGTCATAAACATACCCATCACCAAAATAAAGGTACCAGAGGAGAAGGAATAGAGACTGAAGTTGTAAGGGGGGGGAAAAAAAAAAGATGACGGATAGGTTCTTGGAAAAGTGAGGAAAAAGGAGCAGACTTAAGCATACACACGAGGGGCAGAAAGTTAGAGTTCATATTCAGTGGCCTCTATCTTCTGTGAAACAGAAAGTGAGGTCTACTACTGAGTGATGGACCCAAGGAAAACTTTTTTAAGTTTTTGGAATAGTCACTAAAGGGAAGAAGAGAATGAGCAAATCAATGATAAAAAATCGGCTGAGATGTGAAAACCCACTGGAGACTATTAGAAAAGCCATGCATATATCCAGGGCATTAATCCTTTCAGTTACACAATTTCCCCTGCTGTGCTTGGCAACTCAGGAGAAAAAGCTGATTTTATAACCAATACAGAATATGAAGTTTGCAGAATGGGTAGAGCACAATGACAAGGTGGCAAGAGAGCATGCTGGTGATAATTCATACGTAGGTCCATGGAACAGATGAAGAGGTGAAGTTAGAAGAGGACTGATAATCTGGGAGGAAAAAGGAGAAATCAAGGAACAAGTAGCATGACTGGGAATAAGCTGGTTTGGGAGGAAACGAGTAGGAGATGTAGAAGCGTAAGAAATTGTATTAAGCTCTACATGGGCAGAGATCATGTCTGTTTTGGTCACCCCTGTTTAGTTATGGTCTAAGATAAAAACAATGGCTGAAGAATTTTCAAAGACTAAGATACTGGGGCTTAAGATTTGCCTGCCTTGACAAAATTGAGGGTTTGATCACTGATGGGATTTGCTGAACAAAAAAGGAAAGCAAGGTTCCTGAAGACAACGTGGTCAGGATATAGCAAGGCTTAAACAATGGCTGCATCATTGATGGCATAGGTTAGCATAGAGAGATTCTGAAATGTGACAAAATCTACGTGTGACAGACCAAACAATGTTGGCAGATGACAGCAGAAGAGAACTGGGTGGGTAGAGCAAGACTGCTGAAGCCTCCAAAGGGAGAGTTTGTTTGAAGGGTTAAAACTAACGCTTTGGGAACAACACTGAAAAGCCAGGAGAATAGTAACTTCTCCCTTCCAGCCTTGAGACAAAGGATAGGGAAAAAGGAGGATGTGGGAGAGTAAGCAGCCTCTGCCAGAGAAGTGGTGTCCTTGGGAAAGTGCCAGTTTTCAGTTAAGGCCAGGAAGGGTAAGGAACATTATGTGAAGAAGAACAGGGGCTCCAGAAGGCAGAGTGAAAAGGGGTGGGAGGAAAGCAGTGGGAGGATGAGCCAGGAGGGAAAGTGCAGAGCAGTATGGGAATGAGATTATGAAGATAAGAAGCCAGAAAGGCTTGTATTTTGGTTTTTGCAAGGACACTACAGACGAGAGTCATGGAAACAATTAATGGCCAAAATGTTTGAATCTGAACTTTGGAACAAAGCAGTTTTGGTACTCGTGGTGGTTCAAGTGTTCTCAGGGTCTGATTTCTTATAGCTTCTTAGATATTTTAATCAGAGAAACAAAAGATTCTTACCCAGTGAGACCAGGTTTCCATAATTCTCCATCATGACATCTTTATACAGGCTTCTCTGAGCTGGATCCAGATAATCCCACTCCTCCTGGGTAAAAAACACAGCCACATCCTCAAATGTCAGCAACCCCTGAAATAGTACGATTTCTGTAGTCAGTTCTTGTTGTCTCAAGGACAATTCTACCACTGAAAGTAGCCGAAGCAATCACTTATCAGAGCCGGGTAGGCTAGGAGGAACATGATTACCCAGAGATCCAAATTGGGCCCAATTCTGTATCAGATAAGCATCTCCAACTAGAGGGCAACTGAACTGGATCCTGGTCGTCAGTAGTGATGGTCCTAAGGATAGAGCTTTTCTGGCTGAATAATTATACCCTAACACTTTTATTTTAGTAAGTTGCCCCAAGGCCTCCCCAAGTTTCCTGCACCTCATTACCCGGCTCCATCCAACTCTATTAGCAGTGGCTTGAGACCCTGTTCAATTCAATTGCAGGAAGTTCTCTAAGCGTCTACCTGGGGTCCTAGCTTCGTGACAGGCGCACAAGACACAGGGAAGAGTCAAAAATGGTGTCTCATCTGGAAGAACTCACAAATGAGAGCGCTTGTTTGCAGCATTACTAATTTTCTTCAGCTAATTTATCAAGTCGCTCTTGAAACGAAGGGCCAAGTGGGCGATTTGGTCGCGAGGCGCAATCCGGACCACTACGAAGTACTTCCTTGCACAGCGCTGGCCTTAAAGACCACGGTCGTGGGGATGGGGGCGGGGGGGCAGGGTGGGTAGCGCGGCCTAGCTCCAGTAGTGGCCAGAGAACAGGGATACCCAGAGGAGCGACTTACCTTTGGCTCCGGCGGGGGGCTCGGGGAGGCCATCTCCAGGACAGAAAATTAGGACGGGAACCCGGGAAAGCCGCAAGGAAAGGAGCTTCTCGTGAGGCCTACCCGGCCGTTGGAAATTAGGCCCCACGAAGGCGAGGCCTCCAGGCTGGGTCTGGCCAGGTCCTACCTCGGTCCCAGAGCGGTCACGACCCCAGCAGCATATCAGACCCACTACTTGGTTGTCCCCCAACTCCAAATTCCCTCCCCACCTAGCTGCGCAGCCTTCCAGGCCTCACTAGAGCCTCCTCCCAGTTGCCAGTTCCTCCTCCTTTCAGCCAAGGAGCGCTATGACCGTCCGCCCCCGGACCAGAAGGCGTCACCCGGAACCTTCCCGGGACGCCCCCCAACTACAACTCCCGTCGTGCTCTGAGAGCGCGCCTCGGTCCAGCCTCCGCCGGCAAGACCCATCGGACTACATTTTCCGGCGTGCAAAGCGGGAGGGAGCCTCTGGGCAGGCTTAACAGGAAAAAGGGAACACCTATCACTAAGCTTACACTTGATTGGCTGGTCTTGGTGCGTCACTGCCGGCTGGGGGCAGAGCCCCAGCCGGTAGCTCTCCTCCGAGATGGCGGCGCTGTCAGTGTCTGGCGTTACCAGAAGAGGCCTGACGTGGATAGTCTTAGGGGCACCACGCAGAGAATTTTGGTCTCGATTCAGGTAAAGCGGAAGGTTAGATGGTGGGTCTCGTTCAGCGAAAGTGAGAGAAACTGAGGAGGATGAAAGGACGAATTCAAAAGTGGGAGTCCTGCTATTAGGACGGTACCCTGGCCCTGCGCCTGACTTGGGATAGGACGAGAAAGTACGTTAGGTTCTGAGTTGAGAGGCTTCAGCGCGGGTGTCCTTGAGTGGTGGGGCCCAGTCTTGGCCTCAGTTTTCTCATCTTATAACGGAAATGCCGCCCCCTTTCCCTTCCACTTAACTCGTTAGTGTAGTAAGCAGACAGTACTGACCGTGTGTTCCAAGCACCGACTGGTATCAGGATACAAGTGGTTCGTTTGGAACGAGTAACATGGAACATGAACGTGAAAGTGCTCGGTAAACTAAGTGCATTTGCGCGGGGTATTTCTTCACAAGCTAGATTCAGAAATGAAGCGTGGCCTCCTCGTTTTTTTCGTTTGTCCATTCATTGATTCATTAACAGATAGTTATTAAACGCCCTCTCTGGCCCAGCATTTCCCTAAGTAGGTTACAGCAGTGGAAGCAAAGTCCCTTCTCAGAGCTTAAGTGCTCTGGCATATGGGGAAACGGTGGCCCCATAGGAAGTATTTTGCTGAAAGCAAGTTAATGGCACAGCTGGAACCAGTCTTTGACTCTCCATCTACTGCTTTTCCCCAACACGGGGCTCAAACCCACAAACTGCGAGATCATGACCTGAGCCGAAGTCGGACGCTCAACCGACTGAGCCACCCAGGCGTCCCTCCTTTTCTTGTCTTTTCTTTTCTTTTCTTTTCTTTTCTGTCTCTCTCTCTCTCTCTCTCTCTCTCTCTCTCTCTCTCTCTCTCTCTTCCTTCCTCCCTCTCCCCCTCCCTCCCTCCCCTTCCTTCCTTCCGTACTTCGTCCTTCCTCCCCCCCCCCCCACATCATTCATTTCTGATGCCTCCCAATTTTTGTAGTGATGACCAGTCCCAGTCAGATACCAGCTCCATGGAAAACAAGAGTGAATAATATTTCATTAAGCACTGAAATAGTGTCTTAGGCAGATTTCCTCACTTTGGCCCATGTACTCAGTAGTAGTTATTCAAGCAGTTTTCAAAGGACCCCAAATCAATAAAACAGGTTTCTGTATTCAGGAGTTTATAATCTGGTACAGTGGTTCTTAACCAGCGATAATTTTGCCTATCAGGGCGTTTGGCAATGTCCTTTGGTTATGACTGGAGCATAGGAGTGCTCCTCACATTTACCCTGCCCTGGGTAGAGGCCAGGGATGCTGCTGAGCATCTTGCAATTACAGGATAGCCTCCTACAACAAAGAATTATCTGGTCCAAAATGTCAAGTGTTTGGGCTGAGAAACCATGATCTAGTAAGAGAAATAGAATGTAAATAAATAAAACTCTGGTACGATGAAGTGTGCTGTGAAAGCAATATAAAGCGCTATACTAGATCAGAGGAATTTATAGTTATATTTGGAGAAATCAAGTAAAACTCCTTGGAAGAGAACAGTTCTGTTCTAGGACTTAAAGTAAGATTTCAATAGGCAAAGATGAAATTGGCATCTCCTGTAGGATGTAACTTGAGGTAACACATGACCTCAGGAAAGTGGGAAACAGAATGTAGTAGTTTAGTGTGGGTAGGGCATGGAGTGTTTCTAGATTTGTAGGACACGAGGTTAGAGCGGTTGGTTGGGTTTGGAAACTGGGAATCCCAGACAGGCGATTTACCTCTTTACGTGTTCTTAGGAATTCTTACAGCATGTGAAATCTGTAAGTAGCTTTTCTTTTCTGTCTGTATCAGCTCAGTTCAACTATAAGCTTCCAAAGGCAGGCACCTATCTTATTCTTCTCTCTACAGTGCCCAGAAGAGTAGTAAGTGTGCAAATTATTGGTTGATTTAGATAGATGGGTAAGATTAGGTCTGGTGTTTGTCAGTTTGTCAGCTGCATTAGTGCAGTTAACCAGAGATTCACATACTTGTTTTTGACCATTCTAGAAAAGAGAAAAAGCTAGTGGTGGCTGAGACAGTAGAAGAAGTGAAGAAAGAGCCTGTTTTGGTGTGTCCACCCTTACGAAGCCGAACATACATACCACCTGAAGATCTCCAGAGTCGTTTGGAATCTTGTGTCAAAGAAATTTTTGGTTCCTCTGTTGGTAATAGTTGGCAGGATGTGTCCCTGGAAGATGACCTTCTGAAGTTCAGTTTCTTGGCACGTTTAGCTGATGACTTGGGCCATGCAGTGCCCAACTCCAGGCTTCACCAGATGTGCAGGGTCAGAGATGTTCTTGATTTCTATAATGTGCCTATTAGGGATCAGTCTAAATTTGATGAACTTACTGCTAGTAATCTGCCTCCCAATGTAAAAATCACTTGGGGTTACTGAGCAGAAGAGGAGCTCATTAAGATCATTTTGTCCTGAGCAAGGGGGCTGGTTATTAATTAGACTTTTGATACGTTACCATGTGAAATGCTATCAGAACTGTTCTCTAAACCCACTTTTTCTGTGGAAGGATGAATTATCTCTTTTTCTCATCATGAATTAACAAGATTTTCTTTTTTCACGTTTGCTGGAACTTTGTTTTTTTAATGGAATCAAGTCTTTAATCATGTATGAAAATTTCCTTCTTTGGAGGACACTGTAATTAAACTTGGGTTTAAGATACAAGGCTATTATATGTTCACACATGGTCTTTATTTTTTACGCATAAATTAGTAGATGCAAAAACAGGTTTTAATCCTGTTAGGACTCTTAAACCTAAGGTGGTATTAATTATGTATAGTACATATACAAATGAGGAAACGTAGATATGTATAAAAGAAATGTAAAAATCTCTGTTGTATATTACAGCAAGTTGTTTCTTTCATTGCTTTACTACAAGAGTAAAAATAGTAGAAAATGATACTGTTCATTCTAGATTAATCTCTTTTGGAATTAAAGTAAATTTCTTGAAGAGTGTTGTGTATTTTTAAATTTTTTAAAGGTGAAATTTGTGGGTTGCCTGAATGTCTCAGTCGATTAAGCGTCCGACTCTTGATCTCAGCTCAGGTCTTGATCTCAGGGTTGTGAGTTCAAGCCCCACTTTGGGCTCCATGCTGAGTGTGAAGCCTACTAAAAAAAAAAGTAAAATTTGCTTTTTGCCTTATCATTTCCTTAATTTAAGTATTATAAACGAAAGAATATATATACCAGCTATGAAGTGCTGTGATTTTTCTTAAAAAAGATATACCAGCTTCTGTATCTAAATGAATATGCTCTTCAAAGGAGATGATGTTTATTTCAAACCCTTTATCTTTTCTGTAACTTTTTATTTTTTTTAATTTATATTTGAGAGAGAGAGAGCACGCAAGCTGTCTGCAAGGGGCAGAGAGAGAGAGAGGAAGACACAGAATCCAAAGCAGGCTCTAGACTCTGAGCTGCCAGCACAGAGCCCAATGCAGGCCTTGAACCCCCAAACCATTAGACCGTGACCTGAGCCAAAGTCAGTTGGTTAACTTACTGAGCCACCCAGGCACCCCTTTTCTGTAACTTTTTAAAAGCAGCTTTGAATACCTATGGGTATCCACTAGGGCGGTAAGTCTTTGCAGACTTTGGTGTACTCAATTTGTGGAAATAACTCAAATAGCAAGTTACCAGACAGTTCTGAATTACAGATGTTAGATGAGGAAGTGATTAAATTAGGGATTCTTTTTGTTTAGATAATGGCTAGAGAGTAGTAAGAGGGAGAAGGAATTTCTTATATTTTACCTTGACTACTTACAGTTCTGAAAGAAAAGTGACAGGTTTTAAACAAAGGAAATTGCATTTATTTTCTTTCCCAGGATGACTGCTTTGAAGAGGGCAAAAATCATGTGGGTGTATAAATTCTGGCATATTAGAAAAATCAGTTACATTACAGTCATGCCCAATAAACATCAGCAGATGATCAGGTTTTTAATAACCTGTACATTAAAGAGCTTTTCAGAAGTCTGGAGTATCAGAGTGTCTGGAGCTTAAATATCAGAGCTATTATATACCTTCTATGTGAGAGGGTTTCAGTATGGAAATATTTGAATTTTACATACAGGATTTGATCATTTCATTTCCCACACAACTTTTATTTCTGATCTGGAGACAGGAAAATGTATAAAGGGCATGATGGAAGTAATGGATGATAAAGGCGGTTTGAAAAAACAATTGGTTTCAGCTGGATAACTGTAAAACCAGGCTTCTCATGAATGTAAAGGCAGAAGAAATTACTTCTTTGTAGACTGGAGCTGTGTTTCTCAAAATCCAATGTGCATACAAGTCATTTGGTGGTCTTTTTAAAATGCAGATTCTTATTCCATAAGTCAAAAGTGGGTCCTGAGCTTCTGTGTATCTAAAAACCTCCTAGGCAATGGTGATAATGTTTTGAGTAACATGGCCCTAGAGCCTAGTATTGAAGTGGGAAAGTTCCAACCCTGAAGCAGCAATCCTGGAAAGTTGAGCTACCAGAAAAGATAAACTGCACATCCATCAGTAACTCTAGAGGGCGTCACTGTTCTACAGTCCAACACAATAAACATACCAGAATAATGACCTTTGGTTTTCCTGAACATTAAGTTAGGTTTGCTAACTTACTTAAGTAACCAAACTGATATAATTCTAAAAGGTTACATTTGTAAAAATTAAGTGATTGCTGTATACAAGAAGTCCATTTTACTTAGTTGGATCTTTGAACTCCATAAATATACTTACAAAAACCCTGATGATAAAATATTCAGGGTTAATAGAAATAGTCTTGTACAAACACTATGTATTTTAAGCCACATAAGTAGACTTCTCCCTCTCCTTTTTAATTTTAATGTCATTTTTCTGATTATAAAAGCACTTTTTTTAAAAATTTGGGAAAGACAAAAAATACCATTTCCATCTTACTGCTCAGATAATCACTTAATATACTAGTACATTTTTAAATGAAAATAAACTTTTCTCCTGTATTTTTTTAATGTTTATTTATTTTTTTAATTTTTTTTTTTTTTTTTTAATTTATCTTTTGAGACAGAGAGAGACAGAGCATGAACGGGGGAGGAGCAGAGAGAGAGAGGGAGACACAGAATCCGAAGCAGGCTCCAGGCTCTGAGCTGTCAGCACAGAGCCCGACGCGGGGCTCAAACTCACGGACCATGAGATCGTGACCTGAGCTGAAGTCACATGCTTAACCGACTGAGCCACCCAGGCGCCCCAATGTTTATTTATTTTTGAGACAGAGACAGAGCATGAATGGGGGAGGGGCAGAGAGAGAGGGAGACACAGAATCAGAAGCAGGCTCCAGGCTCTGAGCCATCAGCCCAGAGCCTGACGCGGGGCTCGAACTCACAAACCGTGAGATCGTGACCTGAGCTGAAGTCGGACGCTCAACCGACTGAGCCACCCAGGCGCCCCTCTCCTGTATTTTAAAATTTACTGTGACATTGTCCCCCTGCTCCCTTCACTCTATGAGTGTTTCTACATTTTAAAAGTCCTTAATAAATTTGATTAATAATGCATTATGCCATAACTGGATGTTAAGTACAGTAGTCCCTTCTTAACCTTGGGGAGATGCATTTCAAGCCATCCAGTGGATGCCTGAAACCCTGTATAGTACTGAACCCTATATATACTATGTTTTTTCCTATGCATACAGACCTATGATAGCTTAATTTGTAATTAGGCACAGGAAGAGATTAACAATGACTAATAATAAAATAGAACAATTATAACAATATGTTGTAATAAATGTTATGTGAAGGTGGTCTCTGAAGGTATCTTATTGTACTCACCCTTCTTGTGATGATGTGAGATGATAAAATGCCTATGTGATGAGATGAAGTGAGGTGAATGATCTAGGTGTTGTAATGTAGCATTAGGCCACTATTGACTTGATTTATGTCAGAAGGAGGCTTATCTACTTGGAGACTGGGAATGACTGCAGGTAGCTCAAACTGTGGAAGGTGAAACTGTAGCTAAGGGGTAGGGGTGGGAGGACTACTGGAATTATTCAACCAATATTCTATTACTGGATAATTAAAGTATTGCCAGTTTTTTGCTTTTATTCTTATTTGTTTTAATCTAGCTTTTTTATAGTTGAGTATTGGTCTGCCATAAAACTCCCTTTTACTCAGAAGTGGAAATCATTCCACTGTAAATTTCTTGACTCTGAACCTAGGAATGGGCAACTTGGTCCTGCTTCCGTGTGTGTGTGTGTGTGTGTGTGTGTGTGTGTGTGTGTCTGTTTTAATAAATATTTATTAATCGCAAGTCATCCTTTTGGCAATATTTTTTTTTATGTAAGCTCTACACCTAACATGGAGCTTGAACTTAACCCCAAGATCAAAAGTCACACTCTACTGACTAAGCCAGCCAGGCCCTCCTGTCCTACTTCTTCATTTGTAATCCATTAAAGTGTGTTCTTGTGTATCTTAAAGTATAAAGTGACAAGTACCTTGAACTCAGTCATACCTGCACACATGAGCTTTATCTTATCTGCAGTTACTTTTCTATATCATTTTTATTAGTTTATTTCACAGTGCAAAAGTTCTCAAGTTTTTACTTGAATGATTTCTAAGTTGTCAAAGTAGTTGGCATAAAGTTTTTATAATATTCTTTTATTTTCCTTTTAATGTCTATTGGATCTGCAGTGATAAGCCCTCTTTCACTTTGATATTTGTTATTTTATTCTTTTTATTTGACCAGTCGGGCTTGTAGTTTATCAATTTTGTCTGTCTTCTCAAAGAACTAAATTTGTCTTTGTTAATTTCTTTCTGTTGTTTATTTTCCATTTCATTGATAATATGCTTTTCTTATTTCCTTTCTTATATTTACTTTGGGTTTACTTTCCTCTTTTTTCCTAGATTTTGAGGTAGACTTGGGTCGTTGATTTTAGAACTTCTTTTCCAGTATAAGTCACTAAGATGATAAATTTCACTTTGTAGCTTTAGCTTCATCCTACAAATATTTTCATTTTGTACTTCCATTATCATTCAGTTTAAAATATTTTCTAATTTCTGACTTCTTCCTTGACCTGTGGATAATTAGAAGTGTGTTTGATTTTCAAATATTTGGGAACAAATAAGGAATAACATATTCTGGATTATTTTATTACTTTCTAATTTAATTCCATTGTGGTCTAAAAAAGTACTCTCTGATTTCAGCATTTTTGAATTTGTTAAGATTAATTTTATGGTGCAGTGTATGGTTTATCTTGTTAAATATATCATGTGGGCTTAGTGTTCTATAAATAGCAATTAGGTCAAGGTCATTGATAGCATAGTTTAAATTTATGCCTTAACTGATTTTTGCCAAGTTATTCTATCAATTGCTGAGAAAGGAATGTTAAAATTTTTAACCATCATTATGGAATTGTTTATTTCTCGCTTTAATTCTGTCTCAAATTTTGCCTCATATATTTTGAAATCCTTTATTAGGATTTATGATTTTTATGAATTTGCCATTATTTATTTTTTTAAGCTTATTTATTTTGCGGGAGAAAGAGTGAGAGAGAATGCACATGCCAGCGGGGAGGGGCAGAGAGAGAGGAAGAAGAGAATCCGAGCAGGTTCTGACAGCAGGGAGACTGATGCAGGGCTCAATCTCATGAACTATGGTATCATGACCGGAGCCGAAGCCAAGAGGACACTCAACTGACTGAGTCACCCAGGTGCCCCAAACTTGTCATTATTTACTACTTTTTATTTTTTATTTAAAAAAAAATTTTTTTTTTTAACATTTATTTATTTTTGAGACAGAGAGAGACAGAGCATGAACGGGGGAGGGGCAGAGAGAGAGGGAGACACAGAATCGGAAGCAGGCTCCAGGCTCTGAGCCATCAGCCCAGAGCCCGACGCGGGGCTCGAACTCACGGACTGCGAGATGTGACCTGAGCTGAAGTCGGATGCTCAACCGACTGAGCCACCCAGGCGCCCCTATTATTTTTTTCTTTTAAAAAAAAAAAAGTGTTTATTTATTTTGAGAGAGAAAGAAAGAGAATCCCAAGCAGGCTCCAGGCCGCTAGTACAGAGCCTGACACAGGGCTCAATCCCACGAATGGTGAGATCATGACCTGAGCCACAATCAAGAGTCTGATGCTTAACCAACTGAGCCACCCAGTGCCCCATTATTTTTCATCTCTGATAATACTCTTGATATTGAAATCTACTTAATCTGACATTAATATAGCCACTTTGGGTTTCTTACGCTTACTGTTGCATGGTATATTATTTTTCATCCATTTACTTGCAGTTTATCAATGTGAACTACACTGATAATTTTTCACCACAATCCTGACTCTTTTGGTAATCTCTTCCTTGCTTTTGTTTAAAAATTTACTCTAAAAGTATGTTATATAATTTTTTAGCATACATAAATTTATGATTAATCTATGTATATTCATTTATGATTGGCATCTAACACTCAATATTATGTTTGTGATGTTCACCTAGGTTTTTGAATATAGTTATGAGTCTTATTTTTATTGCTTTAATTTATTTAATTTTTAAAAAATGTTTATTTATTTTTGAGAGAGAGAAAGAGAGACAGAATGTGAGAGTGGCAGATAGAGAGGGAGACACAGAGTCCAAAGCAGATTCCAGGCCCCGAGCTGTCAGCACAGAGCCCGACAAGGGGCTCGAACCCACAAACCATGAGATCATGACCTGAGCTGAAGTCTGATGCTTAACTGACTGAGCCACCCAGGTCCCCCCACTGCTTAATAATTTTTAATCAATTTTATGTGTAATATAAGTCTACTGCAAGTTAGCAGCCTGTGTTTTCAAGTGTTTCATGGAGTTTTTGGCTGATCAGAAGTCCTTACAATTAAGGAAGATAAATTTACTAATAGTTTCTTTAAGTTCATACTTTTATTTTTTTTAACGTTTATTTATTTTTGTGAGAGAGAGATAGAGAGTGAGTGGGGGAGAGGCAGAGAGAAAGGAAGACAGAAGATCCAAAGCAGACTCCACACTGTCAGCACAGAACCCAGAGCCTGACAGCAGGCTCGAACCCATGAACTGTGAGATCATGACCTGAGCCAAAACCAAGAGTAGGATGCTTAACTGGCTGAGCCACCCAGGTGCCCTGAAACTCATACTTTTAAAGTACTCTGTCTGTCACCTCAAATAAATAAGGGCTCAATGATTTAATAGTGCTTTTATTTTCTTATCATGTAAAACCCTGGGTCTGGAGTTCTCTCTTGTCCAGCAAGAGAGCGTCTGCAGAATTGAAATGCAAGAGAGGCTAATGTCCGAGAGGAGACGAGCCCTGAGTAAGGTCCTTGCTCCATCTTTATTAGGATCAGAAGGCTTACAAGCATGATGGATGTGCACAAAGAGACAGTGAAACAATGAACGTTAACTCATGGGCATGGGGAAAAGGGGGTTTTGAAGATATGCAGTGTTAGCAGTTTGGGTCAATACAAAACAAAATCCTGGAGCTGGGTGGAAGGTTTTTTACAGCAGACATGAGGCACCACCTCTGTTTACCTAAACTGGCCTAGGTAAAGATAAGAGGCACCACCTCTGTTTACCTAAACTGGCCTAGGTAAAGAAAGACAGAGCAGGCTACCTCAGGGTCAAAAAGACACCTTTCTTTTGCTAATTGGCTCCACTCTGGGCAACTTTGCCCTGCCCTGTCTAAAGTCCTGTTTTCCTTTTTTTTTTTTTTTTTTTTTTTTTTGTCCTTCCTTCCTATGAAAGCAGCTTTCTGCTATTGTACTAAGTTGGGGGGCATTTCTGCCCTGAATACCTAATCTTGTTTACCTCATTTTGGATGCTTCCATCCTGAGATTTCCTATTCCTATACCTTTGTCCTATACTGGGAGACTTTGCTCTGTTTACCTAATCTTGTTCACCCAAACTTGAGTGTGTTTATCCTGTGGCTTTCTAATTCTTTATGCCTTGTTAACCCATGGTGGAAACTCAGGGAATTCCTAACCTTATTTCCCACACACTAATGCTCCATTCTATAGCATTAAGTAGGCTCTCAAGAGCTCCTATGAATTAGTTCAGGAGGGGGAGGTAATGACTGGGAGATTTGGTGTTGCCCACATTCCCAAAGCAGAAATTGTGGGCCCAAGAGCAAGTATTTTGTTGCCTGTTACTGTGGCCACATTTGCAATTCTCAGTTCAGAACTCTTTGGTAGTAAGTCAAAGTCCTTGACTTCTTTATTTATAGAGCAAAGGTATGGCCAAACGGTGCCAATGAAGGTCAAGCAATTTGTTTATGACAAAAATTAATAAAATATGTGAGTAAAATGTAGGTGCTATTCCTAAGAGGGAGAGGTTTAGAAAGCATAGAGAATGAAAAAGGGGAAAATAGGAGGGGACTGGGTTCAATACGTTTTAAAAGTTAATAGGAAACTAGAGCAAACAGTGGGCCATAAGCCGGTGCTTCTCTTGTATTAGTTTGGTCAGATTGCAAAGATGTTTTTGGGGTTTTGATTAATAAGAACTCTAGGGAGTGCCATTCTTCCTTTAGGGATGGAAAGGGAGGCTCAAGAGGAAAAAGTCAGGTACTTTGGTTTGTAATCAGGGCTCTCTCTTCTGGGCTAGTTGGGGATGGGTTAATGTCTCAGGTCTTGAGTGAGTCATAAAATTAGATTCTTACTTTCAGTGTTTGGAATTTGGCAGTTTGTGTGGACAAATAGTCTTTTTATTCATTTTGTAATCTCAGCTTTGGAGTTCAAAGAGTGCTCAGATAAGGGTATGTCTTATCTGTTGGATTTTGTTTAGAAAGGATATCATAGGAACTTGAGATTATGAAGATATCAAGCCAGAATTTATATTTCTGAGGGAGAATGACAGGCTCTCTGAAATTAACTTTTCTTTATTCAGTCTTCCCCCATATCTCCATTAATATTTCTCCCTCTTTTTAAAGATGACTTCCTAGAATAGTATAGAAGAAACTGTCTTAGTTTGGGCTTTTGAATTGTGGTCCCATTTTTATATTGTTTGAAGGATGATTTTCTTTTCTTGTATTTTTAAGTTTGTTTATTTATTTTGAGAGAGAGAATGATAGAGCACATATGAAGGGGAGGAGGAGCAGAGAGAGAGAGAGAGAGAGAGAGAGAGAGAGAGAGAGAGAATCCCAAGCAGGCTCCATGCCCAGCGCAGAGCCTGATGTGGGGCTGACATTAAAAGAAACTCATCCTGGGGCACCTGGGTGGTTCAGTTGGTTAAGTGTCTGACTCTTGATTTCAGCTCAGGTCATGATCTCACAGTTCGTGGGTTCGAGCCCCGTGTCAGGCTCTGCACTGACATTGCGGAGCCTGCGTGGAATTCTGTCTCTTCCTCTTTCTCTGCCCCATCTGAAGATCACACACACACTCACACTGTCTCAAAATAAATGAAACAAAAAACAAAACAACAAAAAAAACAACCCAGACTGTCGTGTTAGCAGATACTGTCAATACCTTGCCTGTGTATACTTCCCCTAGTGGCATTAGTGCACAGGCCTGACTCACAACATCAGACCTTGGATTCCTCTGCCTGATAGTTTTATTGGGCCTCCAGAGTCAGCTTTACCTCTCAGCATGGCAGGCTGGAAGTGGTGGGAAACTAAGGCTTTTTCCTCCCTTACCACTCAGCCCTTAGCTAACCATTTATTGGATACTTCCCATTGCCCCTCTGCATTCCTGTTTCCTGGAACCCCCTCAAAATACACTACTTGTTTTGAGTTCTTACTTCTCGAGCAACCCAAAATAGGACAAACTACTTGACCCTTCCTTTAACCACCACCCTGTTTCTCTTCTTATTCTCGAATAATTAAGCTATCATATTTATTCTTCAACCCTGCTCTTACCAGGTTCTGCTGTCACATGTTACTGGCCTCCTCTCTCTAGAATTGCACAAGGATTTACATGGTATAGCCAACAGCGATTTCAGAACTTGGCTTGCTTGAAATATCAACTGACGATAAATAATCTTTCCTTTAGCCTCCTCAATCCCGCTGATCTGTAACTCTTAAGGATTTAAACTTACACAGTTGTGGAGGTTGGTTTAGCAGTCTCTGAAAAGTTGTCTTTGCAACTGATGACTGATCGCACTGAACCCTGTCCTGATTCCCAACCCACAGAATATATGAGCATAATCACTATCGTATGCCTTTAAATTTTGGGATTTACTACACAGCCATAGTAAATGAAACATCTGTTTCTTTTGGGGTTACTTAAATGTGTGTGTGTGTGTGTGTGTGAGAGAGAGAGAGAGAGAGAGAGAGACTCTATAGAATACAATATGTACCTGAGGAGTCTAGCTCCTAGTTAAAAAACCTATGTATGATTTTCCAGAACTGACCATAGGCAATTACAAAGGCTTTAGCTGGCAGGCATCATGGGAGAAAGCTCCCCTTCCAGCACCAGTTTTGGGGTACAGTCAGTGCATGGCAGCCTCTTGAAAAAGTTGGAGTCAAGGACTTAAGCCACTCAGCAGTTACTGGTCTCCATAGTCATTAGTCACTCAGGCCCATCATGTTCTTCTCGTATTTGCCTTCCCTGCCCATTGTAGATCTCTTTATATCAGGCCTGTTCAGGGTCCAAATTCTTGTCAAGGTGTGTCTGCTGAGGTCTCTATATGCAAGGAAGAGGGATACTTGAAGACATTTCTTTTCACTGTGATTCAGCGCCTAGCTCTTTTCTACTTCTAGCCCTTCCCCTCACTCTCTCCTGACCTCAGAACTGCTGGATCCTTTGGAGATCCCTCAACAACCCACCCCCACTTCTGGCTGAGCCACCAACTTCAGACCATCGAGCCTCGTCTTGCCCAGGCATTTTCTCCCATCACAGTAAGTGATTAAAGGCTTCACTCTTGTTTTTGGCTTGTTGGTTTAATCAGCTACTCTGACACATAGCCACTCAGCTTTCTCTATCTCCCTGAGCTCAGCTGAGCTCCTAACAGTACCTTTAAGTAATTACAGTCAGCCTGCAAATAATCTTGTATTGCTCGAAAAATAGCAGGTAATATCTAATCATCTTACAACAGTTTAATTCTATTTACCCCATTCCCACCTTTGTGTCATTATATTTTATTTCAGTGTATTCTGTAAACCCCACAAGACATTGTTATTATTTTTATTTTATATAGTCTCTTACTTGCATTTAAATACACACACACACATATATATGTGTATATACATATTAAAGATGTTTTTAAATGGGCTTCTATAATTACCATTTTTGTGGTCTTCATCCTTTCCCACAGATCTTGTTGTCCATCTGGTCCAATTTCCCTCCAACAACTCAGCATTTCTTATAATGTCGGTCTACCACAGACATAATGTCTCCCATTTCCCCACCTCCTGGAAATGTCTTTATTTTGCCTTCATTTTTGAAGTGTGTTTTTGCTAGATAGAGAATTTTGGAGTTTTTATGTTTTCTTTTAAGCATTTAAGAAATTTATTGTCTTCTGGCTTCCATTGCTTGTGATGGGAAGTCAAACATTATTTATGTTGTTAATTCTCCTATATGTAAGGTTTCCATTTTTCTCTGGCTGCTTTAATTTTATTATTTATTATTTTTTTTAACGTTTTATTTATTTTTGAGACAGGGAGAGACAGAGCATGAACAGGGGAGGGTCAGAGAGAGGGAGACACAGAATCTGAAACAGGCTCCAGGCTCTGAGCTGTCAGCACAGAGCCCGACGCGGGGCTCGAACCCACGGACCGTGAGATCATGACCTGAGCCGAAGTCGGCCGCTCAACCGACTGAGCCACCCAGGCGCCCCTCTCTGGCTGCTTTTAATATTTGCTTTTTATATTTTATTATCATTAGTTTAACTAATGATAATAGGCAATGCTGCAATTGTGGTGTTCTTAGTGTTTGTCCTCCTTCTGGTTTGCTGAGTTTCTTGTAATTATGGCAAGATATTTTTCAACAATTTTGGGAAAATTTCAGTCAATATTTATTTTCTTAAAGTTTATTCATTTGAGAGTGCAGGGGTCAGGGAGGGAGGCAGGAGGGGCAGAGAGAGAGGGAGAGTGAGAATCCCAAGCAGGCTCTGCATGGTCAGAGCAGAGCCCGACCGCGGGGCTCTTGCCCACGCAGTAACCATGAGATCATGGTCTGAGCCAAAATCAAGAGTCGGTTGCTCGAACCAGTCTCTTCTCATGGTCCTGGGGCAGCTCTTTCTGTCTTTCTGCCCATGGGTCCTGTCCATGTGCTTTAAAAAAATCATCTTTTTGCACCAAAAAAAAAAAAAAAAGAGTCGGATGCTCAACCAACTTAGCCACATAGGTGCCTCTCCATTACTATTTTTTAAAACATTTTTTTCTGTGCCTTTCTCTCCCCTGTCTTTCTGAGGCACCAATTACACACATATTAGAATCTGATATTGTTCCACACGTCTCAAGTGCTCTGTTTTTCTTTTATACCCTTTTTTCTTTGTTGCAATTTAGTCTGGTCCTTTACTCTGCTGTTGTTTTCTAGTCTTCTATGAAGTCTATCTAGTAATTCTTCATTTTTATTCTTGTATTTTTTATTTCTAGCTTTTCCATTTGGTTCTTCTCTACAACTTTCATGCCCAGATGAAATTCTCAAATATTTTGTCTGCCTTTTCTACTTGATCCTTTAGCATTTTTATCACAGTTATTTTTTTTAACTAAGCTTTTATTTTGGGGTAATGGTAGATTTACCACATATGTAAGAAATAATACAGAGAGAACACATGTACCCTTTACCCAGCTTCCCCTAATGGTAAAATCTTGCAAAACTGTAGTACAGTGTCACAAGGATATTGACCTTGATACAATCAGGATACAGAATATTCTTATGAACACAAGGATCCTTCATGGTGTCCTTTTATAGACATCTCCTCCCAACCCAATCCTTGAACCTTGGCAACCACTACCACTAATCTGTTCTCCATTTCTCTAACTTTGTTGTTTCAAAGGGCACCTGGGTGGCTCAGTCGGTTGAGTGTCTGACTCTTGATTTTGGCTCAGGTCATGATCGCAGGGTTGTGGGATCGAGCCCTGCACCAGGCTCCATGCTGAGCGTGGAGTCTGCTTATGATTCTTTCTCTCTCTCCCTCTGCCCCTCTCCTCCACTTGCTCTCTCTCTAAAAACAAATAAGCAAACAAATAAATAACTTTGTCATTTCAAGAATGTTATATAAATGGAATCATACAATATGTAATCATTTGGGAGTGGCATAATTCTCTTGTGATTCCTCCCAGTTATTGTATTTATCAGTAATTCGATTGTTTTCTTTTCCTGAATAGCATTCTATTGTAGTCGGTTCAAAGTTCCTGCGTGATAAATCCACTCTCATCTATTTCTGTGCCCTTTCCTACTGATTGTTTGCTCTCATCATGAATATGGGTTGATTTTGTTGCTTCTGTTGCACCTTGTAATTTTTTTTTTTTATTATACCCCAGATATTTCATATGAAAGAAAAGACTAGGGGCACCTGGGTGACTTAGTCGGTTGAGCGACCAACTTTGGCTCAGGTCATGACCTCACGGTTTGTGGGTTTGAGCCCCGCATTAGGCTCTGTGCTGACAGCTCAGAGCCTGGAGCCTGCTTCGGATTCTGTGTCTCCTTTTCTCTCTGCCCCTCCCACTCACGCTCTGTCTTTCTCTCAAAAATAAATAAACATTAAAAAAAAGAAAAAAAGAGTAGACTAAGTCATAGTTACCTCAAGAAAAGAGCAAAGCCCTGTTCTGTCAGAATGGTAGAATTAGGGGCTGACCTGTAGTCCAGCTGGATCTGGGCTTTGTCTCAGCTTTATCTGATTCAGCGTACCCCTGGCTTCACATAGTTTGGGATATGAAATTAGGCTCTTCTCATCAGAAGAAACTGGTGCCTAACCATTGCTGAACTTCTGGAGATATCTTTGGTTTTTGTGGCCAGGTTGCTAGCTTTTCTAACTGTAGGATATTTCCCTCTGATTTATAATTCTTCTGGAAGGAGGGTCACCAAGGACATTTCTTTGCTCTGCAGTCCCAGTCCTGGCTTTCTGAGCCTGGGGAAATCTCTCTATTTTGCTATTCTTCCCTATCTTTTGGAAGTTAGCTGCCTTGCTTCTTCCGAAGACCTGCAGACAGATTTCTCTTGGCTCATGTCTCTGCTCCCATTCTTTGATGTATTGTCCTAGAGCACATGGCCAGGTCCTAAAGAGTTGGCACTTGGAGAAAGACTCTGGCTGGAGTTTCTCAGGATTCGAATCTATCAAACCAGCCCACACACATCCATTATACTTTCTCCTTATTTTTTTGATGGGCATTTCTTTTTTGCTGCTTTGTCATAAATAAAAGTCACTCTGTAGAAGAGAAAGTTTTCTCTCTCCTATGATGAGTTTGTTACTCACTAGAGTTTAATTTGTTTAGATTCCTGACAATCTAATGAGCTTTAAAAATTTTTTTAAATTGATTTTGTTTTTATACAGATAATTTTAGGTTATTAGAATGGGAATTATGGTCATTTTTGTGGCTTTCTTCACACTAACCGAAGGAGAGAGGCATTCCCTAATTTTTAAGATGGAAGTTATAAAAAGCCCAGCAAATTTTTGGGTGTCTGAAGGGCTGGTCAGTGCCTGGTTTTGCTTAGGACTGGGTAAATCCTAACTCTGAAGCCAGGAATATTTTTTCTTTAGGGAATAATACATAGGTCAGCCTCCTTGCTCTTCCCAAAGATTTTATTTTCATACTTTTGAGAAGATTTGTCTGTTTTTTTAATACTCTATTAGACATGAATTCTTAGATGCCAGGCATTCTGTCTGAAGGATTTGGGAAGGGGATTAGTAGTGAAGTCACCAGTTCCATATATATATAGATATTTAACAAACCCCCCTTTTCAACTGCACATCTCACTCTTATCCTCCACTGCATCTAATTTTCCAAGGGTTCTGGTGGCCGATTGCGATATCTTCCTTGGATATGTTGATACCATTCATGCATATTTTGGCTGCTGCTTCCTCCACCCTGGTTCATAATGATTATAAAACTTATCTACTTGTTTTATGTATTCTATAAATTCGTGAAAGCTCTCAGGTATCTAATACTTGAAGATTATATCAGTATATTTGCTAAACAACTGGAGGGTTAGAGCTGAATCCCAAGCAGCCTGATTTCTGTTCCAGTTCACCTCTCATTAACCTTATCACTGTCTTATTTCATTATCCCATTTTTTTTTTTTTATATATCCAGGGTTTACTCAAAGCATTACTTGAAGAATCTTCAAGGTGCCACATTGTAACAATGATTCAGCTGACAGCTACCCCTGCAAGCACAAGCACGCTGACTGATGAGCCAGTGCACATCCGAGCTACAGGCCTGCGTCCCTCTCAGATAGTGATTTTTCAGGCAACACTGGAAGATGAAAAGGGGAACCTGTTTCATTCTCAAGCCTACTATAAGGCCAGTGAAGTTGGTGAGGTAGACCTGGATCATGCTCCTTCACTTGGAGGTGACTATATAGGAGTCCACCCCATGGGTCTCTTCTGGTCCCTGAAACCTGAAAATTTTTTAACTAAATTGATGAAAAGAGATGTGATGACTAGCCCCTTCCTGGTCCAGATAAAACTTTATGATTCAAATTTACCATTAGCCCAGATTGCTGCCACTGATCCAAAAGTCAGCGTGACTTTGGAGAGGTGGTACAGAGCACCTGGTGTCACACGGATCCAAGTTCAAGAAGGCCACCTTCGGGGAGCCCTCTTTCTCCCTCCTGGTGAGTAGAATTAACCTGGTACTGTCATCCTCGTGTTTCCTCTTTTGAATGCCTCGTCCTTCTAGAGGTTTAACTTGGATATGGATAGTACATAGTGTAATCCTTGCCAGCCGTAGAATCAGGGTTAATTCTGGGTCAGAACAAGAATATGGTGATGCCCCATTCCGACTCAAGTTTGATCTCAACAATTCTGGAGCTTTTCTAAGGATATGACTACATGTAGTTTATGAAGTCCCTGCATTATGGGTTTCCCATAGCTTTGGATTTATGTGAAATCCTTCTATATGGAAGCCTGACTATCTGAAGACCCCTATCTTGATATCATGGAACTGTATCCCAGCTTCTCTTGGGGGTTTTGTCCTGTCTGAGTTTCAGTTTAGGCATAGGTCATCGCATGAGATAAGCTGATGATATTATGGAGTGAAATACTGCAACAAATATAGAGGATGCAAAGAAACTTTATATTCTCTAGTTCCATAAATATTTCATATTTATACAGTATTCCACAAATCTGCAGAAAATACAACATGCTTTTTAATGGCATACAACTTACCAGAATACACATAATTTCTCACAGTGATCTCCACATATCAGTAAGTGGTTCAAAACATCTACTGGTACATTTATCAGGGTTTATTGTGGGACTGAATGAAGCAAAGTTAGTTTTCCAGAAGTTGCTCATGGCAGGTCCAGGTTCCAGGAGTGTCTGAGGCCCCCTTCTGCAGACACATGATTTGATCTGGGACATAGCCATCGTATTGCCAGGATGTATGCCTCTCTCTCTGCTTTTAAAAACATAATCACAGAGTGCCTGGGTGCCCCAGTCAGTCAAGCATCCCACTTCGGCTCAGTGATCTCACAGTTCATGAATTTGAGTCCCCATTGAGCAGCGTGGAACCCCCTTCAGATCCTCTGTCTCCCTCTCTCTTTGCCCCTCCCCTGCTCTCTCTCTCTCTTTCTCTCAAAAATAAACATTAAAAAAATAAAAACATAATCACTTAGTAGAACTGAGATGGATTGAGGAAGCTTGAAGTGGTAGAAGTGGTTTCCAACAGCATAGAGTTATAGACGATGTAGAAGGAATAAAAACTTCCCTTTCCAAAGTCATCATGACTCATTTAGTTGTTTGGACAAATTTCAATATGTTTACACCAAGTAATTAGCATATAGGCAAGATTATTGTGTGTGGGGATCAGTGAGTGACACAAACGTCTGTGCCTCTATTATTCCACTTCAATGAAAAATTTAATATTGGTGCAGGCCTCCCACGTTGGGATGATGTGTTGGTTTAGAGGGTGCTTTTGTGAATCCTCTTGGACACCGCATGTGCTCGTGTCCTCCTTGTTCTGTGGGGGCCAAAAGAGAATGAGTCAGGTCTCAAAGTGGTTCTCAACTATGACATTCTTCCAGGATAAGAGGCTCAGTACTCTTTTTTTATAATGGTTTTAGGAGTAGAATTTAGTGATTCCTCACTTGCATATAATACCCAGTGCTCATCCCAACAAGTGTCTTCCTTAGTGCCCCTTACCCATTTAGTCCATGCCCCCACCCAACACCCCTCCAGCGACCCTCAGTTTGTTCTCTGTATTTAAGAGTCTCTTATAGTTTGTCTCCCTCTCTGTTTTTATTTTGTCTTTCCTTCCCTTCCCCTATGTTTGTGTGTTTTATTTCTTAAATTCCGCATTTGAGTGAAATCATATGTCTTTTTCTGACTGATTTATTTCACGTAGCGTAATACACTCTAGTTCCATCCACATTGTTGCAAATGGCAAGATTTCATTCTTTTTTATCGCCAAGTAATATTCCATTGTATATGTATATCACATCTTCTTTATCCATTCGTCATTCGAGGGACGTTTGGGCTTTTTCCATACTTTGGCTATTGTCGATAGTGCTGCTATAAACATTGGGTGCATGTGCCCCTTCGAATCAACATTTTTGTATCCTTTGGATAAATACCTAATAGTGCAGTTGCTGGGTTGAAGGTAGTTCTATTTTTAATTAACAAAAAAAATTTTTTAATGGTTATTTATTTTTGAGGGGTGGGGGGAAGGGCAGAGAGAGAAAGGGAGACACAGAATCCAAAGCAGGCTCCAGGCTCTGAGCTGTCAGCACAGAGCCCGACGCGGGGCTCAAACTCACGGACTGTGAGATCATGACCTGAGCCGAAGTCGGACGCTTAACCAACTTGAGCCACCCAGGCGCCCTAACAAGTGGTATATTTTAAAGCCAAGATATATTTAGTATCATTTTATTTCTTCTCTCAACATAAGGAAACACAGCAATGTTTTCTTTTGAAAATTCCCAATATTCCTTTAAATCAAGTCACTTGTTTCTTTTTTTAAAATATTTTTTATTTTTAAGTAGTCTCTACACCCACCATGGGGTTTGAACTCACAACCCCAAGATCAAGAGTCGCACACTCTATCAACTGAGCCAGCCAGGCATCCCCAAGTCACTCTTTTCAAAGGTAGATGGGACCAGTCTTCCTTAGCTAAAATCACTTACACAAGAATAGAATGCCTCCAGTAGCGCATCATAAATTTTTTTCAGTGTGTGAACCTTGCTTTATTTAGGAAACAAGTTGCCTACACAGAGAGTGAGTATAGAATGATACTCTGAGCACCTCTACTTTTTGCCATGTGTTAAGCTGCAGTGAATAAACAGTGTTACTGCATGAAAGCCCTCATCATTTACATCTGCTTGGGTGTAGTCAGACTAATGTAACAGAGCAGTGTTAAGTCAGGATTATAGCTAATAATCATTTCAATTCACTTTTTGGAGTCATATACTTTTGAAGCCTTTTTTTTTTTTTTTTGAGTCATATATACTTTGAGAACCCAATTAAATCCATAGAGGCTTTCATTAGTAACATGCACATATAAACATATATTTTGGGTGTAATCTCAGGACCTTCACTGGTGTCCTAAAGCCTAATTGTGTACCTCTTCATAGATTAAAAAGCCCTTGCCTAATTTCAATGGCTTTCTTTACTCAGTACTATAGAAATGAGCCACTATGAGTCCCCAGTAGTCCTTGGCTACAGAGGTGAAGCATGTCAGTGAACAGGTTTCCCAATCAAGCTTCCTGATATTGTGTTCCATTAGTGTATTCAATCAGCTTTAATTCTGTCCCAGATAGGAGCCTGAAAATTTAGGGATTCCATTGAAAATTTATATGTCATTTCCACGATTTGTGATGCATTTCTTTGTGTTGTCGTATTTTTCTTCCTTTTTCCTTCCCTTCCCTTCATATCCAGTTCTGTTTTGTTTTGTTCTTTTTCAGGAGAGGGCCGTTTCCCAGGGGTAATTGACTTGTTTGCTGATATTGGTGGGCTGATTGAATACCGAGCCAGTCTCCTGGCCAGTCATGGCTTTGCTGCGTTGGCCTTGGCCTACTGTGACTATGAAGATCTGCCTTTACACCCAGAAAAAATAGAGTTAGAATATTTTGAAGAAGCTGTCAACTTTCTCCTGAGACATCCGAAGGTAATTTTTGCCTTTTCTTTCAGTTCCTGTTTTTAAATAACTGTAACACTCTGTGACCCTTTAACTTCCAAGTATGATTCTATATACATACCCATATTATTCACATGATTTCTTTCACACCCAATGTCTTCTGCTCAGAAAGACAAAATGGGAAGTTAGCCTGTGTCCATGATGGAATCAAAATGCAATGGCTTTAGATTCAGACAGAAATGGGTTGCCTTTCTGGCTCCGTCCCATCCGGTTGTGGGAATCTGGGCGAGCTACTAACATGCTCTAATTCTCAGTTTCTTCATCTATTAAATACTATGGCAGTGGTGCTATTTTGTAAGGCTCTTGTGAGAATTATCTAAGGGGATAATACAAGCAAAGTGCTCACTATAGTCACTGGCAATACTACACCCTCAATAAATGTAATTATTATTATCATCACCTCTCTGATAATTATTTAATCACCAGACTTCACCAGAAAGATAGTCTGTCTTTCTTGAGGAGTGAGTCTGCATTTTTAGCTATTTGAGAGGCCTTAAAAATAATACTATAGTTCTTTCTAGTCTATACCTTCTTTAAATTTTAAAATGTGATTTGCTGCTACTGTAGGGTTGCTGCATGTTAGCCCTTGCTAATTGCTAATGTTTTTATCTTTTTTTTAATGTTTATTTATTTTTGAGAGAGAGACAGAGTACGAGGGGGAGGGGAAGAGAGAGAGGGAGACACAAAATTCAAAGCAGGCTCTAGGCTCCAAGCTGCCAGCACAAGAGCCCAACGTGGGGCTCAAACTCAGATCGTGAGATCATGACCTGAGCCGAAGTCAGCTGCTTAACTGACTGAGCCACCCAGGTGCCCCAGCTAATATTTTTTTCTTAAAAAGAATTGATCTAAGTAAAATTAAGTCTCTGTACCACATCCTATTTCATATCAGGATCACCAAAATATGATTAGAATTGTAGTAATTAGATGGGCAATGATCACTGACAATCTATTGATGCTTTGAATTTTTACTTTTTATTTTATCTTTAATTATTTTTAGTGTTTATTTATTTTTGAGAGAGAGAGAGAGAGACAGAACATGAGCATGAGCATGAGCAGGGGAAGGGCAGAGAGAGGAGGAGACACAGAGCCTGAAGCAGGCTCCAGGCTCCGAGCTGTCAGCACAGAGCCCGACGTGGGGCTTGAACTCACAAACTGTTAGATCATGACCTGAGCTCAAGTTGGATACTTAACCAACTGAGCCACCCAGGTGCCCCAATGCATTGAATTTTTAAAAAGCTATTTTTGATGCATATAATGGAGTTGTCCTTGAGCTATCAAATAGGCAATGTTACTGTGCTGAGTTTCTGCTTAACTTAGTTGAGAGATGAAGAGGCTGTGTGATTCGGTTTTTCACTTTCTTAGCCTGATTCCTCTTATACTTGCTGCATGACTTCTTTATCAGTAATCTTACCAATGTCACTTAGATAGTCAATGACTAAGCGAGACCTGGAAACCAGATTTCTTTCCTAGGCTGTTGGTACTTGCACTAAACCTGCTTCATTCTGTCTCTTCTGTGGGAGGATAGACCACAGATCTTTCAATTCCTTGTAGGTCTTATTTCTCCATCTGTTGATTTTAAGCATCCTAAAATCCCTAATCCCAAATTTGGTGGCAGAAATTGTAACGAGAGTTAGTGTTCTGCCAAAAGGCTGCAGATAGCTGTGTCATTTTGTTATACCATGTTGTTCATGCATGTTATACTTCCTTTTACTTTGTCTTCCCTGGCCAGATCTTTTCTGTGTTCTCATCTCTCATTGCAGTGATGTGACTCTATATCTTTTATATTAAGACCTAGAACTTCAGAGCTTGAGAGCTCTTTTTAATTCAAAAGGAGATGATTCACGTCACCCCACTTAATATGCAGGGTAGGATCTTAGGTAGAATGTACTGGCCTTACAAGAGAGCCTGAAAACATAGATAGAAAAGGGGACTAGGTTCAGATCCATCAGAACTTACCCCTTGGGACTGGATACATGCCCCTCAAAATAAGAAGAGAATGGCTCCTGTTAGTGAGCCTATACACAACATAGAATACCATTCCTTCTTGTTTGTTCCCATTTTTTAAAATTAATTCATTTATCTTGAGAGAAAGAGAACAGGGTAGGGGCAGAGAGAGAGGGAAAGAGAGAGAATCCCAAGCAGGCTCTGCACTGTCAGCATGGAGCCTGATGTGTGGCTCAATGTGGGGCTTGATCCCTTGAACCGTGAGATCATGACCTGAGCTGAAATCAAGAGTCAGTCACTTAACTGACTGAGCCACTCGGGTGCCCCAACTCAAATTTTTTAAATATAAAAATCCAATTCATAGCCTATTTCCTTTGAGAATCTTTCTCTGATCCTGCCTTTATTCCCTGATAATCCGGGTTGGCAGCCTTGCTTATGCATTCTTATATTGCAGAATTTGTAAGTTACTCTAATTGTCTGTTTTTGCCCTCCTGTCTCTCCACCTGGTAGTGAGTTCCTTGATGGTAAGAGATGATTTGTGCCTTTTTCCCCTCAGTGTCCCCCAGTGGTTAGTACAGGGTGGACGATCTAAAAATGCCTGCTTGGTGACTGACCAGGGAAGAGGAAGCTGAGCCAAGCCTCCTTCATGAAACCTTTCTCCAAAGGAGAAACCTTCTATGGAAACCACAGCAGATGTAGAATCCTCTGTTCGTGTTTCAATGCTCTATTTTACCAATTTTACCTTTTTTCCTCAGTCTTTTCCTACAGAGTGCCTTTCCTATGACCTTTAGAGACCCCAGTATTGATACAACAAAGTTTACCAATCAGCTATACCTTGACTCATACTATTCACAATAGTTATGTGCCCTTTTCTTATTTTCCCTACTACATTGGTATTTCTTTAGGGCATTTTAAACTCAGCACCTAACACCATGCTGAATTCATAGTATTTAATTTGGAAAGCCTGACATATTCTTGAAGGAGTATTTCCTTTGAACATACATTACATATTTCAGAACTCTAGAACTGGGCATGTAGGTGGGATTAGTCCTTGCTTGATTCCGATTGGCCATTCAAGTTCTTTGGTTGTTTGAGATGGTAGGGTTTTGCTAAATGGTGGATAAAATCAATGTCTCATTTTCATTATTTTTAGGTCCTTGGCCCAGGCGTTGGGATAGTTTCCATAAGCAAAGGAGCAGAGATTGGACTCTCCATGGCTATTCACCTAAAACAGGTCATAGCCACCGTGCTTATTAATGGACCCAACTTTGTATTTAGCACTCCACAGGTATATCGCGGTCAAATTAGTCAGCCCTTGTCCTTCTCTCCACAGTTAGTATCTATCAATGCCTTAGGGTTAGCACAGTTCCAGTATTGTTTTGAGGAAGCTAGAAGTAAAGCCAGTGAGACCTTTTTTCTCCCCATTGAAAAGGCCCAGGGACATTTCCTCTTCATTGTGGGAGAAGATGATAAGAGTATCAACAGCAAAGCATATGCTGAGCAAGCCACAGAACAGTTGAGGAGAAATGGGAAGGACAATTGGACCCTGCTATCATACCCTGGGGCAGGCCACATGTTAGAGCCTCCCTATTCCCCACTGTGCTGTGCCTCAAAGCTCTCCAAACTCCACCTGTTCATGCAGTGGGGAGGAGAGGTGACCCTGCATGCAGCTGCACAGGAGCATTCTTGGAAGGAGATCCAGAAGTTTCTCAGGAAGCGTCTCATTCCAGTTGTGACCAGTCAACTCTGAGAAGAGAAAATGTTCCTGAGAAATAGAGAAGCAATATCAGACCTTCACTTGATTTTCATGGAACAATGTCTTTGACCTCTTATTGCGGGAGGTTATAATAAGAGAAAGCAAGAGGATGGCAATGGTCATGTCTTGACTTGGAAAGGGAAAAATGGTTCCCACTTAATCCAGCATCATACACAGAGGATTTTCTATTTCGAAAAATAAATTTAGGGCTCTACCTGCCCTAAAATTTTCCAGTTTATAATTATAATAGCAATTCTCTGGAGGAAGAAAGTTACCAAAATGAACTACAGAATCCCCTGGTTTATAAAACAGACGTGTGTAGAATCAGGTGTTCATATTTGCTGATTTATTAAAACTCAGATTAAATATGTTTAGATTTCTCATTGAAAATATGCTCATGGCTCATGGTTACATCATTGTCACTGAAAAACTAGAGCATTATTTTAAGGCAATATGGAAGCTGATACGGAGGTAACATGATTGAGTCGGTCTACAATAAATTCAACAAATGCTAATAAAATGAAATAATTTTTGTGTCTAAACATACAGCATTTTAAGAAAGAAACAATCTGAGATTCACAGAATTGCATTTTAGGAAGGAGCCATGAGGGTGTGGATTGTGTACCATAGGGGCTGGCAAACTGTTTCTATGAAGTACTAGGTAGCAAATATTTTTGGCTTTGTGGGCCATACATAAAGTCTCTGTCATTATTACTGGGTTCTTCCATTAAAGCACAAAGGCAGCACAGGCTGTAATGAATGACTGTGGCTCTGTTCCAATTAAATTTTCTTTATGGACACTGACATTTGCATTTCATATAATTTTAACATGTCACACAATAGTAATTTTCTTTTCATTTTTTTCCGAGTATCTACAACGGTAAAAGCCATTCTTAGCTTCTGGGCAGCAGAAAAACAGGCTGTAGGCTGGATTTGGCTCACAGGGCACAGTTTGATGACCCTGGGTTTAGAACAATCCAGATTACTTTGTCCAAGTACACATTCTCTAAGGGGCAAGTCACCATCCAAATATTCCTGAGTTACTGAATTGCAATGGATGGATGTGAAAGGTGATTAGTAGATAATCAAGTGAAGATAAACCAGCAAAAACATATTTGAATGATTTTGTAGGTGTGATGGGGGGAGCCAGTGAGGAATTAGAATAGAAGTCACATGGGGACACTTCATTGTATCTGCCTAAACTCTTTTTCTTTTATTTGATGTCTGATATTCCCTATGTTGGGCATAAAATTATTCCATTCAGTATGACTGAGGCTACTAGCCTCTCCTTTCTCATTCACATAAGTTTTCACATCTCCCAGACCTAGTCAATTAGAATATGTCACTCTTTGGCTATAATAATCGTGCAATTGCAATGGCTAATATCTCCTGTGCTATATGCTATCTAACAACTATATATGTTAGATGTTATATGCATTAGTTGTATATGCCATATGCTATATAATAGTTATCATAGTGGGTTTAATGGGTATAATTATTATAATTATTTTATTTTTTGAGAGAGAGAGGGCACAGATGAGCGAGGGGCAGAGAGAGAGAGAAGTGGGGCTCACCCGAAGTGAGGCTTGAGCTCACCTTAAGCAGGACTAGACCTCACAAACTAAGATAATCACCTGAGCTGAAGTCAGATGTTTAATTGACTGAGCCACTCAGGTGCCTTATGGGTATAATTATTTTGTTTCCTGTTTTGGATTTTAAGAAGAATGACTATGAGGTATGCTGTTAGTGTTTGGTCTGATATATATCCCTTGATTTCTAGCTTATGGGTTTTCTTTTTTTTTTAAAATATTTTATTTTTTAACTAATCTCTCCCCCCAACATGGGGCTCAAACTCACAACCCTGAGCTGAAGAGTCGCATGCTGGCCCAACTGAGCCAACTAGGTGTGCCCTGTATTTTATGGTTTTTCAAAACCAAGAAGGTTCTGTGGTTTTTTTCCACATAGTTTTTCAGTATCACTACTACAAAGATTGGCATGAATGCAGATCAAATAACATTCTTGACCAGCTTCTCTAACCTTTTAGTAATGTAACTAGTCTGATCTCCAGGCATTGGCCTCTTATGTACATCGATGTACCTGTCCTTTTGGCATGGTCCAGGCCAGCTGGCCAACCCACTCTCACTCTCTGCATTTGCTCCACTTGGCTTTTATTGCCCTTGCAAATTCTCTGAGTGTAAGTCGTGTCTTCTGTCATGTCCCTGGTAGATGCATATACCCCATATCCTATGCTAAAGGGTCAGCTTACACTACACCATGATGATCCCAGGGCCGACCTGCTGGCCATCAGCTCTTAGCTGCCTTCCGTGCCCAGCACCGTGAGAATGTGGGAGCTTCTGAAACTCACAAATCAGAAGTGGAGAGACACTCGCAGGAAGGTTTTGCTCTTTCTTTGGCTCTTCATTCCTTATGAAGGCTCCCGTGGCACATAAAGACTTATATTAAATACATTTGCATGTTTTTCTCCTCTGAATCTGTCTTAAGTCAGTTATGTTCTCAGGCCTGGTCAATATACCCTAAGAGGGTGTGCATAATGAGAGGGGAAGAGAGATTGATTGATTTTAAGAAAGTGGCTCCTGTGATTGTGGGAACTCAAATCTGCAGGGTAGGCCAGCAGGCTTGGACACCCAGGGAAGAGCTGGTGTTGCATTCGTGAGTCTGAAGGCAGACTGGAGCTAGATATCCTTCCTACCGAGAGGACCTCAGCTGTTTCTGCATGGTGCATGCCTGCTATTAGTAACTGTGAATGCCTCTTTCTACACAGTCATCACCTTACCATCCGGTGTCCCCAGTCTTCATTGGCCACATCCCTTAGGGGCCCATGGTTTTCTGATGTTTTCTGTTCTGAGCAGCAGAGTGGAGAAGACCTGGGTCTATGCCGTCAAACCCGCTCCTCACTTTATTACCTGGGTGCTGAAGCATCATGACCTGCTCACCTTTTCTTGCACTTCTCTTAGAATCTTTATGAAAATGGGGACCCTGGGTGGCTCAGTTAAGTGACCAACTCTTGATTTTGGCTCAGGTCATGATCTCATGGGTCATGAGATTGAGCCCTGCGCTGTGTGGACCCTGCCTAAGATTCTCTCTCTCCCTCTGTCCCTCCCCTGCTCGCATGTATGCACTCTCTCAAAAAAAAAAAAAAAAAGAATCTTCATAAAAGTGATACTAATTTCTGCTGCCTTCCTCACCCACCTCACATCCCATCCTGGGATCTGCTCCTGGGAATTAGTCACTCGGCTGGGAACCTTGCTACCCTGCCTAGGTACTTCTCATCCAGTGTGATGGCTGTGTGCCAACACACCGTTGTCTTCTCTCAGAACTTTCAGCCTGTCCATGACTTCCAAGAGCAGCCCTTTCTCCTCGAGGCTTGTATTTCACTTGTAATACATGTATGTATCACTCCCATTTAAAAAGCTGAAGCACAAGGGACGTTAAGCAATCTGCCTGAGGTCAGTCACACTGCTAAAGAGTCAGGGTTCCAATCTAGGTCTCTGGTTCCAGAGACGGGTGGTCTTCCAGCCGCACCTCACGGGCTGCCAAAGATGCAAAAGTGAAAAGACATGGTACCCTCCCTCAAGCAGGTGGCAACCTGGAAGCATAGGCCATGATCTGTAAACTTGATGACTTGTACACTTTGACAAGAGACATTGACTCATGAGACTAACCATAGGGCGGACTTCAGGGATTCTGGCCCCGGGGAGGCATTTTTGCACTGGGAGGGCTTCTGCGGTCCCTTGGAAGAGTGGTTTGCACACCGGAATATGCCTTGGCGATTCCCTGTCAAAGATACAGATCCTGGAGCCTTATTCTGGTCAGAGCCTCCAGGTGCAGGGCCCAGGAACCTTTACGTAACAGGCCCCCGGTGAGCGTTAAGCCCACACTCTGGGCTCTGACGCTGGGTAACTGGGAGTTACCTTGTTAGACACTATCAAAAAGGCAGTTGCCTAAGAGACCAATGACTTAGAGGAGGAAATAGAAAAGGATTTGGAGTAAAGGAGACCAGAGCCAGGGATTGAGAGGAGGAGTCAGGGAGAGGCTTAGAAACCAGAGCTGTGTGATGAAACACAAGAACCAGTGGGACTGAAAGGTGCAGCAGCTCCACTAAGCCTCTGTCCTGACCCCTCGGCAACACCGGCTGGTAGTCCCCTCACAGGGGATCTATAGAAGGAAGGAGCAGCTGATAGTTTTGTGACACAACTTCACCTTGGAAGCGTGGGCTGGGGTGTTCGAACGAGAACACGTCAGCAAAAGCAGAAGGGCTTCCTGTTGGCTCAGCAAGCCATCCTGCTCCAGGCCTCTTCCTGCAGAGGAATTCAGGGTGAGTGAGTGTGCAGCAGTTGGGGATGTGGGGATGCCGCAGACAAGGTCCTTTCTGTATTTCAGCCGCTTGGTACCTGGGAAGGCGGCTTTCCTTTGGCTGCCTTCCTCTCGTCTGGATGGGCAGCACAGCTCTCTGAGGAACCTGCAGTTAACGCCCCGGGGTGGCCGGTTGCTTGGAAAGGCAGATATGTCAGATGCATCCACCCAACAAGAGACTGTTTGAGACTATTTTGGGGGCAAACTGCACACTTGGCTGTAAAAGTCAGGATCCTGCTAATGTGAACTTAGAGAGAGACTCTCTTTCTTTCTTTCTTTCTTTCTTTCTTTCTTTCTTTCTTTCTTTTTCTTTCTGAGGGAGTTGGGGAGGGTGAGGGGCAGAGGGAGAGAGGGAGGGAGAGAGAGAATCCAGAGCAGGCTCCATGCTGACAGCACCCTCATGGGGCTCCATCTCACCAACCGGGAGGTCACCACTGGAGCCGAAATCAAGAGTCGGACGCTTGACCAACTGAGCCACCCAGGTGCTCCAGGGAGAGACTGTTTCTTGATGGGAGAAATCTTCCTCTGGGATTTCTTGCTTGGAAGGAGGGGGAGGAAGTGCCTGTGATGAAGAGCAAAAAGCTCCTAGAGGGAATGACATTCGGTTTCTTGACTGGTAATTTTAACTTCTGTGGGTGACCTTTTGCTCTCCTTTTTTCCTGCCTCCTGCTGCGGTAGTGTCCGGCCAGTTCCTAACTGCCTTTTCTCCTGATGGGTCAAAGTCTCCCTGGGGTGTAGCCTTGATACTCTTCACCCTGGGAGTCTGGATGCCTGGAACTTATGCCACAGTATGGCTGTCAGCTCTCAGCTCCTATCTGGTTGCTTCCAGATTACCCAAGTGTCTCTCTGCAACCACCACAGGGCTGATCCTGTGTGACGCAGCTGGTTTCTTGCCCTTCGGCTGCTTTGTGGCTTTGGCTTCCTGGATTCTCTGCAACGTGCAGGGTGTAGCCTTCGGCTGCAGAGAAGTGAGCAAGCCTGGAGATTTTATTCCATTGCATTTTGAAGAGTCTCACCTCTTCAGAAGTAACCTATGAAAATTCAGTTGGGTTTCTGTTCTTCATACTCTCTCGGAGAAATTTTTATTCTTTTTTTTTTTTAAACTGTTCCATCTATCTTTTATTCTTCCTTTTAATTCCTCAAACACTTACTGAGCAATCACTATGTGCCAGGAACTATTCTAGAAACTGAAGAATAGAGTGTTGGACAAGGAATAATTCTTGCCCTTGAAGAATAATTTATAATCTAGTGTTAATAGACTATTCTAGGGTGATGGAAATATTCTATATCTGCATTGTCCAATGCAGTAACCACTAGTTATATGTGGGCTTTTGAGCAATTAAAATGGTTACTGTAACTGAGGGATTAAATTTTAATTTAATTTATTTTTAATAAATTGAAATTTAATTAGCTATATGTGGCTAGAGGCTACTATCTCGGATAGAACAAAAAGGGTGAGAGATAAAGAAGCAGATTTTTACAATATCATATACTAAGTTTTATAATAAGATGGTTGGTTGGACTGGTAATAGGTTGGGGTTAGTTGTAAAAGGCTTTCATTGCATCAGATTATAAAGGGCACCAAAAACAAAGGGAACTTCAAATCCAAGACTGACAGATTCAGCTGGTAAAGAAATAATAAGCCCTTGTTAGATTCCAGACAGTTTATTACTTACATAGATAGTGGAGGCAAGAGAAACTGAAAGTGCCAGCTGTCCGAGTCCTTGTCTTACACCCTGAAATAATGGCATTGAAACAAAAGGGGCCTCATGACTTCAACAGAGTTGTGAGGTGCCTTGTTGCTGAGAAACCAACTCCAGACTGCAGCAAATGGTCACAGAGCCTGTGGCTCTGCCCTTGAAGGGGGGTGTGGGTGTGAGCCAGAAAGCCCTGTGCCTCTCTGGAACCAGGGAGGTGGATGGGAAAACTGTCTCGCGGCAGTCTCCTATAAGATAGGGAGAGACAGATAAGAGCTGCAAACCTCCACTTATAAAATAAATCAATCATCGGGAATATATAGCCAATAATATTGTAATAACTTTGTCTGATGACAGGTGGTAACTAAACCTTTTGAGGTGACCATTTGGTAATGTGGTTAGTTTGTTGACCATTTGGTTAGCTTGTTGAATGTTGTATACCTGAAACTAATGTAATATCACATTTCAATTATATTTTAAGATAAGAAAAACAAGTGAGAAAACAATCTTGTGAAGCCTCCTTTAAAGATCATCTACCTTGCTATGTTCCTGGCAGAGTCACAAGGCATTCCATCCAGATTTAGGTCATAGTGGTACAAGTTTTGCCAGTGAATGCCTGGAAGCTCGCCAGGGTGTGGTCATGAAGCCATTACCTGCTAAAGGTCTCAATGCTGGGCCAGAGGATTTAGAGTTCACCTTTATTTTTTATTTTTTAATTTTTTTAATATGAAATTTGTTGTCAAAATGGTTTCCATACAACACCCAGTGCTCATCCCAACAGGTGCCCTCAATAACCATCACCCACCTTCCCCTCCCTCCCACCCCCATCAACCCTCAGTTTATTCTCAGTTTTTAAGAGTCTCTTATGCTTTGGCTCCCTCCCTCTCTAACTTTTCTTTTTTTCCTTCCCCTCCTCCATGGGATTCTGTTAAGTTTCTCAGGATCCACATAAGAGTGAAAACATATGGTATCTGTCTTTCTCTGTGCGACTTATTTCACTTAGCATAACACTCTCCGGTTCCATCCATGTTGCTACAAAAGGCCATATTTCATTCTTTCTCATTGCCACGTAGTATTCCATTGTGTATATAAACCACAATTTCTTTATCCATTTAACAGTTGATGGACATTTAGGCTCTTTCCATAATTTGGCTATTGTTGAGAGTGCTGCTATAAACATTGGCGTACAAGTGCCCCTAGGCATCAGTACTCCTGTATCCCTTGGGTAAATTCCTAGCAGTGCTATTGCTGGGTCATAGGGTAGGTCTATTTTTAATTTTTTGAGGAACCTCCACACTGTTTTCCAGAGCGGCTTGCACCAGTTTGCATTCCCACCAACAGTGCAAGAGGGTTCCCGTTTCTCCACATCCTCTCCAGCATCTATAGTCTCCTGATTTGCTCATTTTAGCCACTCTGACTGGCGTGAGGTGATATCTCAGTGTGGTTTTGATTTGTATTTCCCTGATGAGGAGTGACATGGAACGTCTTTTCATGTGCCTGTTGGCCACCTGGGTGTCTTCTTTAGAGAAGTGTCTATTTATGTCTTCTGCCCATTTCTTCACTGGATTATTTGTTTTTCGGGTGTGGAGTTTGGTGACCTCTTTATAGATTTTGGATACTAGCCCTTTTTTCTGATATGTCATTTGCAAATATCTTTTCCCATTCCGTCGGTTGCCTTTTAGTTTTGTTGATTGTTTCCTTTGCAGTGCAGAAGCTTTTTGTCTCCACGAGGTCCCAATAGTTCATTTTTGCTTTTAATTCCCTTGCCTTTGGAGATGTGTCAAGTAAGAAATTGCTGTGGCTGAGGTCAGAGAGGGTTTTTCTTGCTTTCTCCTCTAGGGTTTTGGTGGTTTCCTGTCTCACATTCAGGTCCTTTATCCATTTTGAGTTTATTTTTGTGAATGGTGTAAAAAAGTGGTCGAGTTTCATTTTTCTGCATGTTGCTGTCCAGTTCTCCCAGCACCATTTGTTAAAGAGACTGTCTTTTTTCCATTGGATATTCTTTCCTGCTTTGTCAAAGATTACTTGGCCATACTTTCGTGGGTCCAATTCTGGAGTCTCTATCCTATTCCATTGGTCTATGTGTCTGTTTTTGTGCCAATACCATGCTGTCTTGTTGATTACAGCTTTGTAGTAGAGGCTAAAGTCTGGGATTGTGATGCCTCCTGCTTTGGTCTTCTTCAAAATTCCTTTGGTGGATAGGTATTTAATCCTATCCAGAGTCTTTTGTGGTTCCATACAAATTCGGGGTCTTTTGTGGTTCCATACAAATTTTAGGATTGCTTGTTCTAGCTTCAAGAAGAATGCTGGTGCAATTTTGATTGGGATTGCATTGAATGTGTAGATAGCTTTGGGTAGTATTGACATTTTAACAGTATTTATTCTTCCAATCCATGAGCACGGAATGTTTTTCCATTTCTTTCTATCGTCTTCAATTTCCTTCATAAGCTTTCTATAGTTTTCAGCATACAGATCTTTTACATCTTTGTTAGGTTTATTCCTAGGTATTTTATGATTCTTGGTGCAGTTGTGAATGGGATCAGTTTCTTTGTCTTTCTGTTGCTTCATTATTAGTGTATAAGAATGCAACTGATTTCTGTACATTGATTTTGTATCCTGCGACTTTGCTGAATTCATGTATCAGTTCTAGCAGACTTTTGGTGGAGTCTATTGGGTTTTCCATGTAGAATATCATGTCATCTGCAAAAAGTGAAAGCTTGACTTCATCTTTGCCAATTTTGATGCTTTTGATTTCCTTTTGTTGTCTGATTACTGATGCTAGAACTTCCAACACTATGTTAAACAACAGTGGTGAGAGTGGACATCCCTGTCGCGTTCCTGATCTCAGGGGTAAAGCTCTCAATTTTTCCCCATTGAGGATGATATTAGCTGTGGGCTTTTCATAAATGGCTTTTATGATGTTTAAGTATGTTCCTTCTATCCTGACTTTGAGGGTTTTTATTAAGAAAGGATGCTGAATTTTGTCAAATGCTTTTTCTGAATCAATTGACAGGATCATATGGTTCTTTTCTTTTCTTTTCTTTTATTATTGTGATGTATCACATTGATTGATTTGCAAATGTTGAACCAGCCCTGCAGCCCAGGAATGGATCCCACTTGATCATGGTGAATACTTCTTTTTATATGGTGTTGAATTCGATTTGCTAGTATCTTATTGAGAATTTTTGCATCCATATTCATTAGGGATATTGGCCTATAGTTCTCTTTTTTTGTGGGGTCTCTGTCTTGTTTAGGAATCAAAGTAATGCTGGCTTCATAGAATGAGTCTGGAAGTTTTCCTTCCCTTTCTATTTTTTGGGACGGCTTGAGAAGGATAGGTATTATCTCTGCTTTAAATGTCTGGTAAAATTCCCCAGGGAAGCCATCTGGTCCTGGACTCTTATTTGTTGGGAGATTTTTGATAACTGATTCAATTTCTTCGCTGGTTATGGATCTGTTCAAGTTTTCTATTTCTTCCTGTTTGAGTTTTGCAAGCGTGTGGGTGCTTAGGAATTTGTCCATTTCTTCCAGGTTGTCCAGTTTGTGGGCATAAAATTTTTTATAGTATTCCCTGAAAATTGCTTGTATTTCTGAGGGATTGGTTGTAATAATTCCATTTTAATTAACGATTTTATCTATTTGAGTCCTCTCCCTTTTCTTTTTGAGAAGCCTAGCTAGAGGTTTATCAACTTTATTTTTTCAAAAAACCAACTCTTGGTTTCATTGATCTGTTCTACAGTCTTTTTAGATTCTATATTGTTTATCTCTCCTCTGATCTTTATTATTTCTCTTTTTCTGCTGGGTTTGGGGCATCTTTGCTGTTCTGCTTCTATTTCCTTTAGGTGTGCTGTTAGATTTTGTATTTGGGATTTTTCTTGTTTCTTGAGATAGGCCTGGATGGCAATGTATTTTCCTCTCAGGACTGCCTTTGCTGCATCCCAAAGCGTTTGGATTGTTGTATTTTCATTTTCATTTGTTTCCATGTATCTTTTAATTTCTTCTCTAATTGCCTGGTTGACCCATTCATTCTTTAGTAGGGTGTTCTTTAACCTCCATGCTTTTGGAGGTTTTCCAGACTTTTTCCTGTGGTTGATTTCAAGCTTCATAGCATTGTGGTCTGAAAGTGTGCATGGTATGATCTCAATTCTTTTATACTTATGAAGGGCTGTTTTGTGATCCAAGATGTGATCTATCTTGGAGAATGTTCCATGTGCACTGGAGAAGAAAGTATATTATGTTGCTTTGGGATGCAGAGTTCTAAATATATCTGTCAAGTCCATCTGATACAATGTATCGTTCAGGGCCCTTGTTTCTTTATTGATCCTGTGTCTAGATGATCTATCCATTGTTGTAAGTGGAGTATTAAAGTCCCCTGAAATTACCACATTCTTATCAATAAGGTTGCTTATGTTTGTGATTGTTTTATATATTTGGGGGCTCCCATATTTGGTGCATAGACATTTATAATTGTTAGCTCTTCCTGATGGATAGACCCTGTAATTATTATATAATGCCCTTCTTCATCTCTTGTTGCAGCCTTTAATTTAAAGTCTAGTTTGTCTGATATAAGTATGGCTGCTCCAGCTTTGTTTTGACTTCCAGTAGCATGATAGATAGTTCTCCATTCCCTCACTTTCAATCTGAAGGTTTCCTCAGATCTAAAATGAGTCTCTTGTAGACAGCAAATAGATAGGTCTTGTTTTTTTATCCATTCTGATACCCTGTGTCTTTTGGTTGGAGCATTTAGTCCATTTACATTCAGTGTTATTATTGAAAGATATGGGTTTAGAGTCATTGTGATGTCTGTAGGTTTCATGCTTGTAGTGATGTCTCTGGTACTTTGTGGTCCTTGCAACATTTCACTCACAGAGTCCCCCTTAGGATCTCTTGTAGGGCTGGTTTAGTGGTGATGAATTCCTTCAGGTTTTGTTTGTTTGGGAAAACCTTTATCTCTCCTATTCTGAATGATAGACTTGCTGGATAAAGGATTCTTGGCTATATATTTTTTCTGTTCATCACATTGAAGATTTCCTGTTGTTCCTTTCTGGCCTGCCAAGTTTCAGTAGATAGGTCTGCCACTACTCTTATGGGTCTACCTTTGTAAGTTAGAGCCTGTCTATCCTTAGATGCTTTCAGAATTCTCTCTTTATCCTTGTATTTTGCCAGTTACACTATGATATGTCATGCAGAAGATCGATTCAAGTTACGTCTGAAGGTAGTTCTCTGTGCCTCTTGGATATCAATGCCTGTTTCCTTCCCCAGATCAGGGAAGTTCTCAGCTATGATTTGTTCAAGTACACCTTCAGCCCTTTTCTCTCTCTCTTCCTCCTCTGGAATTCCTATGATACAGATATTGTTCCGTTTGATTGCATCACTTAGTTCTCTAATTCTCCCCTCATACTCCTGGATTTTTTTTATCTGTCTTTTCCTCAGCTTCCTCTTTTTCCGTAATTTTATCTTCTAATTCACCTATTCTCTCCTCTGCCTCTTCAATCCGAGCTGTGGTCAACTCCATTTTATTTTGTACCTCATTTATAGCATTTTTTAGCTCCTCATGAATATTTCTTAGTCCCTTGATGTCTGTAGCAATAGATTCTCTGCTGTCCTCTATGCTTTTTTTCAAGCCCAATGATTAATTTTATGACTATTATTCTAAATTCTTGTTCCGTTATATTGTTTAAATTGTTTTTGATCAATTCGTTAACTGTCACTACTTCCTGGAGTTTATTTTGAGGAGAGGTCTTCTGTTTCATCATTTTGGGTAGTCCCTGCAGTGGCTCCAAACTGCAGGGCACTTCCCCTGTGCTGTCTGGAGTAACTTGTGTTGGGCGGGGCTGCAGTCAGACCCAATATCTGCCCCCAGCCCACCACTGGGGCCACAATCAGACTGGTATGTACCTTATCTTCCCCTCTCCCAGGGGCACAACTCACTGTGGAGTGGTGTGGCCCTTGTCTGGGCTACTTGCACACTGCCAGGCTTGTGGTGCTTCGATAGGATTTGGTGTATTAGCTGGGGTGGATCTGGTTGCACTGGGGTGGGAGGGGCAGGCTTAGCTTGCTTTGCTGTCGGTGGTCCCCTGCGGGAGGGGTCCTGCAGCACCAGAGGGAGGCAAGCAGACCTGTCAGAGGGATGGATCCACAGAAGCACAGCATTGGGTATTTGCACGGTGCAAGCAAGTTCGGGCAACTGGTTCCCTTTGGGATTTCAGCTGGGGGATGGGAGAGGGAGATGGCACTGGCCAGCGACTTTGTCCCCCTGCCGAGCTGAGCTCTGTCTTCCAGGGCTCAACACCTCTCCCTCCCGGTGTCCTCTCGCCCTCCCACTCTCAGAGCAGAGCTGTTGACTTATAACATTCCAGATGTTAAGTCCTGCTGGCTGTCAGAACTCATGCAGTCTGGCCCCTCGGCTTTTGCAAGCTAGACTTTGGGGGCTCTGCCTTGCTGGGCGGGCTGCCCTTTCACTGCCCTGGCTCCCTCCTGCCAGTCCATGTAGCATACACCGCCTCTCCGCCCTTCCTACCCTCTTCCGTGGACCTCTTGTCTATGCTTGTCTCCAGAGAGTCCGTTCTGGTAGTCTTCTGGCGGTTTTCTGGTTTAGTCAGATGTGGGTGGAATCTAAGCGATCAGCAGGACGAGGTGAGCCCAGCGTCCCCCTACACCGCCATCTTCTCCCAACACTTAGAGTTCACCTTTTAATGACTCTGGCTGTCATTGAAAGTATAAAGCAGTAGAGTGATTTGATTACTTTTGTGTTTTGTAAAGATCTGTCTGACGACATTGCAGAGATTAGACTGGGGAGTGCAAAAGACTAAACAGGGAGGAAGAATTGGATAAATGGATGAGAGTTTATGGGAATGAAGTGGACAGCACAATCGATAATCATTTACTGAATACATGGATTGTAAAGGACTCCATGCGCAGCAGGTGGGACAAAGACAAGTCAGACCAGATCCTGCCCCCAAGAGACTTACAGATTAACAGGAAAGTGAAAGCTCAACATAAATGGTTCTAGTATAAGGTTCAGTAATATATTAAGTGCTCTGAGTGGCATGGTGGAGACTCCTCTTCCCTGTGCACAGTAGGTGCTTTATTGATAATGATGACAATACAGCATTGGACAGGATAAGCTTTAAGGCTTCTTACAGCTTATTGTGAAAGTCTATGAGGGTCTGGTTCCGAGAGGCAATAAGCCTTATCAACTGACAAAGGTGTTAATCCCTGTCATAATATGTGGAGTAGCTGGGATCCAAATGAGAATAAGATAATAGAAATGGAATACAGGGAAAACAGGAACTTAAAAAATCTTCAAAAATCAGCCTATTGGACCTTCAGACATGTTTGCAAAAGGCAAATGCTTACTAAAATACAGAAGAGTGGCATAATAAATAACAGGGTGTGAAAAAATTCTTGAAAAAACAGTTCTTTATCACAGTGTTCTTCTTGTCCCATCCGTACTTGACAATGCTTTTCTTACACTGTCCACACACTTGGCAATGCTTATAAATAATAGCAAAGTGTCAGAGGACAGCTGAGTTGCAGTGCGTAAGAATTCATTTTTCAGAAGGCAAATTTCCCTCTGATTTTCTCTTACACCAATAGAGTCTATTCCCTTAACTCATTTCATGAAGCATAAAGGGAGTTTGGAGTAGGTAAATCAGGAAGGAGAGGCAAATGTGATCAGCCTACCACCCTTCTCTCCATGCAACGTAGTGCTCACTAACCGTCAAGAGCCTCCTCTATCTTGCATCCAAAACTGAAAATGAACTTAGTCAAATGAACATGATCCTTTTGCCCACTGCCCTTATGGGATGAAAAACCTGTAAAGACATCACTGATAGGACTGCTTGGTCACTATCCATCCTTGAGTGCACTAGCATCACATGACACTTGAAATTCAAAAACTTTCTTTTTTCCTCAACTAAGAACTCTAGTGGAACCCCCTCATGACATTCTGCAGAACCTCAGTGCTCCTCAGAACCCCAGTTGAGAAGCCCTGGTGTAGAGGTACAAAGTCTTCTTCCACGCGTGTGTGCATGCACACATATGTATGTGTTATGTGTGTGTATTTTAATCCCGGACTCTTCTTGCTTCTTGAAAATATAAGGGAGGGATGACACATAGGCTTGAGAAGTCCGAGGTCTGTTAGACTTCCAACCAACTTCTGGAAAGGCAATCTGTCCAATTTTGCCTTAGATCCCTACCCAATCCTCATAAGGGTCCTCCCTGCCTTGTCAACTTGTGAAAGATGCTGATTTTATTTAGCTTATATTCCAAGGGCAATGACACTAGGGTTGATGACCATCTGGTCCCTTCCTAGTCTTTCATGGGGAAACCTGAGACACCATTCACAAGCACCCACTGTTGATCTGTCAAGTGGTATCTTCTCTTGATAGAACTGCTTCTTGTAGGAAATTTCACTCTAATCTCTTGCGTATACATTGGTGGAAATAGCAAACATGTAGACATAGAATAATAGTGACCATTATGAGGAATTTCTGACAAGTCAGAGTGACTGGTGATCTCTGGGTCCCCCTTTTTTTTCTTTAATTTTTAAAATGTTAATTTATTTTTGAGAAAGAGCTTGAGCAGGGGAGGGGCAGAGAAAGAGGGAGACAGGATCCAAAGCAGGCTCTGTGCTGACAACAGGAGCCTGAAATAAGGCTCAAACTCACGGTGAGATCAAGACCTGAGCCAAAGTCAGACACTCAACCAACTCAGCCACCCAGGTGCCCCTCTGGGCCCCTATTCTAAATAGGCAAAGGGAAAACATCTCTGGCACATATTGTATCAGGTATCCATTGCAATGGCCCCAGGTTGAGGTCACATGGTATAAACATAGCTGCTGGGTATCCATCTCTGGGCTCTAGAAAGCAGTTCTATCACTACAATTTGCATCAAGATCTTGTTGAAGAAATGGTGCATACCTATGTCGAAGTTTAATATAAGAAATCTATTTCAGAACTAAATATTGGAAAGGTCTCACTTCTTCCTTTTCCCTGAGGAACTGGCAACTTTTTCTATGAGAATAATTAGAACAATGAAACTGCCCAGATTGCCTTTTCTCCTCTGGCTATCACTAATTTATTTAGGGCCAAACCTACTACAGCTCACAAAAAGCTCTAGTTTTCATGCTCCAGGGTTTCTTTGACCAATGTCTCTGATTTTGTTCATATGTTCCCCATTCTATTTTATTTTATTCTATCTGTATCTGTTATCTGTAAACAGGTTCAAATTTGTTGTAGATATGAGGAATGGAAGAAAGAAGGGAAGGGAGGAAAGAGAGAAGAAAGGACAGGAGAAGGAATGTAAGGAAGGAGGAAATGGCCCACATTTTGCTCATTAATGAAACGGAGTATGATCCAGTGTCTATTATAGTCTCTTTACTACAAACAGCATTTTGACATTTATCACCCCATTGGAAAGGCAGAAAAGCAGAGACAAGATCATGGAGTTTTATTTTCCTGTGAAAAGAATAAATAATGGGAACTCGAAAAAGAGCTGAAGGTTGGTTTTATGATGGCAGGGATGGATTAGAAACTAAAACAAAAAAGAAACAACATCCTAGTATATTTCTTGTTTATGTAACTCTGCCCCAGCTAGGTATGGGGATTGAAAAGCAGCACTGATCTTTCCTGTAAGTGCTCTACCATGCGTTACCTCCTTAGATCCTGGCAAATACCCTGTAAAATAGGTCACATGGGTATTATCTTAACTGAGGAATTAAAGCTCAACTTACCCCAAACCATAAAACTAATGTTTACGACAGTGTTATAATGGATAAGGCAGGAGGCTGTGGTTCAGCCTTAGCTTGAATTTCCAGTTCTACTGTTATGTGTGAGGTTTGAAGCATGTCACTTAACTTGTTTCCTCATATGTAAAATGAGAATAATGTGTCCTCTTGCATGTCTCCTTTTCCCTCCTGGAAATGTTGTGTGTATTTTGCATGAGGTCTCTAGAAGCAGAACTTGGCCAGACCTAATGCAAGCCTCGTCTTGGTCTTTTTCCTGGGATTTCAGTCTCCAACTCAAAGTCTCCTCTCACATTACAGGGCACACTACAGGTCCCTCTGCCAGTTGCCAATGTTCCAGCTGACCGCCACCCCGGCAAGTGCCCTTGCAGATGAGCCAGTGCATATCCGAGTGACAGGCCTGTCCCCGTTGCAGATAGTGACCCTCACGGCATCCCTGAAGGATGAGAAAGGGTATGTGTACCAGTCTAAAGCCTTCTACAAGGCGAACGAGGTTGGTGAACTGGACCTAATGGAGGCTTCTTCAATTGGAGGCGACTATGTGGGGGTCCACCCGATGGGTCTCTTCTGGTCTCTGAAGCCCGAGAAGGTTTTCCGGAGGCTGATTAAGCAGGATGTGATGAACAGCCCCTTTTATGTCACTCTGAACCTATATGACTCAGTTTATTTGCAAGTTTCCACCACAGATCAGCCTAGGGCCAGCCAGATGGTACAGCGCTGGTTCTCAGGCCCTGGCATGCAGCGGGTGCAGATCCGAGAAGGTCGTGTGCGAGGAGCCCTTTTTCTCCCTCCAGGTGAGGCCAATCTTTGGTGATATGGAAAACATTGTTGACAAATATAAAAACAAAAACAAATGGCATCAAATTATTGGAGAACTAATATTTCGATACACGATAGTTTAAAACCAACATGCTATTTTGTGTGTGAGTGAAGGTGGAAATCACGTTGCTCATCCCGTACTTCCCCTGATATCCGCTGGGCCCTCTTTTCACTCTTTCTGATCCCATTCTCTTTTCTTTCTGTTGCTTTCAGGGGAAGGTCCTTTCCCAGGAATCGTGGATTTGTTTGGGGGCAGAGGGGGTCTGGTTGAATTTCGGGCCAGTCTTTTGGCTACCCATGGCTTTGCGGTGTTGGCATTAGCATATTTTCTCTATGAAGATCTGCCTAAAACACTGGAGGAGATCGACCTGGAATATTTTGAGGAAGCTGCTAACTGGCTATTAGTTCATCCCAAGGTATTTATTTTTTTTTTCTAAGTTTATTTACTTATTTTGAAAGAGAGAGAGAGACAGAGTGTGAATGAGCAGGGGAGGGTCAGAGAGGGAAAGAGAGAATACCAAGCAGCCCTTATGTGGGTCTCAACCTCACAAACTGTGATACGATGACCTGAGCTGAAATCAAGAGTTGGACGCTTAACTGACTGAGCCACCCAGGCACCCCAATCCAAGGTATTTAAAATACTTTTCATTCTGCCTTGCAACATTATAGTGAAAAAAAAAACAAAAATGTTTGTTTTGCCTATTTTACCAATCTGTTTAGACTTGGGCATAGCAGAGTTTACTCTTAAAATGGGGATGATAATATCTACCTTGTAGGATTGTTGGGATCGGTGGTGATCAACTTACTGGCACAAAAGACAATAAATGGTGGATATATTATGATCATTTTCAATGGGAAGAAAAAGCCAAGAGTCCTCACATTTGAAGTGCATGTGACTTGTTCATCAGTGGTTCTTCAATTTTCATCAGCCGCTGATCTCAAATCATGAATTCTCTGACTTGAAGTGTTTTCAAACTTCAGTGATGGTCTCTGCATGGGGTAATACTGGAGTAAGTCACACTAAAGAGTCCCGAGACTAAGAACATGCAGAAGTTCCGTTTCAGAGCTGGGCCACAGGATTAGAGCAGAATTATCAGCAAAATGGATGTGGCTGCACCATCTGATTAGCTGAATTAGCTCTTCAGGTATCAGATCTAGGAACAGAACTAAGCCCAAAATAAGTGTCCAAGTCTAGAAGCCAGGGTAGGGAACGGAATCTGGAAAGGAAGGATAATTTTAGAACTCTGTCAAGTCTTGTTGTACCATTGAAAATGTCATCCATGGCCCAGAGGCTTTGTTATCAGGTGATGAATGTGAATGGGTGATTTTTCTAAGCATATTTGGCTCTTTTTAAAGGATTGTCCAGATAAAATGTTTAAGTGAAAAATTTTCTTTCACTTCAAATTTAACTATTTGTGACATTATCTGAGGAGAAAGGGCAATTGTCAGAATTCAGTTAAAATTTTTTTTAGGTTTACTTATTTGTTTTTTTTTTTTTTTTTTTTTTTTTTTTGAGAGAGACAGAGACAGCACTAGTGGGGGAAGGAGAAAGAGACAGAGAGAGAGAGAGAGAGAAAGAGAGAGAGAGAGTGAGAGAATCCTAAGCAGGCTCCGTGCTGCCAGCACAGAGCCCAACACGGGGCTTGATCCCATGAAACCACGAGATCATGCCCTGAGCCAAAACCAAGAGTCAGATGCTTAACCGACTGAGCCACCCAGGTGCCCCCAAATTCAGTTTAGATTTAGATTCATCAGAAGAGGTGCAGTTCCCACCTCTGCCCCTTGATACTGTTGTAACCTTAAGCAGGGCTTGTAAACTTCCTGAATCTCAGTGCTATTATGGAAGGACAAGCTGAGACAACTTACGTGTAGAGCACTTAGCTGAGGGGCCGGCATATATAGTAAACTCTCAATAAATCCACCTTGTCATCTTTGCCCATCTGGTTTTACCCCTCTCCCTTCCCCACATCCTCAACCAGTCCCAAAGTGTTTTAGGGTCTGTTCCTGAATCTTTCTCAATACCTCACACCCTGTCCACCGTCCAGGCCACTGTTTTAGTTTGTTGTCATCACTGCCTCACTGTGGTACCGCCATAGTGTAGTTTCCTATCTCTCGTCCCTTGCTCTCATCCCTTGCCCCAGTCCTGTCCTCTTATGGATGGTTCCCAGATATGGGAGCCCACTGGATTTCCCCATGGATATGCTATATTATCCGATTCTTGGGCCCACTCAGAACTATTGAAGTAGAAACGTGAAAACTGGATCTTGGAAAGCTCTAATTAAAAAAGATTTTTTTTCAGGTGATCTGATAAAAGAAAGGTGCTGGGCATACAAGTGTAAGCAAAGTAAACATATCAGGTTGCAATGTATTTGCTACTGTCTTTCCAAAATGTCTTTCCTTCCTTTCCCTACTCATATTTCCCCCCAGGATTTTATTTATTTACTTATTTATTTAAGTATAGGAGAGGTCCCTAGGTGCCTGGTACCTGACCCTAGGATGATCTTTCTTTCTTTCTTTCTTTCTTTCTTTCTTTCTTTCTTTCTTTCATGTTTACTTATTTTTGAGAGAGAGAGACAGAATGTGAGCAGAGGAGGGGCAGAAAGAGAGGGAGACACAGAATCTGGAGCAGGCTCCAGGCTCCGAGCTGTCAGCACAGAGCCCGATGCGGGGCTTGAACCCATGAACCATGAGATCAGGACCTGAACCCACTGAGCCACCCAGGCACCCCACAAGATTTTATTTAAATTCGAGTTAGTTAACACCTTTCCCTACTCATCTTCCTAACTTCTCCCTTCCCTCTGTTCCCTCAGCCTTCCACAGAATTAAGGACCCCCTTCTACGGCCTACTACTTTTGCTATTGGACTGGGCACTGGAATTCAATTGTTTATAGAATCCAAGGCTTCATCTTTACACCCCCAATGCTTTCATTAATCTAGCTCTTAGATTAATGGATGTGCAAAACCTCCGTTGCTGTAAAATGCTATTTAAATATGAATAACACAAAATATTCTAAAGAACCTAGGGAAATCTCTTTTCCTAGCCAGAGAGAAGAATTTGATTCTTTGTGAAGTTTACCTGCTTGTACTCACTTGATGTTGAACATTGCTGGTGCATTTAGACTCTGCTTTTACAGAACTCTGCCTTTGATGAAGAGTTTTTATTTCTTTTTTGTTTGTTTATTTATTTTTGAGAAAGAGAGAGAGAGAGAGAGAACGAGCAGGGGAGGGGCAGAGAGAGAGGGAGACACAGAATTGGAAGCAGGCTCCAGGCTCTGAGCTGTCAACATAGAGCTGGACGCGTGGCTCAAAGTCACCAACTGTGAGATCATGACCTGAGCCGAAGCTGAAGGCTTAACCGACTGAGTCACCCAGGTGCCCCACGGCTTTTATTTCTATTGTTTCACTAGATCATCATAACAATCCTGCAGGGTAGGTAATATTAACGCCCCCATAAGACAAGAAGGCTTTCAGAGGGCAGACAGGTAGGTAATGTTTTCAGTCATAGAAGCTGGTAAACTCGAGTGCCAGGACTCCCATCCAATATTTTCTGTTTGCTCACACTAGCTTACTGGCCTGTAAGGCGGCTTCTTCGAGTATGGCATGTGATGGGTTCCCTTTATTTTGTACTTCAGATCCAAAAGCCAGGAATTGGAGTGATCTCCGTGAGCAAAGGTGTAGAGATCGCGCTGGCCATGGCCTGCTTCATGAAGCAGGTGGTAGCCACCATCTGCATCAATGGGCCCAACGCCATCTATGAATTTCCGCTCAGGTACAAAGATCTGGTTATAACACCCATCCCCTCGTTTATGGAGCGCGTGCAGATGGATGTTTTAGGAGCTATGCGCCTCCGCCACTACAAGGGGGACGCCCGGGATGAACTGAATCGGAAGAGCGTGCTTCCCATCGAAAAGGCCCAGGGTGCGATTCTTTTCATTGTAGGAGACGGTGATGAATGCTTGAATAGCAGGGAGTATGCTGAGCAGGCCTTGGACCAGCTGAGGAGCCATGGGAGAAACAATGGAAGGATGCTGGTATACCCGGGGGCGGGCCACCTCATAGAACCGCCCTACACACCCCTGTGTTATGCTTCCCCATACAGGTTCAATTCCGGGATCCTGCTTTGGGGAGGGGACCCTGTTGCCCATGCGGCAGCCCAGGAGCACTCCTGGGGAGAGATCCAGAAATTCTTCAGGGAACACCTTACTCAAACCAGAAGCAAACTCTGAGCAAGGAAGGGCTAAGGGTAGTGATGTACTGGGGAGACAGACAATGAAAGTAAGGCAGGAATATGACGGAAAGAGGGGGCTCTCCTGATTTCTCTAGATTCACAGTTATTTTGGACCAACTGGAAGGAAATTGGACAAAATCAAAGGACAAGGGCACAAGTGCATATGAACTATTTCGAACAAATTTGTATGTGATTTGAATTTTTGTAAACCGAATCTTAGTTTATATGTACCAGCAGGGTACATCGCTGTCTCAAAATTGTGATACCCTTGCAAATTGAATAACCTTTGTACCCCAGTTAGGGATACCTTGGATCCAGGTATTTGCCAATCTAGGTGAATTCCCTGGGACTTGGCAAGTGGTGGAAAACATTTTCTGTTTAAAACTGGGTTTCTCGGGGTGCCTGGGTGGCTCAGTCGGTCAGGTGTCCGACTTCGGCGCAGGTCATGATCTCGGAGTCTGTAGGTTCAAGCCCCGCGTCTGGCTCTGTGCTGATGGCTTGGGACCTGGGGCCTGCCTGTGATTCTGTGTCTCCCTCCCCTCAGCTCCTCCCCTGCTCACGCTCTGTCTCTCTCTCAAAAATAAATAAAAATTTAAACAACAACAACAACAACAACAACAAAAAACCGGGTTTCTGACATTTGATATGAAAAGTTCTAATGCTACCATCAAATGTAATGCTTGCTATAGATTTCCAATAGGTATTTTTTTTTCTCAGAATAGGGATGTTTCTTTTCATCTCTAAAATATATTTCTTTTTACCATTTTTAATAAGGACTGGGGTTGAATTTAATCATGTGCCTTTGTAGCATTTATTGAAATTAGTTAATGTATTTAAAACAATTAGAATAGCAAATAGAATAGATACATAGCAATTACTGTATCAGAATTTGCGGTCATTATTTTCATACTGCTTTCTGCCTTCAATCTGTTAATGGGGTGAATGACATTCATTAATGGACTCATTTTGCTTTTGCATCTAATTTTACTACATGATTTTCTCATATTGACTAATTTGAGTTTTAAATTTTCTTTTGGAGTCAACCTGGCCATTTATATTTTCTCAGAATTTCACCTATGTTTTATAGAACACATTTGTCACTTAGAAGTTGCACATATCCCGTTATCTATTGGCATGCTTTCTCTTTTTTCCTCTTGGTCTGACTTGCCAAATATGTTTTTTTATTTTATTGATATTTTCCAAGAACAGTTTTTGGTTTGTTTATTGGTCAAGTCTTTTTTTCCTGATTCCTTGATTTCTGGGTTTATTTGTTTTTTTTAATATTTATTTTTGAGAGAGAGAGAGAGCGCTCATCAGCAGGGAAGGAGCAGAGAGAGTGAGAGAGAGAGAGAGAGAGAGAGGATGCAAAGCAGGCCTTGTGCTGACAGCAGCGAGACCAATGAGGGGCTCCAACCCACCAACTGTGAGATCGTGACCTGAGCCTAAATCAACCGAGTGAGCCACCCAGGAGCCCCTCTGTTGATGTTGTTGTTGTTGTTGTTATTTTTATAAAACCATTCCTTCTGCCATTTTTGTGTTTATTTTTCTGGCTTCTTGACATCCAGTGTTTTCATTTCGTTAATTTCTAAACAGTTTCTGATTTACTCCCCACCCCCAACTTAATCAAAGAGTCATTTTACCAAAGTACAAAGTAGCGTACTATAGATATTTATTGATTATAAGGGGAAGGGGTGAGGAACTTTGCAGTGGAGGGATCACATTGTTACCACTTGAACCCACTGTTCAAACTTAGCATCTTTTAAAGTGGTCATTTTTAAAAATTAAATTAAAACAAATTTTTGAGAGAGAGAGAGCGCACATGAGCGGGGGACAGGGACAGAGGGAGAAAGAGAGAGAATCTTGAGCAGACTCCATATCCAATGGGGCGCCTGATGTTGGGCTCTATCCCAGGACCCTGGGATCATGACCTGAGCTGAAATCAGGAGTCAGAGGCTATAGTGACTGAGCCACCCCTTTTTTAAAAATTTATTTTCTTTAAGTTTATTTATTTTGAGAGAGAGAGAGAGAGAGAGAGAGAGAGAGAGAGCAGGGGAGGGGCAGAGTGGGATAGGGGGAGAGAGAATCCCACACAGGATCCACACTGTTAGTGCAGAGCCCAACTTGGGGCTCAATCTCATGAACCATCATGATATCATGACTTGAGCAGAAATCAAGAATCAAATGTTTAACCTAATGAGTCACCCAGGCGCCCCTAACAAAGGTCATTTTTACATGATGTGTTTCATGACAACATGTAATGTGGAGTGCCCTGCACTACTTAGATCTATGTCTAACAACACTATTAAACGTGAACTTAACCAGGGGTGCCTGGGTGGCTCAGTTAGTGTGACTTCGGCTCAGGTCATGATCCCACGGTTTGTGATTTCGAGCACTGCATCGGGCTCTGTGCTGACAGCTCGGAGCCTGGAGCATGCTTCGGATTCTGTGACGCCCCCTGTCTCTGCCCCTGCCACGCTCGTGCTCTCTGTCTCTCAATATTGAATAAACACACACACACACAAAAATGTAAACCTAATCAAACTTTTAGATCAAACTTATTAGTATAGTGGCTAGAGACCAGTTAAAGGGTACTGCAAAGAGACAAACAAATCTAGGTTGTGGGTCATTCTACCACCTGGTCTCATCGTAAGTTAATTAGCAACGGATCTAAACAACTTAGAAAAGTTAGTTGCATGAAAAAATTTGTGAGATTTTTTTTTCCTTTTTGTTTTTGCATTGGAATGAGCTGTGGGGCTATCAAGCATTGAAAGAGACTTACAAAACATAATCAACCAAATGCTATTTGTGGGCTTGGTTTGAACAAAGTAACTGCAAAAAAAGACTTTTTGGGGACAATTAGAAAAATTTGAATATGTACTGGGTATTAAATGATACTATGAAATTGTTATTATGTTGTTAGGTGTCCTAATATTGTGGTTGTGGAAAAAGTCACTTCTACATATAGATGCATACTGACATATTTAAAGGTGAAGGATTGTGGTATCTGGGAATTGTTTTAAAATACTACAGGAATATGGCAAAATGTAAATAATTATTACATCTAGATTGTGGCTATTGTGAGGTTTGTTATAGTATTTTATGTGCGCTTACAATGTTTCATAATAAAAAACTCAAAATATAAAAGACACAATGTATTTACCTTTCATCCTCCAAAGGCAAGAACTTTAGCATATGCTATATCTTTTTCTCCGTGATACCCCCGTTAATTTCAGATTATTGATTTGTTTTACAATAAATACATATTTAACATAAATAGCTATGCTTTAATGTGTTTTTCATCCTTATGGTTTCTTATAACCTGTTTTTTCAGTTCTTGGCTTTATCTTCTATTTGGCCATTTTTAAAAGTGCAAACTCAAGTAACTATTTTAAAATACTCTTATTTACCTGAATCTTAGCAAATTTAGAAGTGTCTATTTTTACTTACTTTTTAATGATAATTTTTACACCTATAGAATTTGATGGTAACAGACTTTGGTATTTTTATTTTTGTATCCATTGTTGTCAATGAGAAGTCTGATTCTTGTTACTTTGTGGGATTTTTTTTTCTCTGAAAGATTTTTACAATTTTCTCTTTGTTCTTAGTGTTCTGGAATTTCTTCAAGTTATGAGTAGGGGCGGGTTTGTCATTACTATGTTTATTTTGCTTGGTACTGTATGGGCCATTCCAAACTCAAGACATAGCTGCCTTCAGCTTTAGATATTTGCTTCTATTTTCTTTTTTTTAATGGTTTTTTAATGTTTATTTATTTATTTTGAGAGAGAGAGAAGAGAGAGAGAGAGAGAGGGAAGGAGAGTGCGTGTGAGCAAGTGGGGGAGGGGCAGACAGAGAGGGAGAGAGAGAATCCCAGGCAGGTTCCATGCTATCAGCACAGAGCCCGGTGTGGGGCTCTATTTCATGGACCATGAAATCATGACCTGAGCCAATATCAAGAGTCTATGCTTAACTGACTGAGCCACCCAGGTGCCTTGATTCTTCTATTGATTTTCTGATCACTTACCCTTTTCATCTTTTCTACTCTCTCCTTCTGGAACTCCAATTAAGAGAACAAAATTCTCTTAATTGGAGTTTCTGGATATATTTTCTATGAATATTAAATTTCTCTCATGCTTCTTTTTTGTAGTCCCTGCCTCCCGTGCCTGCTCCCTGTATTCTTGGAGAGCTTCACAGTTTAATTGTTCAACTCACTAATTTGTGCTTCAGTTGCTTCCAAGTTGTATTTAGCTCAACTCTCAGGTATTATTTTGACAATCATTATTTAAAATTTTCCCACTCTATAATGCATCTGTTTCCTTAAAGCCTGTTCTCATTTTTCCCTCAGTTTTATTGAGATAGAATCTAGAAATATTGTGTAAATTTTAAGGCATGCAATTCGAGGATTTGATGTACATATATGTTGTGAAATGACTACCACAATTAGGTTAGTTAGCAGCACATCCATCACCTCATATAGTTATCAGTTCATGTGTGTGCATGTGTGGTGAGAGCATTAAAATCTGTTCTCTTAGCAAACTGCAGGTAAACAATACAGTATTAGTAACTATAGTCACCGTTATCCCATTGTCATTTTATACATAGATCAGTAGATATCCTTTCTTATTCCTGCTTTCACCAGTAGCCTTCACGAACACACCCACATTCTGTGCAGAATAATGTCATTGTATTTAAAAAGCAGTATAAACCTTTGGGATTAAGAAACCCACTGATCCCAGCACTACTTGGATATTGCTTTTTAGGGATCTGATTTCAGCAAAATGAAACATATCTTCGTCATGGTCTTCTTTCAAGGCTTTATTGAGATCTCAGCTCCCAGCTCCACCATTTAGTTGTCACCTGTTGTTTGCTTAGAAAAATCAGACTAAAACTAGCCTATATTGGGCTAATTATTGTCTCTCAAAAAAGAAATCCAAAGAAAGGATCGTTTTGGTTATTCACCAGTTCAGCAGGGTCAGTAAGAACCAAATTCCTTCTGTCTTTCTGCTCTGCCATCCTTAACAGGCTAACTTACTCTCTAAGGCTAGCCCCCCTATTGTTCTCAGATGTTGACCACAGGCCCTCGTATCTCAAAAGATCTCCCTTAGGTTTCCCCATGTCTCAGTGGCCAAACTGGGTCACATGTTCATGACTAAAGCAATCACACAATCACAAGCAAAAGAAATGAGACCACCACGACAACTTAGACAATCAAGACTTAACCTTACACATCCAGCATCATCGAAGGACACGTCCATTTGGCAGATGGCTAAACAAGTGAAATCCATTATTAGCAAGGGCTATCGACTTGCCAATCAGCACAGTTTGCCCCACTTGTGTTTCCTATTTCCTCTATTATTTTTTATAACAAATGAAAATTGGGGGGGGGCAGGTACTTTTCTGGTTTCTGATGCATTCCAAATATTTTCTTTAACTTGTGGACAAACATTACTCTTGAATTGACTTGTCCAGGCATTTTGAGTCTCTGAACTGTGCTCTCCTTCCTTGTGCCCTTTGGCAGACTGCAGATGTCCCTCTTGTTTAAAGAAATGAGTAGGACACTTCTTATCTTCCTATTTATGTGTGTTTGGGAGTCCCAGTACTTTCACTCTATTGTATTCCCTTTCTAGGGTGGTTAGACAGTATACCTCAAAACAAAGTTTTGTATGTCTTTGAATACACATAATTTGTAATACAGGACCTGGCAGTGTCTCAATCTCTGGATTTCTTTTTCCCTAAGGCATGCTATTCTACTGTTTCATTGTTACACTGTGACCAGGCATTTTTCTCTCATCCTTCTTATGTGCTTTTCACGGATTTCTGTTGCTTCTGGCAAAAAGTTTCATTGGTTTCAAAACTCTGTGGCATATACTTTTGGTAGACTAAACTTCCTCCTTTCTAATAGTACCCAAATGCATCCTTGTGCGTCAGTAATTCTAGACTTACTCCAGCCCCACAGGTGAGTGCTAATTGGTGTAGACCAATCCTGGTGGTCTTTTTTTCTTCACCCAGGCATCAGTGTAGACAGGGACATGTGGCATAGTTCTCGCCAGTGAGATGTCAGAGACTCTGAAGGGAATGAAGATGGTCTGCAAAAAACATTTTGGGAATTAGGGGGGGGGTCTTTCTTATAAAGCAAAGAAGTGCAACTCTTCCCTTTGGATATTGTTTTATCTTAATGCTGAGGATATATTGAGGCTAGTCTGAGGACAAAACCAACACATGAGGTCTGAGCCAAATGAATTGTAGAGAAATGGGACTCAGGCTCTAATTATGTTGTTTTCATAGATGCTCAACCTTTGGATTTCTTATTATTGGATTAAATACATTTCCTTACTTGTTGAAGCCATTTACATTGGGATTTTCATCTTTGCTACTTAAGATTCTCATGATCACGGACACTTCCCCCATCACAGCAGCCCTCCCTCTTTTGGATCTGGCCCGAGGCAATGTAGAAGGACAAACTGCAAAACCTAACTTTAAAAAAACACTTTTTTTTTTTTTTTAGCATTTATTCATTTTTGAGAGAGAGTGTGAGCAGGGGAGGGACAGAGAGAGAGGGAGACACAGAATCTGAAGCAGGCTCCAGGCTCTGAGCTGTCAGCACACAGCCCGATCCGGCGCTTGAACTTAGAACAGGTGAGATCATGACCTGAGCCAAAGTTGGGTGCTTAACCAACTGAGCCACCTGGGCACCCCTAACTTTTTAAAAGAAAAGTGAGCAAGAGCAATTAAAAATTAATAATCATCTGGAATTTCAGGAGACATTTATTAGACTCTTAGTGTTTCATAAATTCACATAATATGCATAACCTGAGGACCTTGTTTTGTTGCTAGAAGTGATTGGATTACATTTGGTTTGTGCTGATGTGGTTGTGGAAAGAAGAGAAACCTCTTATAGGAAGTAGAGTCACTTCCTGATTGGAGATGAGCTGAAAATAAGCCCCCTACTTTGCCGAAACACAGACACAAAACCACTTGTTGAATGTTTACTGTATGCTAGAAACTCTGCGACAAGCTTTTCATGAGTTATTTAATTTAATCCTCACATCTTTACGGCACACTTTCCCCATTAATGCCCTCATTTTAACAGTACACACCCCATGAGGCTGGGGGTTTGTCTTGCATTGTGATTCAGCCAGTTACCAGATCAGATTCTGGGTTTGATTTTTAGCAGTCTCAGCCCTATGCCTATAGGAGATGAGGATTTTCTTCAGAGAGCACATAGAACCTTTCAGATCACTTATGGGGCATATAAACTGGGATTTTAAATCCCTGAATTCAACATTCTGCCCTTACTTTGTTCAATGACATCAGGAACAAGTAACCAATATTATATTTATTAATTTGCCAAAAATGTTCAAAAGTATCATATATAATGCCACTCAATCCCTTGCTTATTAGTGGTTGATTAGGAGTATTCAATAGTAACATTTGCATATCCCTATTGCCAGATCATGCCATTGACTAGCAGTGTTCTCTTTAGTACTTGAAATAGAGTCATTAGAATCTTTAATCAGAATACACATCCAATCCCAGAAACCCCCAAACCAATGCAGAAAACTCATCCTTAAGTTCTCTTTCTTTAGAACATTCTCAAGACCAAAATCTCTATTAGGGTTCTCCCGGGAAACAGAACAAACATAATGTATATAAAGACATTTATTACAAAGAATTGGCTCATGCAACCATGGAGGCTGAGAAGTGCCAAGATGTGCAAGCAGCAAACTGGAAACCCAGGAGAGCTGATGGCGTAATTCTAATCTGAGTCTGAAAGGCCTGAGAAACACAAAAGCCAACAATAGTGTATGTTCTAGTCGGAAAGCTAACAGGCTTGAGATCCAAGAAGAGCTGGTGTTTCAATAGGAGTCTGAAGGCAAGAAAAGACCAACGTCTGAGCTCAAAGAGTCAGGCAGGAGAGGTTCCCTCTTACTTGAGGGAAGGTTAGCCTTTTTGTTCTTTGCAGCTTTCAGTTGATTTGAAGAGGGACACCCACACTATGGATGGCAATCTCTTTAGTCTGCTGATTCAAATGTTAATGTCATCCAAAAACTCCCTCACAGACATATCCAGAATAACGTTTGACCAAATGTCTGGGCACCCTGTGGTTCAGTCAAGTTGACACATAAAGTTAACTATCACAGCATAGGTAGTCTCTAGATCATTTCCATTTTATAGATGAGTAAACTAAACCTTGGAGAGGTTAACTTCCCTCAGCGCACTCAAATATAGATGAATTTACAATAGAGATGCATTTACAGTCTTCCTCCAAAACTCACGTAACTATTATTTCACTCATCTGACAACAGTAGCTACCCAAGTTGCTGTAGCTAGGGATGAAATAATTCCATCCTCTCTTACCTGTTATATTATAGCTTCCACTCTAATGGAGGTCAGGGTAGGGTCCTTATACTTTTTAAGTTTGATTAGCCTAACATATAATAGTAAAAAAACTGACTTTCTTCTGGTCCAGAGACACAGGGCCTAAAATACTTTGATATTACTACACAGTTAGCAAGAAAGGGCAGACCAAGCAGAGGTGTAAACTAACCTCAGTGAGAAAGGTTCAGTGAATGTTGTCCCGCATTGTCCTGAATGAGAAAAACTGGGACCAAGAAGAAAACCCACTGCTGGAAAAAAATCGAGTTCAGTCAACTATAGAAAAATCACCTTGGCCATAGGACTAGGTCTATGTAGTAGGCTTTTCTCATGTCTTATCGAAATATCTGTATACACTATTCAACTTTTGGCTTGTGATTTCATGCTCACCAAGCAACATTTTAAGCAATAAAATGGTTTCCTAGACATCCTAATTACAAGATGGGATATGGGTAGGAGATGTCAAATTCTGGACACCAGAGTTGTTTTTTAGTTTATGAACAGAATGACAGAGATAATATTTTAAAATGTATTTACATGCTTTTCTCTGCATTTCCTTATTCCCTTCCCCCCCCTCCCCCACCCCCCCCCCCCCCAGCTTTTATCTACTTGCCTTGGGGGAGATTTAGGATTGTCACAACAACAACAACAAGAGAAGGAAAGAGTTAATGTCTCCCAAAGGAATAGATTTTACCCTAAAAAGTCTGGTTTAACTGGAAGAGAGGGAATTATACTTAATTGGAAAGATAGGATTTTTTTCCCCTCTACTCAGTGGGACAGAGAGGTTCATTAGGAAGTTTAGATTGCTTTTAGAAAACATGCCGAGAAATGGGTTACATTTTTTATTCTGCTACACTCAATAAGAGTCTGTCGCAAAGGAATTGGCCATCTTTAAGGAACTCAGTGCCTGTTTTCAGGCCAACAGGGCTGTGGTCCAGACCCAATGTTGTGACTTCTATCCTGAGATTCCTGCCTAGAACTAGAGACCATATCCTCCTTGCCTTGACACTCCCTTCCCCACAAGTCGTGCTTGTGTTACTACAAAAGTTTGGAAATGCAAGTGGTGGTGGTAATAATTCTATCCTCAGTATCTAGGGAAAGCATCACAGAGCTATGGCATTTGAACTGCATCTCAAAATATGTTTTTTCTTTTGAAGTTCTTAGAATAAAGATGCTACAATAATAAGAAGTAACAGGTCTGATGAAGGGATACATTCTTAAGAATCCTATAGAGACACACAGCAGGTCTATTTTGCTTTATCATTTAATAAGGATGTTTTTGAAAAGTTAGACTCCTCCTCACTTCATGCCAGTGAGGTGAAAGTCATGGTGATAAAGCTGGTATAAGTTCACCAAAATCAGTGATTTCAGCAGGCAGTGGTAGATTAATACATACACAATGGATCTTGGTATGATTACTTTTACTGAATCTGTAAGTATCTATTTTTAAGGCGGTCAAACAACTGAAAATCCCTCTAAGGGTGAGTTAATTCACCACTGGTGACTATTCAGTTAATTAGCCCTAGACCCCGAACTAGACAGCGTCTACCCAGACAATAGGCAGCTGGAGTGGAGGTCCACCTGCCTGTGTTTTACACTTACCCCTGTGGCTGCCGAAGAACAGACAAAAGAAATGCCAAATGAGGGAGTAGTTAACTGTGTGGTCCCTACAAAGGCAGAAACTCTGTTGGCTACAAAGAGGGAGCACAAGAAGGGGATGTAAATGTTTTGTACAAAGTTATGCATGATGAGTCTATGTGACTTGAGTGAGCCTGGGTTTACTCAATTCTGAAATACTGTGGGACATCCCTTGAAACAGAGGAAAAAGTGCTTCACAGGATGATTCAAGACAGAAATGACTTTATATAACAACATTAAACATCGTTATCCCAAGAGAAGAGTTGTTCTCTGTTCCAAAATATTTGAGATAAATTGGTAAATGGAAGTTCCTTTAAAGTTAATAAGGCATGGATAAAGAATACACACACACGTGCACGCACGCGCATACACAGTGGAACACTACTTGGCAATCAAAAAGAATGAAATCTTGCCATTTGCAACGATGTGGATAGAACTGGAGTGATGTGCCAAGTGAAATAAGTCAGTCAGAGAAAGATAATGTCATATGGTTTCACTCATATGTGCAATTTAAGAAGCAAAACAGATGAACATAGGGGAAAGGAAGGAAAAAGAAGATAAAAACAGAGAGGGAGACAAACCATAAGAGACACTTAAATACAGAAAACACACTAAGGGTTGATGGGGGTAGGGAGATGGGCTAGATGGATGATGGGCATCAAGGAGGGCACTTGTTGGGATGAGCATGGGTGTTGTATGTAAGTGATGAATCACTGGGTTCTACTCCCGAAACCATTATTGTACTATATGTGAACTAACGTGGATTTAAATGAAATTAAAATATATACATATAAAGTTAATAGGGTAAAGTAAGGACTTTTGTTTTTTTTTTTTTTTTTAGACACTATCTTTAAGGAAAAGAGCTTCATACTCACCCTATTCTTCACTCTGCTCATAGGTTTACTTGGTTTCATGGGAAGTCCATAGATTGTAACCTTTTATAGATGCTGACACACATAGGATACCAAAATGAACAAGACAGGCTGAGGACACAGGCACCAGCCTTGTGTGGTATAAACGCTGCTTTCCCAGGCAGAGTAATTTCTAATTTTAGAAATGTGTGTGCAGTTAACTGGGCTCCACAAGGGTCAATGGGCTGGAGGGTAGAGTATCAATGGGTCAATTGATCTTGGGCTATCCATGAACATAACCCATCCTGGGACATCTGGATCAAGAACTAGGATGCAAACAAGACGCCTGGTACTCACTACAAAATTCCTGTAGTAGTACCAGGAATGACAGTACATGACAGACTAGTTCTAGCACACATCTTCAATTCAGCGTGGTGGGAATATTACAACAGCTTTAATGCAACCCTATTCCTTAAGACGAACTGGGGCAATCTGGTATTTCATGTGTTTGCCTCCAAGATATTTAGCACGCTTGAGAGTGTAGTTGCATAAAGTAGGGAAATCGAGCCAATTTTTTGAAACAAAAAGACTACTCCTGGCTCTTCTGCTCTTTAAATCATCCCACTGGTACCCACTCCCTCATCTGAGTGTGGGATCATGCCTGTTTGCATTCTCTGATTCAGAAGCTCCACATACAGCCCTTCTAGCACAGTTTAAGAGAGAGATCTTCAGAATTTGCCAAGACAGGCACCCAGACGTTCATGCGTGCTAAGTGCAGCTCCCTTATCCTTATCAGTCCTGTATCTAAATATATTTATCTTTCAACTAGTGGTGGTACCATTCAGGCTGCATTCAAATTCTCTTTATTTCCAAATAAGTCATTGTCTCCCTAGCCAAACTGGGAGGAAGTCTGGAATCCATCCATTTGGCAAATTTAGTTATTCGCTCTGTGAAGTTGCTCAGGTCAACATACTTCCTTAGCCTTTCTTTTGTTCCTTCCCTCTTCCCTCTCACAGGCTTCTCAGGCTCCTGTGGGCTTTCCTTAAAAAGAGGAAAAGCTCATTATGGAATTCGTTCGGAGGCTATCGCGACCACTCATCCTACTTAGACAGAGGGCTTTGTCTTTCGTAGAAGGCCTACGGGGAAAGGTCCTTAGCCCTAAGAAATGAATCTCAAATGGCAAGCTTGAAAGATCAACGTGAGGCCTGTGAAGTGACTTGGGGCTAATTGGGGCAACCCTAACGTTGCCATGGCATCATGGAAGGAATCAGACTGGCTCAGCGGTCCCACAGATGCGAGCCCAGAGATGTCCCTTATTTCCAAGTGTTGCAGTGTGGTGTCCTCTGGAGTGTGGCTCGGTCATGTACCGACACCCCCCAAGCCCAAGGCCAGGCAATTGGTGTCTGTGGCCAGAGCGCTTGTAATACTTCTGAGAGATCCTTCCAGATGGAAACCGGAAAGCAAAGTAGAAGGATAACACTCACTTTGTCAACTGGACTTCTGTTCTTGGAAATACTGTCTGGTAGTCACACATTTAAATGGCCTCTCATTTTGACAAGAAACGGGTAATGTAAAATCCATATAGCCTGCCAGCGCTTTTCAGAATGTCTTACCACGAACGAGGAAATAAAATCAAACCCTCATTGCTGTTATGAAAACAAAATCCTCAAATACGTTTAGAAAATGAGTCACTCACATAAGAGACTCTTAAAAACTGAGAACAAACTGAGGGTTGATGGGGGGTGGGAGGGAGGGGAGGGTGGGTGATGGGTATTGAGGAGGGCACCTTTTGGGATGAGCACTGGGTGTTGTATGGAAACCAATTTGACAATAAATTTCATATATTGAAAAAAAAAATAAAAGCATGCAAAGTATCCAATGGAAAAAAAAAAAGAAAATGAGTCACTCAGAAATCGGGCAACGTGACGCTTGGATAGCTTACACAAAGTGGAGAGCTCAGAGCTCGCACATTATTCCTTCTGAGAAGCAGAATGCATCTTCCTGTACGATGTGCTTTTCTTACCTACATCATCCCCTGAACCATCTAAGCAGGTACATCACATTGAGAAACCTTTGAAAAGACGCGGACTTGGTTCAGAGGCATCTCGATTTAGGGGAGTCAGGAGGACCTGGGTGCTCACACCGGTGCTGACATGCACAACACTACCTTGGAAGAGTCACGGCTTCGCTGGGCTGTTTGGAGAAGAACCACACTACGTGTGCGAAAGCACATGGTATGGCATCCAGGATGAACAAAGCTTCCAGTGTTCTTTCCCTCCTCACCTGCTTACCCAACTTCAGCCAGACAGAGCTCAGGTGCGTGTGAGAGCATGAGCGTGGAAATGAAAATAACCTCAAGCCAGAATGAAATGAGAGATCAGGCCAGGTTTTAGCAGAGGTCACTTTCGTTTTTAAGAACAACTAACTTTTTATTGGCAACTCAACATGGGCAGGCTGAAAACCAAGGTTTTCACATCCAGGTTGTGTTTCCAAGTGTCCTAATAATTGCAAGAATTTTAAAATTTTGCCTCCACATCCCCAGTCCCACCCACCTCCACTCACACTCGCTCACATACTCCCCCACGAAAAGACCTACCAGTCATGCCTCTGCTGGCCCTGATCTCAGCAGGCATGGAACTAAAAAGTAAACATGTGTTGGGTTCACTTCATTGTGGCCCTTCAAATACCCAGGGGATGAAGCTTAAAACAAACGACAGGAGCCAGAGTACATTTTGTGATAACTTTTTTTTCTTCTCTTTAGAAAAAAAAAAAAAAAAAAAAAAAAGTACAAAAAAAAAAGCTAAGAGCCAACATGAAAGTGTCAAGAAAACATTCTGATAGGTCCAGACAAGGGAGTTCCTTCTCTGAAAGGAGTTACACGTTAGTTATTACCATGCTAGAAAAATGAGATGCAGTTAAAATTCTAGAACAATTAAAAGCCACAAAGCCAAGCTGTTGCTCTGCGGCTCTAGGTTGTAGATGCTCCGATACCCTTTCTGTAAAATAATACTGTGCAAACTGTAAAATATTCATTTTCATAGAAAGTCCATACAATATGATATACAAAACTGTTGAGTTGACAGGGGAGACTGGTACTGGTTTCTTTTTGGAAAGAGGTCTGCAGTGTTACCTCCCAGTGCAAGGACATGATTCCAGAAAGATTTTGAGTTTTTTTTAGATGGGAGAAGACTTTATCTAGGAGAGAACCATATAACCCCAATAGCCCTCAAATCCAGGAGTCTCTGCCACTTTTTTATGTAAGTAAGTGACTTCACTAATATAGTACTTTAACTTAGAATACAAAACAGGTTAAGAGACAAGAACACAAAGTTCTTTGTGAAAGGAATGTTTCTTTCTGCCCAACTGATTTTGAGATTTACCATTAACCAACATTGCCCTCCCTGCAACTCAAAAGTTAATTTTCATTAAACTTTAAAAGCTCTGGAGGAGGCAGCAAGTGCAGTAATAAAGGGGTAAGGTGAATTGTTACATTAATTTTATTTCCGTGCCTATAAAACTGAGAAAAGAAGGTCTGTGTACAAATATCACAAAACAACATCAATCATTGAATCAATGTGGTTCTTCAATGCGCACTGGAACAAGAAGAAAGTTTTGTTGGTGTAAAATTCTGGCATAAATATATTAAAGCTGACAAAAAAAATCAGGGCAAGCTACATCACTTCCTCATACAAAAAAATGTACAAAACATTAGCTTCTAACTAGATAAACATAATACTTGTCTTCACAGTTTGACATCAAGTAACTGTGTGTCTTGAAGTATCGAATTGGAGGGTGATAAAAAAAAAACAGCTTGTGACACATCAGCTGTCTCAGGTGACTTCGGTCATGGAGGCAGAGTGATTCTGTAAAGACAAGCAGGTGTAATCTCAGAGTCGGGCTGATTGACTCGTGCACACTCACTCTTCCCTGGCTGTGCCCTTGCTCTCGTCTCCTGACTTCATACAGGCTGTTCCCTCTCCCTGAAATGCTTTTCCAGGGCCTCACAAATTATCACTGTTTCTATTAAATCTTCCCTGATTTTTCAACCAAAAATAAAATAATTTCTGCACCTAAACTTGGTCTCTATAAAGCTGTCTTGTATCATACTTAATCATATTTTAATAGAAACATTTAAGGATCTCAAAGTAACTTCAGCTGCATTCCACATTTTTAATGTGGTATTTTAATATCAAACGGTTCTGAGTTTTGAAAATTTTCTGTATGATTTATTCTTTGAGTCATGAGCTATAAAGAAATGAGTTTAATATTTTCAAATGTACAGGGTTGTTTTAGGTATAGATATCTATTTTTTTCCTAAAGAATGTAACCTGTGTGATATTGATCCTTTACAATTTCTTGAGACTTTTATGGGATTTATTTTCATAATGTTTCATATGTTTTGAGGATTGTATGTAATGCACATTAGATCTTACTAATCATCTATATTTTCACTATATTTTATTTGCTTATTAATTAGAGAGAAATGTGTTACAATCCATACTATGATTGCAGCTTTGTCCCCTTTTCCTCGTAATTCTATCGTTTTGAGCATTTATGGCTTGTTTATATAACCCCTACCTCTTGTTTACATAACTTCTATATACAGGTCCCAACATTTCCTCTTTTGTTTGAACTTAAACCCCCCAGTCCATGGGGTTGGGAAATGACTTAGGAAACTGTGGCTTTAGATCTGATTATTATTGGTTTCTTGATTCCTGTTTATGTTTAAAATACTAGAGATTCATATATTCTTGAGAGCTCTACTACAAATTTTAGAAACTAAGTATTTTGTTTTTCAATGTACTTTTTATCTGTCATGTTTGTGAAAACTAGAGCTTGATGCATTTCTTGCCATAATGTGAAAAATGACTTTTCCTTTATGTCTTCACTTTTATAATATGCTTCCTTTTTGAAAAAAAAATGTTGGGTCAATGCTTTGTTAATTTACATGCTTATAAGATTCCATTTCAGAGTAAGCAGTAAAGATAAAGTAATTCAATAGGCTAGGATAACTAAATGGGTGACTTTGGGCAGACTTCTTTAACTTTCCAAGTCTTGTCTTCTATTTATGATATGATGTCTACAATATCACTAGTTTCAAATCAAGGGGGCCCTTAGAATTCCTCTGGGAATATTTTCTGAACTATAAATATTCTTTTACCTCATGATTGTTGGATTAGAACCTCCTGGGGTAAGGTTCTAGGCACCTGGGTCTCAACACCCATTAGATTCTTTTTCTGCTAAAGAAAAAAAGGTCTCCCCTTCTTCCCAAATCTGGAGACATTGAGAGACTTTACACCACACCCAGAGTGAGTTCATACAATCCTTTCATTTCTAACTTCCTTTTGTTAATATAAACTGTGTTTGACAAGTGCACAGTTGCTCAACACCAAGGGCGTGGAGAAGCAGAGCACAGCTCCAAGCTGGTCTCCTTAGGGTCACAATAACTCTGTGGGATCCTAGAACAGGGTGTCTATGAGATTACAAGAACTCTACAGGACCACAAAATTATGCTTTGGAAACCTGACCATTTTTGTTTTGTTTGGATTCTATAATTACTTACTTTTTGGTTTTTATTTAGTACTTGGGAAAGATTTTAGAAAATGAACCCTGTCTTAATCAACTATGCTAAAGGAATCACGGAAGACAAATATTCAAATTTGAGTTGATTTTCAGAAAGGAATAAAAAGCACTGTAACTCCATGTGGTAAAAGGGAAAGGTGTCTCAGGAGGAAGGAAAGGAGGGTGACCAGGTCCCCTCTCCAGCCAGACAGTCTTCTCCTTGAGGTTTTTTAACATTTATTCATTTTTGAGAGACAGAGACAGAGCATGAGTGGGGAAGGGGCAGAAAGAGAGGGCGACACAGAATCTGAAACAGGCTCCAGGCTCTGAGTTGTCAGCACAGAGCCCGACGCGGGGCTCGAACTCACAAACTGCGAGATCCTGACCTGAGTCGAAGTCGGACACTCAGCCGACTGAGACACCCAGGCGCCCCAACTCCTTGAGGTCTTTTGAACAGTGGGATAGATTTCGCACGTATGAATAGATGCTCTGAAGAGAAGTTCCTATTTTCTCTCAGATTCCAAAAGATCTTCTCCCTGGGAAGATGGTTCTATCCCAGATATTACAAAGGAGTCAGCTTCTAATAGCAACCACAGCTGTTGGAGTTGACTAGGGAGTCCTTGCCCACAGGAGAAACCACAGGGCAGATTTCTTTTGGAAGAACTGTAGCTCAGTTCAAATACAGTATCCCTTACCGCATGTTTCCATTTAATGCTAAATTGCAGACTTCAGAATGGAATTTCTCTTGAATGAAATGCCAGGCCCTATGGTATAGTACAGCAGGCGGGGCCTTTGGAATTAGATGGGTCTGTTTTAATTTTAACTGGGTGACCTTGGGCATGTTTCTTAAAATCTTTGTATTTTACTTAACTTACCTACAAAATGGAATTTATAACAATTGCAGGATTATTGTGAGGACTGAATGTGATGGCTTGCAATAAATGCTAATTTTCTTTTCTTGACCCAACAAGTAAAGGGTATAATCATCCTAACTGCCCACATGAAAACATTTTAAATAAAGGTGGATGCTTTGTAACTTGAGTCTTCTATAGTTGGTGTGGAAGGCATCACTTGAGAAGTCAACTTTCTAACCAGCGTCCTGTAGCTTCTCTTTGACTAGCCTGCAAAAGTCCTGTTCACTGTTTCTTATTAATTTCTGTCTTCTGTGGGGGTTCAGATAGTGACTATTGTCTGATTTTTGGTTCTTGCTTTTGTCTAAAGTCTCTAGTTCAGGTTTTGTTTCTGGCTTGCCTCTGCCCCTGTCAAACATTCATTTCATGCCTCACGAATGCCAGGAAATATGGAGAGTAAATAAGACATGGTTCATAGGGTTCAGATCCTCAAGGTCTCCAAGCTCTTGGCAGAGGCAGATATGAAGGGGCATTATTGGCATTAATTGTGCAGGACAATCACACAAGGGTCCATGAGGTCCTTAGGCCCAAGCCTATTATTCAGAAATGGCCTCGTATCCAGATGGAACGATACACATGGAAACAAAGATACATGGGCAGATTGAAGGAAGTTCAACTGCTGCTCGTAGTGAATCATAATATATATTTTAAAGAGAATCTTTCATTCCCTCTTGTGGAAGAGCAGATTTTGAAATTCTGTTTGGCACTTCATATTTCAATGTAAGTGGAATCCCCCCAAATACGACCTAGATGTCTCTATGACCTTTGTGGTCACTATCAATGGTCCTGAGGGAGAAGAGAGAGAGGTCTGGAGAAGGCTTCCAACAGAGGGTAGTGCTTGAGTGGTGTTTGGCGGAAGGATGGGGTCCAAAGTCGAGGTCCTTAAATTGGGGCATTTAAGGCAAAGTAGAGAGCATTTAAAAGAAGACAGAGACTCCCATGTTTGTGGAACTCAGTAGCTATTTGTTTGCTTTTAAAACTCACCTTTGTCTTCAGTTGCTTCACCTCAAAAGTAGAGGAAACCACTCTGATCTTATCAGGTACAGAAACATAATTAGATAGGGAAGACCAGAGAAAGTCTATCTCACCATTTCATTACAAGGGATCATGATTTAGCTCCTTTATCACTCAAGCTGCATCGATAGGCTGTATATAAATAAACCAGCAATAGATTTTTTAGTAGGTTACTTTTTTTTTTTTACATTTATTTATTTTTGAGAAACAGAGTGAGACAAAACGTGAGCCGGGGAGGGGCAGAGAGAGAAGGAGACACAGAATCTGAAGCAGGCTCTAGGCTCTGAGCAAGCGGTCAGCACAGAGCCTGATGCGGGGCTCGAACCCACAAGCTGTGAGATCATGACCTGAGCCGAAGTCGACGCTCAACTGACTGAGCCACTCAGGTGCCCCTTAGTATGTTACTTCTTAATTAAATCAAGTCAAAACGTTCACCTTAATACAGGTTGGGGGAAAAACAAACAAAATACTCGGCTCTGGGTTTAATGGAGAGGCCTAGTTTTCCCAAGATGGAAATAGCTTTAGTGTTTTGTTTTTCTTGTTAGTAAAATTAGAAAGACTTCACTAAATGTGAAAAGAAATAGGAGAGTTCATCTCAGATACCGGATAGTTAATAATCTTTAATAAGGGAAAATATTTTATACTATATTGATAATTCCAGTGGGAAGTGATTTGCTTTTCCCTTGTACTATCTATGAAAATGGTTTTGTAAGGATATAAACATAAACACGATTCAAGATGAATAGATTATTACAGGAAAACATTTTCGTGGGACTCAGCCTGGCCTGACAGTAGAACCCTGTTTTGTTATTGGTTATCTCCTTCTCTGCTTAGAGAACCACTCATCTCAGCTCTCCTGCTTGCTAGCTATGTGGCCTCAGGCAAGTTCGGTGAACATCGCTATCTTCATATTCCTATTAAATTTTTTTAACGTTTATTTATTTTTGAAGGAGAGAGAGAGAGAGAGAGAGAGAGAGTGCGAGCAGGGGAAGGGGCAGAGAGAGAGCGAGGGAGACACAGAATCCGAAGCAGGCTCCAAGCTCTGAGCTGTCAGCACAGAGCCCAAAGTGGGGCTTGAACCCACGAACCGTGAGATCATGACCTGAGCTGAAGTTGGACGCTTGACTGAGCCCACCAGGCACCCCCATATTCCTATGTTTTAATCTGTGCAGTGGGACTTTCCTATCGATTCAATAGGTTTTCGTTCAAATAAGAATGTAGTTGTAAAGCACCTAGCAACTGTCCCAGGCAAAAACAAGTGTTTGATACTATCTCTCGAGGCTGCTTTCACTTGGCGAATCTTCTGCATGGCATTTCCTGTCTTCTCAGACAGAATACACTTCTTTTTCTTCATTTGGATTCACAAAGCACCTTGGGAACCTCTGATTCAGTATGCCATATTATGACTACTCACTTATATCCACCTTCCTGATTATCTGTGAGTTATTCAAGGACAAGGACTGTGCAGCTAATCATTTTCTGTATCTCTGACATGAACCAAGGCCCTGATGTAAATAAGTGAGTATGGTTGCATTAAAATTTTTTGATTGTGGTCATCAAAATAGATGCAAAAGGACACTTAGTAACCTTTTTAATGTTTGTTTGTTTTTTTTAATGTGCTTGCAGCTTACATCTATTGCTGAATGTAACAAAACCTTTCTCTTTCTAAATATTGTCCTAGTCACTAAACCAGATTGGCCTCCCACATAACTGGTCCAAATTTCATAAATGTGGTATTACATAGTAGGTCAACGTGTCTTAAAGCAGCTGGGGTTTAAGTTAGACATTACTAAGAACTTCCTGAGGATTCATGATTGCCACGCCCCAGAATAAATACAGGACTATTGAGAGAAGATTGAAGTTCTTGAAGCCTTTACCTCAGATTTGATTAGTGTTGAGTGGATTCAGTGGTATCCTGCTTCCAGTAGAGGAATGGATTAGCTGACCTCCCAAGATAACCGGCCTTGAGCCTGTGGGTTTGGTTTGCTAAAACCACTTTACTGTACCTGTGCGCTTAAGGTTTCCAGAGGGCTTTCTATCCTTGGGAAAGCCATTAGGGGCACTCCACGGGGATCCTCGGGTTTGGATTTGGAAGGAGATCCTTGTGTTCCTTTAAAGTTATGGACCACACACATTCCCTGCAGGATGAGGGGAAAAAAGACTGGAGTCAGACTAGAGCCATCTATGCCTGGGCACCTCTGAGGATGGCAGGCCTTTCCCCCTAGAACATCACTGCCATAGTGACTGTCTTCTTTTGAGCCAGTGGGTCATAGGGGCCATGCAAAGACCTCGGGCATAGTTTAGGGTGTCTACTGAACATGTCTAGGGGCTGATGAAGCATCTGACTGATTACCACTGGCCATGTGGTTATCAATCCACCCCACTAAGCCTGTTTCCTCACCTGTGAATGGAAATAACAACACCTATCTCACAGATCTGAAATGATTAAAAGACACAACGAATGTAAATCATCTTATAACAGCAGCATAATTTATTGAGGGCCACTCTGTGTCTGGCATGGTCCTGAGGACTTCACCTTCCTTCATTTAACCCACTCAGCAATCTTACAAGGGAGGGACTATTATCATACTCAACTTGGGTAAGGAGGCACAGAGAAGTTAGATGATTTGCCCAAGGTCACACAGAGATTTCAACTCCACAGCCCCTTAATCATACCACTCTACTCTTTTGCCTCTTAACAAGCGCCACACATATAGCAAATGATCCATGCTAACGAGTCTTTCACTCCTAAGACGACCCTCCCTAAATTATGTGACTACTGTTTGCTTGAGATTAAATAACTCAAAATAGTGGCACTTTTGCTTTATTGCTTCCATGAAAATACTTTCCCTCTAAACGACTGCTCACTTTTCTTACTGAGGCCCTCCTTCATAACTGAGTCTGTTTTTACCATCTTCTCTGCTTCTTTTGCCCTCGTAGAGTTTATCTGTCTTTTTCCACTGTCTTCATTGTTCTGCATCTTTGTTTCTATACCCAGTATCTTTGAATCTTTCCTGTCACTCTTCAAACCCTGCAGAACATTTATATAAATATTCTCTACTTGGCTTTCTTCCACCTCACTCTCCAGCTCTGCTTAAATCCCCTCGATTCAGGAAATGGGGGAACTGGGAAACATAGGAACTCTGAAGTTGGAAAGACCCAGGTCAGATTTATAGCTTATTGGCTGGGTGGCCATTGAGTAAGTTATTTATCTTTGAGCCCCATTTTCTTCATCTGTAAAATGAGGATGAGAATAGTGTTAGGGTTGTCCTAGGAGCACATGATTTGGTGTATATACAGATTAGGGCACGTAGTAATTGCTCAACTAATCACCAACCCCTGCCCTGGCTGCTTTAATCTTCACAATAATGCATATGTGCTCTAAAGTATGCTCCTGGTCTCACAGAGTCTTCTCTTCCTGTCTTCCTGTCCAAGTCTCCACTTTGGGAGGCTTCCAGTCTCTTCGAAGACATCTTTCCCCTCCCATTTCCAAGCTCAGTGTGTGTGCGCATGTGAAGTGTGCACATGTGCACATGCAGACAACAGGAAGAGCATGGGGTCTGTCTCTGCCAGGGTAATTCAGCAACAGTTCTGGGTCTTACATAAAGACCATTTGTGGAAAACAAAATTGGACATTTGCCATCAACTGGGAAGGCAAGAACAGAGCAAATAATAACTAAGTGGTAGGAAACAGGGCTGCAAGTTAGTGAGAGAAAGGAAGATTAATACTAAGGCAGAATTTGTACATGTGGCCTTAGAAAATGCAAAGGATGTCACAGATTTCATCCTATAAAGACCTCATGAAATACCTCGGGACAGTCTGTACCGTTCTTCGTCTCTAGCTGGGGATGTTGGTCCCGGGACTGATGGACAGCAAAATTTTTTGGCTTTTGAGCCTGAGCCTTCACTGATGGACTATTGATCTGTCTTTGAAAACCCGCTCTTCTCTTGAAGTCACCCGTGCCCTTTCCAAACTCTTTTAAAAGCAATCATTGGGAAATATCTCCTATGAGAGATCAACACCTCAGGATCATTCAGCACCGCTTTTCCTGCAGCTTCACACAGACAATTTGCATTGAAGTCCTTCATCTTTCACTTTAGAAAGAAAGCCTGGATCCATTTCAAATAATTTGGAATTAAAATGGAGTTTCCCCATTTCCATGGGGAGATCAGTGTTTTGAGCAACTGGGAGCATTTCCTGTATCTCAGCAGGTAAAAATGTTGGAAACTCTGAGTTAGAAGTTAGGAGAGGCATAGGTGTATTTAGTGTGTTGGGAAGGGCAAGGAGGAAGGCTAGGACAAGGAAGAGTCATCTATGTATAATGCCAGTCTCTATGGGTGCTTTGGACCAGGATAGGCAGAATGGGAGGAGGGACATCCGGACTGTGATGGCTATTGTCTTTTAGGGGAAGCTTGCTGAATATTATTAGGGGATTCATTTCATGCACAACATAGGACTCTCCAGTCCCAGTGATTTACTGTAAATCCTTCCAGGTATACTTTAAATCCCTGAAGAGTATTTACAAACTGTACCTCTGTGGTATGCCCTAGTGATAAAATACTACACAGCAAGAAAGATAAATGAATTATTGAGACATGCTACAATGGATGGATCTCAAAATAATGTCAGGTGAAAGACGGCCAAGAAAATGAATATACACTATATAGTTCCATTCATATGAAATCCTAGAAAAGGCAAACTAATATAGAGTGTTGGAGAGATCAGTGGTTTCTTGGGAATGAGGGGAATGGATGAGGGAGAGAAAGATATATGTATGTCAAAATTTATCAAATTGTACACTTCATGTGGCATCTATTATCTGCCTATTATAGTTCAATAAAACTGTAAAAAGACAAAAATAAAAATTAACCTCTTCTCTTCCAGTCCAACTAAGATTAAGAAATTTCCTAGTTGAGCAGGTGGTGAGGCCCCCATCTATTTGAAGAACTAAAATCATCAGAAAAGTAAAGATATGGAGAAAACTGTATCAGCCAAAACTCTTCTCCAGAAAGATTATTATATGTGGTTGAGAAGCCACTTATAGTGGAAATAAGCTGAGAGCCAAGTGTAGGTGAGAGCAGAAGCCTTCTAAAAAGCCTGGGAGTGGCTACAGGAGTGTTTTCATACTGCAGAGTGGGATATGCAAGTCTGGGCCAGAGCAGAGTTTCTGAGGGTGGGGGAGAAGGGGCTGTCTGCTTCCACCCAGGCTCTTTGTTTTCTGTTCTTCCCTCCTTAGTTTCTGCTCTCGATACATTCTGAACAGATATTTAAAAAACATTGCTTTAAAAATAAAATAAAGAACACTGCTTTGAAGGTACGCCAAATTACTAGTCTGCTGGACCCCAGTCCACAGCCCAGTGTTGAAGGAAGCAGAGCAAGCCGTCCTCCACAGGCATTTGTCTTTCTGACCCCTTGGGGGAACATGCAGTCAGATTTCTGAAAGAAAGGGTGCTTTAGAAGTCATTTTTGTAGCAAAAGGATGCATAATACTTGGAAGAAAGGCGCAACTCACAAGGCTGGGGCAGGAGGAACACGGACTTACACTGTGAAGTCTGGCTAACCTGACACCCTTGCAGAGGGCACGAGAGGGAAAAAGGTAGAAAGAGGGAAGCTAACCTACCAGAAACAGGGCTACAGCAGTGCCCAGGATGAAGCCCGCAATCACGTCGGAGCAGTGGTTCCGATACTCAGAGACCCGATTAAGGCCTGTCAGGAAGGCTGTGCAGAGGGTCCCAAGGCACAGCACTGGTTTAGCCAGCCGACTGCTCTTTGTCTTGATTGTGCTTGTGATGTACATCTGGAACAGGACAGAGACCAGCAAGTGACAGGCAGCCTCCTTGTGCGGTGCAAACACATACATGCACAGACGTGCACCAGCACATGCAACAGGGGCCGCGCCCAAGTGGCCACACTGACTAGTTGAACAATTCCACTAAGTCAGGTAGGAAAGAATTTGGGTGGGAAACCAGTGCAGCAAGAACAATGGATGGCCGTCTCCTAATCATGTTTTGTGTTCTAGTGGGCCCGTAAACAGAAATAGCGATGCAGAGAGTGACCGCATAATGAACATCAGAGTGTGCAAGTTTTATGCAACAAATTAAAGAATCACTTGGAGTATAAGGAAACCCACATAGAATCTCAGATACCGAAGAAACCTTCTGTGAGAATGAATTTTATGAAAGAGAAGGCCAGGTAGGCGAGTGGCTAATACGTTTTACTTTTGGGGTCTCCCAGAGTTCTAGCTGATTCTTCACACTTGTGAGCAACAAACACAAAAGCATTGACTGGTTAGTTGATTGGCTGCATTAGAACTTCCAGATAGGTGTGTCACACAAACAGGTTTCAGTTGTGCTAAATTCTCACGTTCCTTGGAACAGCTGTGATTGGCTCTCTGCATTCATTTACTCTGGTGTTTAAATTTTTAAAAAATGTTTTATTTCTTTCTGAGAGAGAGAGTGCAAGCCAGGAGGGGCAGAGAGAAGGGGACAGAGGATCTGAAGTGGGCACTGCGCTGACAGCACGAGTGAGTCTGAGTGAGGCTGGAACTCATGAACCGCAAGATCATGACCTGAGCCTAAGTTGGAGGCTTAACCTACTGAGCCGCCCAGGTGCCCCTACTCTAGTCGTGTTTGAAATTATTGAACTCTATGTGTTTTAAAATATCGAACTTTTCTATGGGTTCCCCGACATCCAAAAGGTTGGGAAAGGAGTTCCTGACCTGAGGAAAGGATGATGTAATTTATGGCACCTGAGATGTGGGCTGTTCTTATCTATTGTGAGGGGCTTGGCAACACTAAAAGTTTCATCGGCTCAGTTATCAAATGTGTGTCTGGTGGCCTAGAGCCTCTTTTGAAGAAGTAAACACGGTTCGATCACCTGTGCAATGGTTATAAGAAACCACTAGAGGGCATTACTGATCCATCCCATCATTTCTTTAGAACCGATCAATGAATTTGCAACTCTGAGAAATAGTATGCTAATACTTACAGTCTACAGTGTGTTTGTATGGCCTGAGCACATACAGGTTCAGTGGATGCATTTTACAATGTTACAATGGAAACTTTTACTTTTGTAGAATGATGTTTCAACAGTGGTGTGAATACAGAAGATGGAATTCTCTATCACATGTAATAGATGACCTACAAAAGTATGGTTTGATCAGTTACGAAAATTAGAGCACATTACACCATTCTGGGGCTGTATAGGAAATGTTACTTAACATCTACACTAGATATATTTAACTCTAGTATTTTATCTTTTTATGTTGTTTTTTAATTATACCCTTTATCAATCTTTCCTATAAGATTACAAACTATAAGAACAGGGGCTTAGGGTTAGTATTCTTCACGGTATTAACTAGTCCTTAGGAGATCTTTGTTGAGTAATTTCTGAAAGGACTTCACACATAACAGGGGCTCAAAAAATGTTCACACAATTGGAGTCTTGTATCATGGTTTATCTGATTATAGTCTGTGGGGCATGATTTGAATTGGATTATATCTGAATCCTTGAAAACATCTGCTATTCTGAGCAGACTTTTTTTCTCAAAAGAAATTTGTATCTCATTTGATGAGACAATAGATTATTATAACAGATTTATTTTTATAACGGTGTTCTACAAATTTCACACCTCAGTGGCTTGAGTTCGATAAATATGGGTAGGAAAAGGGTTCAGGAATACATTGCTTCATAGAACTTAGGCTGTAGATAATTTAGAACAAATGGATATTTTGAAAGTTGGAGAACATGCCAAATGCCTGAGAGGATTTTCTTTGTTTAAAGAATACATGGTCGGCCTGCCTATCTATCTATCTATCTATCTATCATAAAGCAAGGCTCACCAAGCTATGATTGATCTGTTTGAGGCTTCTATATTATCTAGGTGCAGGTTTCCTAACATGGGGCAGCTGAAGTCATTTTTTCTCTCCTATTCATTAAAGAGCAGATTTAAAAGGAATAACTAGGAAGACTAATTTTGGGTAATTGGTGGTTGACAAATTCATCCTATAGATGTGATCTTGTGAATGTGATGCCAAGGAGCCATCGTTTTAAAGAGAATATGCAGCAGTTTACTTGACGCTGTACTGAGTAGACCAGACGTGTAGTCAGTCCCCTTCTTTCCACCCTGAATGTAGGCATCCAGGTGCTGGCAGGGACGCCCTTCAACCGGAGGCAGACTCTCAGCAGAGAGTGCAGTTACCCTCACTTGAGGGGGTGGGAACATGCTCTCCTGGGGGGTGGGGGCGAGTCTTGCTCAGAACCTCTGGGAAGAATGGATTATTTCAAAGGGGTCTTTCCTCTGCCTTCTCCTTCCCTTCTATTGAGACTCACTGGACTAGTCCTACCTGGAACATAAAGTTCAAGTAAGGAAAAGATGTGTTTTTGACCAATAGTTGTTCTTCCCCAGGGAAATGCATAGGCTATCGGCCTTTGAGCTGATCCCTCTACTTCTGTGCTCTTGTTTCTAAGGAAGCATAGGCCAGAGAAAGGGGAGATGAAGTCATTTCCAAAATGGATGCAATTAAAGAGTAGGAAAGTAAAAGGGACAGCATGGTTTCTTCTTGTATTTTAAGATGTGGGACCCACTTTAGGTTTTCTCTGTGACGAAAGCAAACAATGTAGAGAGAACATTGTACACTAGCGGGGGCAGTCAAAGCCTGTAGGATTTGGGGAGCAGGGACAAGTGAACTTTCGGGTATTGGGGATCTGGTAGGATCACCCTTCTGTTCTGGGTAAACGGTGAAGAAAAGTGTCGGGAGGAGCAGAGGAAAGCTGTGTTCTTATCCCGGGTCTGTTGCACTACCCACGCAGCCGTTCACATTAACGCCCACACCTGCAAACTTGCAGGCAGGTGTGAGAAATGTATGCTGTCCTGGAACCAGTGGAACTTTGGCCAAGAGTGCTGTTGTGAGCAGTGGGAGGATCCCCGACAGGGTGCCAGAAGCCTGGGTCCCAGGTCTAACTGTGGGTTCTTACCTATTTCTCTGGGGCTCAGTTTCTGCATCTGTAAAATGGGAAGATTTGACTAAGAGATTATCCACATTCCCAAATCAATATCCTCTGGCAGCTCGGTATGTTACCCTGGGGTGTTGGGGTGGAGGGGGGGGGGAGGCAACAGTATGGTGCTATGCAGGAGAAACATGTTGTAACAGGACTTTAAAAATCACTCTAAGTGACTGTGACAAAAAAAATGAAGGTGAGGAGGGCAGAGAGACATGTATCCCAGCCGACAACTCATCTTGGGAGTGCCGGCAAGACTGGGCTACTCACCGTGGCATATAAGGCGGAATAAATGCTCAGAGCGGCATGTTTGGAGGGAAAGGACCTCCGAGCCTTTTCTATCACTTCCATGTCCCCGGTACAAATGTTGCCATTGTTTATGAACTGGTGGTGTGCTCGGCAGTCTGTACTGGTGTAGTTCGGCTTGCACACTGTCAGGAAGTATGGGGTTAGGTGCCCCGTGACCACCTGTCCGGCGTTTACAAAAATGTCAGTAGCAAAAAGTCCGAAGGCAAATACCCCTACAAGGAGATTTGAAACGATTAGCAATGGTGAGGTGCACCGTCAGTTGGTTTTGTCCCTGAGAGGAAAACATAGCAGTGAGAGTCCATCAGAACCTACCAAAAATGATCTCGCCAAATTGTCTCCCAAACCTTTATCTTTGCAGGGAGTGGTGCCTGCTTCCCAAATCATTATTCCATTCAAATTGATGCAGATATTCTGCGGTTAGCATTTTATCATTTTGTATAAACCAGAAGCAGCATGTTCTAATGGGAAGGACTAGATTTGGGGAATCATACAGATTTGGGCTCCATCCAGCCCCAACGTTGCTGACATTCACAGAAGTTATTTGCCTTCTCTGAACCTTGGTACCCTCAGTCACAAAATGGTCGGGGGGAGTGATACCTCTTGGGGGGCAAGTAGGACAGGTACAAAATACTCCCTTTGGCGTCAATAGCTACTCAACATCAGTTAGTTCCTTTTTTTTTTTTTTCTGTAGAAAATATATTCTGCCTGCTCATGTTTGGAAATGCAAATACTCTGAGGAGGGGATATTTATGACATCATGGCGGCTGAAGTGAATGAGGTTGTTAGGGAGTTATCCTTAAAGATAAAAAAGGTCATTCCAGAAACCTCGATTGAATTGGATGTTTCATTTGACAGTTGGGCAGAGAAAATGAGAAGAAAGGGAGAGTGTTAAAGAAAAATGTTGGTGACTGTATCGGTTTCATACAGCTGCTGTAAAAAGTTACCACAAACAGAGTAGCTTAAAACAACACAAGTGTATCTTCTTAGAGTTCTAGAGGTAGGTTTCCCTGGGTGAAATCAACAGGTTAGCAGGATTGTGTTCCTTCTGGAAGCTTGAGGGTAGAATTCATTTCTTGCCTTTTCCAGATTCTAGGCTGTTTTACATTCCTTATCTGTGACCCCCTTCTAGCAATTATGTCACTATGACCTCTGCTTCCATTGTCACATTTTCTTTGACTCAGAGTTTCCTGCCTCCCCACCACCCCCCCCCCCCCGCTTTTTTTTAAAGTTATTTATCTTAAGAGATTTTGAGTGAGAGAGAGAGAAAGAGAGAGAGCGAGAGCGCGCGCGCAGGGGAGGGACACACAGAGAGAGAGATTTCCAAGCAGGCTCCGTGCTGCAGGCACAAAGCCCAGCGTGAGGCTCAAACCCACAAACTGTGAGATCACGACCTGAGCTGAAACCAAAAACAGGACGCTTAACGGACTGAACCACCCAGGCACCCCTCCTGCCTGCCTCCCTCTTATAAGGACTTTTGATTACATTGGGTCCACCTGTCCAACCCAGGATAATCTCCTTAACTCAAAAGCCTGAGTTTAATCACACCTGTAAATTCCCGTTTGTCATATAAGGTAACAAATCCACAGTTTCCAGGGATCAGGATATGGACATTTTGGGAGAGGAGGGCATTATTCTTTCTGCTACACTGACTTTGCTGTTTGGCTGAGAATCCTGTGGGTAGGTTGTATTTCCTGGATTTTATCTGTCCTCTGGCAAATTCCACGGGATTAGTCCCAATAAGATTGAACATGGTAGGGCAGAATTCTTTATAGGAAGCTTCACTGTGAACTCTTTCAAAGCCTACACAGTACAGCTATAGATTATCAGTGCACTATTGTCTGTTAAAAATATCAAAGGCGGCTGTGCAGAGCAGAGGTACATACAAGTTACTTGAAAGGATAAAGACTTCCCAAATGCAGCTCAATTATGGGAGAAGTTGGCAAGTGTGAGAGTCAGCATTAACCCTTGTAAACGTCAAGGATCTGCTACAGTTTCAGTTAAGTTTCTACCCAGCTTTGACTCCCATATTCAATGTCCTCCATCTGCAAATTGTGCTGACATCAGCACTGAAAAGTTGATCCATTATAGCAGAAGTGAAGACAAGTTTGGCTGAAACCTTCATCCGGTTTTCATTTTGATCTGTATTGATTGCTATAATTTTCTTTTTTGTGGCTTTGCCAGGATGCGCTTTATCACAATGAGAACTGGCTCTTTTAATAGCTTCAGCCAGCTCACTCTCAGAGGGTCTGACCTCTGAGAGTAGGCAATCATTGATCATTCATGGCAATTTTCCCCCCAGGTTCAGGAAGTCTCAATGGTAAGAGATTTTTTTTTTTTTTTTTTTTTTTTTTTACACCTTTAAGCAAGATTCTTAAAGACCAGGTCTCTGGCTTTTTCAAGGGGCAATAAGTCTGTCTGGGCATACTTTTCCAGGAAACCAGGGAAATTTATGATTTGAAAAAGGACAAGTGCCAGCACTTTCCTCTGGCATTTTATTTGTCAGAAGTGCTTCCAATTAGGGCGGGTTTGTTCTTTCTGAGACAGGATTTCTAGGCTCCTAGGATGGGTGTCTGAAATGCCAGCTCTGTGGTCCATGGTGATTCTGTGATGGGCAGCTCTCCTATTTATTGTCCTGTGATATTTTGCAGAAAGTTGCTTTCCCTCTTCTTTGCCTCCTTAGGCATCATCTCTGCTTCTCCTAATGGCTTAACAAGCATCTATCTGCTTTCCAAACATTTCATTCCGGTGCATTTGATCTAGCTTCAGAAGGGCACAGTCACAGGCCACCTGAATGTCACAGGCCATGCCAACAAAGGGCGGCAGAACCTGAAGCAGCGATTCACAGACAATGTCCTATCACACGGGGCTTTTGTAAGACACTCCAGCCATTGCCCTTAACCCTGAGCTACTTGTCTGTATTTTACAAGCCTCAGAAGCTAACAATAGCTCCTTTTGTCCTCAGGGTCAGGTGGAATACCATTTATGGTCTCTGTATTGCAACGTATGATTTGAAGGGGATGTTTTTAAAATGTCTATAGAACCTACCTTGGTGTCAAAAAATTCTTTAAGTGAGGTCATATTTTTGAAATTTTAACAGATACATTTTTCATTCCTATAACCCTCCCTAGTGGGTTCTATTTATCTTATGAATCTGCTCCCAGTAGTGTTCCTTGCTTCAGGGGAGCTGATCGCATTTATGAATGAATTTATAAGCTGACACAATAGCCTAAAAGTAAAGTGCTTTTGATTTGCCAGAGCTGTGTGCTTGAGACACTTGTTATTGTTGTTGCTTTGTTTGGAATTCCAAAAAGGCTTGGATGGGAAGACTGAGAGCCACCCTTGGGGGTGGGGGGGGGGAATGTGGCTGAGGATGCCACACAAGGAGGCTGAAGGAGTGAAGAGGCACTCCCATGCTCCCTGCCTCACGCTGGCTGACAAACCCAGGGTCAGGACAACAGAAATCTCCAGAATGATTTCTGGAAATCCATTTGAAGTGTGTCCTATCCCTCTCAGGGTGTAGCTCAGGAGCTGCAAGCCTTTTAGAGAAGCTTCACACCCAGCACGGTATCAGATGAGGGTACCTGCATTAGCAACGGCAGAAGATCAAACTGGTGGAGCCCAAGGGTCTCCTCACAAGACTCATACGTTCTGGTGTGGTGTGGGGTAAGCAGTTGTAAATTCCCACATCCCTAAGGGATGACAGGCATTAGAATGCCGACAGGACCAAGAGGCTAGGAGGGCCTGAAATTAGGACAAAGAGATTGATTATGATGTCTGTGGTCCTTGTCAGGATGCCATAGATCAGCTAAGGAAACCTAAGCATGCCTCTTCTTTGTTGTTTGTTTTTTAAAGTTTATTTATTTATTTTGAGAGAGACACAGACAGTGCGAGTAGGGGAGGGGCAGAGGGAGAGGAAGAGAGAGAATTCCAAGCATGCTGCACACTGTCAGCACAGAGCCCAATGTGGGGCTCCAACTCAGAACCATGAGATTGTGACTTGAACTGAAACTAAGAGTTGGATGCTTAACCAACTGAGCAACCCAAGTGCCCCGGCCTCTTCATTGTGGTGTAAATATGACACCATCAGGCAAGCCCAAGGATAAAGAAAGAGGAAAATGAAGGTATTAAAAAGTCCTTACTTTTTTCCTCAGGATTCTATCTGGGTCCATCTGATCTCAGTCTGTCTATGGACAAATTAGGGTCTTTGATCACTAGTAATTTGGGACATGGAGGTCAAATTCTGGGACCTGGTCCCTACTATGGAATCATTACAGTATTCTACCCTTTCACTCAACCATGAACGTAGAAAAACAGTGACATAACCAGGAAATGTGCATGAGGAGAACCACCAAAGCCACAGATAATTGGCATGCTGGAAAAACAGGACTCATACCAGGATACCATTAGGCCTTCCAAACAAAGAACTGGGAAAATACATAACCGGACTCTGTGGTATGAAGGAGGATGCTATTGCTTTTCACACAGGTGCCCTTCATTAGGAAACCTAGCCCCAGATAGTAGGTTGGGAACGGGGTGAGTAGGGGCTGGTGGGTGAGGGAAAGACTACATTCCTTTTAGCCACAAAGATCCTGTGACCTTTAGAGGTGGGGCTTCTAAATTGAAGGCCAACTGTTCTATATTCAATTATAAATGTGTAATTTACAGTTTAATATGGCACCTAGCTGACAGCCTCTGGTGGAGCATCTCTCAATTGTCTACTAAAGTATACATGGGGCTTGTGAAAAAAGATGGAAACTCATAATGTCAGCCCAAAGGGAGAATCAGCAAGGGATTTCCATTGTCAATAAGTGACATGGAGCAAGTTTACTCTCTGTCTGTCTGTCTCTGTCTCTGTCTCTGTCTCTCTCTCTCTCTCTCACACACACACACACACACACACACACACAATTTTACTTCATGAAAAACTCAAGCTTCTCCTTAGAAAACAGAGATCAGGGGAGAAAACCTAGGGTGAGAATTCCTTTCTGTCCTACCATCTGGCCGCTGACTCAGATTCAGGCTTTAGATTGCTCAGAAATAGGGCTGCAGTCACTCCACTGGATGAGGTCTGCTCTTTGAATTTATCTGAAACTCTCTCCTCTCCTTCTTCACTCTCCTGAATGTATTCAGAAACATAGTCATGGACAGCAACTCGGTGGGAAGTGCCAAGAGCACGGGCAGTAGTGTCTTCTAGGAGGAACACACACAGACGGGCTCTAGAGAGCAGGGCCTGCTGGGTCCTGTGGTTTTGTGTGCTTCTCATCTTTACAGTAGTGGGGGTACAAGGAGATGCCAGTTCACTGGAGCCGAGGAGCTCCAGTAGAAAGCCTGCTGACTGGGAACTGGACTGAAGCTGTGCACACCAAGCGGCTGGCAAGCTGTCGTTCCGGAGAGCAGGCCAAGAGCAAGCCACAATTCTGTTGATGAATACTGTGTATAGGGCTTGCCTCACTTAAAAGTGAATAGGGCGAGAGGTGCCTGGCTGGCTCAGGCAGTTAAGTGTGTGACTCTTGATCTTGGCTCTGTCATGATCTCACAGTTCGGGAGATCGAGCCCCATGCTGGGCTCTGTGCTGACAGCATGGAGCTTGCTTGGGATTCTCTCTCTGCCTCTCTCTCTCTCTCTCTCTCAAAATAAATAAATAAACAACAAAAATGAGCAAACAGGGAGGGGTGCCTGTGTGGCTCAGTAGGTTAAGTGTCCAACTTCAGCTCAGGTCATGTTCTCAGCCCTGTGTTGGGCTCTCTGCTGTCAGCACAGGGTCCTCTTAGGATCCTCTGTCTCCTTGTCTCTCTGCCCACTCTCCCCCCCCCGCCCCCCACCTCATGCTTGCTTGCATGTTCTCTCTCTCTCAGAAATAAACAAAAATTAAAGAAAAAGAGTGAATAGGGAGAAAGAAACAATCACATGGGGTCTTAGAAAAAATATTTCTATTCGAGACTTGTAGGAATTTTACATTAGTGACTATTCAGTAATGTCTACCTCTCTCATTAGAATTGTAGAATATACAAGCTCTCTCAGAGCACTGACCACCTCTACTTTAACACTGCACACTAAATACCTAGTATCAAATGTGGCACATAGTAAACATTTCATACATATTTGTGGATCAATTCATGAACTGCTAAAGAAACCTCAGAGCAACAATAGAAGAGGATAAAAAAGCATAGGAACTTGTCCAAATTATCTAACTCACATTGTCGTCTCACATCCTTGATTCTACTGAACACAGAACACAGGGTTGACAATAAACCATTTGGCATGTAAGCTGTAGGGACCATGTCTCTTTTTTATAAATTTCACAAAATCCTGCATAGTCCCACTTAGCAAGTAAAGAGAATAATTGAAAACTGGGACTATGTAAGTTCTCATGAGTCGGGAAACTCATAAGTCATCATTTGTAAATTAAAGGATTCTCCATTTTTGGGGCACCTGGGTGGCTCAGTCGGTTAAGCCTCTGACTTCGGCTCAGGTCACGATCTCGAGGTCCGTGAGTTCGAGCCCCGCATCGGGCTCTGGGCTGATGGCTCAGAGCCTGGAGCCTGCTTCGGACTCTGTGTCTCCCTCTCTCTCTGCCCCTCCCCTGTTCATGCTCTGTCTCTCTCTGTCCCCAAAATAAATAAATGTTAAAAAAATTTTTTTAAAGGATTCTCCATTTTTGATGCAGCAAGAATGAAAAAAGAACCTTAAATTGGAATATGGAGATCCCTGCTATATACATAGGAGAGACTTCCTGCCGGGGAGGCCTGTGAACCCCGAAATCATGACCAGCTTGGGTATAGTTTTAGACTTAGACATATTTGAGAGAAATGTCCCCATTTCTGATCCTGAGAAGTTGCAATGGTTGTCAGTTTAAATATTAACACAGGGGCACATGAAATCATGACTCCTACCTATTCTCATGCAGAGAAACTAAAATATAGAACTTCAAAAAAAAAAAAAAAGAAAAGAATATTGAAAAAGACATAAAAACGAGTTATCTGGGTTAGGTTGGTCACAGTACTCTCTGAAAAGGGGAGGGACTCCCATTCCTCCGTCAACATCCCTTCTCAGCCTCTCATCTAACATTTCTAAAAGAGGGCTGATCCTGTGTCTATGTTTAGCAAAACAATGCAGTGAAAGGATGGAAGAACTATTGTGCTATGTGACATTGAGAATGCTTGAACATTTTCTCATGTTCAAAATGTAACCAGCTTTGTGAATCTTTTGTGATAGTTTTCCTACTATGACACTTGAGCAACAAGCAAACCGCCCTCGAATCACTTCCTAGCCTTTGGTTTAGCGGGGAAATGGATGAAAAGCTTATCCCACAGGAACAAGTAGAGCCAGTGGCATGGGTTCGTCAGTCCATTTTCGACAGTGGAAGGGGAACACCTAAGGAATTCTTATGGGCCATGTCCTCAGTGCACATTCTGATTCAATCACCAACTCTTAATTTTAGATCGTATCTTCCACCAAATCTCCATTGTAAATAGAATACAAGATACAAAGAAATGAACAGAGTTCCTTTTTGCTTTTACTTTTGCCACATCGAGGTCCTTAGTGGAAAATCTTAGTGGAGAAAGTCAGCTGTTGCTCTCAATTCAGCTGTGAAGATCATTCTCTCAGGAAACAACCCTTTCTTTAGGAAAAGGAAAGAAAGAAGGTGAAATGTCTTTTCGTTTTTGAGACAGAGAGAGAGAGAGACGGAGAGAGACAAAGAGAATCTAAAGCAGGCTCCATGCCCAGTGAGGAGCCTGACCCAGGGCTCGATCTCACAACCTGAGCCAACATCAACAGTAGGATGTTTAACTGACTGAGCCACCCAGGTGCCCTGAAGCGTCTTCTGTTTAATATGCTTTATTCAAACTGAAAGTTACCCAACGAAGAGACTTATCTGTGTTACCATGTTCATCCCATTTCCTTGTAAGGATGTACTGCACAGGTGAGATGTTTAAATAAGAGTGCCATGGATACTAGGTAATAACAATAAAGACAGTAACAAGGGTAGCTAATACTGTGTGCTTAGTGTGCATTAGGTATTGGTCTAAATGCTTTAGAATATAGTTCACTCAGTTGCCACCACAACTCTATGAGGTAGACACTGTTAGTAGCTCCACATTTCACAAAGAGGTCAATTAACTTGACCAAAAAAGAGCTGGGATTAGAAACTAAATAGTATGGCTCTAAATCCACACTCTTTTTTTTTTTAAGTTGATTTATTTATTTTGAGAGAGAGAGAGAGAGAGAGACAGTGTGAGTGGGGGAGGGGCAGAGAGAAACGGAGAGAGAGACAGAATCCCAAGCAGGTTCCACACTGTCAGTGCAGAGCCTGATGTGGGGCTCAAACTCAGGAACTGTGAGATCATGATCTGAGTCGAAACCAAGAGTCAGACACTTAATCAACTGAGCCACCCAGGTGCCCCTAAATCCATACTCTTAATCATAACCTTCTAAGCTTATATTTTCATAAACCTAAAAAAATATGAGTAGGCCACAGCTCATGAGTTCGAGCCCCGTGTTGGGCTCTGTGCTGACAGCTCGGAGCCTGGAGCCTGCTTCGGATTCTGTGTCTCCCTCTCTCTCTGCCCCTAACCCACTTGCATTCTGTCTCTGTCTCTCTCTCAAAATAAATAAATAAACATTAAAAAAAATTTAAAAAAATATGAGTAGGCATCAGGCCATGAAAAACAACACTTTTAGTCCTGTTTGCTTGGCCACACACACACACGCACACACACACATGCACACACACGTGCAAATGCACACTGAGAAGAGGCAAGGATTTAGAACATGCCCCTGATGAAATATATTGCACTTGTCACAACTGAACAAGAATTCCTCAATATTTTAGGCAACAATTTTCCAACAAGAATATTATGATAAAATACTTGGGATATGTCATCACTGAATGAGATAGTTTTTTTTTTTTATCACTTTGGCAATGAATCTAATTTTTTCTAATATATTACAACACCCATCAGTGCAAATTGATCTACACACATCAAATATCTTATGCTTCAGAAAGAAGTTTCTGACACTATTGAATACATCAGTTCCTTGGACAGTTAATTTCAGGTGTTCACAAAACAAGATCCATGTGGTCTCTGTTTCCTACATATTTCATGAAAACACCAAAGGCTGATGGGAGTCTACTTGTCTTAATGGCATGGTTTTAATTCTAAGAATAATTTTATTTAAATCAACTAGTCTGGACCTCAGTTCCTTTATATCACAGGGTTATTATGCAAATCACAGAAATAGTTGTAAAAACAATTTGTAATTGTGAGCTTGATATAGATACCAGTTACTACTATTTTTATAACTGAGGGAAATAAATGTCCTCAGTATATTTTATTTTATTTTATATTATTTTATTTTTAGTGATTTATTTTTGAGAGAGAGAGACAGAGAGAGACAGAGAGAGAGAGAGAGAGAGACAGAGCATGCACGCAAGTGGGGGAGGGGCAGGAGAGAGGGTTCAGAAGATCAGAATTGGGCTCTGTGCTTTCAGCACAGAGCTCATCACGGGGCTCAAACTCACAAACCGTGAGGTCAAGACCTGAGCCAAAGTTGGATGCTTAATTGACTGAGCCACCCAGGCTTGATTATAAAATTGGTTATAAAGTTATTTTTAAAACAGAGGAAAGAGACAAGGACCCTATAATGCTAACAAGCTCAATCAAATATTCGACTCTTTGTGTTATTCATTCTCCGTATTAATAAAGTACCTTTTACAATATGATGAGCTGGTGGTTTTAAAAAGTACCTTATATTTGGCAGTATATCTACTCATCATGATGGATGAAGGTTAAGGATAATTACTTAATAAAGATGATGGGTAATCAGCAGGAACCATTCCTCCTAAATATTTTTATAAATGAAAGAACAAACACATCTCTACTTCCCCAAAGCATAAAATTACATTTCTTGATGACATAGTTTCATCTCAACTGGAGTGTCTTCTTTAGTCCTCCTTTCTGGGGACAGTTCCTCAGTGTTTTTCTCTCTCAAATGTCTGACTCCTGCTGGCCTTTCAATATCTGCCTCTCAGTTCCCCTAGGCAGTGTGGATCCAAATGCTGCTTGAGAGAGACAAAGATCCTAAAAGTTGGCCAGAGGCAGTGGAATTCTACAATAAAATGGAGAAGCTGCATGCAGGTAAATCTAGGAAGTATGTCCTAGATACAAACTAAATATGGAGAGGGAAGATTCTAGATTCCTAACCTACCAAAGAATCTAACAATGGGTAGATTAAATTCTGAAGGGCTTCTAAATAGCAGATCCCGAGTTCTGCCCTTTCTGATGTTTGTGTTTCAAAAACAAAGCTGGTGCTTTGAATTCCCTCCATTCCCACCACTGACAAGCATCAAGTCCTGTTGATAACTGACAGATTATTGATCTCGTGCTGTTGCCCTCTGCTTGACGCATTTCCTAATCACTGTTATCACATTCTAATATAATCATTTAAATTGTTTCCAAAGCACCACTTTTTTAATCGAGGTATAACTGACATAGAACATTAATTTCTTTTCTTTTAATTTTGAGAAGGTTTTATTTATTTTTGAGAGAGAGAAGAGAGCGAGCAGGGGAGGGGCAGAGAGAGAGAGGGAGACGAATCTGAAGCAGGCTCCAGGCTCTGAGCTGTCAGCACAGAGCCGGATGTGAGGCTCGAACTCGTGAACCACAAGATCATAACCTAAGCTGAAGCCGGACGCTTAGCTGCCTGACCCACCCAGCCTCCCCGAACATTAGTTTCAAGTGTGCAGTATAGTGATTCGATATTTGCATATATTGCAAATTTTATTTTTCACATAGAAAGCTTTGAAACCACCCTTTATCGATTGTTGGAAGTCATTTCCAATATTCAGACAGTATTTTTGTATCTCACTGTGCCTAATTTTGTGATGTGTGTAGTATCTTCATAGCAAAAATATTCACGTAACATTTGAAGCAAAAGTCTGAAGTATACTTGTCTTCCTAAATCTTTAAAACTGAGGGTGGTCCTGCTTCCAGGGGTCATTTTGCAGTGTTCAGAGGCATTTCTGATTGACACTAGTGGGTCAGGGGTGCTACTGACATCTGGTGTATAGAGGCTAGGGATGCTACTGAACACCCTATGCAGAAAAGAATGATCTGGCTCAACAGGTCAATAGTGCTGACGTTGAGAAATGGCTTTATAGCAGAGAGGTTCACTGACATGCCATGAAATGTGCACTGGCTCATCTGCAAAGTGTAAGAAAGTGGCTATCTACTTGCTCCTTTCATCAGAGTCCAGTCTTTAAACACTGGTGCTGGGAAGACCCTCAGGGAAGGATCACTAGAGTCTCCTATGACTAACTAATTTTCCTCTTGATAATGAGAGTACCCTATAGAGTCTGGAGTAGGAGTCTTGCTCTGGACTGTATGTAATGTGCTGGTTCACAGAGGATGGCACTCAAAGGAGAGCAGATTTGTTCCGTCCACTGAGCAAAGCAACCACAGGCAGCCTCATCACAACCTCTGGAGACCTGAACAGAGGTCTGGTTCTGCCTTTTAGGTCATTCAGAGCTCCCAGCCTCAGTATCCCTCTCCTCCCTGCATCTCTGCTCTCTAGAAGGAAACACCAAACAGGCCAGTCTTGAAGTCTGGTGGCTTGGCTGCTCACGGAGCCCAGAAACTGAGGTTCCATTTTTTTCCCCTAAGACCCATCCTGGCTTTCTCCTCCTGATCTATATCCTAGAGCTTCTACTCTGGTTTCTGATCTATATCCTAGAGCTTCAACTCTGGTTTCTGATCTATATCCTAGAGCTTCAACTCTGGTTTATATTGCTGAGCTCCAGAAATATCTCCATCTGCTTATAAGCCCATGCCCTGCCTTGCATTTTGCCCTTTTCTCCAGCTTCTTGTCTCAGAACTAAAGTTGGGTGCCTGGCACCCTAATTTTTTAGAAAAGAATGGAACTTCAGCTTCTTCAGTTGGCACGTGGGGCTGGCCTAGTTCACGGGGCACCTTGGTTCCTGAGGCAGTCGCTATCCTGCTGTGAAGTCACTGCCAACTCTAGACAATTCTCTTTGTAGGACAGCCTTTAAAATCACATATCTATCCCCCCAAACTCCCTGTTTCCTTTTTCTACATTATTTTTCCCCATGGCACTTATCTCCTAAGGAACACTATAATTTACTTATTTATTTTGTTTAATGCTTAGTTTCCCCTACTGGAATATAAACTCAATGAGGGCAAATAAATCTCTATTTGGTTCACTAATATGTCCTCAACACCTTAATCGGTGCTTACCATATGGTAGATGCCAACAAATTATTTGTTGAAGGCTGAATGGATATGATCAGTCCTCCAGTTTATAATTTAATTATAAATACTGAAGGTACATAGAAATGGACTTACTGAATCCAATGACATCTCTTTTCAGATAAAGTACATTTAAATGACTTTCCAAATGGAGAAGGATTTTCTAGTTCTCAAAAAGGCTGACATTAAGCTTGTCTCAGGGTATCAATTCTTATGGCCATAAAACACTGTGACCTTTGAAACTGCATTTAAAATATTCATGCTCCATTTAGATCATAGTTAATTTATGGCAATTAATTAGTGTTACATGAATTAACTGTTTACCATGCTACTTTCTATTCTATCCAGTGCTACCTCATCCACAGACCTGGCCTAAATGGCATAAGACTTGCTTAGTATTTAATTAAATTTTTATTAGAAGTAATAATGGAGCAACTATAAGGATCCCAAATGGAAAGCCCATAATAAATAGCTTCTGGGTGACAGGCTATTTTAGTTGCTAATAGACAGTCTAATCTTGACATATTTAGATGAGTTTTTTTCCTTTAACCTCAAACAAATTAGTTATTCAAGAAGATAGTTTAGTTTTCCCTCCACATGGCAAACAACCCCAAAACCCTCACCAAATTCTAATGCTTTTTATTCATTACTTTCCAATATTAAATTAAAAAGTTACTGTTTAATAATTGATATTTACAAGAATACTTTTACTCAAGTATATTTGTAAATGAAAAGGATATAACTAAACTTATCTTCATGAATTTTTGGGAAAATGTGACTTCCTTATGTTGTCTTTGCTCCTGAAAAAAGAACGCAGTGGTTTATCTCTTTCGAGAACTTAAATATGGGTGTTGTTGTTGTAGAATTTAATGCAATACCAAAGAGATTGTATAAGAAAAGGACTGGAGAGGAAAATGATGAGGCAAGGGAAAAGTCCAAGTACGTGTTACTAATTTAGGTACACCTGTTCTTATAAAATGCTGGTGAAATTTGTTAGTTCAGCCATCCTTTTCCACCCTTCCCACATCATATAAACAAAACTTGAGAAATTAAACAACAATTTAGAAAGGGGTGGAACACTTATGAGGGTACATCCCTACATTCAGGAGGCTGGGAATCCTTCCTATAATGATAACTTTGGGAAAACCAATTTACTGTTGGATCTGTGAATCAGAAGAATTCCATCTTCTCTGTGAAGGCCAACACACTTTGCATCTGTCTACTGGTGGAGATGGCTTCATTTGAAGGTTTTCCCTTTGACTTCACTATTCTTGCCATTTTCTTACTGAAAATTTAAATTTGGATCTGTGGGGTAGAGTGAGGGGATGCTGTGCAAGTCCACACCACCCAGACTAGGGGAGACTTAGAGCCAAGGTGCCACGCTCAGTTCTGCTTCCTACACTGAGGACCACGTTAAAGGACATGGCCATCCTTCCGGATAGCCTCTATTTTGCCACTCCTTCTCCCTGCCCCTTAAAAAAATAATGTTTAGCTCTCTTTTCTGATTTTAAAATTATACATATTGATGATAAAAATTAAAAATTAGAGCATAGAAAGCAAAAGATAAAAATTATTCAACCATTCTTCTAACACTCAGAAGTGACAAAGGTAACTTTTAGTGTATTTCCCTTCAATCTTTTTTTCTCTGGGATACCCACACACAAATAAACACACACATACACACCTATGATACTGTATCCTTATTTTGAAATATAGATTCATAGTGTCTTTTTCACATAAAATTATATCATGAATATTTCCCTTTTCATTAAAAATTCTTAAAAATAATATTTTCTGAGGTTGCAACTTATGGTGGGAGCATTATTTTGAAAAAATTGTATCTTGAGAGATTTCTAATTTAGGTTATAAAAAATAATTTTAGTCCATAAAAATTAATCTATAGCAGTGATCATTTCCATAGGATAAATTATTTGAAGTAGAATTTTGGGTTAAAAAGGACAGCTGTTTTTAAGATTATTGAAATATACCATCAAACTGCTATGCAGAAAGGGTATATCAGTTTAGTCTTGCCAAAAATGTATTCGAATTCCAACTTTTCCCTCACCTTTGACAGCATACAGCATGATTCTGCTTAAAAATATTTTGCTAATTCACTGGTCATTTTGCAATGCGAAGCTGATCGTATTTGTTGGGAAATACTATTTGTAATGGACTCTAGAATAATTACATAAACGGCAAGAGAAAGTCATGGGATTTCAACTTAATTAGAAGAGTTAGCTGAAACAGTTGGCATTTTCTGATCATTTTTGGTGGCTACTAGGTCAGAAAAACAGACTGTTAATCTCTTTACAATAACATTTGTAGTATATTTGATTACTGCCTTAGTTTACTTTGATTGTTTTCAAAGGAAGCATCCCTATTTAAAGGAGTTTTAAGTAGTATGTTTTTTCCTCTTATAAAAAAACATTAATCCAGGTACTAAAAAAAAATGTTACTCTTCTTAAGATAAATAGCCTTTCCCTACACCTTCAACTCTCCTATATGAAGTTAGGACAGACTTCTCTCACCTTCTCTTAGAAACTGCCTAACTTATGTACTTTAATTTCCTGGGACTAAGCTGAAGAGTGGTAATAAAGTTAATTAAACAGCAGGTAAATGAATATTTAAGAACCAGCATTTATGGAAGCAATTTTAGGCAAATCTGTGTCTTAACACAGGTAATCTTTGTTCTTTACTTATCCAAAAAAAAAAAAATTAATGAAAACCTACTATGTGCCAGGCATTTTGCAATATACTGTTGATAAAAAGTGAAAAGATACAGTTCCTGCTCTACGAAGGATCACAAGTTAGTAGGAGTAAAAGTCTTACATAATTACAGTGAAATTTTAAGTGCCTATAAAAGATGCAGGTGTAAGGCTCAGTGGGGGCTGGGGAGAGGAGGTAGAGAGCTGTCTGGGTTGGTAAACAGGTAACATGTAAGCTGCGTGTTGGAGAACAAGCAGGATTGTCAGCTGTAAGGGCGAGAGGATGGCAATAGGCAGAAGGAGCAGCACATGAACAGGAACCAGGGCAAAGCATCACACTGTTAAGCACGCTAGGGATTCTTTGAAAGAATTTAAGCAGGGAAATGACCTGGTCATACTTTTGCTCCGGAAACACGTGCAAAGTGGTCAGTGGATGTTATTTTTGCAGGGCTGGGGTACACAGAGCCACGTAGCAAGACAAGATGGAGGGAGACCACTTACAGGGCAAGAAATTTCAGTGGCTTAAAGCTGTGGCTCCCAAACTTCAGAGTGCATCAGAATCACCTGGATGACCTATCATGAAACACAGATTATCAGGCTCCATCCCCAGACTTTCTGATTCCGTAGGTATGGAATGGAGCCTAAGAATGTACATTTCTAACAAGTTCTCCTTTGGTTTAATGTGACTTCTAGGTTTTTGATTTAAGCAACTGGGCAGATCCTGGTGCCATAAAACAAATGATGAAAAGAATGGAGCAGGTGCTTCCTTAGCCAGAAATCTCTCTTCTCTTTTGATGCTGTTCCTCTAATTCTCCGAGGTTTACATGCTACCTGCTGGCTGTCTCCCCACACAAGCATCCCTGTGAGAAGTATCTCTGTCAGCTTATGATAGACCCCAATGGACTAAAGTGTCACTGATTATGGAAATGGGAGTTTGATGTTCCTCTAGGGTGAGACATTTCTATTTAATTGTCCTCCTGAAACCACACCTCAGCTCGATGCACTGACTACAGTAGGGATTTCAAGTACCACCGCTGGCAATCGGCAGGGTTCGTTCCTGGATGGTGGGGGACTTTTGGCATCCCTCCGTGAACAAAGTCTTGCCCTGACAATGCATACCGGCAGGTCTGTATAAATGACAGATATCAGTTACAATTTCTATTCTTTGGACTCTGCCCGAGCTGGGGTGGATCCCAAATAGGTATAAATTATCTTTGCCAAGGAAAAACAACAGTGACTTTTATAAAGATATCTCTGCTTAATTATAGTCTAATAACCTTCTGCTTTGAATAACTTGCTCTCATTATATGATCAGGCAGTGAACATGAAATCTTCTCCGAATCAAATTATGTAAATGTGTCTATATACATACACAGGCACTCTCATACTCCTTGGGAAAAGTTACTTCATCCCATTTTATATCAGATCTTCACTTGTACAATTAGGATTATCAATTACCTTATTGGGTGTTGGGTGGATTAAATGAAATGTTTATAAAGCATCTACTCCACTCTACTGATAATAAATATTCTCTTTTCTCCTTTTGTTTTCTCCTCGATGATTTGTTACCTCGCCACTCTGGTGGGAAGTGACCGAACTCCGAACATCTTTGAAAGGCACCACTGTTTGGAATGAGTGAACTCATAGACAGAGATGACATTGTATTGATTAGGGGATTACCCAGTGAGCTGATTACAGACTGCCACAGGTCATTCTGCAAATACCATCAGTAGATGCTGAAGACTATTTTAATGTTAAGGGTTGCTTCTTTGAAATTAGATTTTCTTAGACTTCCCACTGTACTATGTCCCTCATTTCTACTCTGATCATAGAAGTTATTGCATATTTGATTTTAATGTGGTCATTTGCCTATGACTTGAGGAAATTCAACCCTTTTTCCTACAGCGGGGAAAAAACAGGATTAAGGAAAACCAAGAGTTTAGAGCATGCCATATTCTGGACTTCACTTTCCCAGTTGTCAGTTCTGTAGGTTCTCACTAGTATCACAGCTTGTTTCAATACCGGCTATGATCACACTCGGGAGTTTTATCCTGGCTCCCATGAAGATCTAATCAGAGGTAGGAATATATATAGGTATATTCCTACCTATACCCATATATACACTCATCCCCAAATCTATAGTCATTATCCACACCACCTCAGACATTTTTATAAAAGTCCTAGAAGGACAGATATAGAACATGCCTTAATTATTTCTTATCATGAATGCTAATAAAACTATTTGTTTTCCAAACTTGGAAAGGCAGAATCAGATGGATTCTGCCTTCCAACCTTGTTTTCCAGAATCTGATGGATTAGATTGCCCATACTTCGTAGAGTTCCCCACATAACAAAATTATACTGGATGGGAAATTTTTGTCAGGAAATTTGATTATTTCTAAATTCATTTTATTGGTGTCCCCTGCTAGGCTCCCACATGCTCCCCTGATTAGTTAAAGGGTATATGACAATAGCTGGTGACTATGAAAATATATGTCCAGAGGGAATCTCAGATAAATATTGTGTAGGGGGAAAAAAATCTAAGTTGAAATCATTTGTAAGACAATAAGTACTGCTTCACTTTAAGGATGAAAAATTTGACATGGCACTACGATTAGGCTCGGTTTCTGTACTTCCTGGAAAATCCCTAAAGAAACTGTTGCTTTTAAAAGTTGATGCTTTCATAGCTTAGTTTATTTTATCAACTGTGTCCATCTGTGGTAAGGGTAGTAGGTTTTACCTGCGGGCGAGGGTTCAGTTCAGCATGCTTTTATACTCACCTATGAATCTTATGATCCTTCGGAGTAAGGGGTTCAGGTAACAGCATTCTCCGGTCAGGATTGTTTTCTCCTGGGCAATTAGAGATTCTCTGGTTGACTTTATGAAATACATGGATATCTCACCAATAAAAATCTGGAGAAAGAATGTTTAAGAAATGTCAAGTTGGAAAGCTGTCTGACAAAAGAGACCAGTTGCCTTAAAAAACAAAAACTTCTGAAGCTCCAAATGCTTTTAAAAGATGTCATGTTGCAGAGATGGAGAGTTAAATCATAATTTGTACTTAATTCTTCAAAAGAATTAGAGGTGGCAATAACTGATAATTTCAGCTAGGTTTCAGGCTATATTATTAAATTCTAAGGTCATAAAAACATAAATGGAAATAGTGAATTGCAGTGGGAACTATGATAAGGCTCACTCGCACTGGGACTGAATTTTTTTCATGTTTATTTATTTATTTTGAGAGATAGAAAGAGAGACAGAGAGGAGGCAAGCATGAGTGGGGGAGGGGCAGAGGGTGAGGGAGAGAGAGAGAATCCCAGGCAGGATCCTCACTATTATCTCTCAAACTACGAGACCATGACCTGAGCTGAAATCAAGCACCCGACGCTCAATCGACTGAACCACCCAGGTGTCCCTGGGATTGATTTTTTTAACTGAATGTGTGAGTTGCAATGATGAGAAATGACTGGGACAGCCCCATGTGCCTAACAAGGCATTATAAGCACACATAACAATAAATTATTACCTTGTTACATGGCAACACATTATTCACCTGATAAATCTTTACTTGAATATATTGGCTTGAGCTTTATTTCTCTTACTGGTTGACTGTCTATTTATAACTGGTACCTTGGTACCTCTCTCTCGTTATCTTGAACTAATACATATATATTACTATATACATTATAATGTCTTTGTGTAGGCTGTAAACTCTCTGAGAACAGGGACCACAACCTATGTTTCTTGATTACTCTTGTAGTACTCAGCACAGTATATTCTTATTTAAAATAAGGAACTGACGGGGGAGGGTGGCTGGGTGTCTCAGTTGGTTAAGTGAGTCTTGATTTTGGCTCAGTTCATGATCTCATGGTTGTGAGATTGAGTCCCCCATCAGGTTCTGTGCTGAGTGTAGAGGCTGCTTGGGACTCTCTCTCTCCCTCGCCCTCTCCCCCTCCCCCACTCAGGCTTGCTCTCTCTCTGTCTGTCTCTCAAAAAAAAAAAATAAGGAACTAGCATGAGGTAAGTTGTCACCAACTCTGCCACAAGTGAAGACTGAGAACCACCAACAAATAATAAAAAGTTGCTAATTACCATCATCTATTGAAAACTATGTGTCAGGCACTTCATCATAGTGTTTTTCATGCTTGTAAGATTCCTAGTATAAGTATTATTACCCTTGCTTTGCTGGGGAAGATAGAACATTCAGGACCTCCCATAGCATACAATTGGCATGTGGGGGCACTGGGATTGGTATCCAGGACAACTAAATTCTAAAGTCCACACTTTCCACCACATCACATGCCATTTTTATTTTCCTAATCCCAATTTCAACATTTTCCCAGAAGAATGTGATCCTATAGATGTTCTTCTTTGCTATGTACATGCTTATGGTGTTAGATAAACTTTATCAATACGTTAAGAATTCCCATTCCTTATATTCCTTCCGTCATTATGGAATAGATGGATAAAGGTGGCAACATCATGAATGGCACAGGGTGTGGAAATGAAACTATAAAATTATAAAATTGGAACCATTTACAGATATTTTCCCTTTGATGATCTAGGACACCAAAGGTCTCAGTGCTAGGCCACACATAGTGTTGGAGGCAGCACTAGAATGTGGCCTTTACACATAATTCCATGCACAAGTGTTATCTCGATTGTACAAATGTAACACCTGAGGCACAGAGGGATTCAATAATTTGTCTAAGGTCAGAGCTAGTAAGTCACAAACCCTGGCTCTGAAGCCAAGAAGACCTGGCTCCATGGTCTTCATCTCAACTGCTTACACTTTTACTAAGTAGTGACTCAATAAAAATATTTGTTGCATCTGTGTTTAATATTGAGAACATAGAAAACAAAACAAGTTAAGCGTAATATGTTTTAAATACTGAAAAACTCAGATGCTATTAAAGTACAAGACAGAATGGTGTTGTGGAAATAGCACTAGAGGCAAGTCAGAAGGAGGTGGGAAGTTGGCAGGAGTAGACAGTATTTGGGGTCAGACAGGCACACAATGGCATGTATCACTTTGGCAGGTGGCGTTGAAGTATGGTTGTTCTGAGTTAAAAATATTTTGTGCCTAATGTCCCTTGGAATTAACAATGAGATGATGCTCTGTCATGTACAAATATCTGAATAGCTTTAAGAACTCAGCCCTCCTTCTTTTCCAGTAAGACCTATCTCTGCTAAAATAAGGTGCCAAAGGGTTTTGTTTGTCCTTAACTGTATGTGATGGAAGCGTATTGTTGGTTTTTTATCTTAGTGAACAGATGGGGATGGATTCATGCATGCTTGGATACATGAAACAGTATTTCCTTGAGGGAGTTTTCTCTGATTCCACAGACTAGCTCAGGCATTCTTGTTATACGTGAATTTCTTACCTTGCGTTTCTCTTTTCTATTTCTTATCAGAAATGGTTACATATTATTATTGTTGTTCTTTGTTATGGGATGTCCTGGTATTCTTCGTTACTATCCCCTCCCTACGGCATCCCCCGGCTTAGCCCAGTGTAAGGTACATCATAGTTATTCAATGTTGAATGAAGCACACCAGATTAAGGAAGGTCTTTTGGAACACAGGTGTAATGAGGTAGACTATAAAGAACAAAAAATAATTTCTATTATTTATCCTTCTGGACCCAGTGAAAATGTCACTACCCTCCCCAAAGCCTTTACCAGATCCCCTCAGGAAAAGAGAGACCCTGTCTTGTCATTGCTCCCACAACATGTTATACAGATCTCTCTCTTGACATCTACCCACTTAACTGCAATTATTGTTTGTGTGTCCCACTTCATTTGACTACAATATTCTTATGGGAAGGACTTGTGCCATTCCTTGTATGGTGCTTAGAACAAGGTCTGGTAGGCTCAATTAATACTTGTTGAATAAACAAAAGATTGAATCTTTAGAGGACCTACTTCTAGGTAGAATCTGACCTTATAGACTCTGACCTCTGACCTTTATTTCTCTGAAGATGAACACTGCAGGGAATTGACAATATGGACTGGAAAACACACAATTCTTGGTGTATTGCTTAAGAATAAATGAAAACTGTGGACCAAGTAATACAAAGTGAATTATCTCTTCTAAACTAAATTCATCATATCCTCATTTTGCATTCAACAGTTTTGGAGAGGGAGAACCCACTCTGCCAGGAATTGTTTTAGCACTGGAGGCATAGCCGTGAACAGATGTCGTGTGCGTGTGTGTGTGTGTGTGTGTGTGTGTGTGTGTGTGTGTGTAGGGAGGGCAAAAAAACTGAATAAATACATCATGTAATGTCATTAAATGACATATGATTACAAAGTAAATGAGGGAAATGGGATGGGGGTGATAAACACATAAGGACAAATATGAAAAGAAATAAGCATTGCTTGCCTTAACCATTTCAGAAGCCCAAAGCATTCTTACTCTACAGGAAAGAGATGTGCACGTTCTAGAAATTTTCCATTTAGTGAAACTTTCCACTACTCACACAAGAGGGAAAAGGAGGCAAAAAATGTGTGTAAACATCTACACACAACCTATTCTTGTTAAAAATACACACGTGCATACCCATATACCCACACAAAAATCTCAACAAAATCACTACAAGTCATGTCAGACCAAACAGAACTTGTCATGTAAAAGGGTATGGGGCCCAAATAAATCCACAAGTAAATCCTAAGACTCTCATGTCAAAGGTAATAATTAGTACAAGGTTTGTTATTATTGGCTGGCAATATTCAAATTCCCGTTGAGGTATGAAGCATAAAAGAAAAAGAAGTCAGAGCAAGGATATCTACCAACTTATATACCCAGTTCAGACAATGCTTGGAATATATTAAGTGATGATAAATATTCACATAAGGAAGAGAGGAAGAAAGTGAGGGAGGAAGGGGGTCATTTTATAACTGAAATAGGAAGATATTTCTGGTTGTCAGTAAAGACTGTGATGGACATAAAGGTTGCTGAAGAAACAATCCAGTTCTCAGACTCCACTGAGTGGGCTGAAGGAAGTGCATTTTTCTGCATTTTACTGACCACACACAGGGTGCTATTTGTCCATTTATTGGGTCCCATAATCTCATATAGGGCCTGATTATGCTTGGAGGCGGGGGGGAGAGAGAGAGAGAGGGAGAGAGGGAGAGAGAGAGAGAGAGAGAGAGAGAGAGAGAGAGAGAGAGAGAGAATTCTGCTTGATAAGGGAAGGGGTCTCTCTTCTTTCCTGCCAGGCCTCCAGCCCACATTGAGTGCCATTTTGTACATTGTGGCAGATTTAGGACTCTGGTTTTGGCAATGGCTGGGTTCCCCCATCTGTGTCTTTGCCACACACACTCTGCCTCTATCTACCCCTCTGTTCAGAGAGTAAATGGGACATGTGGGACTCACCATGTGCTTGTCCCTGGCTGCCCTATTACGGTCTTTCTGATTGTTGGCTAACAAACATCGTATCACTCACAGCAAATGAGAACACCCTCTGGTGAGAAATGACCAAGGCCAAACTCTAGATCTGGAAATGAATGAACTGCACGTGAATTCCATTGGTGCATTTCTTATCCCCTAGCTCTGCCAGCTACAACCCCACATGACATAAGACATTTAGATAATAGTAAGTATACTTTAAGTAATGAGGATAACTGTTCTAGCTTGATAAAGTTGTATTTCAGATATGAAAACCCAAATGGCAAAGAAATAAACAAATAATCCTGGAATATGGTGCATCAGTTGGGTGTGTTATCTCTTAGACCTCGTTTCTTCACAATGTTTCACAGAAGATCTGGTAAGTGACAAATAAAGGATATCAACACACAGTATTTAGGGGACAGTTTTCAGATTTCAAAATATAAACAGTTTGCAGAAAAAAGTCACTGGAAGATGTATGACAATCTCATATTGTAAGGGGGTTTCACTGCACGTTATATGTGGTTGTCACTAAAAAGGGCATCTAGAACTCCTGCAATGTATGTTTTGGGTGCACACATATGCTAGTTGTAGCTCTGGTACTTGGCAAGATCAAAGCCATTGCTGTTTCTTGAATGTGGGCTGTAGAGCTGAAAACCCAGCTCTCTCCATTTTTGATGTGTAATTGGGGGGCAAGTAATAATTGAAACTTTCTGAGCCCCAGTTTTTCTTTCTTTTTTTTATGATTTTGAATATGAGGGTAATAGCTATATCAGCAAATAGTTGACAGTATTAAAAAATGTATGTTAAAGCATCTATAGGTACTCAAGGAATGTTTGTTGTTTTTACTTCCTGGTCTGTCTAAGGCCAGAATGTTGAGATGGATTTAAAAAGAATCATTGTCTCTGACTTCGGCTCAGATCATGATCTTGTGGTTCGTGAGTTCGAGCCCCGTGTCAGGCTCTGTGCTGGCAGCTTGGAGCCTGGAGCCTGCTGAGATTCTGTGTCTTCCTCTCTCTCTGGCTCATCCCGGCTTGCACTCTATCTCTCAAAAATAAATAAACATTAAAAAAATAAAAATAAATCATTGTCTCTAGTCCTGGAGTAAGCAAACATGGTATGATTCTATCTCTGCTCTGTCCCTGACAAGGTATTTGATCTTGAACCAGTCGCTTGACCTCTCTGGGCCTCAGTTTCTCATCTGTTGAACAAGAAGACCTCTAACGTGCTTTTCCAGCTCCAACATCTTTGCCTTTACGACAGGAACTAACAAGAGAGGGCTGATTAAGGGAAACTGAAATCATATAGTTGGGCTTCAATCTCAATTCATTTGGTTAAACTCTCCACTTTTAAAATCCTATGGGACTCTGCTCTCACCAAGTAATCTACCCTTAAGCAAAATGGATGCAACCTACTTCAGAGTCATCATGTTGCCTGATATCTCTGTCACTTGGGTTCCTGAAGAATAACAGAGACTGGTGGCCCCTCTCTGGGATTTCTGTGTAGGACACTCTGAGGAAGAAGAGAGGGTTCTTTGCATACTTCCCAATATTAGTGTCTAAATAGCTTCAGGGCTTTCACTCCCAGGGATTTTTAAGATGCTCCCAACATTCTCCTGAGAGGCTTCCATAGTCATGAGCATTTCCAAGAAAGGGAGACATGCTTTTGCAGTAGATTTTGTTTAGTGGCCCAGGAAATTTAAAATGCACAGATTGTGCTGCCAGCCCTGACTGCCAATGTCTTTACATTCTGCTCTAATCCTCCCCAACAAGGGCCATCTATCGACAACCCAGATCTGCGGAGGCATCCTCATCCTTTCAAATGCTGAGCCCTGGTTGGTTCAAGAGCTTGAGCTTTCTGCTTTCTTACATCCAAGTGTAAGTAAGAAATTCAGCCCTAGACACTTCCTATGCCTTTTAAAGATCAAAGCTTCAATAGAATTAAGGTCATTTGCATGATGGCATTTTGAAAATTGTGCAGCAACTGGGATAATAAGTGTTTATAGATTGGAGCCTCCCTACTGGTGTTAATCCAGGGGACGCAACTACCCAACTACCCATTTAGAAGGCAGGCTTCAGTTAACACTTGTTATAAAATACCATGTTATGTTATATGACACGTGTTATAGTATAACAAGGTGGTATGCTATATTTCTAAAGCATAGTAGTCTCTTATGCCTTTTTTCCTGGACAGTGGAAATAAGAGAAACTGGAATTTATAGTGGGTTAGGTAAAACACTGCTCTCAATAAAAAGTAAAATGCATTGTGATAACTAACTGAATTGACCAGCATATATTTTTAGGCAAACGGTCTTTTCAAGAAGCAAATTATCAAAGCTCCTTAACACAATCATCACCAATCATTGGAAGGGACATCTCAAAGAGAGTGAGCAAATCGCTCGCTGGGATGATGTCAGGAGAAGAAATAATCTGTTAAAGAATTGAGAGCACTCACATTCAGCATAGACAGAAGATGGGGAAATGAATTTTTTATTTAAAAAAAATCCACAACAATTAATGGGTATATCTATAAACCTTTCCCAGAAAAAAGTGTAATTGTAAAGACTAAGTACACTAGCTTCAGCAATAACAAAATGAAGGACTCATGGTAAAAAACAAACAAAAAAGAAGTCACGTTATAATATACAAAGGAAAAAAGATGTGAATTATAAAGTGTTAAAAGGGGCTTCAACAGACGAGATTGTTCAGAGCCTGGAAGAGGCAGATTATGAGGCACTGCAAGGTCCCACAATGTCTCTTTTGCTTCAGCAGCTGCGTCCCACGCCAGTCAGCCAACAGACCTGCATTTAGTGAGAGCCCACTCTGTTCCACACTGTGCTTCGGGCTTTTATATTCACTCCAAGAGCTTAGGGTCCGGAAACCTCCCAAATGAAGATTCACAATTTCCTCCAAATTGTGCCCTTCTATCAAATTGTGTTTGTCTCTTCCTTTTCCTAGGAAATTCTAGACTAGTCTTATGTATGTGTGCGTGCACACTTGCATGCAAACTGCGAGCTGTTTCCATTCTCTTGGGCTAGGCGTCAAATGTTCTGCAGCTTCAATACTAAATACTCCCCTGTCACTTTGTTGTGAGGCCAAGGAAAGTGTTTAATAGCCATTTCCTCATGCCTTGTGGTACTGGGACTGAGGTAAAATAAAAGTAAATCAGATTCCCCACTGAGTTAAATCCTCTTATCCAAACAGGCTCCCTGCCCTTAACTCTGAGCATACAAGTTTATTTAGGAGGCCAGAGGCAGTAGTCATCCAGGGTTTCCACACTGGTTAGAATGCACCCTGCAGATCTCTTGGAAGCGTGGGCTACCACTTTTGGCTAAACAGTTCTGGACATAATAAATTGCCCAAGCTCTAACCTTTCCTGAAGATCTGAGACAGCACTGGCCTGTCCCTGTACAGTTTATCCCATGTGGCCTCGCCTCAACATGATGCTGATCTCTTCTGACAGCAGAGCACAAAAGGAGAAATAGGAAATGACAGGTCAAACACTCGGCAGAGTCTTTTCCCTTGTGCATTTCTTGTGTGTCCCTGCAGTCGTGAGTGGGATGGTTAATGTCCAGACACACAGAAGTGTAAGGTGCTAGGTTTTTCTAAGGCTAATGTGCTTCAGAAGGCACAGAAAACCAAGGACAAGTCCAGGTTGAGCTACTTTTTTGAAAATTGCCATTAGTTAATGTCACACAAGTCACCCCAGCGGGATCTTGCCTTTTTTCTACTCCAGTGAAAACAGGAAATGGATTTAAGGAGGAATAAACAACAGAAACTCTATGCAGTTCTGTGAAACACCTGACCAGGCACAGAGTATAAAACCAAACTCCAGAAAGAAAGGTGAGATTTGGGGATTGGGAATCTGACTTGTGGAGCTTTCCAATCAGAATGCTTTTTTTTTTTTAAGCTTTCATGGAATATTAGATCTAGAAAGATCTCGGAGATCACTAGCCTAACCCCTCCTTTTATTTACAGATGAGAAATCCAACCCATAGAGGGAACATGATGTACCAGAGGCCACACAATTATTGGAGGCAAAGCCATGACTGGGATTCTTGCCTCTCCTGACATATGAAACCTGAGATAGGAGGACTCTACAGTGTGAAGGGAATGAAGGATGTGCACTCAGAAGCAGGGGCTGTGCTGAGTTTGACACTTGGGATCTTGATCCCAGTGGCCCAACAAAGGCTGCTCTCGGACAAGCCATACCTCCCTAGAATGGGACAGAAGAAATGAACACAGTTCCTTCCTCCCAGAAAAATTTCCTGAACATCAGAAGAGCTCTGTTTTCTAAGGATAGAAACCTTAGAGGACCTTTTTTTCAGGTCTTAGGGGAACACCCAGCACTGTCAGCAGGGTTCTGAGGCCACAGGGCTCTCTGCCATTAACCTGTCAACTGTAATCAGTTTTGGCTCCTAGCAGTGACCCTCATTTGGGAGGAAAATAAAAGTGGAACCAAATGGGTGGCTATCTGTCCAGTAACATACAGAACTAGCTGGAACTTCAGCAAATTAATTTGGCTAAGTCTCAAGGTTCTCAACTCAAAAATGAAGGGAATTTGAACCACACCCTTTCTCTATGCTCTTTGGGATGTCTCTTTTCTATTTCACTGGGATGCTGGGAGGATAATTAGGCAAGGACTACAGAATATAATAAATTAAAAGATGTCATTCTTATAATCATCATTTATGGAATATTCCTCAGCTTGTATCTTAGGGACCTGCTAGCATTACTGGTCACATTTTTCACCCAGAGAAGCAAAGAAATGGAAAGTGTTCCATACTTGAGAGCTAGAATAGAGCTGTAGGTTAGGTTCTTAGTCCTTAGCTCACTGTTTATTTACCATACCCTGTGACTTTGTCATTTGGGGAAAAGGAACAGTTTCTGCTAAAAACCTTAAAAGCAAAGAGGTATCATTTTTGCCCAGAGAGAGGAGGAAGTTCTCCACAAAGTTCTGTTTTCCTATTTTTGTTTTTCGTTTTTGTTTTTGGCCATGTGTGTTTTTGTTCATTAGAGTTGCCATTTTTAAGTCTTATTAAAAATTGGCCTTTTCATAATTTTTGCCAGAAGAACGGGAGTATATAATGTTTTAAAAATGTATCTTTTGACTTGAAAATACTATACATTCATGTAGAATTTGGAAAGCAACATATAAAAGTATAAAAGAGAAGAAAAAAATTAACTGTACCATTAGCACTCATAGATAATAACTGTACATTTTTAGTTTAGTTTATTTAGTAGTTTAGTTTATTTCTTACTAGTCTTTTTATATATAACTTTGGGATTATACTTGCAACATACACACAAGGTATCTTCTTGGAGTCATTAAATGTTCAGACCCACAGACAACCACAAGCTACATTTGGCATTGGTCTACTTGGAAGGAACCATAGCTCGCCAGCAGGGAAACATCACGTGCTCCTTTCCAGCACGTGTCCTCACAGTGGTCCAGCAGAGCAGTATAGCTCAGGTGCAAGAGATCATAGACATATCAGAGGATGAAGGAGCCACTGTGGCTTAAAAGCCTCATGCCCTGTAGGAGTCAGCATATGGTGTAGCAACTCCACAGACATAGCTTCCAAGGTCCCAGAGTCATTGCACTTAGAAGTCATAGCATGGCACCTCCTCGGGTAATTATAGTTCTCTGAGTCCAGATGCAATTCACCAATCAGGGGTTAATTTGGCCTAGCAACACAGTTGATACATACCACCTTTTTCCTTTGTCTAGGGAAATAGACCCAGAAAATTAAGATATGGTCAGATTCTCTTGTGAAAGGGAGAAAGATTTTATACGCAATAGTATATACAATTTTTTTAGCCCTTAAAAAAAATCTTAACATTAAATCAAAAACATGTTTCATTGCTACTAAAGGTGTTTCAAAAACACGACTGCCTCACAATGTATTTATACAAGCCCCTAGTACTGTGTATTTAGCTAGTTCCAAGTTTTTCACGGAAACTATTGCCTAAATGAACATCCCCAAAACACAAATCCTTGTATTTATATAAAACTGATCATTTCCTTAACATAAATTCAGGGAATGGAATTACTGGCTGAGTCTGAAGTTTATCAACTCTTAATACATCTTTGACAAGCTACGCTTTAAAAAGAAAATAGCAGTCTATACTTCAACTAGAACTGTATGAAAGTATCTACACCTTCGGCAACATGGCTCTCTGTCTTTAAAACATTTGGAAAACTTATAGGGGAAAATGCTGTACTTGTAAAAACTACTTTTCTTTGGATAATTGATGAGTTTAGAAATGTTTACATGCACAGTCATTGTTTTGTTAATTGTCTATTCTTGCCCTTTCCCATTTTTATTTTGGGAAGCTCATTTTCTTAAGTATTAAGGATATTTACATTTGAGTCCTATATGCTGTAAACTTTTTGCAGTCTTTACTTTTTCTTTTGTTAGAAATGCTCATTTCTAGGTAGACAAATCTATCAATCTTTTTCTATATGCTTGCATCAATATTTGAAAGTGAGATTGTTTTTGCTATTGGGGGTGCTTTTGTGGGTGTGCATGCACACTTTCTAAGTGTTTAAAATCCATATTTTCTTGCTTTGTAATGTGCACTAAAAAGCTTTTTGTTTATTTTTAGGGCCTGGAACATTTTATAGAATTATGACTTTTCCATTCCTTGAAAGTTTGAAGGAATTTATACTATAGCTATGTGTCCTCAGTATATTTTGTGAGATAAATTTTAGACATGTTTAAAAAGTTTATTCTATCTTTATTCACTATTCGGATTTTCTACATCTTTTTAGGGCATTGTTAGTAAATTACCTTTTCATAAAATGTTACCAATTTTATTGAGGTGCAAGCACTTACTGGCACAGAATTGTAAATACAATTCAAATAAAAATACCATATAGACTTCTATAGGTTTATGTATTTTTCCTTATATGTATGTGTTTTAACTTTTTTTTTCTTTTTACTCCTGCCTTTCTTATATTAGACTATCTAGGGGGTTGCACATTCTACTTTTCTAAGAATTAGCTCCTGATCTTATTTATTATTCTATTGTTTTCTGATTCACTAATTTTTTTGACCATAATTTTTAATAATAATCTGTCTCCCTTGCTTTACTTAATTTTTTTTTTATGACAAAAACTGTAATTCCAAGAAGTCATTACAGGAGATTCTAGGCAATGGTATATCCTGGGACTAGGGAGAAGAGAGGAAAGTAAGTTAAGTCAACGGATCACTTAGCGTCATGTCTGAATACACAAGAACATGATATGCTTCTGAGACGGAAAGAAACCAGGATGTGATTCTAGATGAAGCTGCGGTTCCAGGGTTTCCAAGTGGAATCTCATTCCCTTTATGTAGAGGAAGTTGCTCTGTGATCCTGAAGACGATGAAGAACAGTTTCCAGCCAGGCTCTTTGCTCCCCTACGTCTAAACACTTAGTACATGCCAGGCGCTGTGCCGAGTCATTCGTACGAACCATCTCATTCAAGTCTCATGACAACTCTATGAAATAGGGAGTCATATTCTCCCTATGTTTCACGGTGGGGGGTGGGGTGGGGTGGCCAATAGAGTGAGTGACTCGCCCAAAGTCACATAGACAGGATGTGAATCCAGCTGTGTCAGACTGCAGAGCTTGCGTTTTTAACCACTCTGATACACCACAGTTTTATTACCCCTGACCTTAATTGCAACAGCATGGTCTTATCATTTAAGGGAGGGTTTGTTGAGCCTAGGATCAATGATCAAAACGAACTTAAAGTCTATGACTCATTACACCCATATTATTTCTTCTCAAAATCCCATCCATTTCTCACCTTAAAGCAAGCAGATCACTTGCATAGAAAACAATACTTGAACTGAACGTCTGAGCGGTCAGTATATTTCTCAGCATGCCAGTCAGTATTACCAAAAGAAAGGGGAAGGGAGAGAGTTGGGGGAGGCAGCTATTAGAAGAGAAAGGCGGGGGGGAATGATAACCGAGATTACATCCCAAAGAATCTGACTGTGTAGCATGTTCAGACATGCTACACAAAGTCATTTAAAACACAAAGTCATTTTACAAATTGAAATTAAAGTGTCTAAGGATTCAATCAATTTACCAGATGATACAGGTCTGTGAATTTTATACTTTTGAAATGGTTTCCCTTGAGCATAGTCTGGCCATTTTTTTTTTGCCCCCTCATGTGAGAGAAGAATGAAATAGAAGGAGGGTAAAGTTGCAGCTGAATTGAATGTGATATAATGTGAACGTGGCCAGAGCCACCAAGAATGAATGACAGCAAACTTCAGGTCAGGTGGTTTCTCCCTGGAAGTTCAGTCAGAACAGAAGGAGACACAAGCCCAGGGGATTCCATTCCACTCTGGTCCGATTCTTTCCATCAGTGCCGGCATCTACATTCAAGACCTCTCCTGAATAGACCCAATTCGCTGCATATTTTTTCAAGAGCACAGTAGCTGTTCTTAACATGTTAGCCAATCATGCCTGTCAATTTATGCCATTCACACATACTTTAAAAATGTGTGTGTGTGTGTGTATGTATATATACATACATATACGTATATATATATGTATAATTCAGATACCAAAAAGCAAAAGCCACCTATAAAAGACGAGACCCATGTTCATGAGATTTTTATGCAGAACTCCATTCACTGTTTTGGCTGAAACAGGACACCCCCGTTCCCCGCACCCCCCTCCTCCCCCGTTAGACTGCTGGTGAATGCCCAGGAAGGGAGGAAAGAGGAGAAAAGGCAGACAGGAAATGTTATTTAGTATCTGACAGTAAAAAAGGAGTCGATTCTGTACTTACAATAGCAGTCGGAGTGGCAGCCAGCACACAATAGAGCACCAGAGGGGTGATGAAGCTTTCCTCTTCTGTCCCCGGGTAAGGCTTCATTAAGTCTCCGTCCTGACAGAAGAATCCTTGGATATGCACCTGAAAAGTGTCAGTGCATTCGAAGTAGTAGGCAAGCAGCACTGTCCCAGCCATGATGACAAGCTGAAAATACAGCATGGCCACACAGAGACATTAGCAGGTCTTCGGAGCCGCGTTTGCCCCTCAGTGCACACTCCCTCCATCACCCCAGCAGCTTTCCTCTGTTGGTATTGGCGAGTGTGTGCGTGCCTGGCTCAGCGTGCTCTGGGCTCAGGGAGGGTGTGCTTGCTTGTCTGCCTTGTAACATCTGTTCTAGAAACCTCCCAGAAAATAATTAACGGCTCCCATCTGAAAGGCAGACCACAGCAAGGCTTATAGAGAGACCCAGCTTCTGCTGCCACCCTCTCAGAGGAAGCACGGGAGCCAAGGTAATATTTCCATTCAGGACAGAGGGGAAAAGTCAAAGGGCAGCGGCATAAGAATTGGCAAGATGTAGATGTGAGAGCTGTTCATGAGAAAGCTCATGAAATAGTAGAGATAAACTTGCCTTATTATAAAATGTTAGAGGCAGGTAAATCATGAATGAATAAACCAATGCACAGGAAAGCTAAAACCTGGAAAGGTTGAGGCAGGTTTTCAGAACCACACCCTTCATTATTGGCAGGGAGGAACACAGTACAGGCGGCCTGTATCAGTCACGGCTGTTACCTTTTCCAAAAAGGTTTTACGTTTATTCCAAAATGCTTTCCCCCAGTAAATCCAGGATTTTCCTGATAACATCTTATTATAGACACAGATCGTTCCTAAGGTTTAGACATAAAAAGGGACATAATTATCCTTTAATTCTGACTCACGAATGTCCCACTCACTGAGGTTTAGATGTAGCCTTTCGTAGGTATGAGAGGTTGAGCGAATATAGAAATGTCGACATTCATTGTCTCATTCATATTTGGAAACACCAAAGTACCAGGATAAGATGGTTATAAAGGTAGATAGAAAACAGATTTTTGTGGTTATGAGACTACAGAAAATTAAGCTGAAAGGGTTCTTGGAGATATTCCCGTCTCAAACCTTTATATTTCATGGATGAGAAGGCTGAATGGGGAACTGACCACTGCTGAATTATTCAACAAGTAAGCTAAACATGTACTTAGGTTGAGAATCAGCAAAGTAGGGAAACTAAAATGGAGAAAAAATATCTTAAAGTGTTGTTTTTTAAAAAAGTATCAAAATAATCATTATGGAATAAAATCAGAACTTGGGAGGACATGTTTGTACATCGTTTATGGCTTAAAATTGTTTTTACTTGGAAGTACCTATGGGTCAATGAGGGAGAAGAAAAGGTTTAGGAAATCTAAAGTTCTAAATCTAAAGCTGGAATCTTAAAATCTAAAGCTGGAATAGCCCTGGAATGACTAACCTAAGGTCATGAAGCTAGTTTGTGTAAGTCTGGGACTAGAAACCCACATTTTCTGATCCTCAGAGGAAAAAAAAATACCTGTATTATGGCATCAAAATTTCGTTCTACACAAAAGCCTGGAGAGTTACGGGGCGGAGGACAGGCTCGACTCTAACGGCAGTCTTACCTATTTCATATCCATTTCTTTAGCCACAACATAGCAGAGAAGCCTTACACTCTGCCCACTCTCTGAAACCAGGCACAGCCTCTACTTCCGGGAAATTATTTCTGCAGTTTCTCCTTCTTGTAGCTGAAAGCATTCAGAAACTCCTATCCATTCTGCTATAAAGGTCTTTTACCTTTTGGCCTCATCCATTGCCACCTTCCTTTACCTTCAGGTAGGTCGTAGATCATACTTTCCGTTTGTTGTCCTTCATACACGACTTCTCTCTGGTTGTATATGAATGATATTTTACCATCTGGCATTTTCTGTCCCTCTTCCCCAGGGGACCTGCTGTCACAACTTCTGACCATCTAGTAATCTCTGGACACTCCTGTGTGTTTCTCTGCACCTGAAGTTATTTCTTGGCACCACATGTAAATCACCAGTGCTCAGGCCAGCCATCTCTGCTGTTTCAGCACTTTGTTTCTTTTCTCTTTAGCCACAGAGAGATTTGGATTAGTTTGTTTCCCGTAAGAGTGAGAGAGAGGTACTCCAAAGCTGCCCTTGCTAACAGGTGTTCCTGTTGGCTGCTAGTTTATGAAGTCAAGGCCATGAAGTTTCTCTTTTGTGCTTCACTGGTCAACTGAGATGACCTGATGGGAAGGAACCTAGCCAGCTGACCTGAATGTTCTGGAGCTGAGAACACACTATGATTGCAACAGTGTTGGGACTTTACCTCCAGGGCTACCTGTGCCTCCTGCACAGGCCTGATCTGGGATTTCTTTGTATATCCTCCATGTGGCTGGAAACATATTTCTGTCTCTTGGCTTCATCAGCCCTTGGGGAATAACTGCTTGGAGAACAGGCAGGATCTATGGGAGCTTTTGGATAAAACAAATTAAAAATGGCAGCTAGCCCCCTCTATTGAGGACAAGTGTCCTATTTTACTGGGTGCCTTTGTGCTACCACCTCCATTTGAAAAAGGTCAAGATGAAAGTGAAGTAAACAAAAGCAAAAACATACGTAGGTAAAACGACTCATTAGAAAAACGTAGAATAGAAACTTTTAGAACATAGACTGTCCTAACTTCAAATACATCAAAATCAACAATAATGACAACAACAAAAAAGCTAAGGTCAATATGCCCAAATTTGAAATCTATAGAACAAACCTTGAATAACTGCCTCGCCAATAAATCCTGGAAGCAACATTCAGAGAGAACTGAATTAATGCACAAATCAGGTAATTGCAGGGCATAAAGTAAAGAACAGAGAACCTGGGAGGCTCAGGGGAGTAGAGGTAGGTGGGAACTTTGGAGCCTCCTGGACAGAACGGACCTATCAGCATAAGTCTGTTTACTCTGCTCCGACTCCCTGACCAGCCAGAAACCCCTGCCTGTCATTTTCAAGTAATCCCCAGACTCCCTGGAGAGTCCCCAGTTATGCCAGTTAGAGATGCACAGAAGCAAAAACAGAACAATTCAGATCTTGATTTCTAGGTTTCCTTTCTATTGAACATTCTCTCATGACCACATATCAAAAAGAAGCTTTGCATTTACTGCAGGAACAGAAATGCCGTGCTGGTTCTGCTTCCGTGAACAGAGAGGTCCGCCTTGCAGCTCTGATGACGGTGCACAATTAGCCATCAGCATCCTCCCTTCTTCCTCTCTGTCCTGGGCTGTGATTCATCGCTGTCTAGGTTTGTGTCACTGGTGCCAGCTGGCACGCTCACCATCTCTGTTGCCTTCTCCAGCCCCATTTAGGGATGCATGGAGGGAGGCCATAATGTTGGTGTCACATGAGCAGATGGTGAGGCTGTGCTGGACCCAAGAGCTGGTGGAGGGCTGATATCAGTGTGAAAGGCGCAATTATGGCTGTGGGGGGAAGGAGTTCATGTACCAGGGGTTTTCCTCAGCTTCAGTTCCCAAGAATGACAATCCGATATTCGAAAACGCATCAAATCCTGACCCATCCGCAAGGATTCAGAAGGCAGAAGACAGCAATATCTGAAATTCTGCCTCTCAGCGTTGAGAGACCTGTGTTTCTATCCTCTGCTGATTAGAGAAAAGTGATTATTGGAAAGAATGGTAATGGGGAAGGTCACAAAGCTGGGGGGAAAGGCTGAGATGACAGTACATTTTCCTTTGGTCTGTTAAGTCTGGGGCAATTGTGGACCACTAGTTTACATGACCTGATACAGGCCGCAAGAGTGGGGGAACATGGGGTGCCTGGGTGGCTCAGTCAGTGTCTGACTTCGGCTCAGGTCATGATCTCGCGGTTCACGGGTTCAAGCCTTGCACTGGGCTCTGTGCTGACAGTGTGGAGCCTGCCTGGGATTGTCTCTCTTTGCTTTTCTCTCTGCCCCACCTCAAAATAAATAAATAAACTTAAAAAAAAAGCAGTGGGGGATCAGGTAATGATGGTATGACTCATGAGAGTGAGTGAATGTGAGTGTGTCTGTTGTGTAGGAGCATGTAGGCAGACATGTGAGGTTGGACAATGAGAGGGCTGGTATCTGGTCTAGAGTGTTTGGGCATATCTGAAACTGGGGAAGCCTAGTCTAGGTGACCAACCATCTCAGTTTGCCCAGGATTGAGGGGTCTCAGGGTGCATGGGACCTTTCAGTGCTAAAACCAAGATAGTCCTAAACTAACTGAGGTGCTAGGTCACTCCACCAGAGGCAACAAATGTTTCCCTCTCCAAAGAGGTTTCTCATTCTGGTTTTGCCACGACCTATCAAGACTACTGCAAATTAATCAGTCAACCCACAACTGTTTGTGGGAGCCGCCCCTATGTTCAATCCCGAACTAAGTGCTGTGAAGGTGCAGAATTCTCAGACATGCTCTCTAACGTCAAGGAGTTTGTGATCCAGCTGGGGAGTGCTCACCAACACAGGAAACAGACAATGGTCTATAGATCTGTAGGAGGGGGTCAGCTAATCCCAAGGTGGGGTTTGCACATGGCTGCCTGTGCCTGGTGAGCTGGTAGGGAGGGAGTCGGCAGAGGAGTAGGTAAAGGGCTGAGGCCTGGAGAAAAGAGCACAAGGGGATGGACAGGGCAGCATGGTGTCTGTTTAGGGGATTGGTTTTGACTAAGCCCCATGGACATATGTGCAATTCCAAAGAGAGAGGGGATAAAGGAAACTCAGCAGAAGGAACACTGCATCAGAGCTTAGATGATAGGATTCTGCAGGGTTGCGATGCAGAACCAATGTCTTAGGACCCCAGGAAAGAGTACACTTTAAGGACTCACATGTGTTTCATATTAAGAGAGAGCAAGCCAGACACAGGTGTCACTAGCGGCACACAGGGCTGGGGTGGGAAACCCGCAGGTGGCGTGAATGGAAGTGGGACCTGAGGTAGTACGCTGGAGGGGAAACGTGACAAAACCGGTCTTGAGCCCTTGTGAGACCTCCAGGGCACCTCTAAATGTAGGTGTGATCCTGTGAGAGGGGATGGAAGTTCCCCACAAATAACAGAGGCAAGAGCCAAGAAGGAAGGGGAGGAGATGGTGATGGGAAGGGTGATGATATATATGATGCATATGTCCCAGGAACGGCTCTAAGAATGTCACATAAATTAACTCCTTCTGCCCAGCCACCCTGTGTGGTAGGCATGTTATTATTTCCATCTTGCAGGTGAGGAAACAGAGGCACAGAGAGATTGCGTGAATTGTATAAGGTCACACAACTCACAGGGGCGAACCCAGGATGATGACTGTAAATATGATGCATCTTTCCACACAACCTTAAGCGGCCAGGGGAAAATGAGGTCACGAGTTTAAGGTGGCATGACATCAAGGGGCAAACTATGTGCTGCACACTTGAGTCCTTTCTTCAAAGGCTTCCTAGTGTCAGTTTCCTCATCTGCAGGAAAGTTAATAACTAACTCATAAATATGCAATGGGACACACGTTTATGTATTCTCTGTTCCAAAAAGGAGTTTCATCAACATCCATCAAATGAAGTGTGCAAGCATCAGTGAGAAGGTGGAACAGAAGAAAGGAAGTAGACAGGAATTTCAGAGACAGGAATTTCATCCTTGAGTATAAGTTGCCTAACAGCACAATAAGGAAATGCGGGTCTGTTACACATTTCACAGTATCTGTAAGATAAAAGCCAACCAATGTTTAAAGGAAATAGAATCTTTCTGATGTAGTAACTGGGCTGGAATTCGTCCTGGGTTCTCATAAAGGGTGTGTTGTGATAAACAGTGATTCAATGCTGAGGATGATGGTGTTTTTTTTTTTTTTTTAACGTTTATCTATTTTTGAGAAAGAGAGAGAGAGGGAGGGAGAGGAGCAGGGGAGGGGCAGAGAGAGAGAGGCAGACACAGACACCAAAGCAGGCTCCAGGCTCTGAGCGGTCAGCACAGAGCCCAACGTGGGGCTCACACCCACGAACTGTGAGATCCTGACCTGAGCTGAAGTCCAACGCTTAATTGACTGAGCCACCCAGGCGCCCCAGTGCTGTTTGTTTTTAATATGGGACCACACATCAAGTCTTAGCATAGGCTGATGATGTAGCATCGAAGCAAAATGCACAAAAACAATATTGTGGGGTAGAATGGAGGTGGTGGGTATTATGACTCAGTCTAGGTAGAACTTGAGAGACACAGCACAATGAAAGGCTAAGAGCGTGGGCCAGGTTTCCTGGGTTGGAAACTCACTCTGCTGCTTACTAGGCATGGGACTTAAATTCTTGTGCTTCAGTTTCTCCATTTGTAAAATGGGGCTAATAATACTTTAGCATGAGAACTATACAGTAAGTATTCAGGGAAGTGTCTGACTTGGCAGAAGGCACAGACTATATTCTTCAAGCACTCCTTCCTAGGTATTGTTTCGCTCAGGTTAAAAAAATTTTTTTTCTAGTTTATTTTTTGAGAGAGAGAGAAAGAGATGGGGTGAGCAAGGGAGGGGCAGAGAAAGAGGGAGAAAGAGAGAATCCCAAGCAGGCTCCACAGTGTCAATGCAGAGCCTGATGCAGGGCTCAAACTCATGAATCAAAGATCATGACCTGAGCCCAAATCAAGAGTTGGAGGCTTCACCAACTGAGCCACCCAGGTGCCCCTCTCTTAGGTTTTGAAAAACTATTGGGTAGCAGTGAATTGGATACTATTTTCTAGTAAGTAACCTCCTAGTGAAGTACAGAGCTGTGTCTTTTTGTTTTTGTTTTTTTTTACTGATTTAATTGTTTAAATTGTTTACTAATTTAATTGTTAAGTAATATTTAAATGTTATTATTAGATTAGCAGAAGAAGTCTTTAATCAGGCTCATCTCTGTAGAACAAATCTCTTAACTTCTCCACATCCCAGTTCTTGTCGGAAAAAATATTGAGTTACTTTTCAAGGCTACAATGAGAACTGAGGATATTATACATAAATATCAACAACAGTACTTTGGTACATAGTAGATGCTTAATAAATGGTATCCCTAGTTGTTATCTTCATTTAGTATTATTGAATCTTAATATGTCCCCTTATTATGGTGGTTTTCCAGACTACAGGTCTCAAACCATTAATGGACTATGAAATAAGTGTACACAATTTTGGAGTTCAATTAGAATTCTTTTAGTGAAAAAGAACAGAATTGAATATATCAGAGTTTCACACACAGTAAGAGCAAATGTTTTTATGTGAAACTAGTGTATAACATATAGGCAGAGGAAGTATGTATAATACAGTGTGAAATGTGTTTCTTACTATGGATTGTAGTAAAAAAATCCTTCAATAAAACATGATTTTATTGGATACTTGTCTGATAGTGTACAAGTTCCTTACATTATAGTGATTAAGACACATAGGTTCAAACCCCAAATCCGCTAATTACTACTGTAGGACTTTGAACCAATTATATAACCCGTCTATGCCTTAGTTTCCTCACATGAGAAATGAGTTCTCATTGGAATGGTATAAGAACTATATGATATAGTATAGCAAAACCACTTAGCAGGTACTCAATAACTATTAGCTGCTATTTTATTAATACATCAGTAGAATATAATTTTTTTTTCTGTGTGAGCAAATAATACCACATGCACTCAAGTATGTAAGAGAATATAGTCATTCCATTAGCCAGGACTGAATAGCCAGCTAGTTTTTCCATCTATAAAATGATGCTTCTTGATGAGCATCATAGTTCCACAATAATGAATTTTCAAGAATCATGTAACTGTTCTTAATTTTACTATTTACAATCTTATCTCTCAAGATATGAAGACATAAAAATAAAATATTAAACTGTCAATTAATTCTCCTTTGTCAGTTATCTGATCCCTATTCGCCCTTTATAGTTTTATATTTTCTGAAAGAATTTTTTAAAAATTTATTTTCTTGTGGTAAGAATAAAAGATGAGATTTACACCCCCCCAACAAATATTTAAGTGTGCTCTGTGGTGTTAGTGACCATAGGTGCAAGGTGCAGCAGACATCTCGAGCTTACTCATCTTACTTAACTGAAACTTTATTCCTTTTGATTAGAAATTCTCTATTCCCCCTCACATCTGTGTCTTTTAATTAACAGGCAATTAAGCTGTGCTTAAGAATGACATCCTCTTGTGAAACCTGGACAGTCACAATGGACCAGTGTGTGTCTGAGAATCCATGGCCTTCATTTAAAAAGATTTTTTTTAACGCTTATTTATTTCTGAGACAGAGAGAGAGACAGAGCATGAGCAGGGGAGGGGCAGAGAGAGAGGGAGACACAGAATCTGAAATAGGCTCTAGACTGTGAGCTGTCTGCACAGAGCCCGATGTGGGGCTCGAACTCATGGACCACAAGATCATGACCTGAGCTGAAGTCAGACGCTTAACCAACTGAGCCACCCAGGTGCCCCAGATCCCTTCTTCTTTAAAGAGAACAGGTACATCCACAGGCGAGGACATGTGGATGAAATGGGACTGTTCAGTCAATCAACTAATATTTATCGAGTGCCTACAACATGCAGACACTGAGGGTATTCACCTGCTAACAAAACTGAATAGCAAATAACAAGTCTGTTAACAAAGCAGACATGATCTTTAAACATGTTGGGTTTTCTGTGGAGGAGACAGATATCATAAAAGCAATCTCAAATAAATGATAATGAGGGCTCATTTGAGTAAACACATGACAAGCTATATAACTTGAAATGCATTATCTTACATGATATTCATGCTTCCTTGTGAGATAATTAGTTGCTCTCATTTAAAGAAAAGAAACTTTATCCAGGCTCACAGGCCTAGTGAATGGCAGAGCCAGGGTTTGAACCCCTGGTGCCATTTAACTACTCTTTCACACTTCAAACCTGCAGTTAGCATAATGAAATAAGGTTTGTAAAATTCTCAGCATAATGCCTAGCACGTGGTAAGTGCTCAGTTCTTTCTCTTGTTCTTTGGATGCTATTTGCTTGTTCTTTTCTTTCTTTTTTTCTTTTGTGAAAGTTTTTTCTTTTGTGAAAGTTTTTATTTAAATTTCAGTTAGTTAATAGACAGTGTAATATTAGTTTCAGGTGTATAGTATAGTGATTCACTTCGTACAATAGGCTTGTTTTTTTCAATGCTTTTTTGCATGGCTTTGGGGTAAGAGTAGGGATTGACTGAGGGCTCCCCCACACAACCACACCCTCCTTTCTTAGTATTTAAAATCACTACTTTCTCTTGCCTCTGACCATTCTTTCCCTGACTCCCTTAAATTTCCCTTTTCTTGTGCCTGGTTTGTAAACGGCAGTGCTCTCCTAGGATCTATCCTTGCCCCTCTTTTCATTTCCTTTCCATGTTCTCTTCTTGGGAGATCTCATCTCTTTCTATGGATTCTAGTCTTTTTAAAAAAAAAAAATATTTATTTATTTTTGAGATAGAGATAGAGAGCATGAGCAGGGAGGAAAAGAGAGAGAGGGAGACACACAATCCGAAGCAGGCTCCAGGCTCCGAGCCGTCAGCACAGAGCCCGACGCGGGGCTCGAACTCACGGACCGTGAGATCATGACCTGAGCTGAAGTCCGACGCTTAACCGACTGAGCCACCAGACTCCCCTCGATGGATTCTACTCTTATACAGATTCCATTGACTCTTCTATCACCACTCTTGGCCGTGCACGCTCCACTGACCACCAACCTCGTGCTCCACTGATAGTCCAAATACCACAAGCCTGAAACGCAATTCGGCATTTCTCCTCCCCTCAACCTGTCACTTCTTCTTGGAGTTCCCAGTCCTGGTGAATCCAACCAACCTCTTCTCAGTCACCCATGTTCGAATCTTCAATGTCATCTCAGACACATCCTTCTTCCTCCAGATTTCTCACTCCGCCCCATGCTATACTTGGTCAGGTGCCAGGTCTGTCTTACCTCAGTGCCCTTCCTATTTATCTCATTTTTGTTCTGCCAGCCGCCATGTTATTATATAGGCCCCCATATTCTACCATCTACACTTTTGAAATCTTGTTGCCTTTGAGATCTCAACCCCTTCATGCCGTCCCCCCCACCCCCCACCCGCTGCTGCTAAAGAGTGATGGTCCTAAGACACAGGTGTGATTATGTCTTCTACTCCTCCCAAATCTTCAGTGACAGCTGTTTCAGGTAAACGAAGCAATATTCTCTCTACTGAACACATTGGGCTCTGTCCTACCTGTGTCTTGATAATGGAGAGAAGAAGCCTGTCATCTGAACAGAGAATAAGCCAGTAAACCTCATCAGGTATCACTCCTCAGTTAGCAGACAGTATACAGGTCTACCTCTGAGTCTGGGCTGCTACACTTTCCTACTGGGCTACTTCTTAAAGAACAAATGCAAATACCACATTCTTGTCTTTCTTTTCCATTTCTTTTTTTTAAGTTTATTTATTTATTTTGAGAGAGAGATAAGGAGAGCGAGTGGGAGAGAAAGAGAGGGAGAGAGAGAATCCCAAGCGGGCTCCACACTGTCAGCACGTAGCCTGATGTGGGGCTCAAAGCCATGAACCGTGAGATCATGACCTGAGCTGAAACCAAGAGTCATACGCTTAACCAACTGAGCCACCCAGGTGCCTGCCCCCCTTTTTTCCATTTCTATCCTCCAGCAGCATGTTGATTATTTATTGTTGAATAATATGGAGAAATGTAAAGTGTATGATAATATTTCAGGTAGATTTACAGCTACACTAAGGAAAGGATAATTATTGAATCTAAGTTAAGCTAAATTGGGCCACAGAATTTTCTCTTTGATCTTCTACCATTAGGGATTAAAAAAAATTTTTTTAATGTTTATTTATTTTTGAGAGAGAGAGAAGGAGAGACAGAGTGTAAATGGGGGAGGGGCAGAGAGAGAGGGAGACACAGAATCTGAAGCAGGCTCCAGGCTCTGAGTTCTGAAGCTGTTAGCCCAGAGCCTGACACGGGGCTTGAACTCATGAACTGTGAGATCATGACCTGAACTGAAGTCAGACACTTAACTGACTGAGGGACCCAGGCACCTACCATTAGGGATTTTTAAAAGTTCAATGATGTGGATGAATACATATAAAGCATATTATAGCTACACAAAACTGGCAAGCACAGCTAATATCAGAGAAACCAGGATAAAAATTCAAAATGATTTTGACAATTGAGAACATTCCTTAGTGTTAAATGTAAAGGCCTCCAGCAAGGCCTTTCTATTCAGTGACTTCAGGGGCTAGTAGAGCAGAAGGCCTAGGATTCTGGCCTGAGAAGTTCATGAGGCTTGCCCTGTATTGGCCCTGCTCTTCCCAGCACTGCCTCAGGCCTCTGAGGTGGGGAAGGTCAAAGCTCCACTGATGTTAAATGTGTGGGAAAGTGACAGTGATGAGTGATGAGTCAAGAGAAGCCTCTGAGAAGACAGCTCTGGATGACCCTGATGTGCATTTTATTATTACCTACTTATTAGAAGTAGTAAGAGAGGTGGATGGAAAGAATGTATAAATGATCCCTATTGTTTAAAACTCTGCAGTCCTTCTACTTCCTTTGTTAAAATCAACTAAGTTGATTTGGGTGCTAATTTCAGGTTTCTCAGCAGAAGCATTATAAGTCAACAGGCAGCTACAGAATACCAACTACATGCCAAAACCCCTCCACTAGTTGGTAGGAATGTAGAGAGGAAGGGGCTCTTCATTTTTCCAGGATATGAGCAATTGGCCAAATGATAGGTGTTTAACACCGATTAGCTGTTATAAGTGGATGATGGATGGATGGAAGGAAGGACAGAAGGGTAAATGTGTGGAAGGATGGCAGGGTGGGTGGATGGAAGCTATGATGATATCAAGAAGAGAATATTAACCATGAGGCACACGTGGTAAGAGAGGGAAGGATTGTGTCAGCAGTGACATCTGAGCTGGTTACGTGACATAATACAAGTTTATGGCCTTTGCAGCTTAAAGACCCAGATGCAGTACTAAATGCACCATTTGCTACCTGTGTGGCTTCAGGTTATATACAAAATCTCTTTGAATCTCTGTTTCCTCATACGTTAAATGGATGTGATAATATATATAAGACATTTAATTGTGAAAAGTGATCTATGTAAAAAGTACTGTTTTTAGCTCATGGCTTATGGTACTTGCTGATAAAGAGGAGTTCTTTGCCTTTCTCAGCCTCCCCATAACGTAATAAATAGCAGTTTTCCTTTCTGGAAAACCTAATATAAAAAGAGTTACATGAAATCAACTGACCAATCAGAAGCTCAACAGAATTTAGGCTGTGATCCAGCATATTGATATGCGGGGGGCCCATTGCCCTGTAGAAGCAGGGTAGGCAAACAAAGTCCTGGTCTGCTTAGTTCTCAAAGGTGACACAGAGGATTGGAGAAAGGGGACAGAAACCGTGCTCAACCTCTGCTCAGTTGAGTGCCAATGGGAGGTGGTGCTGGAATCCATTTCTAAGGGCAGTTAAATGTGTCCTTGGTCAGGATGTTCCTCATTCATTCATTCATTCATTCATTCAAGACAGAGTGAGAGTAGGGGAGAAGGACAGAGGAAGAGAGAGAGAGAATCTCAAGCAGGCTCCACCCTCAGCATAGAGCCCTATGCTGGGCTCGATCCCACAACCCTGGGATCATAATCTGAGCTGAAATCAAGAGTCAGATGCTCAACCGACTGAGCCACCCGGGCACCCCAGGATGTTCCACATTTAGCCACCATATTCTAATGATACAAAGGAGGATTGAAAAGGAAGGGGGCCATAATTCAGAGATGAAGACCCAACTTTTGGTCTTCGTTCTGTCACTGATTGACTCTATAATCCTGGGATGCATGATTCTAGCTTTTCTGATCCTCAGACCTGCATTAGGAAAAATACCCTTAATGGGAATGAGATAACATGAGAAATGGGGTTAAATGAGAAGACTTGGAAAAACTCTTTGCAGATGGTAAAGGACTATCCAATATTTAAATCACCTTATAATATCATACACGTTATATAAATATGTATAATAAGCGAATAAACTAACAAAAATAAATCAGGCCAGTATAAGAGATAAACATCCAAAACTAGGCTTAGGAGATATAAATGCTCGTATTACTGAGCTTTCCTTTCATTTATGAACATATTTAGGCCCACAGCCCAATTGTGCTTTATGCCAAAGGATGGTGGCTTTAAGCCTGAGAGAGGTAGAACCAAGATCAATCCTCACTCTTTTTCCTCTTCATTTTATTTCAGTGGGCAGAATTCTGAGCTGGTCCCCAAGACTTCTGCCCCTGAGTGTTCATGCACAGTGTATGATCCTTCTCTTTGGTGTGAGCAAGACCTATGAATATAATGGAATGCCTCTTCTTTGATTATGTTATATTATGTGGTGAAGGTGTAGGAATTATAATGATGTAATTAAGGTCCTTAATGAGTTAACTTTAAGTTAATGGAAAAGGATATTGTGCTGGGCAGACCTGACCTATTAATCACTTGATACCTTTAAATGAAGTTAAGAGATCTGAAGCAGTAGAGACACTCTCTGTTAGCCTTGGAGAAGCAAATTGCCATATTTGTGGAGAGGGCCACATGGCCAGGAATGGGTGGGCTGACTCTAGGGCTGAGGCTCTCAGTCTTACAGGAACTGAATTCTGCCAACAACTTGTGAGCTTGGCAGAAGACCCTAGGACTCAAATGACATCACAGTCCTGGCTGACAGCTTGACTTCCACCTAATACTGAGCAGAAGACCCAACTAACTCACAGACTCCTGACCCACAGAAAGTGTGAGGTAACAAGTTTGTGTGGTTTTAAGTGGCTATGTTTGTGGCAGTTTGTTATGTAGCATATAAAACTAAAATAAGGGGAGAAGTTCTCCACGAATCAATGTGAACAGGTTGGCCCCATAGGGGCTGCTCTAGCAGAGCAGCATAACTGCATATTTTATGCTTTTGCTGACTCTCTTTCATAAGCTCCAGAACCTAGAGTTGGCTTTCTTCTGCTAAGGCAGAAGTTCCTGAGCTTCTCAACATCAAGATCCTCTAATTATTTTCCTCCTATAGTCCCTAAAATTGAAGCATCCCATTTAATTAACAAATTATATGTATTTACTTTGGAATAGTTAAGTTCTCTCTTTTCTTTTTTTTGAAATTTTTATTTATTTTTGAGAAATAAAACAGCAAGCACACATGTGCATGTGCGAGCTGGGGAGGGGAAGACAGAGAAGGGAACAGAGGATCTGAAGCAGGCTCTGTGCTGACAACAGAGAGCCCAATATGGGGCTCAAACTCGCAAATCATGAGATCATGACCTGAGCCAAAGTCAGATGCTTAACTGACTGAGCCACCAAGGTGCCCCAGTTAATTTGATTTCTAATTTTAATTAAATAATTGCTCTTGAATTAAATATAAATACAGAAGATTCTGACTGGCATGAGATGAACAAAGTAACCAAACTAACTTGTGATTTTTATCCCAGATCAAAGAAAACAGGTATTTTGGTTATTCCTTTCAGGCTTAACAAGGATAAATGTATATTTTACTTCTATTCAAGCTTTCTGAAAGAAAGAAAATAGCTCACTGACCCTAGGAATTGACATCATTCTAGATGTTCACCCAGACCATGATTGCCCCTCTTTGGGAATTACACATTTACACCCACACTCATGCTTCTACTGCAAGACTAATCCACTGGCTGGAGATGACTTGATTAAGGGGAGACACCTGGCCCAAACGCAGGCCCACGAGCTTCTTTCCAAGAATTTGAAGAGTCACAGACTCTGTGTGTCTTTATTGGCCACTTGAACTCAGGACATAAAGATCTAGGAGCTATAGACAAATAGGTCCTAGATGTGGCCATCTGAACCAAGGAAAACCGTGAAAGCTAATGGACAGATATATACAGAGAAGAATGAAGTGAAAAGTCAAGGGACCATAAGACCTGGAGAGAAGGAGTAATTCTGGTTTTGATGGTTTTTCAGTTCCTTGTTTTAGTTTATGCCGAGGCCAGTCTATGCCTTCTGAGCTTCACAGAGGTCATTTTTATCCTTCTTAAAAAATCCCCTTTGGAATTAAAAGCAAAAATGAACTACTGGGACCTTATGAAGATAAAAAGCTTCTGCACAGCAAAGGAAACAATCAACAAAACTAAAAGGCAACCAACGGAATGGGAAAAGATATTTGCAAATGACATATCGGACAAAGGGCTAGTATCCAAAATGTATAAAGAGCTCACCAAACTCCACACCCGAAAAACAAATAACCCAGTGAAGAAATGGGCAGAAAACATGAATAGACACTTCTCTAAAGAAGACATCCGGATGGCTAACAGGCACATGAAAAGATGCTCAACGTCGCTCCTCATCAGGGAAATACAAATTAAAACCACACTCAGATATCACCTCATGCCAGTCAGAGTGGCCAAAATGAACAAATCAGGAGACTATCGATGCTGGAGAGGATGTGGAGAAACGGGAACCCTCTTGCACTGTTGGTGGGAATGCAAATTGGTGCAGCCGCTCTGGAAAACAGTGTGGAGGTTCCTCAAAAAATTAAAAATAGACCTACCCTATGACCCAGCAATAGCACTGCTAGGAATTTACCCAAGGGATACAGGAGTGCTGATGCATAGGGGCACTTGTACCCCAATGTTTATAGCAGCACTCTCAACAATAGCCAAATTATGGAAAGAACCTAAATGGCCATCAACTGATGAATGGATAAAGAAATTGTGGTTTATATACACAATGGAGTACTACGTGGCAATGAGAAAGAATGAAATATGGCCCTTTGTAGCAACATGGATGGAACTGGAGAGTGTGATGCTAAGTGAAATAAGCCATACAGAGAAAGACAGATACCATATGTTTTCACTCTTATGTGGATCCTGAGAAACTTAACAGAATCCCATGGGGGAGGGGAAGGAAAAAAAAAAAAGAGGTTAGAGTGGAAGAGAGCCAAAGCATAAGAGACTCTTAAAAACTGAGAACAAACTGAGGGTTGATGGGGGTGGGAGGGAGGGGAGGGTGGGTGATGGGTATTGAGGAGGGCACTTTTGGGATGAGCACTGGGTGTTGTATGGAAACCAATTTTACAATAAACTTCATATATTGAAAAAAAAATCCCCTTTGTGGCTTCACATAGAGCAATTGGTTTTCTGTTATATGAATTCAAACAGCCATGGCCAAAACCACCTACCCTGTTCTGAAAGGAATGGAGCCCCTGCTCTAAACCACAAATACTTTTGGATTCAGCTATCTCAATTCCTGACTTCGTCGTAGGAATGAGCACCATTGCATAAGCTATAAGAACAAGAAGTGGGCTATTTGAATGCCAGTCTTTAGACACTCCAACCAAAAGCGTTACTTTCCTCTTGGGGGGAAGGGGAAAAGGGTATAGATGTGAGAAGAACCTTTGATGTGCCATCCATTTCAGTCAAAAACACAGAAGAAAATCTTTGGAAATATGACTGTCCAAGCATCCAGAAGAGTTAGCCCTACTCAGAGAAATGAAGATTTATGTCATTTCTGACAGTGGAGATGTATACAGCAGACTTGTTAAGTGAATAAGTATGTCCAAAGGAGTTTGAGTGGAAGTAGGGGAAGAAAATCTTATTAATCTGTGAAGATGAGACCTTCTCAATTTTTAAAGAGCCAATTGAAGAAACTACATTTACACTATAATTTCAAAAGGAAATGTAATTTTCTTGCCATCTTTAACATTTCTCTCATTAATAATCGAAACAAGTTTTCAGGAAAAGAGATATGGGCTTAATCAGCAGGCAGAGGCTCTGTATGAGCAAGACAGGGTCTCACAAGGGTACGCATGCACCCAGTATTTGAATCACCATCTCTGCAGCCTTTGCTTTCTCACTGGGCACTGACTTGGCCTGGGGGAGACTGGGCTGACTTTCTGCCAAGAGAATGGCTTTCTAATTTGTCCTAACAAATCACTTTGAGTCTTGTGCCTCGTCTGAAGAAAAAAGAGAACTTTGTTCTTACTTCCTTCGGCCCAACCATACCATAATAACATCCACGTTAAAATCCAACCGTATAATGTTGGTAACTTATTTAGGGACTTAAAGGTAACTTATTTAGGGACTTCAATAATCGAATTCATTTAATCTACAGAAAATAGGGTAGAATAGGGTTTTAGCCCAACAAAAGAAATTTGCCTCATCATTATGGATTCTTCTCGAGTAGGATTAAATCCTATGGGGTTTCATGGTACACTTGATCCTGTACTTTTCTTTATTTGGAGGTGGGGGCATGTAATATGTTTTTCATCATTAGGTCTACTTTGGTATAGGATACTAGGTGTAGATGTCATTATGAAGAACCTAGAAGTGGATGGACATTCCACACCAAAGTTCCTGAAATTGCTCTAGAAGTTCTCCTTGACCACCTTTGCAGTGTGATGTGATGGCTCCCTGTGTAGACCTAACAGTTACGACACTGCATGGTCATCCTCAATTTTCCTGTGTCTTCCACCACCAAGCTATGAGGCCCTAAAGGAAAGGGTTTTTCAAATTTGTAACCAAGCTTAGTACAGGTACATAACAAGTATTTAAAAGATATCAGTTGAATGAATGGACGAAATTCTACAATTGGTTTTACTCATAGCAACTTTGCCATCTATTCAAGGAACATATCACCTGAAATTGTTTGGGATGGCTTATCAGTATATTGGTTAAAACTAAAGTTTTTGATATAAATCAGCATGCTCTGCACAGCAATCTCTGGTATGGAAGATGTTAATAAGAGCTTTAGAAAGAGAGAGAAGGAGGGGGATCTGTGGTCATATAAAGTTGTAATTATTTTGCTCTAAAAAATATAACATATTTTGATGGACCTATTATTTCCATCATTTTAAGAGGATAGCAGAGATACAATAAGTTGCTATTTAAATATTGAAATCATACTGTAATCTGTAACCTCTTAAATAAAATCACATGGCTTCTTTTTAAATAAAAGAAATTGAGAGTTCCTGTTTATTAAATTACGGATCTACTTGGGAAAAAAAAGGCACTGGAAAATGTTATGACTCTAAATTAGAATGGAAACATAAAACTAACACTGAATTTTCTCTATACCGTGTAGAACAAACAAAGGTAAATTAAAGGTTCCAACCAAAAAAAAAAAAAAAAACCTAAGGAAAGAAGAGCTTCCTATGTTTGCTTTTTCAAATAATTAAAAAAATTTTTCTTAACATTTATTTATTTTTAAGAGACAGAGACAGAGCATGAGCAGGGGAGGGGCAGAGAGAGAGGGAGACACAGAATCTGAAGCAGGCTGCAGGCTCTGAGCAAGTGGTCAGCACAGAGCCTGATGTGGGGCTTGAACCCACAAATTGTGACATCATGACCCAAGCTGAAGTCAGATGCTCAACCGACTGAGCCACCCAGGCACCCCTGCTTTTCAAATAATTTTAAACCAAAGTACTTAGATACCATGTTAATTTCCCTACCAGAAAGGAACATGATTCTTCTTTCTCCATATGCATTGCTAAATTACTTGGGAATTAGGCAAATGAGAAGAAAAGGAATAACATTCTTTTAAATCAACCAGTTTGTTTTTCTTTCTAATTAAAACAGGTAAATCTTAACATTGCAAAAGATGTAGATGTTCTCATTTTCCTTTAACATCCTACTGGGTAGGGATTTTCCTTGTTTCCCTTAAAATTACTGAATAAATTACCTCTAAGACAGTGCCTCTTCCAAAGATGTTAGAAGATCCTGCATAAATGAACAGACTTGAACCTTCACTCAAACTCCTGCTGGTTGTCAGATCACAGGTGCTCAGGCCTGCACCTGCTTCACTCTGGCTGCATCTAAATGAAGCCACTTATCCTAGTGAAAGCAATCAGGTGAGCATCTAGGTTCATCTAGCTTACCAGATGTTTCCCATCATGGAGAAATGTTCTGCATTGATGGAAATGTTCTATATCTGTACTCTCAATATGTTAAGCCACGTAGTGATATGTGGCTATCAAGCCCTTGAGATAGGCCTACTGCAACTGAAGAATGGAATTTAAACTTTTATATCATTTTAATTTATTTAAATTTAAATACCTACACATGGCCAGTGGCTACACATTGGATGGTGTATCATGGGTTTGCATTAGCAAGGTGTTACCGTTAACCATAAATTTGAACCTTCTAAAAAATTATAAAACGTTCTAATATATAATTATATAAGTTGAAAAATATATCATCAGTTTTGCGCTCTAGAGATTAATCACTGTTAACATATGATGTGTATTTATTCTTCTAGACTTTTTCTTTCTCTCCAGGCATATAAACATACACACTCATAGGCAGATTTAAAAAAATGTATGAAGTAGAATCATACTATATGTGCTGTCCCACAGCTTGTATTTTTCTTAACATGTTTTGGCCACCTTTCTATGTTGGCATACAGAGCTCTTTATAGTTACACAAGCCAGTATATTCCCTTCTTTGCTAAGCCAGTCTCATTTTTATCATTTGTAATCAAGGAGTTCTGATTAACACAGGTGTGTCCAGGGTCCAAATTCACCTTTTAGATTAGCATGTTGGGGCCCTGAGAAGAAAAGAAGCAGGTGCAAACTCAAATGAGGAGAGTTTGCATGACAGGCAGAGGAGGTTAACATTTTACCATGTACTCACAAAGGAAATGACTGAAGGGTTTTGAGCAGGCAAGTGGCACCATCAAACCTGTCATTGAAGACAGTCACCTTGGTAGTGATCTGTCTTAGATGGGAGCACAGATCCTTGACAGAGACCTCAGTGGTACAAAGGTTTGTTTACACTTCAGTTACCAGGTACAGAACACCACCAATACTGCTGTTCTATCATATTTCTACAGCAAGCTCACAAAATCCTGTTCGGCTCTCTCACAACACAGTAGAAGTAAAATATTGTGTGTATGGTAAGTTTAGTTTTCAACCACTATTGTAAAGATAAAGTAATTCATTCATTAAACTTTTATTGATAAACTGCTATATGTCAGGCATTAAGGAAATAACAGTGCACAAAATGAAGTTCTGTCCACATGGGGGAGGCTATAAAAGGAGTAGTTTTGGGGGCTGAGGAAAATAAGAAGTTTAATTTTGAACATATAAATTTTGAGACGCTTATTAACCATTTAAGTGAAATGTCAAGGAGGCAGTCAGATGAATGAGTTTGGAGATACATTTTGGGCATTATCAGAGTATGTGATTTCCTAGTGAGTGAGCATATATAAAGAAAGAGGAGTCAGGAGATAGGAGGAATGTGCAAAAGAGACCACATAATGTGCTGACAAGAATAGAGCTGGAAAGAAAGTGACAGTGAGCCAAGAACTAGAATCTTCAAAGAATGGGGGACAAGTAGCCCAGGGCTCTGTGTAATTGCAACAAGGAAGCAGAGTGAGTGGTACTGATGGACAGCATGAGTTTCCAAGCTGAGTGGTTTTTAAGGTGAGTAGGACAACAGTCTAGAAGAGGCACCGAAGAACAAGGATAACACCTACCCTGTCTCCAACTCCAGTAGCACAAGGGGTGTGGGAGACAAAGCATGGCTACTGGGAGGGCTCTAGAGAAGTCATATAATTAAGAAAGCCAAGTTTATAGTAAAAAGAGGAAGACACTGTTCAGACAAGGTTGCGAAGATAAGGAACTTTACTGATAAACACTTGTGAGTTTTAGAGCTCATAGGGCAGCAGTTTAGGGGTCAAGGAAGGTGAGAGATAGGATCAATTAGGGTTGTATGGAGCTGGGTGGACATGAGAGACCATAGGGTGAGAGGTGACTAGAGTCCTTGTTTTTGAATGGTGTTACTATAGACAGGACAAAAAGCATGACAGAAGTAGCACCAATGTTCTGGGAGGCAGGTTAGTGGACCTGTACTGAGGAGGGAGGAGGACCCAGAGCTCCTCTATGTTGTGAATTAGCAAAATAGAAAGACTTTGGTGCTAATGCAGGAATGTGACATTTAAAAAATGTTCTTATGGTGAGAAATGTTTCCTAAGCCATGGCAATTTAGCATTACATATCCCTAGGCAGCATGGGTCCCACCCTAATTACAACAAATATGTGTTGAATATCTAGTATTATTCTAGGCATGGAAAAGGATGGAGAGAAAGAAAAGCAGTCATCTCTAGGAAACATGAAGTCTTCCCCCAGTCTTAGGCTAAGTTGGTCCCAAATGTATTTCATTAAGAAGATGTTATTATATTCCTCCTCCCAACAATCCTAAGACCACTTTTCATTTTGAGTGTTGGCCTGGGGCAGCTTTCTTCACCTTGTCTTTGGAAGGAATGTCCAGCTATGTGGTCAACCACATAACCTCAGAGCTTGGAGTTATTTGAACAGTTTCATTTAGAGAAGACACTGAACAGATACAGCATTTTTGTTCTTATGTTCTCTCTAAATTGAACTAAGATAAGAACAGGCATTAAGCTGCTTAGAGATTTGAATTAGAGGAACAATTATTCTAATACACATGGTAGCAGAAAGGCTCTCAGAGCCCATAATCCCCTGAGTCTTATGAAAAAATGTCACTCGCTGGATATCCATGCTTGATTGGAGGTTCTGCGAAGTAATCTAAGCCTCCTTTTCTCACTTTTATCCTTTTGGATTGATTTTTGTTTCTTTGAAAACAATTGTTCCATTTTGAAACTTTCTGAACACAGCACAATGCATAATCTGTATCATTTAGCACTCTAAATACTCTGCCATTATACTAGGGTTCTTATGATTGAGCATGTCTTGTCAATGGAAATTTATTCAATGAAATGTGAAATTACTTTAGAAGACACATTTAGAGCATTTAAGCCAGGCATGTTGAGCTGAAAAGATTTAGGAAGTAAGTTATATTCTAAATAGCTAATAATTGTTCATCACAGGGTACCTTTTCATTCTTTACTGATGCTTCTGCCTTTCGACCTCTCACAATGGCCACTAGAGGATAGGGAATCGACTATGGGAAAGATCATTTCAATGGTGTCTTCACATTTATGTGACATTTTAATGTCACAACTGTCTAACTAGAGTGTGCAGACGGGGTGCTGGTCCAAGCCCCATCAACTGACACTTTACCTCACATCATTACTCTCTTAGAATCTCTAAAAGTAGATACTGAAAGCTGTTAGTATTGCTGTTTGAGTCACCCAGGCTGAGCCCTATTCCTTCCTCGGCAGAGGCTCCTTTGTTTCCTAGGAAGGAGGGGAGTAACTCTATTCTCTGGGAATCAGGAAAAATATTTTAACTGAATACATTGAAGAGAAGGTTATATTGACCTGACATGTTCAGAGACTGAGAGGTATGAGAGACAGATAGCAATAATCAGGCCACTGTAATTCCTAAAGATATTCCAAAGAGCACCCTGGGTCCGGAAAACACATCGTTCCACCTGGGAGACCGTGACAACTCAGTGCACCAGACTGAGAGCCTAGTATGTGGTTGGTGCTTCATGTATGCTTGCTCAGTGAACGGATGAAAGAGTAGAACTATAAGATCTAGACACCAGCTCAACGGCGCTAATGCACAGACCACTGCACCTCCAGCCCATGTTCTCTCAAGTGCCTCAAGACAACCATACAACAAGGGATACTCTGTAAATTACCCCATAGTATATCTAAACCCCATTAGAAACTGAAAACACTTTCCTCATAAATATCTCTTTAGTTTCACTTTCTTTCCTTATAGCTATAAAACTCCTCTTCTGAGACATTACAGGTAAAGGAGGAGTTGATGTAAGTAGGTAGTTAGGTTATCTAGATTTCTGAAAGGAAAGGAGATCAAATATTAGAGTTGCCTTTGGGTTGCTTCTTCCCCATGCTTTTCTCTCTCTTGTTAAAATATATCTAAGAAAGGAAAGGTTGAGTTTGGTTGGACATGAACTCTAGAACTCATGAAAGCAGAATTTAAAAGATCCCAAGATTGAGCAGACATGGGTCTAAGGCATGAAAACCTAAAAAAGAAATCTGTCTGGGTGGTTAAGCCTCTCAAAAATGAAGTTTTAACAAGAGAGAGGAGGAAAACACCTTGAAAGAAACTCTTTGGGCTGTATGGGGAGCTTTCTGATGGGACCAAATTTGGCAACCAGATACATAAAGGTGAAAGGGAAGAAAGCTGAGATCACCATAAAACAGTGAATCTCTTTTATAGTGTGTTCACATGTTTAAACTCCAAAGTAAACTGGCTAACAAAAATTCTGCAATTAAATTTGATGCAGCAAGATAGAATGATAATGTGATTTTGATGGAAGATACCAAGAAAGCAGAATTCTTCATTTATTTGCTGTATATCTTCCCTGTCTAGAGAAAAGATCCTTAGATTTATAAAGTTTGAATGGCATTTGTCCCAAATGTAAGCAGTGATTGAAGAAAGAACAGAGTTGCTTTAAGTGAGTTTAAATATGCTTTTAAGAGAAATCACATCCAGGATACCGAAAACTTGCAAATCAGAGTTTTAAGAAACTACTGAGAAGAGAAGGAGGAAGGTTGGAATTGGACAAATATATTTACCAGTTTCAAAAAGGGAAGCATACAGAATTAAAAGCATTACTGATGATGACAACTGAATTTTAGGTTTATTCTGGGCTTGATTGTAGAATGGATGTTATAGGGCAACCTCCTTGCTCTTAGGAGAAGAAGCATTGATCTCTGAGCCAGGATGGGTTTGCTAAGCATGAATCAAGTCATCTCAAACCAATCTTATTTCATTTTTTAATGGAGGACGAGATTAGCATAGCAGGAAAATGGGTTATTCATGGTCTATTTAGACTGCATCCAGGAATCTGGCACAAGGTGACCTTGAGAACCTGGTGGACAAATAGAAATGTAGACTGGATGACAGGTATACTGAATATTGGATGAACTCAAAGTGAGTTTACTAATGTATCAGTAGTAATACTAATAGAGAAATCTAGGTGTGCATTTTTCAGTCTCATGCCAATGAATTAGAAGTCAGCTCTATCAAATCTCTGAATGATGTGAACTTTGAAGGGATAGCATATATACTGAAAGACAAAATGAGAATCCAGAAAATTCTCAACAGTCTGGAATGAAAGACTGAATTCAACTTAAAGAAATTTCATAGAGATAACAGACAGAAACCCCAACACTTGGGTCTAAAATATTCTACTGCTCAAATATTGGCTGATAGTGACCCGAGGGACATAAATGTAAAGGAACAGGATTTAGGGGAAAAGCCTGTTCACTCTCAGATGTTAACTAATTTGTCTTTCTTGGAAATGCTGCTCTCCATTATTTTTCCTCTTTCTGAATCTCGAACCTCTCCATTTTCACTATGTCTGGGCACATCTTAAACATTTAAAATAAACAAAATAAAATAAAGCACAAAACCACAAAACACAAATTAACCCTCCCACCCCGGGTTTTATTACTGCCTTGAGTGCACCCTTTTTTACTTTTCTGCACTGCAAAGATGCTCCGGGGTAGCTACATTGGTTCCCTCCACTCTCCTCAAATTGGTCTCATTAAGTCATCAGTGACCTCCTAATTGAAAAATGTATTAAATATTTTTCAGTCCTAAGCTTCTGTGATGTCTCTGCAGCATTTGATATTCCTGGTCACTTTTTTATTCTTGAATTTTTCTCTTCCCTTGGCTTCCTTTCTGTTGCAGTTACTTTCCTAGTCTCAGAATTCCATCTTGTCTCAACTCTCCTCACATACACAATCCATTCTACCATTAGTCTAGGCTTTCTTCTCACCATCTGTGGTGGGGGATCTCACATCCTCCCAGGGTTTCAACTGTCTCCTGTACGTTGAAATCTTTATTTCTTACATGAACCTTTTTCTTGAGCTCTAGACTTTACTTTTCACTGAACTTCTCCAATGGCTTCAATTACCACCTATACTTTGACTATTCACTGGTATATAATTGTAGCCTAGACCTCTCCACTGAACTCCAGACCCTTATTTCTAAATCCATATGCAACACCTTCCTCTAGATGTTTCTTAGGCATCTCATACTCATGATTTTTGATCTTAATTATCACCCACTCTTCCTTTTCTGAAGATTATGACCCAACCACCACACTGTTATTTAAGCCAGAAAATGAAGGATTGTTCCTGGTTCTTCCTGCTACTTTCTATTTCACATTCAGGCAGACTCCAAGTCATACCTCAACTAAAGCACTCTTCCTAAAATACAAATCTATTGATTTCCTTTTTCAAGGGGATAAAAAATCCCAACACCCTAGCATGCCACCCAAGATCCTGACGACCTGGAGCTGAGTCTTCCTTAGCTTTCCAGTCTCATCTCATAGCTCTTCCCTAGAAGTATCCAATGGGCTAATTGTACATTCCTTTCTTTTTTTTTTTAAATGTTTTATTTATTTTTGAGAGAGAGAGAGAGAGAGGGAGACAGAGCGTGAGTAGGGGAGGGGCAGAGAGAGAGGGAGACACAGAATCTGAAGCAGGCTCCAGGCTCTGAGCTGTCAGCACAGAGCCTGAAGTGGGGCTCGAACCCACGAACCGTGAGATCATGACCTGAGCCAAAGTTGGGCTCTCAACTGACTGAGACACCCAGGTGCCCCTGGACTAATCATATATTTCTACTAAAAGTAAGTTTACCTACATTTGGCTTGCTATATATATCTCCTTGTGCCTATTTCTATGTTTTTTCCCTTTTGCTTCAGTTGTTCTTTCTCCCATTTCTATGCCTGATGAATTTCCTTAAGGCTTAATTCCTTATTTTCTCTACTATGCAGCATTTGAAACTTTCTCTTTTGTATTCACATTTTTTTCCCTATTCATTTTCCTATTGTAGTGCATAACACAGAGCAGTAATTACTTGTTTTGCATGACAATCTTTACCACTAAACTGTGAGCTCCACGAGGAAGTGACTAAGTTCTATTAAGTTTTGTAGCCCCAGAACTTAGCATAGTTCCTGGTACACAGTGGACACTCAATTCATGTTTATGCAATAAATTGACTCAATGTGCACGAATACTGCAGTGTCACTTACATAAAAGTTTGCTCTCCCCCTGGATCAATAGTTCTGCTTTTCTCTGGGTTGATCAGTCCATATTGAGAATAGTCTGTTCTGATGTGATGCTGCACTTAAATTGAGGCAGATATAAACTAAAAAACATTGGGGTGCCTGGGTAGCTCTGTCGGTCAAGTGACTGACTCTTGGTTTCGGCTCAGGTCATGATCTTGAGGTTCATGAATTCAAGCCACACGTTGGGCTCCACATTTACAGTAGGGAGCCTGCTTGGGATTCTCTCTCTCTCCCTCTCTCTCACTCCTTCCCTGCTTGTGGTCTCTCTTGCTCAAAATACATAAATAAACTTAAAAAACAACATTGAAGAAGAGCAATAAGGAATATAACACCATGTGGAAGGAAAAATGATTGAACAAATGGGAAATATTTGTGTAAGGTGTCATGAATTGAAAAGAAAAGTAACTCCCTATTGTCATAGTAAGGGCCTGAGAACAAGCCACGCCTTTTCTAACAAAACACAACTATGGCAGAATTAAGCACAGTAACAGATTATTTGCTGCTTCTCTCATTGAGAGGTGGAGTCGAATTCTCCTCCCTTTGAAGGTGGTTTCTGTGACCAAATGGCATGGAATGAAAGGGACACTGCAGAACTTCTAAAACTAGGTCAGAGGAACCCTTGAAGCTCCACTTTGGTCTTTGAGAACGTTTAATCTTGGGGTGCTCCTGCTGTAAATTCAGTCGCCGTGCTGCGAGAGGCCCAAGGCATAGGTGCTCTATTAGTGCCAGTGCAACTCCTGACGGACAGCCAGCTTCACCTGCCATCAATTAGTGAACTGTTGTGAATGCCCAACACAGAACCTTCGGATAAATGCAGCCTCTGCCAACATCAAACTGCAGCCCACATAAAAAGCCCAAGCCAGGACCAGACAGCCAGACCCTTTTCTAATTCCTGATCCACAAACTTAAGTACAAAGTAAAACTTCTCTTTCTTTCTTTTCTTTCTTTCTTTCTTTCTTTCTCTTTCTTTCTTTCTTTCTTTTTCTTTCTTTCTTTCTTTTTCTTTCTTTCCCTCCCTCCCTCCCTCCCTCCCTCCCTCCCTCCCTTCCTTCCTTTCTTTCTTTCTTTCTTTCTTTCTTTCTTTCTTTCTTTCTTTCTTTCTTTCTTTCTTTCTTTCTTTCTTTCTTTCTTTCTTTCTTTCTTAGAAACAGGCTTTTTTTTTTTTAATGATTATTTATTTTTCAAAGAGCTAGAGAGACAGAGTGCCAGCAGGAGAAGGGCAGAGAGAGAGGGAGACACAGAATCCGAAGCAGGCTCCAGGCTCTGAGCTGTCAGCACAGAGCCCAAGGCGGCACTAGAACTCACGAACTGTGAGATCGTGACCTGAGCCGAAGTAGGCCGCTTAACCGCTTAACTGCCACCCAGGCGCCCCAAGTAAAATTTCTTTTCACCATTAAATTTGGAGTTTTAAATGATTAAAATGGCACGGTTGGTTACACAGCAATGGAGTCCTAAAGCAACAACTACACGTGTTGATTGATTGAAGAGTGACTTGGTGACAATAAACTGTTGTGGAAAAAACGGATGTCTTACTCAGATCTCCCCCTTCAAGAAAGGACTTGCTGCCCAGCTGCTAGGAACGCAGCTAGCTGGCGGCCTCCAGCTGTTCGCGCCTCGAATTCTGAGCTGTGGTCTTGCTCTTTACAGGGCAGGCACCAGCCAATGACTAAACAAGGCAGTGCTAGCCGCGCCCATGCCAAAGTTTTTCTTGGAGTGTCCCCAGTCGACAGCTGAACAAGTGGTACTAAGGCCTAGCCATCTTTGTCCAACTGGGGACTCTAAATGAGCAAACTCTGCTCCAGAGCTCTGCACTGGACCAGCAGAGATCTCCTCTGGTCTGTGTCATGGACTGATACCCACAACCTGCCCAATACTGCCCCTGTCTCTTCACAGGTGTTAACTCCCCAGTGAGCCTTGTGCACTCCTATTCCGTTTCAGTGTCTGCTTCCTTGAAAATACAACATATAAAACCAACCGGCATTATCTTAAGAGAATTATAATAGCAAAGAGCAACTCTTAAGACTTGGTGGCCGAACAAGCCCAGCGATACAAATGTGGCTGCTGGGTTTTGGCTTTGGGTCATCGATTGCCTTACTATTGTTTAAGTAAAACATGGCAGTGACCTTGGTTATTGGCTACCTAGACAGCAAGATTGAGACTGCAAATACAAGGAGGGGAGGAGTGGGTTACACAGCGAACACCGGAGTCTTGATTTCGTATCTGTCTGAAGACAAGCGGCAGAACTCAATGGAATGATAAACATCTCATAAAAGACCCAACTGGTCTTGTGAGACATTTGCTGATTAAAAAACCTCAGTCCAGGTTCACTAATTTCTCAACCCTGTCAGAAATCCTCACCTGATGCTCTCTGCCTAAGAATATGTGAGCTGAATAGGAAGGTCTAATGATTTTCAGGCATTTATGAAGAAGCCCTGAGATTGGATCTTCCTTGCAACGGTCAAATCATAGTGTGACAGAAACTGAATTTATCTCCTGTTCCTTTACTAAGTTCAAAGATGGCCAGTTTTATTTTATTTTATTTTATTTTATTTTATTTTATTTTATTTTATTTTATTTTATTTTTATTTTAATTAAATGCTTATTTTTGAGAGAGACAGAGTGTGAGCAGGGGAGGGGCAGAGGGAGAGGGAGAGAGAGAATCCTAGACAGGCTGTGTACCATCAGCACAAAGCCCCATGCGGGGCTCCATCTCATGAACCATGAGATCATGACCTGACCCAAAGTCAAGAGTCAGATGCTTAGCTGATTGACCCACCCAGGCACCCCAAGATGGCCATTTTTAAAGTATATGTGTGGTAACCACGAAAAGTGTGTGTGTGTGTGTGTGTGTGTGTGTGTGTAAGAGGAGAGACAGAGAGAGATTAACAATTAGTACATCATTTGAAAATGGGAATTTTATATCCTACTGGCATTCTGTCCTAAGTCTTTGTACCTTGGCCTCACATTTCTAGAACTTTGCCTCTTCGCTGAAAGTTGATATCACCCTTTCTGGGGAAGAGAAGAATGCCAGAAGGGTATGATCTTTCTGTCCAAATATTTGAAGGATTAATAGGAAATAGATTTGTTATAGCAAAACGTTGTTATAGCAGCCAAATGGTAGAAACTGGCCTAATATTTGGAAGCGGAACAGAAAATATTTTGCATGAACTTTTTGTCAGAACCGTTCAAAGGTGCCGTGGGTTGCTTTGATAGGTGCCGTGTTCTCTGTGTTGGGGGAAACCAAGCAATTACTTGACACACATGACACGAGATGGGATTCAAGTAAATCTGGAGCATTAAGGTTTTAAAGTCTCTTTATGCCAGAAATTCTATAAATACTGAAGAAACAGAAAGACAAATATAAAGGCATTTTGAGGGACTTTCCCCATTAAATACAAATATAACATAACAGGAATTACACTAGCATAATCAAATGTTAGTTCTGGTTCTCATTTTGTCAGGTATAAAGCTCTGCGGGTACCTTTAAAATTGTTTTTCTAATAAAGCCAGTCAAGCATGAAATAACTTCTAGCTGCTTTAGCAAAGACTAATAGAGGAAATTACCCTAATGAGAGGCTAGTCAAGCAGACTAAGATGATCCTAGAAGCACATGTCCTTTTCAGACAAGGCTGGTGGGTCCTGTGCTTGTTGCTGAGAGGTGCTGATGTTCCTGTTTTTCTAAAGAAAGGTTTGGGCAAACTTATCAGTAGGGGGCATTGGTGTTCTGTCAGCAGGAGAACTTGACTCGGAGAATAAGTGCACTTGGAGATTCCGAGCACTTTACAATGATCAACAAAGCAAAGCAGATAGGAAAGTACTTTCCTTACAAAAATCCACATAGAAATGTCATCTGTTCTAAATGAAACTTAAGGAAATAGAAGTACAGCACGTACATATTTGGTTTTGCCGAGACAAATGAAAGATGCTGGAGGCCTTAAATAAAATCTTTCTTGAGAGAGGAGAAAAAGATCACAGCAGCTGCAGATTCAGCATTCTCCAAGTGCTAGGAAATGAGAGGGGAGCTGAGTGTGCATCACGGGGGGATCGGTGCCACTGATGCTGCCGGCTCCCGTGTCGCTGTAATGAGAGTGAAACCAAACAGTTCTCTCTGTGTTAGATACTTCCCTAATACAACAAATACTGGTCTGTTTTTCTCTCTTCCCTTCTGCTGGTACGAGCAAAGGCACACAATCATGAAAGGAATTGGGGAAGAAAGGGAAAATACATAGATTTGGAATGCACAGTATAGGAGATAAAGAGCTGCACTTTGTCACTTGGGAACACATATAAGCCTGCCATTAGTCACGGAGAGAGAGATTATTAAACGCCAATGAAAACTAATGCAACATTTCCACATCCACCATGATATAAATGCTAGGTGGCAGATAGAATTACTTATGAATTATTACATCTTATAGAAAATTTTGATATCCCAGCTTTTTTACCCTCTATCCTCAAAAATGATTTTAGAGGTCTATCTTACAAGTTAAAATTCTGGGACTTACAGTTTGAGACCTTAAGGAACAACACAAAGGAAGGATACATCAACACACACATACACACACATATTGATAGGCTTCTCTGATTTGATTCAAGTTTATTTGATGCATAAGAAGCCTGCCTGATTCCCACCTCTTCATAAGGCTCATCCAGAATTTTACCTTCATTCACTTAACACACATTGATGAAATCCCTCTTAGGTGAGTGTCAAGCATGGGTTAGGTACCACTCTATCAAACCTGCCTTGACCTCTGAAGCCATACTTAATTCTTGGAACAGGAGTTTCTTTAAAAAAATTTTTTTAAAGTTTATTTACTTATTTAGCACACACACATGAGACGGGGGGGGCAGGGAGGGAGGGAGAGAGAGAGTGCACATGTGACAGGGGGGAGGGACAGAGAGAGAGGGAGAGAGGGAGAGAGAGAATCCCAAGTAGGCTCCTCTCTGTCAGTTCAGAGCCTGATGCAGGGTTCGATCTCATGAACTGTGAGATCATAACCTGAGCCAAGATCAAGAGTGGACGCTTAACTGACTGAGCCATCTAGGCACCCCTGGAACATGAGTTTCTAGTTGCATTATATTTTTCTCAACTTAATAAACCCTGATAGTCTCCTTCTCCCTGATGCCGCCTACAGTAACAGGAAGGAAAACAGCACTACCCTATTTACAACATTTAAATCAACAGTAAGCAAAGTTCACTTATAAAAGTAGAATATGCTTAGACATATCTGTACAACATGAGTTTAATTACTGTGGTGACATATGAATCTTAACCTTCTTGGAGGTGAGAATTCCCTGAGTCAAGAAAACTTGACTTTTATACTGACATTTTCAAACCAACTGAACAAATTTGGAAGAAAAAGTCATCAGAATTGTTTTGCAATCACAAAGAATTTTGGTTAGACCAAACCAGAAAAAAACATAATCAAATAAGACATCTTAAAAAACAATGTGGAAGGGGGTGGGCAGGTGGGGGTGTTGGGAAAAATGGATGAAAGGCAGTGGGAGGCACAGGCTTCCAGTTATGGAATGAATAAGTCATGGGAATAAAAGGCACAGCAGAGGGAAGATAGTGATATTGTAATAGTGATGTATCAGGACAGATGGTAGCTACTTGTGAGCGTACAACACATCATTATGTTGTAACCTGAAACTAATGTAACATTGTGTCAACTATACCCCCCAAAATAAAAAAGAATTAAAGTTTCTTAGGCAAGTGCATTAGTTTCTTATTGCTGTTGAACTAAATAACTACAAAGGTAATGGCAACACAAACAAGCAAACAGCAATGTGAAATCCTGTTTGGGGGCAGAAAAAAAAAAAAACTAAACTAAAACATAAGTCCCAGTTGATAGCCAGGAGACTTTAGGTTATAGATGGCTCCCCAGCAAACCACTGCCCCTTTCGGCAAGTGTTCTTTGTTGGAGCGCCATTTTCTTTTCCCTTATTCCCTCTTCCTGTTCTCCTAACAGTCTGAACACTGAAAGGATAGGGTGTCAGGGTAGTGGCTGTGGGGAGCCATGTAGTGAAAACTTTCCTGAAGAGTGAGCTCTGGCCTGGGAGCTGGATGGTTCAAATCTCTGCTCTGCTGCTAACTCTGTGAACGTGGGCAAATCACCCAGCCTCACCTGGTCTCAGTAAAATGGGGAAAATAATTCCTAACACAACAGAAGAAAGTATCAATGTATGAAGAATAACAGCCTCCTGCCAAGGAAAATTATGGCCGTGGACAGCTAGGTCTCTTCCCCAGCCTTCCTTTTTATTAAGTAGATCCAGAATTAGGTAAACACTAAAAAGGCAGAGAGTATAGCAGAGTTTATATGGAATATTTACAATAGAGAGTGACTAATTAAAAAAAAAAAACTCCCTAAAAAACACGCCTACAAGAGAGTGGTGTTTTGTTTCACGCTGTTTTTGAATTACCAGCCTTTGTGTTTGGTGGTGTTGACTTTTAATGGAGCTGGTAAACAGCACCCCACCAAGTGTTTTGAATCAATTAAGAGAGTGAGAAGGTGTAAGGGAAATCAGGATAGGGCCTCATTCCTTCTAAAGACTGAGCTAGAGCATGTGGCTTATTTGGATCTCCTAGTACTGAACCACAGAATTAAGTGGACTTATCTACTCAGTCATATACAGTGCTAGAAAACCACAGTCCTTCCCCACATAGAAGGAACAGATTAGAATACATGTTTCCTGTGGAGTCTGGCTTCCATGGGGAAGAAAGGAGGAAGAAGCTGAGCCATGCATACCTACGTCTTCCAAACTTGCCAGTGAAAACTTGGCACCCCAGGGGAGGGGCACCTGAAGGGGTGGAGAAATGCCAGCGTGTATGTACCTTCCCTAATATCTCTCCACATGAAAGGAAATACCAGGAGTGTGAAATGTCCTTCTGAGAGCATAGGTCACCTCAATCCATTCTTGTTCAGCAGAATGAATTGGATTTTACAATAATGGAATGTATTATATAAGTAGCAGGACTCTGTATCCATAGCCTGAATGTTTAAATAGACCACATGTCATCACCCTGATGAATACACCCCAGTTTTGTTCTGGAATGGCTTGAAATGAGACATGATATGTCTGGAGTTTCCTTTCCTTTATTAAACCTTTTAATGCATTTAATTTCCAGAGAAGGCTGGATCTTTTCCAGCGAGGGAGGGGGAGAAGTACGTAGGCATCTGTAATGATCTCTGACAGTGTGACAGGGAGCACTGATTTTTACAACAGTAGCCAAAATTACAGTAATTAGAGAAAATATCCACATCTTTATAAACAGGGTGTTAACTGATTCAAAAGGAACTTAATGAGAACTTACAAGAGGAAGTGTGCTTTTGCCACTGAGTATTAAACATTAATTAAAGTCAGAAGGCAATAGTCAAGTTGCCGCTCTACTTCAGTCAGTTGGCAAGGCACAGAAAGTGGAGAGGTTTCAGAATCTGCTGACTTTGCTGGCTGTGATCCTCCAATGGGTCCTCTAAATTTATGGCCGGTTTTGATGAATTTTAATTCCTGTTAAAGGTTTTGTTCAGATCTTATTGCAGAAACTGAGCGATGAAAGCTTTCAAATGCTTAGTTAGGCTTCTTATTTTTAAAAAGTATTTTTAAATACTCTTTTTATTATCAGGATAAGTAGAAGAAGCCATGTATGAAAGAATATGATCCCAGCTATGAAATAAAATATGTATAGAAAATATTGGAAGGACATACATCAAACTATTAGCAGTGGATTTCTTTGAATGATTGAACAACAGATGATTTTTTTCTTCTTTTCTGCATTTTATAGGCATTGCTTTTATAAATGGAAAAAATGAGTTTTAACTTCTAAAGGTCTGTTGATTCTCAGGGAAGAGCTAATCAGTGTCCCCCAAATTGACTATCAGGTACTTATAGTACCTGGAAAATAATAAATACAGATGACATTTAAATCTTACACCTGCACTGTTTTTGACTGAATAATTATAAATATACTTCATCTTCATTTCAATATAAAATTATGCTTAACTAGTGTATTATTGTGGTTTTGATCCAGTATCAAACTTCTGATCCAATAACCAAGAAGACAAACCTCTGGAGGCAGACCTAATCATTTTTTTTCATTCTGAGTTAAGAACTTGCTGATTTTGACAAGACAGTTTATGGAAGTGGCCAGTTTGCTTATCGGAATCTCCTTGGGGGCTGCAGCACAAGACTCATTACATCGATTTCTATGTAAATGAGACAGTGAGGGGAGGGGAGCAAGCATTCTTCATTTGATTCTTCCCGCTCACATCTTTTGTATTCCTCCCTTGCAAACGTTACTAACTTCCTATTGTGTCTCCCCAGCCAACTAACTCCCGCCAGTCATGGTTTTGCTTATGTTCCCCAATAGTCTGGGAACTCCTTGACTGAGCGTGTGTGTGTGTGTGTGTGTGTGTGTGTGTGTGTGTGTGTGTACACGCTCTCACAGAGGTCAGTGCAAAGTGCTGCGAACACACTAGGCATTCTCCTCAAGTTTGCTGAACTGACCAGCGTTGAAAGCAAAGCAGTGACAAAATTGAAAAGCTAGAAACCTCCACCTTTTAAATAACTTTGGGCTCTCCTGTTTTCATTAGGTCAAGTGAAGAATGCACAGATTTTGTGGGTTTTTTTTTCTTTTCACCTTGAAATGAGATTATGTGCAGGCCTGAGCTGCTGAACCACAATTTGTTTTAAAGCTCTTTTGAGGGAAAATGCCCAGGAAAGCCACAGCTCAGACTACAGCATACTACACAGATTTACTGACAGTCTCCCACATGCCTGCATTTGGGCCGGTTCCTGGGGGATGCACTGGAGAGGAAGGTGCAGACCTTACATTTAATGAGCCTGCAGTCTAGCAGGGGAGACAGTCGTGTACACAAATAATTATAATGCAGATGGTCAAGTGCAATTATAGATGCATTTACAAGATACATTGGTAGCCCAGGGGAGGATATGTGGTCAGGAAAGGATCACAGAGCAGACAAAACCTCCACCATACCATAAGCTTTTCCAGGGACAAATCATTAGTTTTGAAGTTGGGCCTTTTTATACACTGAAAAAAATGTTGGTAGGATGCCAGTTGTTAAGGTAAATGTAATACCCACACTTTGATAAAAAAATTTAAGACAAATGTAGCAGGCAAAAATCTTGCCTACAAATTAGGGTGTTAAAAATCCTTTTTATTTTTTAAAAGTTAAAAAAAATTAACTGTTTATTTTGAGAGAGAGAGCGAGAGAGAGAGAGAGAGCGAGCACTAGCAGGGGAGGGGCAGAGAGAGGGACAGAGAGAGAAGGAATCCCAACCAGCACAGAGCCGGATGTGGGGCTCGAACTCACAAACTATGAGATCATGACCTGAGCTGAAATCAAGAGTTGGGTGCTTAACTGACTGAGCCACCCAGGCACCCTCCCTTTTATTTTTTTTTTTAAGTCAATTTCTAGCTGAGTTTGAGCCACCATCATACTGGGCCACAAGAAGTTTATTCTGTCGTAATTATTGGGACTCTCCTACAGGATCCTAACGGGGCCTCAAAGAGGCCTTCGGGTGTTGTCTTTACTGGGTGGTCCTGAAGCCCTTGGTATCCAGCTCACAGACTTTCTCTGGTTCCAGGGGCTCTGCTGCTTCTGTGCCACAGTCACCGCACAGGCATCTTCGCTAGGGCTCAGAGCCCCAGGGACCTTCTTTGGTGTCCTATGTGGTTGTCACCTCTGAGGTCTTGCCACATCACAGAAGTTCTGCTACCCAGCAGGACATATGTCTCATTAATGGAAAGACCCACCCATTTTGTTCCTCTTCTTTAGTCTTTGGGGAATAGCCTCCTTCTCTCTCTCTCCTGGTCCCCAGGGGCACTCCCATGATCCCCCTGTCCCCAGGTCTCCTAGCATAATCACGTTTTAGGAGTATAAGCTGTCATAAAGGACAGGAAAAGTCCATAAATTTAGGTAACTTTTGCTGTTTTACCTGACATATATCCCTGTGATTAAAAAGCACACTGAGCCCCTGACCACGTGTTTGGTGTTGAAATGGAATGGGGATGTGTGGGAAGAAGGAATAAACACCCACGCATAGAAACAAATTCATATCTCAGTATACTGTTCTGATACATAAGCAACAGTGTTCCAGGAAGTTCACCTTTAGAAGAAGCCACTATGACACCAACCCAGAGTACAAGCAGTTGAACCATCAGGTCAGAGAGTAAACTGGGGAAAGGAGGTCATAAAAGATGGAAAGCAGCCATGGGCTCTAAGCTCTTAGAGAAGAAACACTGAACTGGGGTTCAGGTTCTAGTTCTCTCACTAAGTTTACCAAATGACCCTGGACAAGTGGCTTTATCTCTCTGGGCCTCAGTTTCTCCAGCTCCAAATTAAGTGGTATCGATGGGTTGATTCTAGGGGTCCTCCAAGCACCGATATTTGTATCTGGTTTGGTATAACAGAGGTGGACCTCTCATTTTTACCAAAGCATCTTAATAATCACCAAGCCATCGGCTCTAAAAATTTAATATTTTTAACAGCTAGACGTCTCTAACAGCTAGACGGGTGCAGGGGACAGCAGGAGAGTCATGCTGAGTGGGGATATATGAACCCTCCCAAGCCGAATGCAGCATATAAGATGGGGTGGGACAGATAGCTGTGTCTGAGCGTCTCACTCCCACTGACTGCTGTGGGCCCTCCTATATGGCTCAATTTGAGCTATCTCCACTGCATGCTCCTTCATGTTCAGCTGTACAGACAGATTTTGCAATTGGGATGAGCAGTTCTGGGAATGCGGGGGAGTGTGGGTGAATCCCCGTGTGGTAGTGGTCTGGCTCTTGCTTTGGTTGATCTGGGTGGGACCAGAATGAGCCAATCAGCCCTGCACAGAGAGGTGAGGCATGGCTGACCTTAACTGCATCTGCAGTGCTTTCTATTTTCGGGAGGCTATGCTACGAGCAGTGACCATGTATCTCTCCACAAATGGCCTGTAAGAAACATTAAAGATGTCATGTGCTCTAAAGGAATTGACTTAATGACTCTTTTCACTTAAGGAGGGATTGCTGGTAAAATTCGTTCCTCAAATGACAGGTTCCTGAATAGGGACACATTCAGGCCTGACATGCTAACACAGTTTTTTATATTCACCAATCTTCTCCATGGTGTCTACAAAGACCACCCTAGACCATCTATAGATAGAAAGAACCTACACTGCATTTTCTCCCCCAGGTAAAATTGCCACCAGGATGCCCTCTTCTTTTAAAAAAAAATTTAATGTTTATTTATTTTTGACGGGGGCAGGACGAGCAGGAGAGGGGCAGAGAGAGAAGGGGACAGAGGATCTAAAGTGGGCTCTGAGTTGACAGTCTGATAAGGGGCTCGAACTCATGAACGGTAAGATCGTGACCTGAGCTGAAGTTGGATGCTTAACCTAACTGAGCCACCCAGACAGCCCCAGTATGCCCTCTTTATAAGGAAGAAAAAAACCCACTTCCTCAAAGACTCCATGAAGGAGGCGTGAACACTAATAGTAACTTTGGGTTCAGTGAGCAAGGAAAAAACAATTCAGTCATCAAAAGGAAAACCTGTAATTACATTCCCCACCATAAACTGAAAGGAATGTTCCAAATTCAACAGTGGATGGTATCTTTTTTGGATACGGTCCTGGAACCCTCATGGTTTTTCTAGTGGAACATTTCCCACCATTGTTAGTGTGTGACCATCAACAACAGCAAAGACATTCACCACCTGACTTGTAAGGAAAATTCTTTGTGCAGAATGTTTCCATTTTACTCAGCTGCTTGCACTGTTAATTGTCAGAGGCAATTAACCCGCACAATGGCGGGTCCTCCTTGGCTCTTCCAGGGAGGTGAGAGGCTTTGCTGTTCCATCTTCTTACGGTGGGGGAGATCCAGGGCGGGAAAGTCAGACCCAGCCATGGATTCCAGCACATTAAGAGAAGGAAACAGGAGAGGAATTCGGATATGGGTTTCATCTTGAACATAACTTGCTGAAAAGTTTTAAAAATACAATCTAAAAACTGACAACCTGTTTTCTACAAAGATGAAATACTGGTTTGGTTTATTTACATTTAGATATTATATGTCTAGGTCTCACATACATATTCATATGTCGTTTCCTGTTTTTCTTTTTTAAAGTCTTTTTTTTTTTAATTTTTTAACGTTTATTTATTTTTGAGACAGAGAGAGACAGAGAATGAACAGGGGAGGGGCAGAGAGAGAGGGAGACACAGAATCCGAAACAGGCTCCAGGCTCTGAGCGGTCAGCACAGAGCCGGACGCGGGGCTCGAACCGTGAGATCATGACCGTGAGATCATGACCTGAGCCGAAGTCGGGCGCTTAACCGACCAAGCCACCCAGGCGCCCCTAAAGTCTTTTTTTAAATGTTTATTTTTGAGAGCGCGCGCGCGCGCGCGCGCGCGCGCGCGCGCACGTGGGTGGGGGAGGGGCAGAGAGAGAGGAAGACCCAGAATCTGAAGCAGGCTCCAGGCTCTGAGCTGTCAGCACAGAGCCTGACACAGGGCTCTAACTCACAAACCATGAGATCATAACCTGAGCTGAAGTCAGATGCTTAACTGAGTCACCGAGGCACCCCCATGCGTCATTTTCTTTTACTGGACCTTAACTAACTGGGCATTTCATTTTACACCAGAAGTGTGGTGTCATCATTTCCCACAGGACTTTAAGTTACCTCAGAGCACAGCATAGTCTTCCCAATCCGGTCCTCAGTTCAGTTTCTAAAACTCCAAATTGGCAAGTTAGGTGGAAAATAGTCTGCAGCCTTTCATGGCCCCACTAGCTGGGATGGACATCCCAAGTCCTAAGGCCCTGTGGCTTTACTGAGAACTTACCGTCATAGGTCTTTGTTGGCTGAGGGAGAAGGGTTCTGCAGAGAGCTAGGCTTCTGACAGAGTCAAATTCAAGGGCTCCTGCTCTAGGCTATCTGCAGAACAAGCCAAATCATGTATGACTTCCGAAACTCTCAGAGACATAGACTGGGGAAATGGCTATTTATGTGTGTGCCTTCCTACCTGTAGGGTATGAATCACAGCTAAAGGAGTAAGTTTACAACCCTTCAAAGGTTTCCATGGGCTTAGGGTGGCAGGTACGAGGTACATAGAGACTGAGTAAGGGGGGGGGGGGGTTGTTTTGATGCATTTTGGTATAGCCAAAAGCCATATTCCTGCCAGAGCTGAAAGACATCCATACTACCCTATCAGGTGAAGAGCATGCACAAATTTTTTGCCTAAGTTGGCTTTTCAAAGCAAACACTCTTCCTGTTGGTTCTATTCCAAACTGCAGAGTTTGAATTTTAGCACAGCCCACGCCCATGTGTATTGGCCTACCTTCTTTCTCTAACAGGAATTCCCTTAGGGCACACCAACCTGGGGGCAGGGCCAAAATACTTTCTATAATGGGACTGTATACACACACCTGCTTGTCCTCTTTCTCAATGCTGCTTCGATCCCCACATCACTGCGAGGCTGCCACGGCTGCTGCTAATTTCTCTGGGGACTTGGTGTCACTGCTTACTGTCACTCACTGCACTTCAGCTGAAGGAACGGCTTCACTATTGCTGGAGATGCTCTTGTTGTTACAGGACGATGCGGAATTTCTAGGCACTGTCTGTACTACTGTGGTGGCTATGGATGTGCACATCACACAAGGGCTCCGTCTTTATTTCATCTTCATTTTTCTTTCTTTCCCTCTTCCAGTCATTTTACTCATGGGGAGAAAAGGCTTTATATTCACTTTCTAGAAACAGTATTGAGTGTACTTCTTGATAAATGGATTCTCAATAAAATATATATTCATTGATTGATCTTCTCCTAGGGGGTTCACTTTTGGTGACACAAAGCACAGGCTCTGGAATTAAAGACATGCCAGTCTGAGTCCATGTTTTGCTTTTTATAGGTGATAGGACTCTGGGCAAGCTACACTACCTCTCTGAGTTCCATTTCCTCATCTTTAAAGTTGGATAATAATGCTTCCTCACAGGGAGGTTGTAGGAAGACATGATACAGTGAATGTGACTTCTGTGGTATCCAGTAGGTGCTCAGAAGCTCTAAGTCCCTTCCCTTTGCACTTGAAGAATTAACTGCTATCCCACTTGCAGTGGCAGCAGTCTGGCACTAGAGTTCCCACGATTGAGGGAGGTTCTGATGGAATGATAGGGGCTGCTTGGGAGGCCTGCCTGTCCAAGAAGCAGTGGTCTGCCCCTCAGTCTGGCTCTGTTTTAGGCTAAGATCTGCTCTGTGGGTGTCGGTTCATCATACTTACCCACTGACTATACCTGGGCACTTGTCAAGGAGTTTCCAGCAACACCAGCTAAAGCAAACAGGCCTGTGGTAAAAACTCTGTGATAGAACAAGGCGGGGGGTGTTAAATGATGAAAACTAACAACTGTAGGAAACAAGTTAACAGGATTGGGGTGGAAAAATGTTATTTGCCATCATTAGCACCCATTCCCCCCATCTTCTGGGATCATATTCCTAACTTACCTTGAGAAATCACTTCTCCTGAATTTTGGCTCATAATTGGAAGGCTTACCCCACTCATAGTCCAGAGTTTTGCCTTCATCAGCTAAAGTGAATCACACATCCAACCCTCTGGCTTCAATGATTGGTTCATGGATGGGCATATGACTCAGTGATTGTCAAATGGAATATTCTCTGGGGCTTAAGAGAGAAAGGAGTTAGTTCTCTCTTTTGTGGAGCTACCACAAAAAAAAAACCCACCTGTTTTCTTTTTGATGGTGTGAGTGATGGCTCATAGTGCTAAATCTGGGGATAAAGTTGGTATTAATACAGGCAGTTGAAAGATGGAGGAGAAAAAGTCCTTGGTGAAAGTCTTTGAACTTCTGGATCAAGCTAGTGCTGAAGCCAGTCATATATCAGACCTTTTCAGTTATGTGAACCAATAAGTTTGAAGTCTGTTTTGTAAAGCTTCAAATAGAGACCCAGTATACTTGGGGAAAAGAAAATCCTGTGAATCTAATTAGTTTCAAAGATAAATTACTTTCCATTTCGCTAGAAGACAAAATTGTTGGAGAATTTGTGTTCTGCAAGATATTGGCACTTTAATCATGTAATGACAGCTGAACTGATGTAGGTCTTTGATGTTTTTCTTTGCTATTTTACTGTTACTTTGTTGCTCCATGTGCAATATGGATATTGTTATGAACTGAAGCTTTTTTTTTTTTTTGTCTTCTTCAAATTCATATGTTGGAATCCCAACCCCCAGTATAATGATATTAGGAGGTGAGGGCTTCAGGAGGTAATTAGGTCATGAGGGTGGAGGCCTGATGAATGGCCTTTAGAAAAGAGACCCCAGGGGGCACCTGGATGGCTCAGTTGGTTAAGCTCTTGGTTTTGGCTCAGGTCATGAATTCACAGTTTGTGAGTTCAGGTCATGATCTAGTGGTTAGTGAGTTTGAGCCCTGCATTTGTGCTGTCAGCACAGAGCCTGCTTGAAATTCTCTCTCTCTCTCTCTCTCTCTCTCTGCTCCTCCCTCTCTTTCTTTCTCTCAAAATAAAAAATAAAATTGAAAAAAAATAAAAAAGAAAAGAGATCCCAGAGAGCTCTCTTGCTCTTTCTGCCATGTGAAGACACAGGGAGAAGACAGGCCATCATCTATGAACCAGAAGTGGTCCCCCACCAGACACTGAATCTGTTAGTGCTTTGATCTTGAACTTCCCATACCACAGAACTGTGAGAAATAAATATTTGTTGCTTAAGACACCAAATCTATGGTATTTTTATCAGAGCAGCCTGAACACATATATAGTTAAATAATACTCTAGTTTATCAAAAAGTAGAAATGAAGATGAGTTGTAGTCAGAGAAATCTAGGTTCAAATCTAGATATTACCACTTATTAGCTGTGTGACATTTGGCCAACAGAACCTCAATTTTCTCACCTGAAAGATGGGTTTAATCATAGCTCCCTTTTAAATTTGAGGTGATGAAAAGCAATATATTTAAATCATTGTACGCATTTAAATGGGCTTTTTTACATAAAAGTAATTAGGAGGTCCTTTCGAAGTGCCATCTAGAAGAGTAGTTCTTAACTGGGAGTGACTTTGCCCCCCAGTGGACATTTGACAATACTGGAAACATTTCTGGTTGTCACAACTGGAGGGAAAGTGCTGCTGGCCTTTAGTGGGTAGAGGCCAAGGATAATCCTCAAAATCTTATGTTCACAGCATGACACTCACAACAAAGAATCATCCAAAATGTCACTGGTACCGAGCTTAAGAAACACAGATCTGCAATCCCTATCAAAATAACACCAGCATTCTTCACAGAGCTAGAACAAACAATCCTAAAATTTGTATGGAACCAGAAAAGACTCTGAAGAGCCAAAGCAATCTTGAAAAGAAAATCGAAGCTGGAGGCATCACAATCCCTGACTTCAAGATGTATTACAAAGCTGTAATCATCAAGACAGTAAGGTACTGGCACAAAAACAGACACTCAGATCAATGGAACAGAATAAAGAACTCAGAAATGGACCCACAAACTATGGCCAACTAATCTTTGACAAAGCAGGAAAGAATATCCAATGGCATAAAGAGAGTCTCTTCAGCAAATGATGCTGGGAAAACTGGACCACTTTCTTACACCATACACAAAAATAAACTCAAAATGGATGAAAGACCTCAATGTAAGACAGGAAGCCATCAAAATTCTTGAGGAGAAAGCAGGCAAAAACCTCTTTGATCTTGGCCACAGCAACTTCTTACTCAACACATCTCCAGAGGGAAGGGAAACAAAAGCAAAAATGAACTTTTGGAACCTCATCAAAATAAAAAGCTTCTGTACAGTGAATGAAACAATCAGCAAAACTAAAAGGCAACCAACAGAATGGGAGAAGATATTCCAAATGACATATCAGATAAAGGGTTACTATCCAAAATCTATAAAGAACTACCAAAATCAACACCCAAAAAAACCAAATAATCCAGTGAAGAAATGGGCAAAAGACATGAACAGACACTTCTCCAAAGAAGACATCCAGATGGCCAAACCAACACATGAAAAAATGCTCAACATCACTCATCATCATGGAAATACAAATCAAAACCACAATGAGATACCACCTCACACCTGTCAGAATGGCTAACATTAACAACTCAGGCAACAACAGACATTGGTGAGGATACAGAGAAAAAGGCTCTCTTTTGCATTGTTGGTAGGAATGCAAGCTGGTGCAGCAACTCTGGAAAATAGTATGGAGGTTCCTCAAAAAACTAGAAATAGAACTACCCTATGACCCAGCAACTGCACTACTAGGTATTTATCCAAGGGATACAGGTGTGCTGTTTCAAAGGGGCACATGCACCCCAGTGTTGATAGCAGTACTATCAACAATAGTCAAAGTATGGAAAGAGCCCAAACGTCCATCGACAGATGAATGGATAAAGAAGATTGTGTGGATAATACACAATGGAGCATTACTCAGCAATCAAAAAGAACGAAATCTTGCTATTTGCAACTACATGGATGGAACTAGAGGGTATTATGCTAAGCAAAATTAGTCAGAGAAAGGCAAATACCATATGACTTCACTCACATGGAACTTAAAGAGACAAAACAGATGAACATAAGGGAAAGGAAGCAAAAATAATATAAAAACAGGGAGGGGGACAAAACATAAGAGACTCTTTAATATGGAGAACTGAGGGTTACTGAAGGGGTTTGGGGAGGGGGGATGGGCTAGATGGGTAAGGGGCATTAAGGGATCTACTCCTGAAATCATTGTTGCACTATATGCTAACTAACTTGGATCTAAATTAAAAAAAAAAAAAAGAAACACAGATCTAGGGTCTATTGGCATGTTAGTGGAGTGCTGAAACTGGATGATTTCTGCAAAAACACTAAGGGAAAATGAAGAAGGCAAAATAAGAAATGAGTGAGCACACAAGATGGCACCAAGAGAAAAATCAGAGAGATCCTCTGTCCCTCCACCAAAGCTTGGGGTCTTCATCCTGAGACACGTGCATTTTAGAGTAAGAGAGAGAGAAGAGCCCAGCTGAGGGAACGTTGAGATTAGGGAGCACTGGAGAGTGCAAATCTGAGTGCCCAGCTAGGGGCCCAGCTGCAGGAACTGAACTAATGTATCCTGCTGGGTACAGGGCGTGACACAGCTCTGGCCCAGAGCACTCTCTCCATCTGTAAGTACTAGGAGGCGAAGCACCATCAAAATGTTGAGAACTTGGAGGCAGGAGGAGTAGGACGTCTTAATTTCATTAACCAACTACTGATCTCCTTCAGGTTTTTTGGGGGGTGTTTGGTTTTTTTGTTTTTTTTTTCCGCTCTTCTACTCCTATCTATTCTATCCTTCCCTACTCAGCTCTGTTCCATTCTGTGTGTGCAGATGCTGAGGGCGTTTTGCAAGTCCTGGCATGGTTAGGAAACAGAACACTGCCTCTTTCAGTCCAACAGATAATCCCAAGTGTAACACAGAGAGAAGAGGCGGGATGATCCTACAAGTCATAATCTGGTTTCCGTGGCAGTGAGAAGCATCAGGAGGCTGCAGAACATGTCCAGGGTTCTGCATTTAGTGTTTCTTTTCTCACAAACCTTCTTGGCACCAAAGGGCTAAAATAAATTCAGTGCTGTGCACCCAACCTGCCAGCGCTGGGGCAGAGTTGTTGAGACTAACCCAACTGGGAATCCTTACCCTCCAGCTACACGGTGTCCAGGAGCCCTGTTCATCTACAGTGAGAGGTAAAGACAAAGACAAGGACAAGGACCAGGCCCGAACAGCAAAGCTTCCTGGCGATCATGCTGATGATGTGGCTTCTCCCCTTTTACCACAGGGAGGAAGCTGGGTGAGGGCGAGTGTACACTACATGACCAGTTTAATAACCACCCTTTCCTCTGTCATGCTGCTGACTTAATCAACCTCCCTAAAAGACACAGAGATGTGTGTGAATTTGTGTGAGTGTATCTGGTGGCAGCTTTAATTATTGCCGCTCATTACCCTTCTCTGTGCTCACTCTAATTGTCTTTTTGGCTTTGCTTAGCAACTTATGTTAAGGCATTTCAGCAATTCTTTTCTCTTTTCTATTGGTGAGATCTTTAAAATAGTCTTTTTATTATCCCGGCTTTAATAGTTCTAGTTTGCTACCTGCTGAGATTGGTAATCATTACATTTTAAAAGACAGCTGTTGAAAGTTTCTTTAACTGCACAAATAACATCATAGCAACTGAACTAAAAATGAAATAAACTGTTTTAATTTCCCATCCTTTGCTAATACTAATAATACTACTGTTAATAAATAGGTAACATTTAAAAGCTTATCATGTGTTGCATAGGGGCACTTGTACCCCAATGTTTATAGCAGCACTCTCAACAGTAGCCAAATTATGGAAAGAGCCTACATGTCCATCAACTGATGAATGGATAAAGAAATTGTGGTTTATATATACAATGGAGTACTACGTGGCAATGAGAAAGAATGAAATATGGCCCTTTGTAGCAACGTGGATAGAACTGGACAGTGTGATGCTAAGTGAAATAAGCCATACAGAGAAAGACAGATACCATATATTTCCATTCTTATGTGGATCCTGAGAAACTTAACAGAAACCCATGGGGGAGGGGAAGGGGAAAAAAAAAAGAGGTTAGAGTGGAAGAGAGCCAAAGCATAAGAGACTCTTAAAAACTGAGAACAAACTGAGGGTTGATGGGGGTGGGAGGGAGGGGAGGGTAGGTGGTGGGCATTGAAGAGGGCACCTTTTTGGATGAGCACTGGGTGTTGTATGGAAACCAATTTGACAATAAACTTCATATACTGAAAAAACATAAAATAAAAAATAAAAGCTTATCATGTGCAAAGCATTGTGCTACAGTGTATGTATTTTTCATTTATATCTCACAACACCCTTATGAGATAACAGAATAATGTTACTTATATCTGCTTTGTAGAAGGAAATGGGAGTCTTAGAGAGGTTAAGCCACTTGCTCACCGTCATGCCAACAGGCCAGGGCCAGGACTCCAGCTCAGGCTTCGACTGACGCCGGAGCTGGAACTCAAAAAAGCATGTTCCAATGCTTCTTCTTTGGTTCCTTCCAGTATTTACCCTTATGCATGCATAATTTTTACATTTCTGAAAACATAGCACCGATAGACCTTATCTGCTGTTTTCACTTAGCAGAATGCTAAAAACACTTCCGCAGTTATTATAGCATAGCCACAAAAGAGATGACTTTTATTGATGGTATATTCTTTCGTAAAATGGATAGATCATAGTTGACTTGAGCATACTTCCAATGTAGCACGTTTATATAATTTTCAGTTTCTCATCTAACAATAAATCTCTAGTGAACATCTTCATGCATGTAGCATTTTCTAATTTTGACCTATTTCTTGGGATACATTTCTAGGAAAGAAGATATTGATTCAAAGGGGAGATGCTGTTTTATAATTCTTCAAACATATTCTTCAAAAAGTTTTCTGAGTTATGCCCCTGTGAGTGCTTGTTGAAACTACCAGGTTTACCATGATTTCATCAGTATGGAAGTTCATCATTATTTTAAGTTTGTATTAATTCAACGCTTGCTTTCTTTGAAAATTATTGAGGTAGGGCACTTATTTGTATATAGTTCTTTTTATCAGTTTCTATAAACTTTCTATATGGTACAGACAAGGGCAAACTAAGGCTCATGGGCCAAATGTGGCCCACTGCCTGTTTTTATAGTTTGATTCAAGCACAACCACGTTCATTCATTCATTTATGTACTGTGTATGGCTGCTTTTATGCTACAACTGGAGAGATGAGTAGATTCAACGGAGATTGTGTGGCCCACAAATAGAACTGGCTACATAATTTGCAGAGTCCAGTAAAAAAAAATGTGGGGCACCTTGTTAAACAATGACTAAGCATTTCAAGATGGCAACACCAGAGCATGGAACCAAGTGAAACTCACATGCCCATGATGCTAGTCTGGCCCACACAGCCTAAAACAGCTATTATCTAGTCCTTTGCTTACCCCTGGTATACATATTAATCCCAAACCTGCCCAAATAGGTTTAAATATTTTTCCTTGCCTGTAATTCTTTTTTCTAAAAAAAAATGCCATTTATGTCAAAATGCTGATATTTGTTTTTATGTGTGATAGGATCTTTAGTTTCCTTCAACAATTACTGATGCAAAGATCAGATACATAGTTAAATGTATTTTTAACTAGTTCCTTTCAATGATAGGATTTCTTCTATTTAAAACTTTTTTTAATGTTTACTTATTTTTGAGAGAGAGCAGGAGTGGGGAAGGGGCAGAGAGAGACAGGGAGACCCAGAATCCAAAGCAGGCTCCAGGCTCCGATCTGTCAGCACATAGCCCAATGTGGGGCTCAAACTCCCAAACTGCAAGATCATGACCTGAGCCAAAGTCAGACACTTTACCAACTGAGCCACCCAGGAGCCCCTCTGCTTCTTTTCAAAACATTAATTTGTCTTCTTGAAAGTTTATTTTTATGAATGAATTTTGGAATAACTTCTGTCAAAAAAAATTCTTGTCAGATTTTGACAGGAATTGATCTAGTGCTACAACATTTTTAAAAAATTTAATTTTTGTATTACGGAAGGAGAGAGAGAGAGAGAGAGAGAGAGAGAGAGAGCGAGTGAGCAGGAGAGGGGTAGAGGGAGAGAGAATCTTAAGCAGGCTCCACACTCAGTGCAGAGCCCAATACGGGCCAATCCCACAAGGCTGGGATCATGACCTGAGCTGAAATCGAGAGTCAGCCGTTCAAGCAACGGAACCACCCAGGAGCCTCACTAGTCCTGCAACTGAACTCCCAGTCCTGGTCAGCCTTCTGCTTCAAACTTCTCAAATTTCCAGCTCCAGTTTGTAAGTCGATCTCTACTAAGTAAAATTCCCAAATTTTCTACTTTGCTTACTTGTCATAAACACCTCCCAGGTTTATTCCCAAGTATTCTACAAGTGTCTTGCTCTAAAATAGGATCTCTTTATTATTAAATGACTATTTCTGGATACTAGTTTTTATTTCAAACAACATTACTAAAACTGATGATTTGAGTGGCGATTGGCTGGTTTCTTTACCTCGTCAAGCCATAAGGTAATATAATTTGTAGATTCTTCCCAATGTTTATTTTATTAAAACATTTTTCATCTATTTTTTAATTCAAGTACAGTCAACATACAGTGCTATATTGCTTTCTGGCATACAACATAGTGACCTTATAACTTCACACATTACTCCATGCTCATCACGGTAAGTGTACTCACACTCCCCGCCACCCATTTCGCCCAATATTTATCTTATTTCTCTTCAGTCTTAACAACACAGGCTTGGACTTCCAATTAATCTTAATAAGTAATGTTGATAGAATTAAAATGTAAAATATTTCTCAGTTAAAAAGTTCTTGACTTTGAATATTTATCATTTTAAGTTAAAAATAACAACTTGAGGGGGTGCCAGAGTGGCTCAGTCAGTTAAGTGTCAGACTCTTGATTTCAGCTCAGGTCATGATGTCACAGTTTGTGAATTTGAGCCCCACATCATGCTCTGCACTGACAGTGTGGAGCCTGCTTGGGATTCTCTCTCTCCCTCTCTGTTCCTCCCCTGTTTGTGTTCTCTCTCTCAAAATATAAACAAACAAACAAACAAACAAACAAACAACTTGAAATGATCCTCTATATGAAAAATTTAAGCTACAGATTTTTTTTTAAGTTTATTTATTTTGAGAGAGAGAGAGAGAGAGCACATGTGGATGAGCAGGGGAGAGACAGAAAGAAAGAGAAAGATAGAATCCCAAGCAGTGGGAGAGCCTGACATAGGGCTTGAACTCACAGACTGTACTGTGAGATCATGACCTGAGCCAAAAGCAAAAGTCAGATGTTCAACTGACAGAGATACCCAGGCGCCCCCAGACCTTTTTTTAAAGTTGTTATTACTGTTTCTTTTTTAAATTTTTTTAAAGTTTATTTATTTTTTGAGAGAGCATGAGTAGGGGAAGGGCAGAGAGAGGGAGACACAGAATCTGAAGCAGGCTCCAGACTCGGAGCTGTCAGCACAGAGCCCGATGCGACACTCGATCTCATGAACTGTGAGATCATGACCTGAGCTGAAGTCAGACACTCAAATGACTGAGCCACCCAGGTGCCCCAAAGCTGTTGCTACTGTTCTTTATTTTTATCACACAGTGTGTGTATAAATGTGCATGCATATGTGTACATACGTACACATACATATGCACATATACACAAGTACACATACCTATGCACATATACATACATACAATAGACCTCTAAAAGATGAATGTGACACGGCGAAGTGCTGACGTGCCAGCTAGGTCAGGATGTGTTAGCAATGCAATGATGTGCTTAAGCTCCTTGAAGTACAAGGAGTTATTCAGAAGCCATCAAGGGTAAAAAGGTACCTTCGTAGCAGGTCAAATTGTAATTTCCTCCAGCATCCCTACAGAATAACATGATTGATTCTTGAATGGAGTTGAACAAAAATATTTCTGACCTAATCTTTACTCCTTCAACGATGGCAATCCCTAAACCCCTCTTTACCAGGATCTGTGTTGTCACCTCATCCATCTCTTCACAGATTTTTCTGGAGGCCTCACGGGGCAGTCAAGAGTGACTGAGCTGCATGTTCTCTTCTCAGACCAAAACTGCAGGCAAATATTTCTTTCCAAACTGACCCGCATTTCTGGTTCTCTCCATGAATATATGGACTCACAGAAGTTTGGAGAAAGACATACAATGCTGATGAAATACATTATTTAGTCAAAGTATCACACACTTTTTTTCTGCCAGTATTTAACCTCCTGTGCATACCATTAAAACAGCGGTACATTTGTGTATGAGGAGCTCATGACTACACTAACTCTCCTTCCTTTTTCAGTGTGTTTCCTTTTTTAGGGACAAGGCATTATTAGACTCAGAATCTGATTGGGAGAAGAGCAGTGGAAGGTTGTGAAAATGAATTGCAACCAAAACAACTTAAGGTAAAAATGGATATAGAACATTTTTTTTGATAAAGAACATTCTATATACAAAATGCTAAGTAGTATTTCCCCAAGCTTCAGGAGAATATAGATTTTCCCATGGTTGCTTCAGATAATGAACAGGAAAGCACACTGTAATCATGTCTGAACCATGACTTTTAATTTATAAAGTTGACATTGATAAGTGTTAGGAAGATAGTATCTGTTTATAAATTTTAGGTTCCTGTGCATTTACTATTTTAATATTAACTTTAAAATTGCTACAACGTATATATAACAGAGGGTAGGTGGGGGGGATGGGTGAAATACGAGATAGGGATTAAGAGTACACTTATCATAGTAAGCACTGAGTAACGTATAGAATTGTTGAATCAGTATATTGTACACCTGAAACTGATATAACACTGTATGTTAACTACACTGGAATTAAAATGAAATGAAATGAAAAAAAATTTCTACAATGTATACAGAATGTCAAACACATGCCTTATTTTAAATTTCCTATAGTGCTTATTAAAAGCACTTGTAAGGGGTGCCTCGGAGGCAGTTAAGCGTCTGACTTCAGCTCAGTCCATGACTTCACAGTTTGTGAGTTCGAGCGCCACGTGGGGCTCTGTGATGACAGTTCAGAACCTGGAGCCTCCTTCACATTCTGTGTCTCCCTGTCTCTCTGCCCCTCCCTCTGCTCATACTCTGTCTCTGTCTCTGTATCTCTCTCTCAAAAATAAACATTAAAAAAATTTTTAAAAAGCATTTGTAAGAATTATATCTTTCTCTGAGTGCTAACTCAAAAAAATTTTATGCATTTTTGGTATTCCAATAAGCTCCTGATTTATTAACTAGCATTATTAATACATTTACAGGCTTGAAGAGGTATAAAAGTGGCTAAACCATTATAGAAATTCTGACAAACTGTAGGAAAAAATGGCAAGTTAGCCTTCAGGAGTGATCAAGTAGACCATGAAAGGAAATACCCACTGTGACAAAGATGGACAGAGAACACAGAAGACTGAGAATAATGATTGGAGAAAAGAGAAACATCCTAAGAAATCTAATAGCACTCTCAGGTATAAATACCTAACAAGTTGTTATCAGGAAGGAAGAGAGTTACGGTGAAACATGCATTACACCAGACAAGACCATAATGCACTTGTAATCAGTCCTTATCACGCACATCTCTCAGATAGGTCATTCGTATTCGAAGAAGACAGTTTCCTATGTTTGTACTTCAAATGATCCCTGATAACTCAAAGAAATATACTTTTGACAATATTTGCATATACAATCTGAAACCTGTCATTATATTCTGATACTAGTATATGGCTCTCTTAAGAGTTTGATCACTGTACTCATTAACTGTTGGAACTGAGAAGAATGGGGTTGGTAATTACATTTATTCTAAAATAAAATACACAAACATTTTAATAACTATTATTACACTTTCCTGGATTTACCTATATTACTCTGAGTATAGTTGGTATTCTGAATTATCACCATTTAGATTATAGGAAATACAGGAGGTATCTCAAAGGCAGTAGAATGTAAGAGCTAAGGGCAAAGGATATAGAGTTAGACTTGAATTTGAACTCTAGCTGTGTAATCTTGGGTAAGTTAATTCACTTCTCTGTGTTTTGGTTTCTTCATCTGTAAAATGGGGGTGATCATATCTACCTCATAGGCTTGTCACAAGGATTAAAACAATTTAACTATGTAAAGCACTTAGCACAGTTCCTGGCATGCAATAAATATTCGATATTTAATAGAATAATATCTACCTCATGTATTTACCCACCTATCCATCCACCCCCACTCCCTCCCTATTGGTTTTGTTTTTCTAGGGAACCCTAAGGTACCTTTTCAGTTTAGATTCTAAGGTGACTCTTTCTGTCCAAAAGACTAAAATCCTGCAGCATATGAACCCGTGAGGAGCTGAAGTCAGAGAGGGACAGAAGTGCTCCATCAGCAAGCCACGCCCAGGGTTAAGGAGGAGGGTATAACTAGCATAGTTTCAATGTTTTATCCGGAGTGGGTATGCCAAATAAGCAATCCACTCACAGAATATTCTCTAGCCAAAGGCCACCAGAAACACACCTGTAGTTGAACATGCTGGGTCTGTTGCCTGTCGCAGAGAGGGAGAATGCACAGCAATGGGGAACTGTGGGGTGTCTCAGGAAAAGGGTTTGAGCAAGGGCTTGTAGGACTGGGGCTTTGATTGAGTGATTTGAGGAGTGTCTGAGGAAGCAGGCTTCTCTCTGGAGTGGGTACTTTCAGAAAGCACAGGAAGGGTTATGATGGTCTCAGTGAAGCTCATCTAAGGGCAGGGCAGAGCAGAGAGAGACTGAAGCTGTAATTGGCAAAGAAACAGCAATCCCTCTTAGCTGAAAGAGGGGATATTTGGGATTTTGTGGCTTGGACAAAGTTCATGTTTTACCTGTGTTTAGATGTGATTTCAGAGTGGTCTTGTTTTTGTCTCAATCCAAAATAGCCACAGAATGGCCTTGCCTGATGTTGATGTCCTGTGAAATTGTGTGTGTTCAACAGGAGAACACCAAGGCCTAGCTGACGGTACTGTGCTAGCTCCTGGGAGTCAGGGCACTTTCTCCTTCTGTCTTAATGAAGCTCATTTCTGGCTGAGTGGGTGACCCCTTGTGAAATCTCCAGTCCTATCTTTTCGATTATTATTCTCAGCAGCAACATCAGAATTCTGAAATTAACCAGGGGCTCATAAAGTCATAATTATAATTATAGCATGAGTATCAAATTAAATTTAATTAAGATTAAAAATGGAGGGATGCCTAACTTTCACTGTGAAGATGAAGAAGAAAATTTCATTCTTCTTCCAAATTCTAGGTTTTAAATGCCTTTGTTTTTTACAAACAACAATGACCAACAGCAATGGGTAAATTTCATAACAATAATATGATACAAGGTTAATGTGGGAAAAAACTGATGAGAGATTATAAATCCTTGTATACTTAAAACCCATTATAAAGAACAGGAGGAGAAAAAGAAGGCAAGTTCAGCCCCCTGCAAAGGGCTTCGGAGAGAAGGGTGGGGGGGTGGAGTTCACAGACTGTCTGTTCCTAACCACTGGTTATTTTCTACACAAACCCCACCGAGCCCAGGGATCTCCTGTGCCCCCTGGATTAAGGAGCTAGAGGCCTCTGAGCAGCTGGTGTCATTATCTACACATGTCTGTATCTTTTCCCAGATGATCCCCTTAGTGCTCTGAAGAAGTAGTGCGGGCAGGTTCCATGAATTTCTGTGAGGTGCATACAATTCGTAGCTTCTCCCCCCAAGCAAGTGGCACTTCTGCCTGTGCAGAATGCTGCTGTATGCTTCACTGCAGCACTAACCATTGTTTATGGTGTTAGTAAAGCATAGCTAATGATCACAACTCAGAACAATTATCAGGACATAGCAAATGTACATAACATTTGGTTGTTTAATTCTAAAAACCATTCTACATCCAAAGGAAACTCCAGAGGTTATGGCACGAATCCATATACTTCCAGGAAGTACCACCCATTCTTCACATCTAAGGCTCCGTTATTCCTGGCCTCATACCTGGGTTAACAATCACAGCACAATCAAACTGTCTGCAGGAATCAGTGTTAATCTTGAAGACAGAGCAAGTGATTAGATCAGCAAGGCCATGATCCAGAATAGAATTGATGTTCTATTTTTAAAACTTCTCACTGGTAAAACAATCACATTTGTAGAAATTCCTTAGAGGGACTATCTCAGTAGCTGAAAGATGGACAAATCTGGAACGGTCAGATTCCTTTATATTCATTTGATGTGGAAATCAAGACAATTGCACTGTCAACTGCTCACAGTATGTTGTTGATTTTACCTATGTGTCTTTATAATCTGGACCAAACCTATGTCCTTCATTGTCAATTGTTTGATCGTATCTTTCCGATCAACAGACGATGGAAAGGAGATTGTGTAAAGGGAAGCAGCAGCAGATTATTGGGCTGTGGAGGTGCTTGCTGGTGGACAGAATATGCCCAAGAAATCTGAGAAAGAAGCCTAAACAGAGAGATAAATAACAGGTATTTCTTCCACTCCACAATAACCTTAAAAATTCGTCTTGTCTATCACATATTCTGCTGAGACACCCACAAAGCACACATATCTACCAGACAGGAAAAACTCACAGAGGAAAAAGGTCTGACTCTTTGAACCTCATGCCTTAGCTTATTTGTTTAGCTTCAGAGGAAGCTTTGTAAAGAAACTCACAATATAGTTGTTGTAAATGAAATGCAGAATATGGGCTCTCAAACTTTTATGTACCAGAATCACCTGAGGGCTTGCTAAACACTGATCACAAGGCCCACCCCCTAGATTTTCTGACTCATTATGTCTGGAGTGGGAGTTGTAAATTTGCATTTCTAATAGGTTCCAACGTGATGCTGACGCTATAGGCTGGAGACTTACCTTTGAGAACCATAAGCCTAGTTATTACTTTCTAAGCTAAGGGCAGCCTCTTCCCTGGTCCAAGGTTCTCACAGGTATGCTCAATAAATGAGAAAAACAAGGCAAAAAGAGACTAAATGGCATAATGGCATGCCCAACTTGGATGTTCCCTTTTTATTTATTTATTTATTTTTAACTTCGCCAAAGCGGGAGCTGCTAAAGGGAGTGGTAGTGGTCAGAGAGATCCATCATTGTAAATGTGAAAGCCAAATTACAGTTTACAACTAATTAGAATTTGTGGGGGTCTTTTACAAAACCACTCCAAAGGAGTCATTAGAAATGTTCTATATCCTTTTTCTGACTGTGGTGGAAAAATGCTTAATGGAATTACCTTTACAAATGTATTAATTTATTCTACCCCGAGGATTTTATATCCAGTGATTTGGCAAAACTAATCTGAACTAATAACAGACACGCATTTACTGAGACTAAGCAAATTTTCCAGTAGAGAGATACTTAGCCACTTGGAACAAATGAAGTTGAGGTATAAAGATGAAAGAATAGCTGTAATGTCCAAAAGAGGTACTAATGTTTACAGAGAGAGCAGCACAGATTGACTAAAATGCAAAGCAGAAAGGCGTGCTGACAGAGAAAACCATCACAAAGGGGGTAGAAAGCCCAGTACTACCACTACCAAGAAATGTTCAATCACTGCCAGATGCTCAGGCTCAAGGGGCATTCTCCACACATGTGTCTCTTAAGGAAGCCTGAGTGCCGGCCGCACCTTCTCTGAGTCCCTGGTTCTCTTTGGTGGAGTCAGGCAGACAATGACTGCCTGTTCATTTCCATCCTGTCGGCCCTTTAAAAATCCTAAATTGATTCCACAGACCAGAGTTGGAATCTTGCAGCTTGCAGGGACCAATGTAAGTGAGTGAAATTGGAAGAACATAAGGTAATAAGTAGTCAACAGAGCTTGGTAACCAAAAACTCCACGCTCTATTTAAAGGGGAAGCTGTCTCCCAGCTCCAGGAGATTGATGCATTATGGGATGTGATCCCAGTATCACCAAATCTGTGGGGAAATAGGTTCTACTTACATAAATGGGTTAGAAAAAAGCTTAGGGTGGAAAACTGCCACCACGGGGCAAAAACGCCCGAGGTTAGCTAGCCATAGATCGTAATGGAATCACGAGTAACTTGTTAATATCACCTGCAGGAAATTACTTTCCATATGGCACCAATGTACCTTGATCACAAACTCCGTTTGCTCCCGAGACCCTTTGCTTCTTACACACACGAGTTAATGATTACTGTCTGATTGTTTTCTCCATGTTCACATATGTAAGATCTTGTTTTCTTCACATTCACCTCAATAAATACGGAGATGAAACCCGTTCTGGGCTCTTGTCTCCTCCTGGACGTTAGCCTCTCTCCTGTTCAATTCTGTATCCTCTCTCTTGCTGGACAAGAGAGAACTCCAGACTCATAGTCTGCGACACAGATCTTCCAATTTTTCAAGAGGTATCAGAACTTGGATTTTCATGTAAAGTTTCTTGACTGTTAAAATAGTGTGTGACCCAAACAAAATATGTTTGTAGGTAGAACAGGGCCATTAGCCTTCTAATCTGGGACCTCTCCTTAGGCTTCAGTAAGTCCTTCCCTGGTCCTCACTCTTTTCCTAGTTCTCTCACTGCTTACTTCTTGATATGTATTTTGGCTGCCCCCCCCCCCCCCGCCTTTGAAGTACTCCTTCCATTCTCAAACTCACAGGCTCAGAATTTTTCTTCTAATTCCTGAAGGATAAGCCAGATTCATCATGGTTTCTTCAGGAATTCTTTGATTACTTCATATACTAAAATACAGTCCATTTGTGATGAATTGCCATTGGTGGTGAGTGGTAGTGGCCTCATGTCACATAGGCTGAAGCTGGCATAAGGTTCTACCCTCCCCCCCAAATTTACCCTCACGTTCTCCTCACCTCCCATCATTCCATCTCAGGCCCCTGGAAAAACACTTTGAAAATGCAGTGCGGGTTCCAAGAAAAGCACTCTACCCAACTGTTCAGAGTATGAAGACTGTCACAACACAGCTGGCAGAAACCACATCACTGGAAAAAACCTGAATCAAAGAATTAGAGGGTATGAAGACAGCTCTCTTCAATTCCCAATTCAGGTACTGATAAAGGACAGAGGGAAGCCCTTGTAATAATCCTGCAGGTCAGTGTGGTCCAATGCTTCTAGTTCCTTCTCTGTTCCATTCTTCTTCATTTCTTGTAAGAGGAGCAAGTGAGAGGAAGGGAAGGGGGTCGGATATTTAGATTTTTCTTGAGAGTTTAATCATTCACTGAACCAATATTTATTACCTTGTATTTGTTATACATGGAGGTTACAGTCAATTGAGACATAATAAAAAAAAGCAAACAAAAAATTAAGATAATTATAGATTATAAAAAGCATAACTTTGCAAATAATTGAGAAAAAGTAAATAATCACAGAAGAAAAAATCTCTTAGCACACATGCATTTGTTGCCTGTCCATACTTCTGACCTAGGTAGAGGTGATGTCCCTTTTGGAGGGATTCGAATGGGGAGGGGCTATGTTCACTCTAAGTCCTGGGTAGGCAATGGAGGGGTTGCTATGGTGGTCCACTTTATGCCTTTACTGAGGATGTCAAATCCTAAGTTACTATAGACCTGGTGATGCTAGGACCCTCTTCTTCCCAAGTGAGTTCCTGGAACAGCTCTGAGTTCTTAGAGGAAAGGGTAGCTCCAGGTATTAGTGGTAGTCACAGGGGAAATATAATTAGCCCATATACAGTTAGACATATACCAGTTTAGCAGGAAAACCTGGGTGTCATAGCTGGAGGTGGAATCAGTGTTCATATTCAATCCCCTTATTATTTTATTTTATTTATTTGTGGGGGAGTGGGGCAGACAGAAAGGGAGAGAGAGAATACCAAGCAGGCTCCATGCTCGGCACGGAGCCCAATGCAGGGCTCGATCTCACAACTGTTGTAGAGATCACAACATGAGCTGATATTAAGAGTCAGATGCTTAACTGACTGAGCCTCCCAGGCACCCCCATATTCAATCCCTTCCAAGAAGATAATCTGCTGGCAAAGAGTCCAAGTTTACACCTATCTTTTTCCTGTCCCCACTTTCAGCCCTTTGCCATAGAGCAAGAGAACCATGGGCAACCTGCTTGCATCACAAAAGTACTAAGCAAAAATTGTACCTGATCAGAGAGTTCAGACTCCGGGAGAAAGCTCAGGCTGCAGAAGGGAGCAAATGGAATCTCAGGTGAATACGTCAAAGCAGCAGCTACTTGACTAAACACCCTCAGATATCCTTCCTCAAGAATCACTGGATAAGGACTGTACTCAAAGTGAACTTGTAGGAAGTTAATCAGAAGGCCAAGGGTGTGGGCCTTGAAATCACAGGATGTGTGTGTGTGTGTGTGTGTGTGTTTGATGTACAACCAAGTCTGGTCCACTACCTTCCTTTCCAGAGTATGGGTTCAGACATTTACAGATAGTCTTTGTTGTATTACAAAAGATTAAGTTAAAAAGGCCTCCAGATAATCATAAATCAGTAGTTGTTAAACCTTTTTCCACCTTATCACGTTTGAGAAATAGCCCAGCTCCTGTACATCTTTAGTCACTGTGACCTTAATTCTCATTCTCCAGAATCCCTGGGGAAACATGTTGGTATAATTTGTGGGGACACTTCTCTTACCCCCATGACTATCTTACCCACTTCCAGTCATCAGTTGAGATTCTGAACATTTCTCTAGGTCTTGCTCACAATGATAATAAAGTTTATGATTCCTAAACTGAGTAAAACTAAGCAAACAACACCTCTTTGTTTAAGCAAAACTTCTTTTTGTTTGAGCCTGTGTATTTCACACAAGCACAGAAGTTCAGGACACTCAGGTAACATTTATGGGACAGTTTACATGTGTATCACTTCAGTGCAGGCAGAGGGCCCAGTACAAAGAAAAATGTCAATAAATATGTATTTAATAAATGCTAATTAAGTAAAATATCTAACATTTCTAAGGTCAAAGGCTAGTCCATGATATTTTAGACTTTTTAAGTAGCTATATTTGTCATGTCCAAAGGGAACTGTCAACACGAATTTAAACATAAAAAAATAGGTGAAAATACAAAACAAAATGCTTAAATGCATACATGCCCTAAATAACGATGACCTTCAAGTGTGTATCACATATCTATTGGCTATTTTCTTGTAGATGACAAAAAATTATCCATGATTTACTTCTATTTAGAAACACTCAATTTCTGGCATCGACAAGACCTCTTTTTAGAAGAGGTTTTTCAAAAAAATTTATCAGATGAGCTTCTCTAAAATAGTTTTTCTCAAAATAAGACCCACCTGCCAACTGCATTTAGAATCACAGGGGGTAACTGTTTAAAGTATAGACTCCTAATTAACTATTTTCTTCACATCTAATCTTCGAGGAGCTAGGAATCTACATTTCCAATCCTTCTAGTGAGAAGTTTTAGAGCCCTTGCACAAAGACCTTGAGGGTAAGGAAAATAATTTCCAAAAAAGAAACAATAATAAAACTATGGGAATACAAATATATGTGTATACATATACACATACACATATATACATACACACACATACTATTGGGTAATAAAACTATGGACAACATAAGTACCTTAAAGGTTACAAATCTGGCACTGTAATTATTAAAATAAAATCCATAAGAAACTGTAGAAAGCTGTTTACCACACTTTTCCCCACCCCAGCACGCGCACACACGCGCGCACACACACACACACACACACAGGCCTTCTCTCCAAAAGACAGAACTTAAACTTCTTTCAGAGACCTAATAAAACTGAACATTACCTACTTCATGATTCATTCTAGACTGGACTGAACTGGGGGTGAGCACAGGCTCCTCTCCCTAGATGTCCCCAGTTGTTAAAAAGTTCCAAAGTTGAATTTGACTCAAAGGTCTACTGGGATCTCAGATATTCCTATTAGCCCAATAAGAACATGTAGATCCCTTTAGAGAAGGCAGAGAGCCTCAGAAACCCACTCACTGCTTCCAGGGTCCTAAAGACCCAGTCTGGAGTGGGGTTGGTCTCCAGGGAGATGAACAGGTACACACAGTGGCAACGCACTGGCAGAAGGGCCTGGCTGTGGCTTTGCTTTCTCAATACTTGGGGGCAGCAGCTGCTGAGTGCCCATAAACTTGGCTGGAACTCAAAACCAGAGCTAATAACAGTCTTTATCGTCAGCTGAGTATCAGCCAAGCCTAGGCATTTCCCACCGAAGTGGGAAGATCAGAGCCAGGATGATTAGGGGTAGTGCTACCCTAGAATGTGAATCTTTCTTCTCTTTGACATATCTTTCACAATATGATTTTTATCCTTACCTTGAAGCACCTGATTTTCCTTATTTGTAGTGTGATGTAAAGTCCTTAAAGATAGGGGTTGGCTCAGGTGAGCCCACAAATCCCCAATGGGTTTGAGCTAGTTGCTACTACCCCTTAACACAACATCCTAACTCTTGGGAACAAATGATAAAACCTTACATTTAGTAGGGTATAAGACCAACATTCAGGCTAAACCAGAAAAAAACCCTGCAAGTGTGATTTTTTTTAATATTAAGAGATAGGGAGTCTTTTCATACTAGCACAATCCTGCTCAGTTTATGAAGACCAATGGGAAATTAAGAGAAACTTGCATCACATGGGGAAGCAACCTTAGGTTATTTTCACACATCTTCAGCTGACATTCATCTCTATAGACCATTTAATCATGCCAGTCACAAGAAAAACAAGATATAATTTTCTTTATCAAATTTCTTTCCCTGTTCTGATCCTACTCGGAAAATATACTCTCATTTGTAAGCGGGAGAAGAAAACATGTGCTTTCAGGGGAGTACAATCATTTGTAAAGGATATATTCTGAATGCCATAAAATTTTGTGTTTTCATTTCTGGAGTAAAAATAACTATAGAATAAATAGAGACCTACAAATGTTACAGAAATAAATATGTATGTTTGCACTTACATATAAGTCTGTATTTTTTCTCGTCACCCCTTACTTGATCCCTGTAACGAATATAAGTCCCATTGCTTTATTTCAGAGGTGAATCCTGCTCAAAGTGGGAAGAAACCTTAGTGTTCAATCTGTACATTTTACAGATCAGCAAAATGGGGCCTAGAAGGTTTAGAGGGATTTCTGCAAGGCTACACAGCTACAGAGGCACATTGGAAAGAAGAAAACCTAAACTCCTTGACTTCTGGCCCAGCACTGTTTCCAAAGGACCATGGAATATTTTTGCTCAAAGTCTCTACTGTGATCCCATATTGCTTGGTTTAAAAAGCATAAAAAGTACTTTTTTTGCTCCATCTGTAACATGGCTTGTGTCTGGAAGACATACCAGTAGTGTGACTAAGTTAGAAGAAAAATTTCCCTGCTACTGGTTTTAGAAATGACACTGTCGCCAAATCATTCAGTCCTGACAAAGCTGATGCTGTTGAAGATCTGTAACTGCAGAAGATGAACAAAAAACCAAGGATTTCAGTTTTTAGGGCCATTTGGGACATTATATTAGAACTCTTGGGAAATTCCTTTCAATTCTGTACGATAAGGGTTTGTTGAGCATTATAGCAGCGGTGGTCAGTGTCCTGCTCATGGTCCTTTAGCCCTCACTGTTTTCTTACAATTTTTTTTTAACGTTTATTTATTATTGAGAGACAGACACAGGGCATGAGCAGGGGAGGGGTAGAGAGAGGGGGAGACATAGAATCTGAAGTAGGCTCCAGGCTCTGAGCTGTGAGCACAGAGCCCGACGCGGGGCTCGAACTCACAAACTGGGAGATCATGACCTGAGCCAAAGTCGGACGCTTAACCCACTGAGCCACCCAGGCGCCCCTGGGTTTTCTTATAAAGTCACTCTCTGACTGAGGGTTTTCTGAGGAGTGAGAATGCACCGGCTGCTTGCAGAGCTGGTCGAAGTGCCCAGGAGTCAATGCCCCTTGGAGTAAACGTCAAACAACAATGCAGCTATCATTGCTACCATCGTTCCCATAAGCAACAATACATATTCACCATAGGATGAATACTGCGACTTTCTCACTCCTTATGGGGAACCCTGAGGCATATTCCAGGCAACCTTCCAGAAGTTTCCAACTGCACTGGGAGCCCTGGGTCTCCACAATGGCACCTGCATTTCAGTGCGCCCTGTATGAGCTTCATTCTTTTTCTATTTCCTTGCTCTTTACAGGTACTTTCAAACTACTTGTGCTCAAATCTTTGTTTTAGAGTCTGTTTCTGGAGGAATCAAAATGAGGACCAGCATATACTCTGTACAAATCATTTTGCCATAATAGGTACCAAGAAATATGAAGATAAAAAAGATATCATCCTAACCCTCAAAAAGTTTAGGTCAGACAGCAGTAAGACTTTTACATATATAACTCCATAGGGAAGACAAGAGAAGACAGTACTTTGGGAGGGGACTAGAAATATATACAATAAAAATATGTTCAGTAATAAAACATTCGCACAATGAAAAGTGGAACTGCCATTAAGAACTCAACATAAAATTCTCTGTAGTGTGAAGGAGTCAACAGCCTAAGTAGTAACATTACACACATCAAATAAAGGTCCTGAGGTACCGAGGTCCTGAGTTCACTTGGAAATCTGTGTCGGAGAACCCGTCACAGCTCATTCATGCAAGCTTGAAGGACCAATCCAAAAGGAAAAATTCCATACAACCCAGACTGTTTTTTAGTGCCAAGGGTAGACACATAAACCTCCAAACTGGTTGGACAAGATTCATTGGCTATTTTCCATCTTGTGTGTGTGTGTGTGTTTTTTTTTAACATTTATGAGAGAGAGAGAGAGAGAGAGAGAGAGAGAGAGAGAGAGAGAACGCACGCATGCACAGGTAGGGGAGGGACAGAGAGAGAGAGAAGGAGACACAGAATCCAAAGCAGTCTCCAGGCTCCAAGCTGTCAGTTCAGAGCCCGATGTGGGGCTTGAACCCATGAACCATGAGATCATGCTCTGAGCTGAAGCCAGACGCTCAACTGACTGAACCACCTAGGCGCTGTGCATCTTGTGTTTAAAGAATGTCAAAACGATCTGTTTTTTCATTCGGTTCTGTCAAAACAGACTAATTTCTGTGGAAAGCAAACAAGTTAAACAGTTGAATTTTGTGTATGTCATTAGGTTGACAAGCCAGTCATTTGAGTTTTCACTGGAGCTAGTGGCCATGCCAAAGTTGGCCAAATGTTTGCGGGTCAGAGACATCAGCTACACAGAATTCTATAAATAATGCTCCTTCAGCCCAAGACAGTTACTGGACAGAAATGACAGAACAGAGCAAGTTAAACAAGAGTATATGAAAAGAAACCTCAAGGGCATTCCTGAGCTGATAAAAGCTGGCTTTGTCATAGTGTGTGCTTCTAGCTGGGGTGTTGTGTGAGCCTATGGGTAGGGAGTATCCACCTGCCATGTGCCAGGCACCTTAAAAAAACTCTATTTAATCCCCAAAACAACCTAGTGAAGGAAGCATTATTATTATCATTACCCTTTAATGAATGAGAAAATGGAAATCTGGAGATGTTCAGTAATTTGCTGAAGGTGATACAGCTGTTTTGCCAAACCCTTAAATCCAAACTTTTCCCCAAAATATCATGCTGTCTTCCTTTAGAGCTGACAAGAAAGACACCAAATTTTATTTTCAAAGTGTTTTGTCTTAGAAGATACTAAAGATGCATTTGAACAACCGTCAGCTGAGAGGAACTTAGATTTTAGTAATATACAGTTGAAATTCTTAGTCAAATAACATGTAGTCCCTGGGAAAACATGTGTTTAAAGTTCCCCCCTCCCCTTTTTTGGCTAACCATTCTTTTGTCTATTATCAAAGGAAAATTAATTCCTAAGTCATCCAAATTCCATGTTGCATATATAAAATTAATATTCATCTCCTGAAAACCTGAATTTTTTTCTCAAGGAAAAGCTGCAGGATTTAATATCAAGTGATTAGCATACTTTGAGAAGGATGTTGAACACATTAGATTTTATAGAAGGATGAACACCCACACAGAAATGACAGCAGACAATAGAAAAAATTGCCTAAATTGGCTCAGTTTTAATTGGACAGATTTAATAAAATTTCCTACATCAAATCTCTTTAAAAAATTTTTAGGGGCACCAGGGTGGCTTAGTCAGTTAAGCATATGACTCTTGGTTTCAGCTCAGGTCATGATCTCACATTTCGTGAGTTCAAGCCCCACATTGGGCTCTGCGCTGACAGTGAGGAGCCTGCTTGGGATATTCATTCTCATTCTCTCTCTCTCTCTCTCTCTCTCTCTCTCTCTCTCTCTCTCTCTCTCTCCCTCCCTCCCTCCCTCCCTCCCTCCCTCACTCCCCCCCTTCTCAAAATAAATAAATAAACTTAAAAAAAATTTTTTTAGCCCTCCATTCTTTAAGTCTTATCCTCTAATTCGGTTGCAATAAAGTTTTTCTACTTCATATAAATTTTCTCTGCCTTAATTTGCATTCCCCCCAAAGTGGACCTTGAGACAATGATGTGAGTCCAAGCAGATTATTTGAGAAATGATCCCAGGAAGCAGGTGAGGGGGTGAGGAAGGGAAGGGTAGGGTGGAGGGAGGGCACAGGGCAAGGGAGCTAGGGAAGGGAGGAAAGCCAATAAAGATACATTGATGGTTAGGTTATTTCCAGGGCAACTGGCATTATACCTTGCTGGGGACCTCTCAGAGACTATACCAAACTCCCTTCCAAATGGTCCCACTGAGGATTGTTTATCCACCATCACTCCTCCTTCAAGAGTAACTTGGTCAAGAGTAATTGGGAGTAACTCCCCAACAATCACAGTCTACTCAACTTGTCAGGCCTAGCATGCGTCTACTGCCAGATGACAGACAACAGGGAAACTGCATGCTTGTTCAGTACTATTTGCAAATGCCCTCTGGATGGATCAAGAGAAAATGGGCAGTGCACTGCCAGCATCTGCCTAAATTGGGTCTGTTGGTGTATATGAGCCAACTTTACATAAGAATGACCTGAAAAACTTAGAAAAATGCGTCTCTCTCACCTCCCTCCCCCATTCTGATTAAGATCAGTGGTTGGGTTCAGGGATCTGAATTTTTTATTTTATTTTATTATTATTTTTTTTAATATTTTTTTTTATTTTTTTTTAACGTTTATTTATTTTTGAGACAGAGAGAGACAGAGCATGAACAGGGGAGGGGCAGAGAGAGAGAGGGAGACACAGAATCTGAAACAGGCTCCAGGCTCTGAGCTGTCAGCACAGAGCCTGACGCGGGGCTCGAACTCACAGACTGTGAGATCATGACCTGAGCTGAAGTCAGACGCTTAACTGACCAAGCCACCCAGGCGCCCCTATTTTATTATTTTTTGAGAGAGAGAGTGCATGCATGCGGGAGGGACAGAGAGAGAGAGGAAACAGAGAGAGAGAGAATGAGAGTCTTAAGCAGGCTCCACGCTCAGGGCAGAGCCTGACACAGGGCTCTATCCCATGATCCTGATCCAAAATCAAAGACCTGAGCAGAAATCAACAGTCAGATGCTCAACTGACTGAGCCACCCAGGTGCTCCAGGAATCTGAATTTTAACTGGCACCCCAATCATTTCAAAGCAGGCGGTCCTCAGACTACACTGTGAAAATTCTGTGCCAGTGAAGCCATCCTCATGTAGGCTAACTGGTGTCTCAGAGAGAAAAATCTCTAACTTGGCTTTAGATGGACTTTACTTTCCTACATCCCATTTTTTTTTTTTTTCAAATATAAGCTGTTGTTCATAAAGAGACTATAACAAGAGTATGGATGCTAGCATTTTGCAGGTCAAATTCTGGAAAATCACTTTAAATATGGATACCACCAACTGATCATGGGTCAGGAACAAAATGATCAGATACCCTTATGCTAGAGTGACCATACTTTTCCAACACATGGTGTGATGAGCAGGAGTGAACTTAAGAGGAAAGTAGGACAGAAGAGTAGACACAGGGACAGAAAATGAAGTCATTGTGTTTATATATCCTGGTCAGTAATCTTAGGGAAAAACTATCTTCAGACCTCTGCTATAAGAAACCAGCACGTAACCTAGTGCAGCTTGGGGAAACTTGAAAGATAGACCCAACTGTTGAGATGGTCTTTTTCAAAGTTTCCTTGGTTATGATAAAGGGTGATGATACAGCAGTTCTAAAAGATACTTTCTATGCTCAGAAGTTTTTCAGTAGCATAGTCCCTGGTCCCTTTCACATTTTTCATAGCTATTATGTAGTAGGGAGAGTGGGCACGGAGGACCCCATCACCATGACACTTGTTCTTTACTAAGAAGGATCATCTGGAGAAGGATGCCTGGGTGGCTCAGTTGGTTAAGTGTCTGACTCTTAGTTTTGGCTCAGGTCATGATGACCTCATGGTTCGTGAGTTTGAGCCCTGAGTCAGGCTCTGTGCTGCTGGTGTGTAGTCTGCTTGGGATTCTCTTTCTTTCCCTCTCTCTCTCTGCCCCTCTCCTGCTCACGCACGTGCACACACACACACACTCTCTCTCTCTCAGTAAATAAATAAAGAAAAAAAGGATAGTCTGGGGAGAGAAGGTATCTATTGCAAATGGTGAAAACCTGAGCTCATGGCTCTTCTCCTTGGCACCAGGATCTCACCACACTTCCCTGCCATTTCATATTACCAGGTAAGGCATAAATTTAAAATATCCTTACCGGAGTGCTCCGGTTTCCACCAAACCCTTAAGATAAACTGCTTCCTGGGGCCTGCAAGATACCTCTCGATCTGGCCTCCGCCTGCCTCCCCAGTGTCCCATCACTACTCCCTGTCTTCTCCTCTAAGCTCTAGCCTTAATAAAACTCTTGCAGCTCTTCAAATTTGGGGGACCTTCTCAGCTCTTGGCCCACACCAAGGTGTCCCTTCCTCCTGCAGCATTCCTCCCTGGAGCCTACTCCTACATTTGAGTAGCATCTCACTAATCTTTAGGTATTGGACTAAATGTGACTTCTTCTGGGATGTTTTCTTGACCCCTTCCCAGCCGGAGCCGTTACAGAATCTTTGTAGGCTTTGGGCTCTACTACACTTGATGGTTCCTCCTCACATCATATTAAGTATATTAAGATAGACCATATTTTATATAATTTCTCTTGTATAGAAATTATTTCCAAGTGTTTATAGCTTCTGCTTTGGAATCATTTGGCTGTGAATAACTAATTTAATTTGCTATTGATTATGAGAGGGTCAGGGTTACAGGTTTGGTTGCCAACTCAGTTAATAGCCAGGTGTGTGGTCTCAGACAAGTTGCTTACCCTCTCTGAATCTCAGTTATCTTAACTGAGACAAGAGAGATTTTGCATAAGTGATCTAAATTCCCATTTAGCACTAAGAGGTGATGCCTTTATCATTAACTGTGGGGAGAAATGTTTTAGGTGGTGGTGCATGGGGGTGGGAAGGGGCCATATGTTTACTCCACTGATAGAACATGCACCAAAGATCCTGAGTATCATGGGTAGATACTCTGGCCAGAGCTTCCAGTTAAGTAGAAAAAGACAGGTCCACAAGTATGTGTAGAAAAGACCCTTTTAAAACTGAAAAAAAGGGGGCACTTGAGTGGCTCAGCCAGTTAAGTGTCTGATTTCGGCTCAGGTCATGATCTCATGGTTGGTGAGTTTGAGCCCCCCATCAAACTCTGTGCTAACCTTGTGGAGCCTGCTTGCAATTTTCTCTCTTTCTCTGCCCTTCCCCCACTCGCATTTTCTCGGTCTCAAAATAAACTTAAAAAAAAACTGAAAATAAGAACAATCATTATTTTATACAATAAACAACTTAATATATCAACCTACCAAAGAGAAGAAAATTCAGAGCACTCAAATATATTTTCCTAAACAAGACCAACAATTAAAGCATGATTATAATTATTTATAGAAATGCCCCCTAAGGCTTGGTGTTGGTGACAACCATGTTATAAAACAATCAAGTTATGTTATAAAAACAATCAAGTGTTAGAAAGAGCAACTCTCACTATTGTTTCAATTAATTCCCCTCTGAGAAATGATGTAAGACATTGGACTTTTTGTGAATATAATGAGTTTTCAAATTACAGAAGAAGTAGTGACCAGTTTCTACCTTTGTAAAAAGAATTATGTACATTATAATACACACATCAATAACTTAGTGCAATTTTAAAAAGAAAAAATTAAATAGCTGCTTTTTAAAAATTTTTTCAATGTTTATTTTTGAGAGAGAAAGAGAGGGGAGGGAGAGAGAGAGAGAGAGAGGGAGAGAGAGAATGAGATGGGGAGGGGCAGAGAGGGGACAGAGGATCAAAGGCAGGCTTTGCACTGACAGCAGAGAGCCTGATGCGGGGCTCGAACCCCCGCATCTATGAGATTATGACCTGAGCTGAAGTCAGACACTTAACTGACTGAGCAACCCAGGTGCCCCTAATTTTTTCTGATGAAAAAACTAAGTAGGCTCCATGCAAAAAATATACATTTAATCCCAACACCCAGAGATAAACACTGATTTTTATGCATACCTCTTTTTTTCTGGGCATTTAGTTGTATAGGCACATACATATATTTCTAAACAGGTATTACGTTTTACCTCTGCACTGCAGAATTTGAATGGAGAGATTATCTGGCTTTGAAGCTGCAATGTCTATTGACATGACCCTAACACAACTTGGTAAGTCTGAGAAATTGGTGACGCTGATGGTCCTCCAAAAACATTTTCTATGAATTAATCTGCATGTATAAAACAGAAGAAAAATTAGGGTAGAGGAGACAAGTGTGTCTGCCTTAGGTATTGGCCCTTCCACAAGTCCATGGATTCATGTGTCAGTCCTGTGAACAGAAGGGCTATAGATGTAACCCTAAGACCCAGCAGCACCCCACTAATGCTCAGGTGATGAAGTGAGATGCTGAGTTTGAGAGCAGAGCTTCTGCCCACCCTCTGTGGAGAGAACCTAACAGTGGCTCAGATATTAGCATCCCCACTGTGAACAATGTTAATAATGGCAGGGCGAGGCACCTTTATGTGCCTTCTTTGCTTGAGGAAATAGATGTGCACTGGCTGGAGTGGATGTAAATTCTCAGTTCTCTGGGTAACAACCCAAAACACTGCTGCCTGAGCATGGGTGGTAATTCCAGGCTTAACCGGGGAAGACTGGGGCTGCTCGAATCTGCTGTGAATGGGTGTGAGCACTAGACAGTGAGATTTTGGTTCTTACAGATAATGTCACTGTGGTCTATACTCACAGTCTGGTGAAGCCTGGGTAGACTCAGATTAGATACTCTTTTGAACTCATTCCCTCTCACCCATCTCCTTATCTAGTTTGAGTATTTCTTCATGGTATTAAGTATTTTTCTACAATATCTTTTTTGTGGATGTATAGTATTGTACTTTTTTGAATGGACAAGAATTTTTACCCCCCACCCTGTAGTTTAATATTAGGGGCTTTCCTTTTTCATCACTAACAATTTAATGATAAATCATCTTTTACCCAAATCTGTCACATCCGTGATTATTTCTGGAGCATAGATTAAGAGTGTGCTTTTGGGGTCCCAAGGGGAATACAAAATCTTAAAGATCTGGTACAGGGTACCAAGTTGCTCTCCCTACAGACTGCCATTTTATACTTCCTCCTCCTCTAAGTGAGGATGACTATAAATTATATTTTTAGGGGCACTTGGGTGGCTCAGTCAGTTAAGCGTCTGACTTTGGCTCAGGTCATGATCTCGCAGTTCATGAGTTTGAGCCCCACATCGGGCTCTGTGCTGACAGCTCAGAGCCTGAAGCCTACTTCAGGTTCTGTGTCTCCCTCTCTCTCTGTGTCCCTCCCCTGCTCATCCTCTGTCTCTGTCTTTCAAAAATAAATAAACATTACAAAAATAAAAAATATTTAAATTATATTTTCATATGCTATGAGATAGGATCGTCTCGCATTTTGATCTAAGTCAAACCATTATAAATCAGGGACCGTCTGTAATACACTTTAAGCGCTTAAAGAATGGCAGATTACAGAAAGGGAAATTCACATTTCGACATTTCTACATATTTGAATTCTGGTCTCTGAACTTATCAGAAAGAACTTCCCTAACCTAAGTCAGTTCTCCACTACAGAAAGTTCACTTCTTCAATGATACTATGAAACCAATCATTATGCCTCCTACATGTACGCAGTGAAGGAACATAAGTCTAAATTTATGTTGTTGAAAATCCAACTTTAACACCTATTGGCTGTGCAGTCTTGAGCAAAACAGTTAACCTCTCTGTACCTCAGATTCTTCATTGGAAATCTAAAATGTGAAGACATATTCCTATTGCATAGGGTCAATGTTATCCTACTGATATTTTTAAGTACTCCAGTTCTATAATAGAACACCAAACAAATGTCAAATATGGTGTATTTAATGGTGTAATATCCGTATTTTCAGGTTTAAAGAACTGTGAAATCTGTATAACTTACATTCTGAGATATGTGCAGAGAGCTATGTATTTCTTCAGAATGCTGACAAGAGCAAAGTTGCTCTCATACTGGCTGTACCCCTGACCTATTCAAAATCCTTCCATGGTATTTTATAGTTACCAGCATTACCATTTTTAGATTTAGATTACCAGTGAGATTGCACATCTGTTCTTACACTTATAAGAGATATGTATGTTCCCTCAAAGTCAGGTTGGGCATTGTATTATCTTTGAAAGGGTAGGCGGGTGAAGGAGTAGAACCAGTAAGGAAAACAGGAGGAGGGTGAGGTGGGAATGATTTCCCAGGCCCAACTCCTAGTCCTTCCCTTGGAGCCCAACCATCTGATTTCGCCTGGAACCATATTTCCTCTTCTTTTGATCTTTTGTCCTCGAGGGCCAGACTGAGTCTCTTAGTTTTGACTTATTTTCTCTGGATAGCAGTTTATTTTAACTGGGCCCTTGATCTCAGAACATCCAACTTGAACAGACTCAATGCTGAAGATCAGAGGAACCCTCACTCAGTTGGAAGAGTACCTGAGGACAAGGATAGAGGGTGATGGCAACCATATCTCATTTTTAAAATCAACACTGCTATCTTGATACTGTGAAAAATAATAGATACCTAGGGATGCCTCGGGGGCTCAGTTGACTCTTGATTTCAGTTCAGGTCATGATCTCATTCTCATTGTTTATGGGATTGAGCACCGTGACGGGCTCTGCACTGGCAGCACGGAGCCTGCTTGGGATTCTCTCTCTCCCTCTCTTTCTGCCCTTCCCAGCTTTGGCTCTTTCCCCACCCTCTCAATAAATAAACATAAACGATAATAGCTACCTAAATGTTGGCATTGTCCTTTGGCTCCATACTGCAAACATGAGTCAAAGAGATGATTAAATAGGAAAAGGCATAGGAAAGTACTTTATAATTTGCACGTGTCATTGCAATTTAATAGACCAACAGATTTTTTTTAAATGTTTATTTATTTTTGAGACAGAGAGAGACAGAGCATGAACAGGGGAGGGTCAGAGAGAGAGAGGGAGACACAGAATCGGAAACAGGCTCCAGGCTCTGAGCTGTCAGCACAGAGCCCGACGCGGGGCTCGAACTCACGAACTGCGAGATCATGACCTGAGCTGAAGTCGGACGCCCAACCGACTGAGCCACCCAGGTGCCCCAGGACCAACAGATTTTTCATTGCTTTGTTTTAAACCTTTCCAACAACATCTTAATATATATTCTAAAAACATTATCCCCTTAAGCCCAGCAACGTGATGTATCTGGGGATTAAACTGCTATATTAAACTCTCTAAGGGTCAGGGTTTTGGTGTCTATGTTGAAATGTCTGTGTAGTTAGTTTTACTTTTCATCTTTGTTGGTTTTGTATCTGTTTTCTATTGGGTAGAAGCTGTTACTTTAATTATTTTTGTTAATATCAACCACTTGCTACTTGGCAAGTACTTTTAGGTGCCTTACCCTCATTTATTTCTCAGAAGTGCCCAAGAGGAAGTTTTTTTGTTTTTTGTTTTTTGTTGTTCCATTTCACAGATGAAGCAACTGAAGTGCAAAGTAGTTATCCAAGTTTATAGCAGCAGTGGATGGCAGAGCCAAGATTCAAACCCCAGGCTTTTCACATCACCTTATTTTCTCTTTGTATCCCACTACACATGAGGATGAGATTTTGATATTTTCTCCTTGGAAAGTTCTGGATGTGACTTAAATACAAAGATCTAAGGTAGCTGCAATCTAAGTCTCAGGAACAAGGTGGTCAGATCTGCTAAACCTTAACATCTGCAAGGAAAGAGCAGACAGCAAGGCCAAGACTCACTCTTCTTTTTACGTTGAAGGCACACAAACTGACAGAGGCCTAGAAATGTCTTTGTCCCCAAACGATAATGTGCAATGCCTTGTGGCCCAAGAGAAGAAAGACACTCAGAACCATCAAGTTCTTGCAGAACTTCATGAGATTATTTATCTTCAGGCTGGCATTTATAACAATCACCTGGTAGGTTCCAGCTGAGAAAAATGAGTTGTCAAAAACAGGCAATAAAAATTGCAAGTACAAGTAACCGTCAAGATGATAAAACTGTCACATCTGTACACATCAAGCAACAATCGTGTTCATTATGTCCAAACTCCTGGTACTTAATATTATCTGCCAAGGAAGCTAAGCTCCATTTAGAGTTTTGCTGTTAGCATGAATATATTTGAAAGAGACTTGACTGAGTTGTTCATGATTTTACAGAGAATGCAATGACATTGTCTTGAAAGAATCCACTGGTATCTGGGAAGATTTGTCAAAAGGGGTATCTCCGTCCCAAAATACCTCTCTATTTTGAGAAAATACACTGGCAATGATTTGGGGCGGGTAGGGGGGATCTTAGCGCATGTTCTCATTTTTAGGGGAAAAATTCTACTTTAATTTGGGTGTGTTTTCCCTCAGGGAAACCCTCCTTTTGTTGATCCTCAAGTGTGAGAGGTGTTTCTGAAATGACAGAGAAGAGGAAAGAGAAAGAAAGTGGAAAGACAGGAGAGGGGATCAGGAGTACAGAGGGGAGAGTAGTACATGGGAAAGGAGGAGGTAGGGAAGGAGGAAGCTGAGAAGGAGAAAAAAGGACTGAGGACGGAAAACACAGAAAGAGGATATTTGATTATTTTGATCACTCTTTTTACTTTATAGCTAGTTTATTGTAAGAATCTTTATCCTCACCAAAAACTAATATAATTGATTTCAAGTAGCAAAAACGAGGATAAGAAAGTAGATGTCCTCACGTTCACTTAAAAGTTGTTAATTTTCTACTCCTCCTGCTGCCTCTTTCTTCAGCTTTTGTCTAGTTCAGCATTTGCTATTTTTCATTGCTTGAGTAGAACCAGATCCAGGAAGGGCTGAAAGCCATTGGTTAGAAATGTCGTGTGGCACAAAAACAGACACTCAGATCAATGGAACAGAATAGAGAACCCAGAAATGGACCCACAAACATATGGCCAACTAATCTTTGACAAAGCAGGAAAGAATATCCAGTGGAATAAAGACAGTCTCTTCAGCAAGTGGTGCTGGGAAAACTGGACAGCAACATGCAGAAGAATGAACCTGGACCACTTTCTTGCACCATACACAAAAGTAAACTCAAAATAGATGACAGACCTCAATGTAAGACAGGAAGCCATCAAAATCCTCGAGGAGACAGTAGGCACAAACCTCTTTGATCCTGGCCACAGCAACTTCTTACTCAACATGTCTCCAGAGGGAAGGGAAACAAAAGCAAAAATGAACTATTGGGACCTTATCAAAATAAAAAGCTTCTGCACAGCAAAGGAAACAATCAGCAAAACTAAAAGGCAACGGATGGAGTGGGAGAAGACATTTGCAAATGACATATCAGATAAAGGGTTAGTATCCAAAATCTAAAAGGCAATGGATGGAGTGGGAGAAGACATTTGCAAATGACATATCAGATAAAGGGTTAGTATCCAAAATTTATAGATTTTGGATACTAACCCTTTATCAAACTCAACACCCCAAAAACAAATAATCCAGTGAAGAAATGGGCAAAAGACATGAATAGACACTTCTCCAAAGAAGACATTCCGATGGCCAACTTACACATGAAAAAATGCTCCACATCACTCATCATCAGGGACATACAAATCAAAATCACGAGATACCACCTCCCACCTGTCAGAATGGCTAACATTAACAACTCAGGCAACAACAGATGTTGGCGAGGATGTGGAGAAAGAGGATCTCTTTTGCATTGCTGGTGGGAATGCAAACTGGTGAAACCACTCTGGAAAACAGTATGGAGGTCCCTTAAAAAACTAGAAATAGAACTACCCTAAGACCCCACAATTGCACTACTAGGTGTTTATCCAAGGGATACAGGTGTGCTGTTTTGAAGGGGCACATGCACCCCAACGTTTATAGCAGCACTATTGACAATAGTCAAAGTATGGAAAGAGCCCAAATGTCCATCAATGAATGGATGAATAGATAAAGAAGATGTGGTATATCTATACAATGGAGTATTACTCAGCAATCAAAAAGAATGAAATCTTGCCATTTGCAACTACATGAATAGAACTAGAGGGTATTATGCTGAGCGAAATTAGCCACAGAAAGACAAATATCATATGAGTTCACTCATATGAAGACTTTAAGATACAAAACAGATGAACATAAGGGAAGGGAAGCAAAAATAATATAAAAACAGGGAGGGTAACAAAGCATAAGAGACTCTTAAATATGGAGAATAAACAGAGGTTTACTGAAGGGGTTGTGGGAAGGGGTATGGGCTAAATGGGTAAGGGGCATTAAGGAATCTACTCCTGAAATCATTGTTGCAGTATATGCTAATTTGGATGTAAATTAAAAAAAAAAAAAAAAGAAAGAAATGTTGTCATGGACCATCTCGGAATTTTAGTGATTCTGGATTTCACTCTTATTAGCAAAATAAAAGTTTATATTCTAGTCCTTAAAAATCACTATTTGTTTGGGGTACCTGGGTGGTGCAGTTGGTTGAGTATCCAATTTCGGCTTAGGTCATGATCTCACAGCTTGTGAGTTCAAGCTCTGTGTCGTGTACTGTGCTGAAACTCAGAGCCTGGAGCTTGCTTCAGATTCTGTGTCTCCCTCCCTCTCTGCCCCTTCCCCAATCACACTCTGTCTCTGTCTCTGTCTCTCTCAAAATAAACATTAAAAAAATCACTATTCACTTGTCAAAGGCTTTTCATTTAAGAGGCTCCAGCCAGCATGGCAAGTACACTTTCAGGATTAGCTGACATGGGGAAATGTCCAAAGGAGACGTTTTTCTGAATACCTCACATTCAAGGGCATGATTTCTGGAAGCACCTGGGTTGCCCATTACAGGTCATACTTCTCAATCCATTCTGTGTTGATCCCCTCCCTTTCAGCCCACTACCTTCTGTGTCTACTCTATTTATCTACAAACTTTGTTCTCTCTCCAGTGACATCTTCTCATTTTGGTAGCATCCAAGGATTACTCGGAACTGTGCTTTCCTGACTTGTTATCACTATGAGACCTTTTGTGCTATGTACTGCTTTGCCAGACAGCTTCTCCACCACTGGTTCGGCCTTCTGGGTGGGTCCCAGGCAGGCTTCCACTTTGTCTTCACTTTTGAATTTTTAGGTGCTGGCTTGTATCTACTCACCTCACCAACTGCCACAAGTAAAACATCCCTCAGTCAAAATTTTATGCTTGCAGAATTAAAATATCACTAAGAAAATGCACATCAGTGCTCCACTGTGGGCACTGTTTGGCTCTCATTTTCACCCTCCATCCTTCACACACATTTCAAGCATGGCCCAATAATCCTGGCTCTATGAAAAACTTGATGAGATTCAAGTTACAGAAGCCTGGTTAGCAACTGAAGTATGCAAAAAGGGCAAAACACATAATGACTTTGGGGGGAAAATAGGTACTGAATAGATAAGTGTAATAAATGAATGCATTCACGGAACAAAGATGGCCTGAAAACATCCCACTGCAAACATCTACAAACAATGGCTTGTCTTTTTTATCATTCATAGATGAGCTGAATCAAAAAGGGTACTGAAAAGAAGAGTGGTAACCCAATAAACTGACGATACAGTGGACCCAGATGGGAGTAGAGAAAGGGGTACAGGTCAAACTCCATAACAAGATTTGGGGTTTAATGTCCATGAGGACCAGGTGTGAGGACCTGAGTGTGAATGGAGACTGCTGTGTAAAAGCCAGCATTCCTGAACCTTGCTTTTTCACTCAGAGAAAGAATGTTCTACATAAATCCACCTACTGTCATAGGAAGACTACAAGGAAGGTGAACTTTGATCTAATTATACTTTGGGATTGTCACATTTGGGTTCTGAATATAGAAGCCTAAGCCCAAGAGAAACATGCAAAATCCCCCCAAAGACTCTTAAAATCTAAGGCCTGCATGAATCCTACAGAAGAAGCAAGCTCTGCTAAAAAATGAGCTAAAAAATTACAAAAATAAATAAGGAAACAATCCACCATGAGCTAGAGATGTCAGATACAACATACAGGAGGATTAGCATACCAATAATTTCAGAAAACAAAATAATCTGAAAGAATATAAAAGAAAAACTGTAAGCATGGGGACACTATACAAACAAAAAGATTTTTGCACATAGAACTTCCAGAAATTAAAAAACAAGATGGGTTAAGAGACATGGAATACAGAAAGATGGAGAAGAAGATCCAACATATCAAATGGAGAAAGAAAATAGAATGGAGGAGAGAGAGTATTTGAGGATGTGGTGCCTGAGACTTTTACAGAATTGGTACAAATGTGACTTTTCACACTCAAGATATAAAAAAAATTCTAGCCAGTATAAAACTCACACCTAAACATTATTATATGAAATTACAGACCACCAAAGCAAAGAGAAAAATGGCAAAGCCACTGGAGAGAAATGTGGATTACCTATCAAGAAGAGTATGACTTCAACTCAGCTCAGGATCTCATGGTTCATGGGTTTGAGCCCTGCGTGGGGCTCTGTGCTGACAGCTCAGAGCCTGGAGCCTGCTTCGGATTCTGTGTGGGTGTGTCTCTCTCTGCTCCTCCCCAACTCATGCATGCTCTATCTCTCAAAAATAAACATCAAAAAAACATTTTTTAAAAAAACGAACAGTAATAAGAGGAGAGTCTTCACAGCAAAAATAAAGGTAGGCTGCACGGTGCAGGAGAGGGAAATGGTTTAATACTCTGGAAGTTCAGAAGGTAGAATAAACTATTCAATCCAGAATTCAGTACTAAGCTAGACTGCCCTTCTAGATTAATTGTATTATAAAGACAAAGTCAGATAAATATTGCAACTGTTTACAATTCATCAGGTCCATGCTGAAAGAACTACTACAGGCTCAGTTTCATAAGGAAATTAAACCCTGACAGAAGGAGAGGAATAAAGGGAGGAAGGGTGAGAAAGAAAATGAATATGCAGGTAAATTCAAAGAAGCCAGGACTGAAAAATTAGTGAAAAAATTTAAAGAAGATATAAAATCAAGAATGACACCCAAGATTTCAAAGTGACTTAAGCACATCACTGTTTACAAGAAGCGAAGAGCTACTGGTTAAGCTTATTGTTTGTTAACTTTAAATATTTAAAATTGAAGAGTAATGGGGCGCCTGGATGGCTCAGTTGGTTAAGTGTCCAACTTAGGCTCAGGTCATGATCTCACAGTTCGTGGTTCAAGCCCCGTGACGGGCTCTGTGCTGACAGCTCAGAGCCTGGAGCCTACTTCAGATTCTGTGTCTCCCTCTCTCGCTGCCCCTCCCTGCTCATGCTCTGTCTCTGTCTCAAAAACAAATAAAAACATTAAAAAAAATTTTTAATTGAAGAGTAAGGTTTAAAAGAAGAGAAATAGAATCTATAATTTAAAACCAAAAGGGAGATTAAAACAAAAGAAGTAATCTAATCTAGAAGGCAGAAAACGGAAAAAAAGGAAAAAGAAAAAGGAACAAAAGTCCTTACAACTTCATGCCAGAACGCCTGAAATGTTCTCTTTAAAGTCAGCAATGAGGCATGGATGGCTTCTACCGCTGCCTCTATCTAACATTGCGCTGGAGGTCTTAAGCAAAGCAAAGTTGTACAAGAAAAAGTTGTAAAAACTAGAAAAGAAACAAATCTGCTACTACTTGCAGATGATATAACTGTCTGAAAAAAAATCTAAGAAATATACAGACGCAGTCTAGAGTTTAACAAAGTTTCCTCAAGGAAACGGATAAAAATTTCAATATTGGTCTTACACTGAAGCAAACCACAGGGAAATGTAATCATGTCCTGGCAATTCCACGGCTAGGAGTGAATCCAAGGGAAGCTCTTGGACACATGGACATGGAGACAGAAAGAAGAATGTTTTCTGCCAAAGAAAGCTGTAAGAGTAAAATAAGAGTCAGGAAAACAAAAAAGAATCAACCAAACTGTCCCTCAGTGGGTGTATTCATGCAATGAGATAAAAAGCCACAATTTAAAAGGAATGGATTGCCAATCTGGATAAATGTCAGAAACATAATGTTGAATGAAAAGGCAAGTTGCAAAAGGAAAGTTCAATATGGTATCATTTATGTAAAATCTCCCTAAGATATTGTTTACGAATATGTAAATATATAGGAAAAATATGAAAATATGAATGAGAATCATACAGGGGAATAAAGCCTCCAATTTCACGGATAGTTACTTCCAGGTCCAGGACAGTAGGACTTCAGCCACATTTGTAATATTTTATTTTCCTTGAAAAAATATTTTTTTTCCTTGAGAAAACATTTGAAGCACATATGGAAAGATTTGGTTTTGGTGTATCTGTTATATTTCCTCTGTTTGAATTCTTTCATAATTAAGAAGTAATAGTGAAAAGATATTCATTGATCAAATTGACATTTTAACTAAGTTATTTTTGACCAAGTTTTCTGATATCCCTGGCATAATGTACATAAACGGTAAGTGTTTTTTCATTTTATACCCCATCCCACCCCCAACTGGGTCTTATTCAAAGTTTTCTCACTCAATCTCAGAAGAGCACTATTAAGAGAAAATATTAAAAAAAATTTTTCTTCATTAAAAAAAGATTTTTTTTAACTTTTGACCCCATTCATCTATTTCTCCCCCTCTCCCCTCCAACAACCACTAATCTGTTTTCTGTATCTATGAACTTGGTGTTTTTTTAATTTAATTCCACATGTAAGAGAGATCATACAGTATTTGTCTTCTCTGACTGACTTATTTCACTTAGCATAATGCCTTTAAGGTTCATCCATATTGTTGTATTTTGCAAGATTTCATTCCTTTTTATAGTCAAATAATATTCCATTATGTGTCCATTCCACAATTTCTTTACCTATTCATCCATGGACAGACACTTAGGTTGTTACCATATCATGGCTATTGTAAATAATGCTGCAAAGAACATTGGGGTCCATAAAATCATAGGTATTTGACAGCTAAAATACAGGAGAATCATGACAGCCACTTTGAGATATACCTCTTCCCCTCTCAATTTCTACTTTATTTCACTTCACTTCCTCTGTTTCTTTCTCCTGCTTATTTCTGAGAGAAGTCACTGATGTACCCTATTTTTTTAAGTTTTTACTTAAATTCCAGTTAGTTAACATAGTGTACTATTAGCAAGTGCACTTGTGATGAGCAGCAGGTGTTGTGTGTATGTGTTGAATCACTAAATTGTACACCTGATGTACGTTAAACTTCCATGCAAAATAAGGACAACACAACAAGAAAAAGAATAAACTGTCTTTCCTTTCTCAGATTTTTAGACTTATATTTATGTTTGTTAAGGTTAAGGCAGAGAAAGACTGATTTATATCTCTTGTTGCTTGCTCCACCCATCAGCTCATTGTTCATACATCAGAGGACCAAAAATCTTCAGAGATATACCTTCCGGCAATAAATTAAACCTCTTACTTTGAGGTTTAGATCCTATTTGATTTTTAAGAAAACTTAAAGTAAAATTGCTACCAGGAAGATAAAGATAGTATCAGATGACTTATTGTCCAATTTCCCCCAGCTTACTTTACAAATTTATTTCTCTTACAACAAAGAATTTTAACATTGAAAGACCGACATAGTGCTATAGTCTTCTACATTTTCCCCATGAGCAGCATGAGAAAGGACTCTTTTTCCTTCGTTAAAATTTCAATATGAACAATGGTAACTAGAACCCACAATATACATAAGGTATAGTTATTGTCCGAATGGAGTTATTCTAGGCCTTCTACAGTAAGTTAAAGGAAGAGTATTAAGAAGATGCGTTTACGCCAGTCAGAGTGGCCAAAATGAACAAATCAGGAGACTATAGATGCTGGAGAGGATGTGGAGAAACGGGAACCCTCTTGCACTGTTGGTGGGAATGCAAATTGGTGCAGCCGCTCTGGAAAGCAGTGTGGAGGTTCCTCAGAAAATTAAAAATAGACCTACCCTATGACCCAGCAATAGCACTGCTAGGAATTTACCCAAGGGATACAGGAGTGCTGATGCATAGGGGCACTTGTACCCCAATGTTTATAGCAGCACTCTCAACAATAGGCAAATTATGGAAAGAGCCTAAATGTCCATCAACTGATGAATGGATAAAGAAATTGTGGTTTATATACACAATGGAATACTACGTGGCAATGAGAAAGAATGAAATATGGCCTTTTGTAGCAACGTGGATGGAACTGGAGAGTGTGATGCTAAGTGAAATAAGCCATACTGAGAAAGACAGATACCATATGGTTTCACTCTTATGTGGATCCTGAGAAACTTAACAGAAACCCATGGGGGAGGGGAAGGAAAAAAAAAAAAGAGGTTAGAGTGGGAGACAGCCAAAGCATAAGAGACTGTTAAAAACTGAGAACAAACTGAGGGTTGATGGGGGGTGGGAGGGAGGGGAGGGTGGGTGATGGGTATTGAGGAGGGCACCTTTTGGGATGAGCACTGGGTGTTGTATGGAAACCAATTTGACAATAAATTTCACATATTGAAAAAAAATAAATTATATTTAAAAAAAAAAAAGAAGATGTGTTTATGTTGAGAGAAAAGTTCTTTGTTTACCCTTTCAGAGATTCAGCATAGTGTGAGTCTGTAGGTCTCCTGACTTATATGAACACCTCTGTCCCAAGTTAATGTTCTATTTCCCCCTAATTCTGCAATACAAACAGATTCACAAACATCACCAGAAAAGAAATCAAGTATTATTTGTTCATCTAAACTACCAAGGGATGTCTGCAAGTGAAACTCAAGGATCAGCCAAACCCATGTTTATTGGCCCCAAATCAGAACGTTCAAAATTATTCAACAGACTATATAGACAGCCAAAGTTATTTCAAGAGGTAGAAGGTAAAAATACTTCTTGCGTTGATGCACAGAAGATGTTTAAGCAACGTATGTATTGAAAGTACAGTTTTGAATATAAGTAGTGGTTTAACTCAAGTGTTGTCTGTCTTCACATGGATAGTTAAATGGATCAACATGCATGTTCCTCCACACTCAGCCAAAAAGATCCCATAATATAAGAATATGCTACAGCTGGGCCTTGGGATGTAAAGACTATCCTGGCAGTTACCCAGAAAGGAATCTCAGGACACTTACTCTTCAGCTCTTTACATGGTCCTATTTTAAAGCCAATCTTTAGGATAAAAAACAACCCATTAGATGCTCTACCTATGTCTTTGAGAAGGCAGAAATAATATCTTTGGCAAATCGACATCTTATTTTGAGATAACCTGGAGTAGCTAGCTTTTTCTTTTTTGCATCGTATGATTACAAATTTCTTAAAATTTCCAGGTCTCTGCCTCCTCCATAAAAACATTATAAAGAGTGAGGTACAGTGGGGGAGTGTAAGGAGTTTAACCAAGAAGATGCTGGAGAAGCGTTTGTTGGTACAGGCTTAGAGCAACTCAACAAAATCATTCACGACCAAAATAAATTGCACATTACACAAGCTCTCAATACTCTACTTTTAAAAAAATGCCCAGTGGAAACAGTCAATTCTAAGATCTTTTTTCTTTTTTTTGGGCTGTAAGGCAAAATCTGTCAACTAACATCATCTGTACACAATCTGGTTTATTAACTCCTGAAATATGATATTTATGTTTTAATTGAAATTTTAGTTAACATATATGCAATATTGGTTTCAAGAGCAGAATCAGTGATTCTTCACTTATAGACAACATTTATTTTTTAAAAACTATCTACTTAAAATGCTGCATTCATAATTGATACATTCAAGTCACTACTGGAAATAAAAGGAATAAATTATTTTGTATCCCATAGATGAACCTTCTTGTTGTATGGCTTCAAATTCAAGGAACGCTTTGAATAATTTATTCCTTACCAATATTTGTGCTACCAAAATTTGTCAATGAGAAGATTAATTTTGTAAAATAATCGAAGTTCTCGGCATAAAAACTACTATTATTCCGATTTGTCCATAAAGGCAAAAAATACACATACCTCAACAAATATAAAACACGGGATGATGGAATAACTTCGTTGAGTGTTGTTTCCTACAGCCATTTCTTACACCATGTAGCAAGGCTGCACCGTCTAAAACTGGCCAGGCTGAAATAGAAACAGGTAGCATGGTATAAGAACCATAAGTTTAGCAGTCCCTTAGGGATTTACATGAAAATATCAGCTACCCTCTAGATAAACAAGCTGTGTACAAACAATGCAAACAGTGATCTATAACATAATCAAGTCAGACTAATCATCATTTCAGAGAAAAGACATGTATATACTAGCCATGAGCAGTCTAGAGTTTAAATGACAGGTAGTGAACCCCCCACCCCTGCAAAAAAAGCTACAGTGAATCGAATTCTAATTGCCTAGACCTGTACCTTGCTTTACCTGAGTAGACTGCCCTCATGCCGTGAAAGGCAGTTTCTGCTACAATACATTTGTTGTTTTCCATACTGCTCAGATCTCCTCCCTCTAGGCCTGATTCTCCCAGTTTGCAAGGTTTGTTTCTACCCTTGCCTATACCTTTGGAGCTGACATTTAGTACTGAGGCACTAACCCCTGACTTCTTACCCTGACCACTCTTTGCCCTTGCTCCTTTGATTATTAATTATTTTGGATTAATACATCACTGATGCCTCTCACTGAGTTCTCTCAGCCCCGTGTGTGTGTGTGTGTGTGTGTGTGTACCAAACACAAAAACACCATAATAAAATCTCTCAATTTACATAAATGGAGTATCTAGGCAACCGTAGATTATTTTCAGTATTTGATAGAATATCTCTGACCTTGAACCAAAAATATTCCTGTATTAGATTTGTTTTTTTAAGAAGAATAAAAATTAACCAAACAACCAAGTTGAGGTTTTAGACTTTTATAAAACTTCCAAGGCCAGATGAAAAGAATTTTCCACTACACCTTTATTTTCTATCCAAAGCAACACATAATACGTTTCAGGTACCTGTTCTTGATAGTTATTATTTTTTGCCTGTTATGTTTCTGTGTTACCCTTCCTAATAGTTGTCATGGGTTATTGCATGAAGAGTGACACAGGACTGCACTATCCTTAAAGGTCATGAATTAATATTTTTAACTTAATTCTATCTTTGTAAAGTCCTCCTTACCTTTTCTAGAAAGAAATTTTACATTTCATTCTCTTTTTGAGATACCAGCTTCTCACTTGATTAAAACTTTCTCTGATCAAATTTAACATTTACATGTGGTATTAAGTCCACATCAATCACAGCGCTTAAATTACTTAGGTTTTAGGCAACTTAAGTTTTCAATTAAAATCAGATATTATCTGTTATAAAGTAATACCCATAATAAATCTATTTCACCATTCTTTTTTGGGACTTAGGAAGAACTAACTTTTTTACAATGACAAAAGAATCCATATGTAGGGTACAGGTTGAGTTAATCTGGCAACCACATATTCTTTACATTTTACCCTTAATCCAAATATCTTAGAATACACGTATCTATGATTTAGAGGAGTCTGTACTTCTTTCACAGTGCCATATATTTGAAAAGAAAATTAACTTTTAATCACCCCAAAGCAAGCATGGGCACCAGAAAAAGCAAAGGCATCAGACACCTAGTATTTTAGATGGTTTCTCCAGATGGTTAATAAAAAAATAGCAATGAAAAGGAGAATATGAGACAAGACTTGGCGTATCACATAAAATCTCCTTTATCTTCAGTCTTTTAGCTCAAAATACAACCTAGCTTTTTATGTGTACAGAGATTTTACACACACACACACACACACAATTAACTACATTGAGGCATATTTTACATATATATAATTCACCCATTTCAAGTATTCAATGATGTTTTAGTAAATTTACCATGTTGTGCAACTGTCACGATAAAACAATTTTAGCACTTTTTGCTCACCCCAAAAAGAATCCTCTTCCTCACCAGCACCCTACCGTTTCTCCAGCCAAGTCACCCACTAATCTACTTTCTGTCTCTACAGAGACTTTCTGTATTCAAGTAAATAGAATTATACAATATCTGGTTTCTTGACCTGGATTCTTTTATTTAGCACTGTTTTTGAGGTTTATTCATGTCATAATGCACATATCAGTAATGTTTCCCTTTTTATGGCTGAATAGTATTCCATTGTATATCTATAGCACCTTCACCAACTGGTAGAAACATAGGTTGTTTCTAATTTTTGCTGTATCCAATCTTAGGGTGCATCTAGTATTGTGGGTAATGATGCTAAGAACATCTGTGCATAAGTCGTGTGTAGATACATGTTTTCATTTCTCATTGTTAGATACCTAAGGGTATCTGGGTCATATGCTACATTATATTTGCTGGGTCATATGCTACATTATATTTAAGAGAACTGTGGACGTGTTTTCCAAATTGGTTGTGTCATTTTACATGGATACCAGCAATGTAAGCGAATTCCCATTTGCCACATCCTAACATTTTTATTGCCTATCTTTTTTTAAATTATAGTCATTCTAGTGGTTATGAGATGATAGCTCACTGTGATTTTCATTTAATAACAAATGATATTGAGCATCTTTTGATGTGCTTATCAGCTGTTATATCTTCTTTTGTGAAATATCTACCCAAATCTTTCCGTTTTTTTGACTGGGTTGTTTATCTTATTGCTTTCAAGGTGTAAGTGTTGTTTTACATTCCAAATACAAGTTTCTTATCGGATATGTATTTTGTCTTTTGACTATTAATGTATCTTGGCATAGATTCCTTTAGGTTTTTTTGCTTGGAGATTTCTCACTACTTGAATCTGTGGGCTTATGGTGTTTTTTTGCCCAGATTTAGGAAAATTTTCAGCATTATTCCTGGAATACTTTTCAACATGATTTCTCATCTCCTGGGACTCCAATGACATGAATATTAGATCTTTTGCTTTAGTCTATCATGTCCCTGAGACTAATTTTCCACCTCGGTCTATTTTCTCTGTTGTTCAGATTAGGTATTTTCTATTATTCTGTCTTCAAGTTCACTGATTCTTTCCTCTTTCATCTTTATTACGGTGTTGAGTTATATCCATCCACTGAGTTTTTAATTTCAGTTGTATTTTTTAATTCTAGAATATCCATTTGCTTTTTCTTTATACTTTCTATTTCTTTACTGAGATTACTTTTTTCATTTGCTTCAGCATGTTTGTAATTGTTTATTGAAGCATTTTTATGAAGACCAGTTAAAAATTCTTGTCAGATGCTTGTGACATGTAGGTCATCTGGGTATTTGTATTTCTTGGTCTTAATTCAGTTTGAGATCATCCCTGTTCTTGGGATGAAGAATGATTTTTGATTGAAACCCTGGGTTATTACATGATAAGGCTCAAGATTTTGTTTAATCCTTGTGTTTTATCATACCTCCTCTGATACTCCTCCAGTAGGTTTGTGTTATAGCCATGTGAAGGTGCCACAGGTTCTCCACTTGGCCTTCTATAACACCTGGTTGGGGAGGGGCCCCTTTGCTAGGCAAAAGTAGAATTCAAGGTCTCTACTGACATCCTGGCTGGAAGGGGGAGAGGTACCTCATTTTTATTGCTCCCCATGTGGCCTCCACAGACACTGTGGGAAGGTGGCCTCATGATTGCTGAGTAGTGGTAAAATTCCTGACTTTCCACTAGCCCCCCCCGATGCCACCCCAGTGAAAAGGAAGTAGGGGTTCCTCAGTACTTCCTGGTAGGGGTGAGAGGCCAGGCTCCCCACATATTTCCCTCTGATACTGGGAGGTAGGGAGACAACTCATTACTGCCCTGCATGAAATAAAGTTCTGGCTCCCCCTTGACTTTTTCTGACATGACCTCAACAGGAATCTGAGGGAGTCTCCTTATTTCCTAGCAAAGGTAGAAGTCCAGGGTCTCCACTTGGCCTTCACTAGTTCAGCAGAAGAGATGGGACTATAGTTTTTTCTGTGGTGTTTGGCTGGAGTCAAGAGGTTCTTTTCTAAAAGTTTTCTGTTTTCCTCGGCTGCCTTTTCCCTGCCCTTTGGCTGAGCTTTTCTTGGGGCTATTTTGTCTGTATTATTCTTACCCAGGTATCCAGATTCTCCATCTAGTCTGAGAGAAGCGGCAAAAAGAAAATCGTGGGAACTCACTATCGTGTTGTTTCTTGTGTGCTAAGGTCCTTAGATAGTCTACTTTTCCTTCGATCTCTCAATTTCCTTATGTTTATAGAACATTTAAGATTTTTAGTTGTTTTCAGTCAAAGGCACAGGGAAAAAGTACATCTTACTCCATGCTCCCAGAAACAGAAGTCATCAGAATCTTTTTGAAGAAGTACCACATAGTCCAGTCACCAAGATTCTAGTACAGCCCAGCCCAGCTTTGTTCTCATGAACTTGAGTTTCTCAGTGCCCAAGGTTTCAAATAAGAGAACATATCTTATCATTCATTCATTCATTCATGAGTCCCTAAGTCATGCCACATATCCCATTAGGCAAAACCAGAAGCAATGAAGTGGTCAAATACCCTGTGGGTAGAACAGGAAGAAGGATAGGAAGGATAGGAAGGATAGGAAGGATAGGAAGAAGGATAATGATAGCACAAATAAATAATCAATTCTAATTCTTGCGGTCAGGGATCTCTTTATCCATCAGTTATATTGTACATTAATCTTTTATGCATTAGGCACAGTAGACATAGTGCCTAGGATCCATAATACTTTTAGGGGCCTATGCAAAGACTTTAATTTCTTCTAAAGCCAGAAAATGGACTTTGAGGCAGAAGAAAATTTTAATATATATTATTAAATTTAGTTTTATGCCAATTGTAAAATATAAATTTTAATTTTTTTTTAACTAGAGAAAGGGGTCCCCAAAGGCAAAGTTGCTTAGAGTCCACAAAAGTAATATTGCAGCTCTAGTTGAAGAGAAAGTTGAGGAAAGGTTTCTTAGAAGAGACGGCTATTTAAGTTGATCAAAATAAAAGCAGAGGAGGATGAGAGGCATTTCAGCTAAAGGGAGCAGCAGGAGCAAACGTTCCGAAGACATGAATATGAATCAGCCTAACATGTGTGAGAAACTAAAAACAAAGAGCAGGTCAAATGTATGAGAACCAGGATGAGCAACAGAAGTACCAAAATTTATGTACATGTAGCTCTTTGTGCACAAACTCTCACAATCAGAGTATCTCAAGAATAAGAAATATTCGTGGTCTATTTCCATATCAGATAGTAACATAGGGAAAAAAGAGAATATGGACAGACAATGCTGTTTCTTGGTAATAAACTCAGACAGAGCTCTTATTTCTAAGTAGCTAAGTATATTATAAATCAGAATTGTCTAATGACGCGATCACTGCCATCTCCTATATTTCCATTGATTTTTCCACATAATTTCCTCTTATTTATGAGAATTGTTATAATTCCTAATCAACCCATGATAGATACAAAAATAATTACTGATTACAAAGTATCTGTTTTTGTGATTCTGAAAATTGATGGTGATGAAGCATGGTAACAGCTAGACTTCATTTAAAAAAAAATTTTTTTTTCAACGTTTATTTATTTTTGGGACAGAGAGAGACAGAGCATGAATGGGGGAGGGGCAGAGAGAGAGGGAGACACAGAATCGGAAACAGGCTCCAGGCTCCGAGCCATCAGCCCAGAGCCTGACGCGGGGCTCGAACTCACAGACCGCGAGATCGTGACCTGGCCGAAGTCAGACGCTTAACCGACCGCGCCACCAGGCGCCCCTAGACTTCATTTTTAAGTTTTGCATAGTTGGCTCCAGCTGGTCAGTCAAGGAAGCTGCAAAGAAGAAAAATGTCTATGAAAAATAGTCACCATAATCCAGTGGGCCTTTCTGCCCAACTTTGATGTGAATCTTAAAATTGCCAGTGGCCAAAGTCATAGCCTATGGTCATTCTCAGTAGCCTAGAGTCTATTATGTTAGGGAAGCTAGAGTTTTCTCCTTTTACAGAGACAATTTTGAGCTAATTTTGCCAAAAAATGCCATGGTTCCTTTCAAAGTTAGGATGATATGAATTAATAGACCTCACTAAAACAAAAATCTAAAAACCACATAGGCAACAACAACAACAAGGACACCAAAAATGGTACCCTTCCAAGGAAGTCAAAAATTCTTCACTCTGAGGCCACAGTTAGGACAGTGTTTTTGAACCCCATCACTATTGATATAGTGGGCTGGATAATTATTTCTTGTGAGGGGCTTTCCTGAACATTGTTAGATGTTTAGTTATATCCCTGGCTTCTAGCCATGAGATGCCAACAGTAGCAACCCCTTCCCAAATCATTGACAACTAAAAGTTTACAGACATTGCCAGATGTCCCCTTCAAGAGGGGAGGTGGTGGGGGTAGAGATGGACTCTAGGGGAGAACCACTAATTTAGGAGGATTGAAAGTAGAGCTCCTAGAAAATGAGAATTTTTAAGCTGATGAAGAACTTGCTTCACCTGGGATAAAGGCCACAGTTTTACCCAAGGGGACAAACCTATTCCTGCCTAGTACCCAAGAGAGGGAAATTTGGATTTTTTGTTTGTTTTTTACCATATGGCATGGGATCTCAAAAAGGGAGTGTTGAAAACAAGCTTAAACAACCTTAAAATAGCTCTGAAGGGATTTTGCTTCCAGCTAAAAGAAAGTAACTGAGACTGGATTTCATGCCTGACAACTCAAACATACAAACAAAAATAAAAAAGACAATGGTATTTGAGGCATGGGACATGAGGCAACAAAGGGTGGTGATCCCTGAAAGATGAGAACACACAAAGCTGAGCCCCAGGACTGCCCTAGCTTATTGGCTGGAGGGTCTTCAGGACATGGTAGGGAAAGGAGAACCCAGAAGAATGGCTAGTGGTCTCCCTGAGTAGATAGAGATGAGAATGTGGAGAAAGCCTACACAACTGAAGTTCCCAAGGCAGAGTACAGAGAAGAGAATAATGCAGAGACACAGTTGGGTGTGCTGCAGAAGGTCCCTTCTGTGTTTTTAGCACAGTACTGATGAGCATGAATGGAAAGTACCCAAGGCCTGAAAAAAACCACCCAGAGGGATTAAAGCAAATAATCACCAGGGCTCACACATGGGCAAGAATACTTTCTGTTCCCACCACCAAAACAGACTCCCAGTTTGCCAGACAACAGGTAGAGGGACTTCAGTGTTGGTTAAATAATAACCACTATGAAAACATTTCTCATCCAGGAACCACAAATGGCACTGAGAAGTACTCCTTGTAGACTATTACTGGGTTTTTGTCTTTCTTTCATTTGTGCGTTGCAGAATATTAAATATTTATTGAGATTCTGGGCCACTGAGTGGTATGCTTTTGCCAGGTGTTAGGGGGAGCCACAGAAGCAAGAATATGTACCAGCACAATCCATAACCCAGGTCATGTCAAAAGCATCTCTGACATGAGTTTTACAACACTTGAACATGGTGGAACTTTCTAGAAATTCCACAAAACTTAGGTTTATGTAAGATTAAACTGAGATTAGGCCTACAATTAGTTTAAGATGAGATTATGTCTATAAAGGGGGAAAATAGGGCTTAATTCTATGTGACTCAAATCTTTTTAAAAATCTTTTAATATTTATTTATTTTTGAGATGGGGGGAGACAGAGAGAGAGAGAGAGAGAGAGAGAGAGAGAGAGAGAGGGAGAATGAATCTGAAGCAGGCTCTAGGCTCCGTGCTGTCAGCACAGAGCCCAACACTGGGCTCCAACTCGTGAACTGTGAGATCATGACTTAAGTCAAAGTCTGACGCTTAACCAACTGAACTGCCCAGGCGCCCCCAAATCTTCTTTTTTAATGTTTATTTGAAAGAGAGAGAATGAGTGTGTGTGAGGGGAGGGAGGAGAGAGAGAGGGAGAGAATCCCAAGCAGGCTCCTCACTGTCAACGCAGAGACTGTTTCATGAACCATGACTGATCTCATGAAATCAAGAGTTGGATGCTTAACTAACCGAGCCACACAGGCAACCCATGACCAAAATCTTAACTGGAGGTAAAGAAAATTGTAGAAAAGGAGAAATTAAAAGGTAAGGAAAAATGAGTTGTGAGAATTTCATTTTATTCACTAGTACTCAGGGTGAGCCATAATCCCCCAATCCAGCTTCTCTTTCACACATGTTAAATAGGCATTAACTTCCTTGGTGGTGCTGAGATACCCCTCACTGTTCTGGACCATTTCTATTCAGTACATTATCTCCAACCAGGATCACACTTTGCATTTAATTTCCCAAAGCTGGAAAACCTATTTCTTTTTTTCTTTATTTCTTTTTCTTTTCTTCTTCTTCTTTTCTTTTCTTTTCTTTTTTTTTTTTTTTTTAGAGCAACAAAGACATGAAGGGATAGGAATGAACTGAATGGGTTGTAGGTGAGCGCTAAACAGATTTTATCATCAGATGGTGTGGGATTTAGGAAAGAACTACTTAGGCTCTCAAGACAAATTCTTTACTCTGTTTTCAAAGCTTGTGAAGAATGATGATGTGAAGACCCTATATAATAGGAGAATGGCTTTGGCACTCCCTTTTCCCTCCAGTTTCTTCCCTGCACAGTCTCACAATTAGATCCACAGTCCAGCCCTTGAACTAGTTCAGACTAAGTAAGGCAGGAAGATATACAGAGCAAAAAACCCCATAATCTAGGGAAATCTAGAATGGAGGCAAACCTTTACAAAACACCCACAACTCAGGGGCCTTTTGAGGATACCTGGGCCCCCACATTGTTTTTGAGAGGCTTTTCAGACCCAGGAATGATTCCAGGTTTCCCTAGGGCTCCAAGACAGCCACTGCCCTTTGTCACCAGAGTATCATTTGCATTTAGGGTCCCTCCTGCTGGACCTCTCACAACCGAAGCAGAGGTTGCCTGGCTAATGTCTAAGCTTGCTGTAGCTTTCTGCCATGGTTCAGTTTCTTACTTAGCTCCTAGTCCTAACTAGGTCTTGAGTCAATCATTTCTAGGTTTTGCATGAACTCAACAATATGATACTAATGTAGGTCTTGGCTCAATCCCTTTTGCCTATTCCAGCTAGCTAAGACCACTATACTTTGGACCCAAAGGACAATGAGAAATAAAGTGTTTTTGAAGTCCTAGAAATCAGAATGTAAAACCGAAAACATTCCAAAATGTAAAATTGAAAGGTGGGGGGAATTATTCCACTGAATTCTACTTCTGAGTCTTTGATCGTTTAAAAAAATCACTTTAGATTGCTGCTTTAAAAGGTATTTGCCTTGGGTGCTTAGGTGCTCAGTCCTTAAGCTTCTGACATCGGCTCAGGTCATGATCTCACAGTTGGTAAGTACGAGCCCCACTTTGGGTGACCCCTACTTCCCTTTCTGTCTCCCTCCCTCCCTCTCTTTCTTACTGCCCCTTGTGGGATTCTTTCTCTCTCTCTCTGCCCCTCGTATCCTTTCTCTAAGTAAATAAATAAATAGATAGATAGATAAAATGTATATGCCTTAAAAAAGTTAAAAGTTAAAAAAAAGGAGAGCCAAAGTCCCCCTAAATGTGAGCCATCTCTGTAGAGATTAATCTTTTAAAAATAAGGAGAACAAGGATGGGGTCAAGCACCAAGCTCAGCAGGTGACCTGAAGCAATTGGGAGGAAAGCGTCTGAGCGTCTAAATGGCTGATTGGAAGGGCTGCCCAAGACTGCCGTATGGGTCACAACCAGGAGAACTGCTTAATAGGAAGACAGTGCCCAGACAAGCAGGGTGTTGCTCTCCTTTCTTTTAAAAAATTGTTGATATTGTTTACCCCTAATTTTCCACACACGCAACACACACACACACACACACACACACACACACACACACAAAACCTAGCTGAAAAAGGTAGCAGGGCATAAAGGGCTTTCCTTATTTATAAAGTAGTGAGTTAATGTTTCCTTCAATAAAGTCAAAGAGTGAGGGAAATGAGGTTTGATGCTCAGTTAAACTGAAATCTTGAAACAGTGGAGCAAGAACAAGAAGTATGTCCACACAGGGATGGATAGACAGACACACACACACACACACACACACACACACACACACACACAGGCTTGGACATTAGGAAAGTTTCAGCAGAAGTTGTGTTCAGCTTAAAGTCTGGGGCAAAAATAGGCAGAGAATATGTTGCCATTGCTCTTAACCGAAAAGCAGTGAATGGGATTCTTAAACAAAGTATTTGTATTCTTTTACATCTGGCTCTGGTTATAAAATTTCAAATATAATTTCAAAAGCAATCGCAGTTATTAATAACAAAATTTACAAGGATGCCACCATCATGATCTATGTTATAGGACTGACTTGTTAGGGGTAAAGAATTGTTTTATTGTGGTCTCTCACATCCTTCCAGGGAAAAATGCCCAGTGGTAAGGTTTAAGATGAACTTGTACTTGATTAAAGTCTATTCAAAAATGGGCCATATTTTAGAAAAGATCTGGTATCCCTAGTATTAAAATGCCTTTTACAAACTATTTGGAAGACAGACTTTGAGAAGATGGTACCATTTTGTCCATTCACCCATCAAAAGCCTTTATAAGTACCTACTAACTACAAGGCCTTAGGCCTTGAGTGATGTAAATATGAGTCAAATAGCCATTGACAGCAGGCAGCTCTCAACCTAGTAGGAACATAAATACAGACAAATTCAGAGTCCTTTCAAAATGTGGATGATGAGAATTCATAGGAAGAAGAAATTATTTCCATGGAGGACATCTGAGGTGTGTCTGTGAGGACAGGTAAGGAGGAGATGTATGAATAGGCCGAGGAGAGGTATTTCCAGACATTAGAATGAGCAAAGTATGGAGCAGAACAGCCCAGACAATATCCAAGGTATATGGTATTATGGTTAAACAAGTTTGGCCAGCACACAGGAGACACCAAGAAAATGGACCTGGGTATAGCCAGAGGATTGGGACTGGGTTGTAGAATGCCAAGCTAAAGATTTTAGAGTCTCTGCATTTCCTATGGCTCATAGGATGGAAGTTAGATGGCAGTAGGTGAACTGTGGAGTTAGGAAGACCTATTAGAGACCATGGTTATCTAGTTGAGATGAGATTAGAACCATGCAAGACCTGGATTCAATCCAGGTTTTATATTTTTGAAATGAACAGGGAGTAGAAGTAGATAGGAGTCCCTGTTTGCATATGGGCCTCTCTCAGTAGCCTAGAAGTGAATTTGTTCAATATTAAGTTCAGAGGGACCAGAGTACCCTTTCGGACTTCCTGGTCATTGGTTCCTCAACATTCCCCTCTGAATTCTGTTCTGGTTTGCATCTCCAGGACCACAGTGGTTTCTAATGATCCAAGAGATGGGATCACTAATTAAGTGGAAAGAAAAACAGCAAAAGATCAAGTCCAAGCTGGAGAAGGGAGGAAATGCCCCACAGACGATAATTTTAAAGAAGCTACACAGGAAAGTCTTTTTGGGGTGTGGTGTTTCCAGGATATTAGACAGCCCTTTGCGGTCTTGCCTGCGGGGATGTATGTCACAAGCTGTTCTGAGCAGTGGGGAGTCTGCGAAACTGTTGTTCTGCCAAGGAAGGCTGCATTTTCCAATTTAAAGCTAAGCTGCCCAGGAGCCAAGCTGTTTGTTTTTCAGAAGAGAAGACAGGAAGAGAGAGAGACAGAGAGAGAGAGAGAAAATATAAACATGTGTGTGTGAGAGAGACAGAAAGCACAGAGAGACGGAGGGATCCATGAGTTAAGATACCAAATCTATCCTGATGGCAACTCTCTGGAACAGAGTGGTTTTATTTTTGTCATTAGATTCTCGATCCTTGGGCACCCTCAGAAATCATTGCCAGAAGTCCCAATGGCCTCATGACAGGTTAATTAATTAGCTCTGTTGGACCCTGTTGGGTTCTCACAGGAGACAGGAAATAGAATCAAGAGGAAATCCCTTTCACCACGGGAGGTTACAGAGGAGGGTTAGACAACACTGGTGTGAGCCTTGGTTTGCCCACAGTCAGGGGAGGATTGCATTTAATCAGTGACTGAACCAAACTTAGGATTTTGAATGAGTATAATAATAATGATAATATGGCCCGCTAGTCTCCTTGATAAACATCCATTGAGGACTTACTATTCCATGACAGGCTTTATACAAGTTAATACCTTTATAGTTTTACTTTTTACAATTAACACTACAATGCTTTTTGGGTAATTTGCATATGAGATGGAAGATACGCTGACTGTTCTTGAATATTGCAGCCTGCTTGCCTCATCTAGTATTTCTGCTCCTTACCCTGCGTCTACTTTCTCTTTTATCTATACCACCTGACACCTAACATATGATATCATTTATTTATTGTGTTTATTTATTATCTTTCTCCAACTTCCAGAATGGAAGTGTCACAACTCCTTGTCTATTCTGTTCCCCAGTTGTACTCCAAGTGTCTTTTGGAAAGATGACATGAAATAATAACAACTAAGATGAAAAAACATGGTCTCTCTGGAGGAAAATCTAAAGAAAATCCATGGCCAGGGAAATCTCCCCTGAAGAAGGGATCTTTGGATGCAGAGGAGTGAGGAGGGTGGGTGGGAACCATCCTCCTTTTGAAGGCAATAGCGTATGGGAAGTTCCCAAGATGAGAGAAGGCACGGCCATATGGCTAAAACATAAAGAGCATGGTCAAGGGGACAAGTAGTGAGGTGAGGGAAGAGAAGGCCCAAGATGACACAGGGTAGGCCATATTAAAGACTTTGGAATTAGTTCTAAGAATAATAGTAAACTATTGAAAAAAAAAATTTTAATGTTTAGAGAGAGAGAGAGAAAGAGAGAGAGGATCCTAAGCAGGCTCCTTGCTGTAAGCACAGAGCCTGACATGGGGCTTGATCTCACGAACCTGAGCTGAAGTCAAGAGTTGGATGCTTAACCTACTGAGCCCTCAGGCACCCCAGCTACTGAAAGGCTTTAAGGGAGAAAGCTGTCATACCCTGATTTGTGTTCACTAAAGATTGTTTGGGGTACAGATGATGGTTTGGGAGAACAGGACAAGAATGGATACAGTGAGGTGGCCAGATAAAAGACTGTGCTATCATCTAGACAAGAGGAGAAGGTGGCCTGGGTTAAGGCAAGGGCACTAGACACACACAGGTGAGTGAATTCAAATTCACTTTGAATTTGAGCATCTAAGATTTAGTCATTGGTCAAAGTAGGAGTGATGGAAATGTTAAAATGTTTTTTCCTATTTATTTAAATCCCTCAAACTAAAATACTCATCTTTCTGGTGCTGTCTGCAGTAGTGACGAACAACTTTCTGTTTACCCTCCCATGAGATCACCTGCAGCCTACTCCTCAGTCTTTCCTCATGAATCCCAGTTGTGTCTTCTCAGCTTTCATGTGGCCCAGAAATAGACAGACTGTTCTGGAGAATTGCCTCACAGGATCTCCTTGTAAAATACCATGCTTAAAGAACAACAAAACCAATACCTTGCCATAAATGTATTCTCCAAATAAGTTGGGATTCCTAAATATTAACAAATGCTCTTCCTTATTTTTTCTGCCTTTCCAACTCCTTCATATCCTTCAAGGCACAATTCAATGTCAGCCTCTTCCAGGAAGTCTTCTTAGTTTAGTCAGTCAGCCATTCACGATACTCAGGCTTTGATCCACCGATAAGCTATGCACGTGTACTATCTGAGCATTTGTTTGGTTTAATCACAGGCAAGGCTAAATCATCATCAATGATAGGCTGGAGCGAGGCAATCTCTTAGACCCCTTTTGTGTTCTCATTTTGTCTCTCAAACTCTAAAGTTCTCAGTTAACTTTCTGTTGCACATGGGTTATCTTTATTCCAGATTACCAACTACAAGAGTGATCTGACTTGTAAGTCTTAGTGGCTCCCATAGCATCTGGCACAGTGCCAAATGACAACACATGGTGACAGTTGCAGTTACAGTTGTTCCAAAGAGAAGGCAGGGGTGACTGAGCTTGCCTCCCTCCACCTCCCTCCTCACTTCCCCACTCTCTACATCAATGCCCTGGGGAATCAAGTAGACAGCAAAAACTGGTCATGGTAGACTTCTCATATCTTTAAAAGACCCTCTAATTAAAGCACAGCCAATTCATTAACAGTAATACTAGAAGGGAAATGAATGAAATCAAACTATTAGCCCCAATTTTTTTTTTTTTTTTGAGAGAGAGAGCACGTGCATGTGCACACGTGTGAGTCAGGGACAGGCAGAGAGAGGAGAGAGAGAATCCCAAGCAGGCTCCACACTATCAGTGCAGAGCCCGATTTGTAGCTCAAACTCATGAATTATGAGATCATGACCTAAGCTGAAATCAAGAGTCGGACACTTAACTGAGCCATCCAGACACCCCCAAACTATTAACCCAATTTTGGATCAAAAGTTTTCACCTGTTCTTGTGCTAAAATTCCTAAAAAAAACAAAAACAAAAACAAAACACCACAAAACAAAACAAACAAATAACCCAAACACAAAGTACTTTGAGTTTTCCTTCCTTTTTCTATTTTTAGTGGAACCATTTATAAAGGCATCAAAAGGCCAGGATAGAAGGGATGAGGGCAAAAGCAAAAATTTACATAGGATATGTACCCATTTAGCACTCACAACAACCCCGTGAAATAGATTTCATTATGAACTATATTTTGATAAGAGAACAGTTACAGAAAATTTAAACAGAGTGCCCAGGATCACGTAGGTGGTATCAAAGCTGAGATTTATAGCCTAGGTGCCTGACCCCAAAGTCTGTGTACTTAGTCACTACATCAGTTTCTTCTCCAGAAAAATGAAAAAGGAAGCAAAGGGCTTAATCCATATCCCTGGTCCTCAGCCTTCTGGCTAATGGTCAGTTCACTGTCTGATGCACTGGTGCTTTTTAAAGTCCAATAAGCACCCAGGGATTGTGATTCCCTGATATAAGCCCTCAGTTTTTCCTAATTTAATTTCTAAATTTTTTTTAATGTTTATTTGTTTTTGAGAGAGAGAGAGACAGAGCACTAGTGGGGGAGGGGCAGAGAGAGAGGGAGACACAGAATCCGAAGCAGGCTCCAGGCTCCGAGCTGTTAGCACAGAGCCTGACGCGGGGCTTGAACCCACAATCCATGAGATCATGACCTGAGCTGAAGTCATGGGATGGTCTCATGTCTCAACTGGCTGAGACACCCAGATGTCCCAGTTTTTCCTGATTTTAAAAGAACTTCCACAAGTCGCGAATCAAGATACATACAGTGACTGTATTTGGGGGACCTTATTCTTTTCTCTATCCCACTGACACTCCACACTTCATAAGACTATAAAATCGTTCCAGGGATTTGATGTTATTTTGTAGTCCGATCTGGAATTGGTTAAGATAGCCCTGCAAAAGGCACATGTTTGCTGACCGCCCATGCTGATATCTAAGAACAAACTTTGAGATGAAATTAACACCTGTTCCAATGTTCTAACACATCCTCCTTTCTCTCTGTGCTTTGCTAGCTTGTAACCCACAGAGTCTGAACAGGTTCACTATCAACCTCATGCATCAGCCTGAGGTCACTACAATGCCACCAGAATGTCAGGATTTCCTCCTGAGGTCAGTATCAACCCTCATCCCATAAGTAAATGTAACTTTATATCTAGATGAAGAAGCCCCATCTCCATGGACTTGAGTGCTAGTTTTAGAGTCTGACGGGTATGGATCTGGACCCAGGTCATTACTGGAACCAAGTAAGTAGATTAAGTCCTTGTGACTTGCTGTGTTTATTGTTTTGTACTGTTGGGGGTGTATTGGGGTAATTGCTGTGAGGGATAAATTACACGATGTGTACAGTGTTCAGCATGTGCCAGGTGTTCTGAAAACATTTGTTGAATGAAAGTTTTCCGCTCAGCACTTACAGTTCCAGTTTCTATCTTTGTCTTCCAGTGTCCAGACACCACTGGTTAGAGGGAAGCCATACGACTCAGGTTAACAAGAAGGGACCGTTTGTAGAGAACATGAGCAATACTTATTAAACATCTTCCTTACTCATATAGAGAAAAAGATTATGAATCACTGAGCTGTGGCTATTTCTCAGGACATCTAATTTGTTCACATCAGTTTTCAGAGAAGCCTTAGATTCAAATAGGAGTTGACTTCACATTTCCCCCCCTCACAGAGAAACCACAAGGCAGTCAGGCAGGTAGCAGGCTACATCTCGGCTGTCAGGGTTTTAGAAGGAGGAAATTTATTCTTAAGATTGGAGGAGAAATGTGGATAATGAGATAAGGGAAGCGATGAACCAAACAGCAAGAAAAATTAAAAAGCATTTGTGGGTTCTCCCGGAAACCCTTAATTAACCACATTCTTCACAACACAGAGCTAAGCCATTTGGGCAACCAGGAAATACCTGTAGAGCTTGGTGATGGGTCAATGCTGCCAAAGTGTTAGGTCAAGCCCCAAAGATTCTAGAAGACCCCAAAAGCAAAATTCAAAAGCCAGGGTGAGGTTGAAGCTAGAATGCCCTAAACTTAATAAACAAATGAATCCAGGGTACCTGGGTGGCTCAGTTGGTTAGGCATCTGGCTTTTGATTTTAGCTCAGGTCATGATCTCAAGGTTGGGTTCCTGAGATCAAGCCCCATGTCAGGCTCCACACTGGGTATAGAGCCTACTGAAAATTCTCTTTCCCTCCCTCTGCTCCGCACCACCCCCCCCCCCACTCTCTCAAAATAAGTAAACTTTAAAAAAATTTCAATTAAAAAAAATAAAATAGGGGCGCCTGGGTGGCTCAGTCAGTTAAGTGGCCGACTTCGGCTCAGGTCATGATCTCACGGTCCGTGAGTTCGAGCCCCACGGCGGGCTCTGTGCTGACAGCTCAGAGCCTGGAGCCTGTTTCAGATTCTGTGTCTCCCTCTCTCTCTGCCCCTCCCCCGCTTGCACTCTGTCTCTCTTTCAAAAATAAAGAAACCTTAAAAAAATTTTTAAAAATAAATAAATAAAATAAAATAAACCAATGAATCCAATTCTTTCAAGTTTACTACATCGGGCTAAGAGGACTTTGCCACCACAGCTCTAAAAGAGGGGAAGAGACAGGTGCAGAAATGTGTACCTATGCTGTTAGCACAAAACTCTCAAGTCATTTCTGAAGTAAGTAAAGCCAGCCACAAAATTATTTACTTTGCCCTCCTGGAAGCCAGGCACCTTTGTCACTGATCTGCAGATGAGCCCAAATAATTTCTAACCAAAGCATTTTATTTAAGGCCTTTATATCAGCACTTCTGGGTGCAATCCAAAATCTTACATCAACTTCGTGTTAGCACAAAGGCAAGGCAGAAGATATTCCTGCTGCTGGGAGCAGAGAAAACTCTGTCAGTCTGTGTTTATTCATACAGATACACCTGGTTGAAAAATGAAAATTGCAACCAAAACAAAGATTGTTTACTGGATACCCAGTACATTATGATTCAACACAGACTTAACTGGTTACATCCTCATCCCAGTTCTTTAAGGAAGATATTCTTTTAACCTTGTTTTATAGTCATGGATACCGAGACTGAAAGGGGTTACGTAATTTGCCTCAGGATGGTTCAAGCCTAACAGGTACTAACACTAGGACATAAACTAGGTCCATCGAACTCCATGCCACCATGCTAACTCCCCATCCTACACAATGCTTACCCAGGAGAGGCAGGCTGCTGCTATTTTAGGAGGATAAATATTTACTGTAATAAACTATTTACCCTAAATGATTAGTATGAATTAAATGTTCATAATAATGGGGTCTCAGGCTAGGAAGCTATTCCATGAGCTATCTAGTCCAAGGACCCATTCTATACTTAAAGTTTCAGAAAAGGACTTCTATACAGTTTTGAAATAAGGTAATCATTTCCCAGAGAGACAGACGGTCTTGTCATCTGGGAAAATCCCTTTATCAGATACTCTTTTCTCTTCCATTCAATAAGTGACTTATATTTTCGAATGTGAAGGAGAGAATTTGCCACCCCAAAACGTGTTTTGGCGTAAGGATTATCATGAGCTGGTTATTCTCAAGAAACAGTAGACATGGGAGAATATTTGAAGACCAAGTATAAGTTACCCTTTTGTAAGGGACATTTACATTTGTAATGTAAATGTTTGTAAGGGTCCCTCTGTCTCTCTCTCTCTCTAGCAAGAAGAAAAGGAAGACTACATTTATAGAAACTCTTATCAGTGGAGAAGGCAATGACTTAAAAGTGCTTAACAACTTTACCCTTGTTTCCTGAGGTGTTCCTGGTTACCTCCCATACCTGCTCCCTTCCCCACCCGCTATGTCTTTCTTTTGTTTTTAACTGGAGATGGTATTTAAGGTGGTGGCTTGGGGTGCCTAGGTGGCTCAGTCATTTAAGCACCTGACTTTGGCTCACAGTTCCTGAGTTCAAGCCCTGCATCAGGCTCTGTGCTGACAGCTCAGAGCCTGGAGTCTGCTTCAGATTCTGTGTCTCCCTTTCTCCCTGCCCCTCCCCTGCTTGTGCTCTTTATCTCTCTTAAAAATAAATAAACATTAAGACAAAATTAAGGTGGTGGCTTGGGACATTTCAGGGAGTTACTCAGTTTTCTTGAGTCTCTCCCATGTATATAGAAGGTATATAGGTTATTAAACTTCTGTGTTTTTCCTGTTAATCTTTTATTATGGTGGGGGGCGGGTGGGGAGGGATATCTAGCCAAGAACCTAGAAAGTTAAGGGGAACATTATTTTTCCTCCTTTACAGATGCTTCCCACGTGCTAGGCCATGCTAAGTTCTCCAGCATTGCCTAAGAATCCCCATGATCATATAATGCAGGCACTATTAATATCCCCATTTTATAGATAAAGAAATTGAGGGTTTTTTTTTTAATTTTTGTTTTTGAGGGGGGGGAGAAAAAGGTCACAAGTGAGTGAGGGGCAGAGAAAGAGAGAGAGAAGGGGGGCTCACCTGAAGTAGGGCTCATGCTCACCCGATGTGGGACTCAAACTCACAAACTGTGAGATCATGACCTGAGCCGAAGTCAGATGCTGAACAACTGAGCCACCCAGGTACCCAAGGAAATTGAGGTTTAGAATGGCTACATAACTTGTCAGAGATCACACAAGTGAGCCTTAGTGCAAGGGCATAAACACAGTGATCTTCAAGGTACATGGAGACACATAGGAAAATATAATTTAAAAAAAAACTAAGAAGTTACTACTATTCTCTGGTTTGACATCAGTGGACATTTGTGCTTATTTGCAAGTTTGTGGAAAAGTTATCTAATATCAATATTTTCTTTAATCTAAGGCATGCCCAAATCCTTCTCTTTGATTTCCCAGAGTCAGAACATCTTGGGGCAACTGAGGTAACATGCTAACTACCATGTATTGAGCCTATATTTGAACATCTGTATGAAAGAAAACACTCTTACAGCTTATTCCATTTGTGGGCAATGCTGATGATCAGAAAATCATACTTATAGGCAGCTGATGATGCAATTCTGTTAGAAACCTCCCACTTGTATCTCTTGTAGGTCAAGGGCAAAAAATCATGCTGATGAAGTGACATTACCAAAAACAAAGTGGTTCAATGCTATTTGTCTGAACACAAGTGATCTTGAAGGAAATTGAGAGACATTCTTTTTCAAGGACAGCTTTAATAGCTGAAGGGGAATGTTTTATATCCAGTCAACCATTTAGCTACAGACAACCTGTCACAGTAAAGTGGTTAAAAATTTTTTTTAAAGATATTTCAATGACACTTTGAAAGCATGTAAGAGGTTAGGGTGAACAAGGAAGTTAAGGACTTTTTGTTTTTAGAAATCACATTTGCATTTAACTTGAAAATTTTTTCCAGTCCTATGATTTCTGCATAAATATTTATGGAATCCTGTTGGCTAATTAGATTATAAGCTTTTTATCCAGGAATTTGTCCAATTTTATGCTCTTCATGAAACCTGAGCTCTTTGCTGATCTTGGTTTAGTCCATGTTAAATAAGCAATTGTTTTAACAGCCTTAAAGGCTCCATTTTAAATTCTCACTTTTGTTATGCATACTAAGTCATAGAATTTATAATCCTTAATTTTGGACAAAAGTTTAAAGACTCCAATCCTGTGATAAAATGGATTTCTTATGTGAAAGCTTTTATTCTGATCAAAGAGTAAGACAGTACCAAATGTACCCAAAACAAAGAGCAAAAAACACAAATCAGCACTTGGTATCATCAGCCAGGCAATCTTTTCCACAGATGTCTTCACATGGTCCCTACAACCACCCTTGGATGTGGAGATAACCATCCTATTTTACTGTGAAAGAGTACTGTACAAGGAGTACAGAGGCTAAGTAACCTGTTGAGTATCTCATAACAACTAAGCGAAAGTAGTTCCCCAGCCAGGTCCTCAGATGCAACAGCACTTTATTCCCAGAGGGGAATAAACCATTCTGTCCTTGTTCTGCCCATTTCTAGAAGGCTCAATCTCTCCCCACATAGGAATTTTAGGAACCTCATAGGTACCCTGGAGGCCTTTCCACTTACACTTACCATTACCTTGAAGGATAAGAAGTTGGAACAAGGGTGCTATCACTACCACCAGATATTTTTTTTTGGCACAGAAAAACCTGCATTTGTTATGGTACCATCATATTCATGTCACAAAACGCAAAATAATTCTCAATGGAATTTGCTTAGTCTTGAGGGTCTAGCTCTCCGTCCCCAGAAAGGAAGATGGAAAGGCTCAACTAACAACACACAGCTTAGAACATGATCATCACATGTTCATGTCAGCTCAGTCCTTAACAATGCCCCCTTCCCATCGTAGATGAGTTCCATGCAATATTCCCCATGAGCTTATTCACGGAAGTGGCCACTTAATCATCCTCACCCCCCTGAACTCTTTGCTTTTTTGCACACTGCATTGCAGACTCACCACCTTTACCCATCTGTCTCTCGTTCAGCCTCTCTTTTCTATTCCACAAACCATTATTTCTTCACAGAAACTTTAAAAATATATAAAGTAACATATGTGCTGAGGTCAAATACAACTATGAGCTTATGACCCCAATAGCAGGCTGCCAGCTCACCTCTCCTCACCATCATGTCCCTCCCACTCATCAGAGGCAATCACTTTTAGTAACCAGATTCACACATTAAAGGGAAAATAAACTGATCAGTGTCATTATGGAGGGGGAAATAAGTCATTTTCAGTTTGGTCAAAATCCTGGAGAAGTCCATTCAGAAAAAACTTATGTTAGCACAGCCTGAACTACCACTCAGATCTTTCACACCAAGACAACTCAAAATGGGAGGAATAGGAAATCAATGCCTATATTTAAGTTTTTATAATAAGAGAGTCTAAATATTGTATGACTTATATTGAGGATATGAATTCCCAGGGGCGGGGGGGGGGTTGGTTAATGCATTTAATTTCATTCCTTAGTTACCTAGACTATCCCATTAATGATTTTGAATCTCTATGTACTTAGCTCTATACACTTGATTTTTCATAGTGAAATTCCATTTCCAGGTTTTCTTAACAAAACGAATTATGAAAAGACAAAGAAGACCTTCTACTTCTATTGAAAATCATCAAGATTTTCAATTATATATGTAAGATGGGGGAAATGAGATTTTTATCGTATAGATTCCCATTTAGATACATTTTTAACTCTTAAGTTGAGGCTATATGACAAAGATATGAACCAAGTTTAGCACACACACACCTATCGCATGAAAGGCAATGGAGAGTCCATTCAATCCCATGCTTCCATTCACTCAACAGGAGAGTCAGTCTTCCAAGCTAAAGAAGCTGTCCCTGCCCAGCTCATGTCCCTTGAGCTTTATTGTTTCAACTGACCTAGCTGAACTCCCAACTCTGTAGCACCTACAACATCTATTTACCTGGGGACATTTTAGTTGAAACAGAGAATAACAGCTCAGCTACCTGCAATGCAGGCTGGAAGTACTGGGAAATCAAAATTCTTGGCCCCTGACCTTTTACCTTAACTCCTCCTCAGAGACTTCCTGTGGTGTACTAGGTATTTTGCTGCAGTGTCATTTACAGCTGGAGATTCTTTATATTAGATTCTGACTTTGTCCTTTGGGAGTAGAGCTCCCAGATATTTTTGATCATCGGCTAGGTTTGAGAACCACTGCTTTTTCCAAAATCAAAGGTATTTAATATAAATATATTGACTGTATTTCTAGGTTACAGCAAGATGAATGTTGTGGTGACTGTCAACATCAATGCCTTGAAACTAAAATCAAAACCTTTCAATACTCTTGAGGGTGCTGTTTACTCAGTTATTCAACGTTTACGCATCACCTACTACATTCCTGACCTGTGTGCTGAGAATACAAAGATGAATAATGATCATCCCAGTCCTGGAGGAGCTTTGGCTGAAGGGGAGGCAGACAAACAGACAAATCATAATACAATATGAAATATGCTATTAAAACATTTTTATCACATGTCATGATAGCACACATTGTTAAGAGTAGTTTTTTATGTTCATTTATTATTTTTGAGAGAGAGAGAGAGAGAGAGAGAGAGAGAGAGAGAGAGAGAGAATGTACTGGGAAGGAGCAGAGAAAGGGGGAGACAGAGGATCCAAAGCAGGCTCTATGCTGACAGCAGAGAGCCTGATGTGGGACTTGAACTCACACACCATGAGATCATGACCTGAGCAGAAGTTGGACTCTTAACAGACTGAGCCACCCAAGTACTCTGACAGCACATAATGTTATGTGGGGAAAATTGGACATTAACCTTTAGTTCATACATTTGTTTCCATAATACTTAGTAGAGACAGGACCTTTACTTTCATTCTCAAATAACATTGTTTTTATTATAATAAAGCAATATATATTCATTTCAAAACAAATAAACAAAAAATGAGTCTCAGAAGCAGCCCTCAATTAATGTCTGATGGTAGCAGGGGTAAAATAGCCTAGCTTCCCCACCCCTTGGATGAGAAAACTCTGAGGCATACATTTTACAGTTTGCCAGACTTTCCCTATAGGGTTAGGCTCCAGTCACCTAGTGGTAGCTGGCTTGAGTTTATCCTTTATTGGCTGTCATCCTCCCCTGTCCCACTTTCCCACTCCCCTACTAGTATTTTCTGTGCTTCCCAAAGAAACTAGTTGTGCTTGCCTTCTTGTCTCACAACATGTTTCTAGAGACCTCCAAACTAAGATGAAGGCCAGTTCCTTCACTTGACTTCTGGTCCTATAGTCTCCCACTTCCGTCTCCTCCACTGGTTCCTAGGAGTCAACCTTCTCTCATTCTATGAAGAAACTCTCTTTCTAGTTATTTTCCTAACTCTCCCTTTCCCTATACAATTGAAAGAGTGCTCTGTATGTTTTAGTTTTCTCATTTTTATCAATTGTAACCTGGCTTCTTCATCCATTTCATCTCTGTTGAAGCTCTTTTCACCAAATGTCAACAGTGACTTTCTAAATGCCAAACCTAACAAATTTCTGTCCCTACTTTTATTTCTCTACATTGCAGAAACCACCTTCTTTAAATTTCATTTACCTTGACTTTTGGGACATGAGTCTCTTGATTTTCCTCTTATATTTCTGACTATCCCTTTACAGCCTGCTTTCCTGATTTCTATTATTCTATAAAACTTCTACTTAAATGCTGATGCTTCCCAGGATTCTCTTCTCAGACTTCTATTTCCACCATACATGCTCTTCCTGAGTAATTTCATTTATCCTCATGGTTTTAACCATCATAATATGCTAACAGTGCTCCAACCCACATCTCCAAATTGACCACTCTTCTGAATTTAGACACATATCCTCCACCCCATCGGACATTTACTGAATGTTCACAGTCCTCTAAATTTCATACATCCAAGACGGAACTCATGAATTTTAACCAAATCTCCTATAATCTGTATCTTAGTGAAAGCTTCATATGCTCAGCCACCCCAACCTTTTTCTCCGGGATTATGACCCAGCAATTACAAGTCCTGGGAACTATGCCTCCTAAACATTTCTCAACTGCATTCTCTCCTTTCCTTCTTCATTATCACAGGAAGAAAATCAAGTAAGCTGAAGACCAAAAGTGTAAATTGGATTAGGTATTTAGATTTTTGGCATTTCAACTTTATCATTGATTTCCTTATCTCCAGGCTTTATTTCATTCACCAATCCATCCTTAAGACTGACGCCAAATGATCTTTCTGTAATAAGTGGGACCATGTCAACATTAGGCTCATCAGTGCATAAAAAATAAAGCTTAAGCTTATTGAGGTGTCTTTAAAGGAACTTTATTATCTTTTTTTAAAAAAAAATTTAATGTGTATTTATTTTTGAGAGAGAGTGAGCGAGGAGGGGAGGGGCAGAGAGAGAGGGAGACCCAGAATCCGAAGCAGGCTCCAGGCTCTTAGCTGCCAGCACAGAGCCCAATGCGGCACTTGAACCCATGAACCATGAGATCGTGACCTGGGCTGAGGTCAGATGCTGAACTGACTGAGCCACCCAGGCACCCCAAGGACCTTTATTATCTTAAAGGCTATTGCTTGCCATTCAGAATCACTGACAGTTGTCTGCAAATACTAGGCTGTGGTCCTTCGTTTTTTGAAATCCAGCTATTTGCTCTGTCTGGAAAGCCTTATTCTCTCTTAACCTGCCCACTGAGAGCCTATTCATTCAATAAAATCTCCATTAGGTGTCCCCTATGTTTATTTCCCAAACTCTACAAGACAGAATTAATCATTAAGTCTTTGGCATGACTTCTGTTCCTTGACATAACTCTTCTGTCATGTGTGTCATACCAAGTTTATTTGTTTACTTCTGTGATTATTTCTATTACTAGATGACAAACCCATCCACCCACAACAAACTCAGAGCTTCCATAAAATGCTAATAGTAGGGCCTGTCTACCATTTTTAAGCACCTTATGTACTTGTAATTAGTTAACCATTACGTTTTGAATTCTCATCTTCCCTTCTAGGCTATATGTCACATGAGGGCAAGGTCAGTGTCCATTTTTCTCACTGCTATAACCCTAGTACCAAGCATTGTGTCTATCAGAGCAAGTGTTCAACAAATATTTTATGGACTAATTGGCTTACTCCTTGAAAACAGTGCCCACCCTTGAGTCATCTCCTTACCCGGGTTCATAACAGTACCCAGGAAAGACATCAATAAACGTTAAACTGAATGTCCGTCATAGTACCTAAACAGCATGGAAAATAAGCAAATAGAGTGTTTTCTGACAGTTAGGAAATCTCATTATCTTGGCATAGATTTACATTTCTGCCTGTCCATCATTAGTTTGGAAATATCATCAAATCAAGAAGTCCAGTGGTGAGTTAAATGGGGTTGGCAAGCATATTGCTTTTGTTGTGCCATTGTAAATACATTTATAGTAGATGCTTTAAGTTTTATTTTGGGAAAGATCCTGAGGCCATGTGTGATCTCACTGTAATGTGTTCAAAGGTGAATTAGTATTCAATCATGGACTCAGCAAGAAAGGAGAGAAGCATATGTGCTACATAGTTAGCACCCTCTGTAAACCAAGCAGGGAGCTGACAAATAGTATAGACACACAAAAAGGCTTCACTGGTACATGGTCAAGTATTCACCCACAGTGACCATGAACCTGACAATTAACTGATTACTTATAAGGATGTTGCTCTGCTATGCAGTCTGACTACAATATTTTAAAGCAACAAGTCCTTAACTCTTATTTCTGCAATAGTTAATATCTTCCCTTGATTAAAGAACGCTAACATATTTTCCTTTTAAAGTAAGTACAAATATTTGAAACAAAATAAATGAAAAAGAACTTTGGGTATTCCAGCCAGTACATTTCTTAGGATGTCTCAGATTCATATAAATTCTGTTCTATAGTGAATATTACCGCCTTGTACTTAAGTACAGTCTTATATTCTTAAAGTTGTTCCACATCCATTATTCCATCTGAGAAGGGTTCTAAAGAATTACACAGCCAACTCATAATGGTAACAAATACCTATTACTTGGATATTATCTTCTTTTAAAATTTATTTTAGAGGGTCGCCTTGGTGGTTCACTCGGTTAAGCATCCCACTTCGGCTCAGGTCATGAATGCATTTTCGTGAGTTTAGGCTCCCAGTCAGGCTCTGTGCTGACAGAATTTGAGCCTGCTTCAAATTCTGTGTCTCCCTCTCTCTCTCTGCCCCTTCCCTACTTGTACTCTGTCTCTCTCTCTCTCAAAAATAAATAAAGATTAAAAAAATTTTTTTCATAAAATTTATTTTAGAGAGAGAGAAAGCATGAACTGGGAAGAGGGACAGAGGGAGAGAGAGAGAGAGAGAGAGAGAGAGAGAGAGAGAGAGAGAGAGAGAGAATCTTAAGCAGTTTCCATGTTCAGCTTGGAGCCTGATGTGGGGCTTGATCTCACAACACTGGGATCATGACCTGAGCCAAAATCAAGAGTTGAACGCTCAACTGAATGAGCCACTCAAGCACCCCTGATGTTATCTAATCCATAGAATATTTTCTATTAGCCACACATGGCTTTCTTTTCATCTGATTTGACCTTTCAAAACATACTATCCAGATCTTTGCTCGAAGATATAAAGGTATTTACACTTTATTCTCTCAAATACTACACATAAAAAAAACTATTAAAGAAAAAAAATCCATTTATTTGGAAATGGCAATGCTGTGCCAACTATGAAACATAGCTGGCCAATAGTGTGAAATCCTCAGAACTGAAGTGGGAGGCAGATTTTACCAAGAACACGAGCCATTGCCCTTAAGATCTGTTGGAAAGTTATCTTGTTTGAAATGAGATCTAGGGGTACAGGCACGACATAAAAAAAGCATATTATGTCCCTACAGATCTGCAGGCATGGGGATCTGAAGAGGAACCAAAGGTGAGTGGCTCTTGCTATGGTATCAACCGCTGAGTTGATAGAGATGGTCAGAAGGACAGGGTGAGATGGACAGGAGGCAGTAGTCCTCAGATCATGACTATGACAACCTCTGATGTAAAGGTTTTGCTGAGAACCATACCAGCTTTCTGAATGACAAACATAGAAGTCCAGTGCTTGAGTTTAAGATAAACACAACACAGATTTTGTGAAAATGTGTTGGACACAACAAAGCTCAACCAACACCTGTGGAATGCTTCAACTTCATAGCTTTCACTCCATTCTGAAATATTCTTCTGAAACTAGTGGTCTAAGTCAAGGATAACCAATAATCAAAAAGGCATCATCTGGCAGTCTATGCATAAAAGTTACAAAACCAAAGCAAGCAAATCAAACAAAACCAAAACCCCACAAAACAAAAAACTAGATTAAAAAAAAAAACATTTAACAGAAAAGAACAACCCAATAAAAAAGGGAGGGTTCAGACAAATCAATCTCAATAGATGTGCAAATTTCACAGAGAGCTATAGAAAGAACTCAAAGAAGAGATACAGGATTTCAAATAGGCGATTATTACTGGGAATATAGGAGGTAAAAAGAGTTGGCAGAACTCCAGAAAGAAATGCAAAGGAAAAATAAAAGCATGGCAAATGAAAGCTTTATTAAAAGCACAAATAGAGGGGCGCCTGGGTGGCGCAGTCGGTTAAGCGTCCGACTTCAGCCAGGTCACGATCTCGCGGTCCGTGAGTTCGAGCCCCGCATCGGGCTCTGGGCTGATGGCTCAGAGCCTGGAGCCTGTTTCCGATTCTGTGTCTCCCTCTCTCTCTGCCCCTCCCCCGTTCATGCTCTGTCTCTCTCTGTCCCAAAAATAAATAAAAACGTTGAAAAAAAAAGAAAAAAAGCACAAATAGAAAATAAACACAGCTGAAAACAGAGCCAGAGATACAGTAGAGAGGCTGGAAATAAGACGAGATAAGAAAGAACAAAGATCCTAACATGACTGTAGGAAAATGACAGACGTCAGGCAAAGGACATCTGACACACCTATAGTTGGTATTCCTGAAAAAGAAAGCAGAAAAAAAAATGGAACAAAAATAGTCAAAGATCAAACAGAAGAAAACAATCCTGGATTAACGATTTGAAGCCGCAGATAAAAAAGACCTACCCTTTCCTAAGAAAGCCTGAGAAAGTATTGATGAAACTGCTGAACTCCAAAGACAGAAAGTCCTATGGATATCCAGTTATGAAAAAGAGAATTAAAAAATTATGTTGACCTCTCGCTTATTTCTAGCAACTTTAAATATAGAAAATACAGTGAAATAATATGAATTCTAAATAGAAAATATGACCTAAGAATTTCATAACCACCCAAATTGTTTTTGTTTTCCTAGTTGCCTTTAGTGCAAGCCAGGTGGGGACTCATTGTGGAGAAAGCAAGGCCATCATGGGTCTGAGATAGAATACACAAAAAGGTATCTCCAGACAACCGGAAGACTGTTTGGCCTTACAGAATTCCGAAATTCTCATAACTGAGCCCAGGAAGTGTATGAAGTGGTAATGGTTATGAGTAACTCAAGGTTTTTGTTTGTTTTTAAGGCTAAGCTCTCAAGAAATTTTAATTTGCTTATTTATTCATTCATTTATTGAAATATTTGTGGAGTCCCTGTTATATTCCAGTGTTTATGCTTTACACACTTGTTTTTGGATATATATACTTTTTAAAACTTATTATTTATTTTGAGAGAGAGAGAGAGAATGAGCAGGGACAGAGAGAGAGAGGGAAAGAGAATTCCAAGCAGGCTCCACACTGTCAGCACAGAGTCCAACGCAGGTCTTGAACACACGAACTGGGAGATCGTGACCTGAGCCGAAATCCAGAGTCTGGCGCTCAACCGACTGAGCCACCCTGGTGCCCAGAACATATGTACTTCTTTTAGCCATTAACTCTAATTAATGTTTTATGGTTATCTCAGAAGTAGGGAGGAAATGTGCAAAGCAACAGGTCAACTGGTCATAATTCTGTGAAACAAATTCCTGGAAGAATATATGATACAAGTATTATTATTACCTAAATATTTCTAACACAAATTTTAAAATGTAAAGGTCTTTAAAAGAGTTTTCAATACAGTGTGATAGGAATTCAGTGGTGGGAGATAATCACTTCAGGCAGAAGGTTTTTGTGGTAACTGGCACTTGAGCCAGACTTCGAGTTACAGATAGATTTGGACATTTGGGCTGAAGACAAAATGACTGCCAAGCACAGGGAATTGTGGGGATGTAGGCACAGAGTAGGGAAAGTTATGGATATGTCCCGGGATACAGAATGTTGGGTATGGCGTCTAAAAAGTAAGGTAGGAGGAGTCTCTGTGGGACCCAATGGACGGCTGGATAAAGGCAGTGGGGTTTCATTCTGTGATCAGTGAGGTGCTATTTAGTCAACATATAGAAAAACCAACATTGTGTTTAGGGAAGATTAATCTGGCAGAAAATCTGTGAGTAATAGAGAGGCCACAGGCAGGGGGACGTTTACAAGGCTAATTGAGGGTTTAGCAAAAGACTGAGAGGGCTTGGCTTGACACAGAAGTAGAAAAGGGGAGTTAGAATCCATTCCAGGAGTAGCAGCAGCAGAGAACTGAGTTTGGCAAATGGCTAAAAATGAAAATGACTGAGGCAAAGTGGAGGTGGAGGGGTGGAATCCTAACCTCAGGTGGTTACTTGGTTGCTGCTAGAAAGTTCCTCATTCTTTAAGGGCTTTTTAGCATTGCAGACGCAAGCAGTTTCATTGATGAGGCAAGTGAGCCCAGGGTAGGGCTTAAAGCCAGATAACCAGGAGCACCTGAGTATCTTTTAATGTCGAGCAGAGTCCTTAGGCAGTAAAATATGTCTAGAACCCTCTCTTAACACCCACTGTCAGGCTAACAGGCATCCAAACCTGACTGCTGAATGTTCTGAGCCAGTAAAAAGATGATGCTTCAGATTTGGTCATCTTAAGAATGGGCTTTGGGGTCAAAACATATCTGGGCTTAAATTCCATTTCTGCTACTTACTGAGTGACACTAAGCAAGGGATTTAACTTCCCTGAGCCAGGCTTGGACATTAATGTCTTACAGAGTTCTGGTGGGGAGTTCACGAGGTAATGAGCAAAATGGTAACAAGGAGCCTGAGACACAAACGCTCAGCAAATGGGCGCCTGGTACCCCTCACCCCACACTCCCAGCATACCTGTTGTACCAGCTGCTGGTTTCCTGCAAAATCACTTCCAATTTCTGAAGCTACATCTTCGGTCTGCTCCCCAATGTCCTCCTTTCTCCCTTGCCTTCTCTGGATCGCCTCTCTTTTTGTCCTGTTTCCTGGGAATTAGGGCTTGTCTCCTCCTCCTCAGTTTTGCTTTTTGTTCATGTCTTAGTTGTAGAGTGTTGTTTTCTTTTTTTTCTTTCTATTCTGCTCCACCCCCCTCACTAGTTAGAACTAAAAAGACTCAGAAGGAGGCAAAAAGGCGCTTAGTACGAAACCTCCTCTCCTTCTTGATTTGTAGATATTTCACCCTAGTATTATGAGGCAATGGGTGCCAAAAGTGACTATTTCTCTAAAGCCCACCCAAAGACAGAAAACTGTGGTAATCCCCACAGAAAGCCCTCACTGTGGGTGAATACAAGCCATTCCTCACAAATTATAAATATACAGACATTGGAAATATACTAGACCACTAGGCACTGGGTAAGATCCTGCTTGGAGCCACAGAGAACAACTTCTGAGTGAAGTTCACATGAGGCCATTGAATCAACCAGTAGGTAATCCCAAGCACAGCGCCTCTTTTGTGGGGTGAGGAAGGAAGCCACTCCCAGCCACACAGGCAGCTCCCATTTAGATCTAAAGGTATCAGGTGGCTGGGCTGTGACCACCCTGTGTCAGAAATGCTGAAGCCCAACAGCTTGATCTTACAACATCCAGTCCTTTCTTAAGCAACATAAATGAGAAACAGAAGTCTTTTTAAAAATCCTAATGCCTTGTGGAACTGAAACAAGAGTTGAAAATCACAAAATATCAATGTCAACAAACAAAGCATCTCTGTCTCCTTCACATGCTAATGTCATGTTTTGGAAGCATTTTAAGTTTCTTGGAGGCAGAGACCTTTCCTGCTGACCCTGGGTCTGTCATCACTGGGGGCTCAGGGCTCACAATATGCTGGTTTGGGGGAGGGAAGGATTCGGGTGAGATCATTTTGTTAATGGCTCTCCAGGCCCCTTCTAGGGTATAAGGGAACTCATTCCTTCTGAGCCTTACGCTTGGAAACGTTCACCAGGTTATTTAGCTACACTTTTACTGGCAATGCTTCCCTGTTTCTAAAACTACCAGGCAATTCAAGAGAAGACAGGATATGGAACACTGTCCCTTTCTGCAGAATTAACAGATCTCTCCTCTTAAATTGGTCTGGGTTGGTGGATGGGGTAGCTGGGGGGCTCTTGTGAGGGATTTTCACTTTCTGCCCCATGGGCTCCTGTCCAGCAAGACTTAATGCTGGCACATTATCAGGTACTCTTCCTACTCCTACTCCTTCCTCCTCTGCCCTGAGGGGTCTTCTCTGGCCACCCTCAGCATCCAGGAACCTAACTAGTCATTTGTCAATAAGCATCTGTTACATGCCACACCCTGTGCTTGTCACTGGGGTACAGAGATGAACAAACAATAGTTCCTCCAAGCAAGGGACAAAGATTTATGTTATGCTGTGAGAAATCAAGAGGTATAAAGACAGTGATATGGGAGCTCAGAGGAAGCAGTAACTAATTTTTCCCAAATTGTGGGATGAGGGAAGGATTGCAAGAGGCAGTTGTGTTTGGGCAGGGACTCAAAGGAACAGGATGTCATTGTGGAGAGAAAGGACGAGTATTCAAGGCAAAGAAAAGAGCATGAGCAGACGTAACAGATGAGAAGGTACTTGGCATGTTGAAAATGTTGCAGGTAGTTTGATTGGCTAGAGCACTGTTTATATAAATGCTTCATGAAAGGGTAGAAAAGTGAAATTGGAAATAGTTTAGTTTATGAAGGAGTTTGAAGCACATTGTTCTTTAGGCCAATGGTTTTCAAAGTGTGGTCTCCAGACCATCGGCATCAACTGGAAACTTGCTAGAAATGCAAATTCTCTGCCCCATCCCCACCTACTGCATCAGAAACTGGGAGTAGCTAGTTGATGAGAATGAGGGAAGGAATAAGCCTCTGGTAAGCTCTCCAGGTGATTTTGATAGACTAAGGTTTGAGAACCACTGCCGTAGGCAACAAGGGTATTAGAGATCATCTAGTCAGAGCAACAATATAACACACCTTCATTTTATAGAGACTATTCTGGCATCAATATGGAGTTGTAGACAGGTGGGTACTGAAGGTAAGGGGACCAACCACTTAGCAAGCTTTTGCAGTGACCTGTATAAGAGGTAATGAAGAAAGTCACCCATCCACCTTTTCCTTGACTTGTCCTAAGCAGACAAAAGTTATAGGATAAAAAAAAAAATCACCCAATTAGGATCTCCGGTTTCATAATAAATTCATGAGCACCCACTTCACAAAAGCTTTCTATACCATCAGGTCATCCCACTATGTCCCCACAACCTCAGGTTTGCTCTTCCCATTTATACTTGATTCTCTTCACTTATCACATTCTGGATCTCTGTTAAGAGTCTGTATCCTGGGGCGCCTGGGTGGCTCAGTCGGTTAAGCGGCCGACTTCAGCTCAGGTCACGATCTCGCGGTCTGTGAGTTCGAGCCCCGCATCAGGCTCTGGGCTGATGGCTCAGAGCCTGGAGTCTGCTTCCGATTCTGTGTCTCCCTCTCTCTCTGCCACTCCCCCGTTCATGCTCTGTCTCTCTGTCTCAAAAATAAATAAAACGTTAAAAAAAAAATTTTAAAAAAAGTCTGTATCCTCCCTTCCAATGGGAATTTGAGGATAGGATCCTTGTCTGTCTTGTTTCTCACTGAATTCTTAATCCCAAAAATGTGCTATGTGAAAGAATTAAAGAAGTGACAATAGAAAATTAGAGAAAGAGATTCAAGAGATAAAGTTTTGGGGGAGTATGGGATGTATTCTAGACTATTCCTGGATTCTTATCTGGGAAATTGTTCTTCAGTACAAAAGGGAATATAGGAGAAGAGCTAGCTGGGACTAGGGAAGGGTTGGTGGATCAACTATTCTGGCCATATAGGATGCTGAGGCAAAGGGATATTAAGTCATGGAGGAAGTTCCTGTGGTCCCTGGGAAAGGAATCGACCAAGTAAAACCAAGTCCTAAGGCATGTGGATTTGTCTACTGTCAAATGACAAAGTTAAAACAACTTAGTACGGAGTTAGACGTCCTTTGTGCAAGGGAAAACAGTCTGTGGATTAGGGAGTACAGTGCCTCACAAGCAGTGCAACACTCTTTCCAGTGGATTTTGTACAAGAGTGAGTTTTATAAAATGTTAGAAGAGGCAATGCAGAAACAGAGCATTGGAGGTAGAAGGGCTATGACGTAGATGATTTCCTTATAAGGCTAGCAGGTACTATTTTCTAGGGTAAGGCAAACTAGCTGAAGAGGAGTTGGAAGATAGGGATTGGTGTAGGCTAGGTTTCTTTAACAGGTGTTTCCCATAAGTGCAGGCTGACTTAGGTTTACTTTTGTGACCTGCGCTAGGCCACTGGGGCAGCCTTCATTTTGTGGGTGCTGATATAGGAGTTAACTTTCTCACTAGCTTCAGAAGTATAAGCAGAGCAGACATGGGTCAGGAGCACCCCAAGTTTCAAGTTCTAGTCTTTAACCCATCCATTCATTTATTAACTCATTCAAAATGTATGACCAGAGAGGCAATACGGCATAGTGATTAATAGGGCAAAGTCTATAGCCAGATTGACAAGGTTTGAATCCCAGCTCTACCATTATTAGCAGTGAAACTCTGGGGAAGTTACTTAACCTTTCTGTGCCTCAGTTTACTTATATGTAAGAAACTCTAATGAGGTATTTTATTAGTAAAGGAGGAAGCTTGGATCATCTAGTGAGAGGGATGTTCAGATGGAATTGGATTGAGAAACATGGTAAAGATTTAGTATAGCCACTGCAGGGTAGAGAACAGAATTGCTGACCAATAGAGAGAATCAAATTGGGGCTGGGAATGATAAATATGCAGTGATGTGGCCAAATAGTAGGCTTATGCTTTTTTCTCCCTGTACTGTTAGGCATCCAAGGAACAGCAACAGAGAAAGTCAACAATGGGATTGATCTGGCATGGGGCATCACCAAACGGGTAAAGGGACTAAAATTCCAGAGAGCATAGGAATGGAGGGTGCTGACGACAGAAGCTCAAGAATCAGATGAGGATATGTGTCCTCATGCAGTTTCCCAACTTGCTATTTGCATACTCATTTGTGGTTTTCCCACTTCCATCCTGTGGCTAGGAAATTCTTTAATCATATCTATTGAATGAGGACTAGAAAAGAATAAGTTTTAACATCCTCATCCACATACAACCTACAGTCCTCTTGCTCATTCTGTGCTATGAAAAATCCATCACTGTTAAGAACTTGGGCTTCAACCCGAGTTCAACTCCATCTAACAAAGAGTAGGGAGATTTGCCACTTAGTGCCATTTTTGGCAAGTACTTAATCTCTCTAATCCTCAATTTTCTAATCTGAAAACTGGCAATAATATCTATTTCATAAGCCACGAGAAGTAAATTATGTAATTTACACAAAAGGTTTACCCCAATGGTTGGCACAGAGCAAATGCTCCATACATGATGGCTGTATTGGTTATATCAACTCCCATAGTGCCTAAGAGTTTATGATGCTAATAATTTAAATAACATGAGACAGGATAGCCAATACTTTCACACTAGAGTCTTCCCTGTTGCCTGAGGAAATTCCCATAGGTTTTTCTAGGACACCCATCTTTCCTCACAACATCTAAGAGAATGCCATGTCCTTTGTAGTTGGTAATTAATGCTTATTTCCTATTCAAAGAATTCTTAATTCCTTATGACACTCCTACACAGGGATACAGGAACGCTATTTTCTTTCAGACTAAAACTTCTACATTTGAATCCTTTTCTCAAGGGATTCCTGTCAGGTGTCATCATCATTATGACACCTCTTTGCAGAGAGTGTTACCTACTGACAGACCTGGAGGTCACTCATCTGTGGAGCCCACTCTCCACCTCTTTCTCACTTCTGCCTTGTGTCTTCTTGTTGCTGCCTGTTTTAGTCTTTCATCCTAAATGTTGTTATTCTTCCTGTTAGCTACGAAGAGTACCTATCAAATTGTAGGGGCTCTAGAAGTCGTATGACACAGTCCACCAAAACAATCCTCCCCACCACACACTGGCCAAATTCTGCTGCAGGTAACCGGCTGCTATCTTCTTGCTCCATCCTCCCTTGCTGTGTCTAAGGGGTACAACAGTCTTGTTGGCTTCTTCTATTAAGTCATCTTATTATGTGTCATTAAACAGCCATCATATTGTACCGTCTAGAAGGGGCTGTTCCTCCTCCTACAACAGATGAGATGATGGGGAGCTATTTAAATGGGGGGAGAAGCCCCTGGAGAAAGAGGCTGTTCGGTAAATATGTAGGGCATACTCTCTTGCCAACCACTCTTTTTAACGACTTGCCAATGCATGTAAAATGCAAAGGGCATTTTACACACCTAATGATTTCCACCCTAACAGTTTTAATGTGGTTTAATTCATGCTGGCATTTCAAATACCTGTATCTCTCCTGGGCAATACCAAACAGATCGCTTTATATGTATATAGTATATAGTAGACCTCAACAAACACTTGAATAAATGAGACTTAAACTTCTCTTCAGTCCATAAAGGGAATGTATTTTTCTACTTACTAAACGTGTTTTCTGTGTCTCCAGGAAAAGCCAAACCCATTCATCAAGAGTAATTTTTATGAGAACACTAACCCAGCCTTAGCCCTCTACGTAGTAAAAGGAGGAAAGTGGGAAGGGGGGCAGGCACACCTTTCTAGCTCCTTTTGTACTCACCTTATCTCTCTCATTTGAAGATACTACAGATTCACAAGTTTCGTCTAATTCTATCAAGCGGCAAGTGTATGGTAGAGGTTTTTTCGGGGAGCAATTGAGGCACAGAGTAGGGAAAAGCTCTCCAGCTGATTCAGATCAGGATCAATTCTCAGCCCTTGACTCTGGTCCCACACACATTTGTGTCTTCTACTTCAAAACAGCCAATCTGTTGGTCAATTATGATTATATATAACTGTGGTTTTACATTACTATGCCTGCAAAAATGACACCACTCCTATCGTGAGCCCAACACCCTGACTCTGCATTCTCTTTGCAATCACCTCCTGCATCTTATCTCTCAACCTGCCACACCGTCAGTCCTGAAGGAAACAGGTGCAGGGAGCTCCCATTGTGCCAGGCATTCTGCTAGGTCTGCTCCATCAGTTAGTTCTCACCAATGCAGAGCAGGAATCATCACCCTCATGAGAGACAGGGTGGCTAAGGCATAGAGGGAGAAGACCTCGCCCAGGAGGGCAAAACTAGGAAATGGCAGAACCAGGATCCAAACCCAAGCATTTATTTTTATTTCAAAGTTCTTGTTTTCCATGCTAGCTCTGTAGATGGAGTTTCGGACAAGTGGATCTCTCTCTTTATCTGAACAGAGGTCACTTCCGTGTGCCTGTTCTGTTGCTGGTTCCACAGTTGTCTTTAATATTAAGGTGGGGGAGAGGAGGTGTGCTCCAGCAACTGTTTTTATTAGAACTCATTATAACTATTTACTTAATGTTTTCTAAGTGCCATTTTTTCCTGTTTCCAAAAGGTGAAGAAATATAGCTTATTTCACAACAAATACATGGGGAAAAAAACCTTACCAATTGCAGTATTAATTGCTTTACCATGAGGCCTCTTGAGATGAATACATTATAAAGACAGAGCTGTGTTTACCACCATATGGGATGTTAGTCACTTTTGGCTGCTCCTCTACATCCCTGGAAAGAAGCCAGTGCCATTGTCTTCCGTGTTGTGAGACCCGTGAGAAAATGCATTGCCAGGGCTAATGAGGAATATGTGTTTAAAGGAGAAAAAGTCATCAGTTGGTACCCCAAAAAATTACCATAGAAAGCCTTATGGGGAGAGAGAGTTTGGCTAGTCAGGCTTTAGAAATTGGGCTTCCAGTTATTTACCAGCTAAAACATTTATATATTTATTTATTCTTCCGGCATTTTGAAAGTGATCATAAATTTTGGGTTTAGATGGGAAAAGTGATTCTCATTAATGAAGCATCTCTGTGCTCCATGCTGTGCTAGGTCCAGTACCTAATTTTATGTAACCCTTGTAAAAATCCTAGTACCTAAGAGAATAAACTTGAGGATCAGTCAATCTTGTGCTTGAATCCCAGCCCTGCCTCTTACTAGCTGTGTGACCTCTGATGAGTCACTTCACTCTCTGGGTCCCGATTTCCTCATATATAAAATGGAAGTTCTCATACCCAGCCTGCAGCTATCTGGTGAGGAATAAATAAAATAATGCTTGTAAAGTATTCAGCCCAGCACCCAGCATGCAGTAAACATTCAAATCTATTAATTCTTTCCACAAATATGTATGAGCAACTATTTGTGCCAAATATTGTTCTTGTTTTTGGAGATATGGTAGTGGAGGAAACAAAGAAGCCCTATCCTGTGGAGTTTAAAAAGATGATGATTATTAACGGTGAGTTATGAGGAAGGTATCACTGGCTGCAGTGGACATATGAGGAAATTGAGGCACAGAAATTCATTTCTCCAAATTGCCTTGGTGGCAGAAACCCACCAGTTATATGGGTACAGACAAGATGGCACGGTTGTCTTAATTATCACATACACATAGCTTAATTATGCATATGCATGAGGAGTGGTGATGGCAATTCACAAGCACCACCTCATTTATTCCGTGTGCTGTCAATGTGAGTAGACTGATAGAGCAGAAAACTCAGGATTTATAATCAGAGGATCTGGATTTATAATCCTGACTGTCATTTACCTGATCTCCTGTACCGTCTGTGAGCAACTTGATCTCTTGACCTGCTCTGTTCATCTACACAGTGGGGATAGACAGTAAACTCATGGGCTTCTTGGGGATTATGCGAGGTCTGGATATTTAGGAACTTTGTAAATCCTACTACATTATGGAAAGGAATGTTATAACATGAACGTTTCAGGGGTAGACTTTTTTCCCCCAGAGGTAAGACATGCGAAAAGTGACATCACCACTCTTCAGAGCGTATTCTTGGTCAGTACGCATGGAGCCACCATGCACAGTACACAGCCTATGCCTTATACTAGGGCACCAAACCAGGATGCAGAAGTAGCTAAAATACAGCCTACTTTCTGCTTTCTGCTCATCAAGCTGTGCACCCAAACACAGGACCACCTCCCCCAGAGCAACTGGCGTGGTTTTCTAACTTGCCCAAAGGCAGTATGGGCTGGCAATGTCCCCGCTTATACTTCGTGTGCTTCCTTAATTTTGCATGTATTTCTGTCCAATGAATTCTTAGTTCTTATCTCTCCCACTTCCGTTCCTTCTGGCCCCTGCTCCTCTGGCTTCTCCCTGACTTTTCTCACCTGGCAGCTCTTCCAACAGCTTGTTTAAACCAACACGGTGCCTCTCCCTGCCAGTCACTTCTCTTCTTGCCCATATGCACTTCCCAAGCCCAACGTGCACGACATCCATCCAGATCTGCCACCTCGTCTGCCCAAAGAATGCACCCCTTAGGTTGCCCTTATGGTCTAAAGGCATAGGTGCTGTCAGGAGAGCATCTGGACTGCAAGTCAGAGGAGCCAGATGCTGCCACTAGGAAACCAGATAACCACAATCAAGTCCCCACCATCCAGTTATGATTTATCGTAACTATGCAACATATTTTGACATAGGTACATAAGGCGTTTAAAAGCAAGCATAACAGGGTAAGTGTGGTTCATAAAGACACAGACACCTAGGTGATCAGAAACTGAATAGGGAGGATGAGATTTATGAAAGATTCAAAAGTAACAAGGCAAGTAAAAGAGAGTTGAAACTTCACTAGAGTGACAAAAACAGCTTCAAGTCAGAGGAAAAGAGAACATGGTCCTGCAAACCATGTGCTGAACAGCATCAAATCAAATAGGATCAAAAGAGAACCCAGAAGTCTGTTTTGTGACCAGATTTTAACACGTCCAGTGCAAGGGTCTCTGATTTGATGACCAGACCTGCACTAATTCTCTCGGCTCTAACGCTGACAGCATGAGCAGGATATGTTTCTTCAGGGCCCGCTGGGCACTTCACAACATGCAAGCAGGATCTCGCGTTCTAAAGGGAAGTGGGCTGGTGATAAATGGTGAAAAATAAAAAGATGGGATAATTATCCCTCCCCCCCTCACCTAATTCTGATTCACCTGCCACTCAGGGCTGTGAAGGGAAACGGAGGGAAGGGAGAGGAAGAGGAGGAGGAGGAGGAGGAGGTGAGGGTGGGGAAAAGAACTCCGAAGTAATTTACACCCACTCACAGGTGAAGGACAGGAATCAAAGCTGGTGAAAAAAATAGAGAAACTTCACTAAATCCCTGTAACCTCAATCACAGCACATACTGTGTGCTTTCGCATTTTATCTGCAGTTTCTGGCCTGCCTCCTGTCCCCCGCACAGCTGTCTAAAATCAGCCACGTCTGTGTGTTAATGTACAGGATTTACCAGACTCCCCTGCTGCTCTCTCCTCATCGAGAACCTGCCGGTACAGAGCAGCAGGTGGGGAGAACTGAAAAATGAAGGTGAAAACTGCGCCAGAAGGAATGGCAAACAGGGATCTCCAAAGGATGCACGCGAAGGTCCAGCTTTTATCAAGAAAGGTCTCTTGCGGCAGGGCCTGCGACCCGTGAGCCAGAGGGGACTCAGAGGAGGAGGGATGCACCTTTCTCATCTAATGACTTCTACGATTCAGGAACACAGTCCAACAGAATCAGATGAAAACTGCAGATCAGCAGATCTTAGGGAGCAATAGCGAGAGCAATCCTAGAAGCCGCGTTTAAGTAGATGATGACCTTTCACTGATCTTGAGGGAGTTGGTAAAAGTGAGCGAGAAGAAGAAACAGACACCGTAGGGGGGAAAAACCGGAGTCATTTAGCCTGGCAGGGATGGACAGAAGATCCTTCAGGGAAGAGTTTGAAATCATAGTGAATAAGTACGAGTGGTGTGATACAGTGGAAAGCACTTTGCCCTGGGAATCAGAACTGAGTTCTAAGTCTGTGCCCCAACAATCAAGCTTCATATTTACAGCTGGGTGCTCCCAAATGGGGGCTGATGAGGCCCTTGTTTGAGTAACCTATGAATTAATATTTGTTTCTTTCACTTTAGGAAGTATGGATCAAAAAGGGCATTAACTTACAAAATTCAAGTCATGACCATGCAGGAGGCAAAGGAATTTTTCTAGTCCTGATGTTCTAATCTAACTCCACAAAGTTCACTAGCCAAGGAGTCTGGGCTGATGGAGTCTTACACCAACCAGATGACTCTAATTAGTAAGTGTGACTTAAAATAGCTCTTGATATGCGTCACCTCATGTATAGAATGAAGAGTGTGAGTTAAGTCCTAAACTTGGCTCTTCAGAGGTCTTCTGTTACCTTGTATGCCATTCAGAGTTTTAATTCCTACTATTTGCTCAAGATACTCTTTGATTAATCCCGGGGTTTATCCTCTGCTTCTCTTCTCCACAAACACCATGCCTACCACCTCCCCTTTGCTTTTTCTGGTCTCTTGAGCTAGAGTTTGAAGCCATCCCTACTCCTTTCCAAACTCCGAGTCATGTACTATACTGCCCATAAGATACTCCTACTCATGACACTGGTCATTCTTTGCATTTTTTTTTTTTTTTTTGAGAGAGAGAGAGAGAAGAGAGAACAACACTCTCAGAGGGGCAGAGAAAAAGGGAGACAGAGAATCCCAAACAGGCTCTGCATTGTTAGCACAGAGCCGGATACAGGGCTAGAACCCACGAACCGTGAGATTATGATTCGAGCAGAAACCAAGAGTCAGAAGCTTATTAGCTGAATGAGCCACCCAGGTGCCCCTTTGCAATTTTTTTTTTTTTTTACAGGCCACAGCATATCACTTAGAACTTGACTGCATGATCTAATGGTGTCCTCAAATTATTTTCTATGACTTAGGCTGGTCTCTTTAACTTAAAAGCAAACTCCTTAAGTCTTAAACTTCTATATTCTATATGGTGCATAAACAATCACTAAAGGCTTAATACATAGCAATGTAGTCTATTTGGCTTAAGGACAAGTAGAAACTATTAACGGATGCAACCTTATTTTCATACAGAACAAAACTGCACATTTCCTAGAACTCAAAACCTAAACTGAATTTTAATTGTTGTTTACAATCTGTGATTTCCTTGACTATTCTTGCATGTTAGCAATTCAAATACTTGAATGCTTTCAGTGCGCCATTTTATGTACCAAGTGCCTTTTAAGTATCAGCTCTCATAATTCTCATAGCTACCCAGTAGATGGTATTATTGCCCTAATTTTGTAGATGGAGAAAATGAGGCACAGCCAAGTTAAACAACTTACCCAAGCTCACCTAGTAGTAAAAGAGAGAGCTGGGACTTGAACCCAGGTTGTCTAAATTCGGAGCCTGGGTCTATAAATACCATACAATCCTACTATATGGCTTAAGTAGGATTATGGCTTAAGTTTGCTGTAGTTTCCTGCACTTCCCTGCAGGGATGAACTCAGGAACAGCAGGCATACAATAGTCATCCTTCTCCTAGTATGGTATTTCCATATTTTGGGGGTCGAAACATTAAATAACAGTGATATTTAGTGCTCACTATGCTCAGCACTATTTTAAGCATTTGCATAGGTTATATTAGTTAACCCTCATGATCACCTAAAACTAGTCATGTAAATATCATAGATACAAGTTATTCCTTTTTTAAAAAACAGATAAAGTGATTGGATCTAAAGTTAAATAATTTATCCCAAGTCAAAAATTTTTAAATGGTGAAGCTAGAATTCAAATTAAGTTTCATCTGATACTAGAGGCCAAACTCAACATGCATGCTATCCTGCTTTCTCATACTATTATAGTGCTTATATGTTTTAATTATAGCAAATGTTCTTTTATAATAAACATAAAATCAGGGGGAAATAATTAAATCTGTTCTACCCAGCAGTTGAATACTATACGTACTAAAAGGAAAATGTTATTAAAGCATAGGTGAGACTTTAAAGCAGGTGTTACATAAGGGGACAGTTTCCATGGGCAGTAAAGGGGGTTCAGAAGTGGATCAAAGAAGAAAAATGTATAGGAAAAGAAAACTTTCTATAAGTTTTTCTAATTGAAGCCTCATCCCAAGGGATTTATATCACAGCTAAACACTAGTTCAGTTGCACAGTTTTGTAGCATGACTGTGTCTACTGGGTGGCCAAAGTTAGAGACAGGAGATAACATGTACTGTAGTCCTTGGGCAATCATTCAAGACAGAAAAAAGTTCCAGAGACTTAGGAGAAAAAAACAAAACCCAAAACCACCCCCCCCCCAAAAACACAAAACACCCACCTAAGTACTACAATTTCCCAGTGCATTCGTTAGAAACTTGTATCCTGCTCAGTTTTAGGAATTTGGCAGTTGATTAATCTTTATCGGTTTTAAAAGTCACTACAATGTTATAAGACACTACTAGACAAATAGTCTAGAAGGAATATAGTTATGGAGATCCAGAGTAATCCTAATACACCAAATCTTTTCATTTAATTTTTTTTTAAATGTTTCTTTGAGAGAGAGAGAGAGAGAGAGAGAGAGAGAGCGCACGCGCACAGCCGGGGAGGGCAGAGAGGGAGACACAGAATCCGAGGCAGGCTCCATGCTCAGAGCTGTCTGTACAGAGCCTGACACAGGATTGAAACTCACAAGCCAGGAGATCATGACCTAAGCCGAAGTCACTTAACCGACTTAATGACCCAGGTGCCCCCACGAAATCTTTTCTTGTGGAACCTCCCAAGAAAAGGTTCAGAACCAATAACCAACATGCACATAGCACTTCCTATAAAGTACTGTTCTTTAGGCACTTTGCTTTAATTCCTATCATTCTGTCAACAACCTTATGAGGTAGGTACTTTTATTATCACTATTTTACAGATGGGAAAACTACGACAAAGTGAGGTTTGTAATTTAACCCAGATCACACAGCTAGGAAGTGGCAGATAAAAGTTGAGCCGAGGAAATAGGAGTACTGAATCAACAGTTTTAATCTTTTTGCTAACAGTTTCTTACACAATCAAGTTTTTCACTACCTGCTTCTCTAGGACTCAGCTCCCCATCTACAAAATCAGGTTAGAATGTGTACCTTTCTCAAACTTTCAAAACTCCATGAAAGTGAGCTAAGAGAAAGAAGGCAAGTAGTGGCAAAGCTTTCATACCCATGAGCTGATGCCAGCATCTGAGAGAAAGGGAAAGGACATTCAACAGTGCCAGTCAAGTGGCTTCTTGTCTGGAGAAAAGTTCACAGCCTTATTCCCACTAGCCTGTTCTCTACCCTCACCTCTCTAACAGAGCGTCTGAGTCCAGCTACCCCTCAGGTGGTCCCTTTAAACTTGATGGCCCCAAACAGATACACCTGGGCCAGGGAACGGGGCTTGCCTTGGGAATTAGAAAGCTTGGTTTCAACACCTGCCTTCACTGTTCTGGAGCAAAGATACTGCTTTGGCTGCCTTCCTGCACTTAGGTTTTTTTTAAATTTAAATCCAAGTTAGTTAACACACAGTGTAATAATCATTTCAGGAATAGAATTTAGTGACTCATCACTTATATATAACACCCAGTGCTCCCCAACCAGTGTCTTCCTTGATGCCCCTCACCCATCTAGCCCATCCCCCCACCTACCACCTCTCCAGCAACCCTCAGTTTGTTCTCTGTATTTGAGTCTCTTATGGTTTGTCTCCCTCTCTGTTTTAATCTTATTTTTTCCTTCCTTTCCCTTATGTTCATCTGCTTTGTTTCTTAAATTCCACATATGAATGAAATCATATATTTGTCTTTCTCTTATTTCACTTAGTATAATACACTCTAGTTCTGTCCACGCTGTTGCAAAGAGCAAGATTTCATTCTTTTTGATTGCTGAGGAATATTCCATTGTATATATATACCACATCTTTATCCATTTGTCAGTCAGTGGGCATTTGGCTCTTTCCATACTTTGGCTGTTGTCAATAGTGCTGCTATAAACATTGGGGTGTACATGCCCCTTTGAAACAGCACACCTGTATCCTTTGGACAAATACTTCATAGTGCAAATGCTGGGTCATAGGGTAGTACTATTTTTAATTTTTTGAGGAACCTCCATACTGTTTTCCAGAGTGCACCAGTTTGCATTCTTCCCACCACCAGCTGCACTTAGTTTTTTTGACTTGTTTTGTTTTGTTTTGTTTTGTTTTAAAGAGAGAAAGAGATATCTTTTCCCATTCCATTGGTTGTTTGCAAATGACATATCGGACAAAGGGCTAGTATCCAAAATCTATAAAGAGCTCACCAAACCCCACACCCGAAAAACAAATAACCCAGTGAAGAAATGGGCAGAAAACATGATAGCCACTTCTCTAAAGAAGACATCCGGATGGCCAACAGGCACATGAAAAGATGCTCAACGTCGCTCCTCATCAGGGAAATACAAATCAAAACCACACTCAGATATCACCTCACGCCAGTCAGAGTGGCCAAAATGAACAAATCAGGAGACTATAGATGCTGGAGAGGATGTGGAGAAACGGGAACCCTCTTGCACTGTTGGTGGGAATGCAAACTGGTGCAGCCGCTCTGGAAAACAGTGTGCAGGTTCCTCAGAAAATTAAAAATAGACATATCCTATGACCCAGCAATAGCACTGCTAGGAATTTACCCAAGGGATACAGGAGTACTGATGCATAGGGGCACTTGTACCCCAATGTTTATAGCAGCACTCTCAACAATAGCCAAATTATGGAAAGAGCCTAAATTTTCATCAACTGATGAATGGATAAAGAAATTGTGGTTTATATACACAATGGAGTACTACATGGCAATGAGAAAGAATGAAATATGGCCCTTTGTAGCAACGTGGATGGAACTGGAGAGTGTGATGCTAAGTGAAATAAGCCATACAGAGAAAGACAGATACCATATGTTTTCACTCTTATGTGGATCCTGAGAAACTTAACAGAAACCCATGGGGGAGGGGAAGAAAAAAAAAAAAGAGGTTAGAGTGGGAGAGAGCCAAAGCATAAGAGACTCTTAAAAACTGAGAACAAACTGAGGGTTGATGAGGGGTGGGAGGGAGGGGAGGGTGAGTGATGGTATTGAAGAGGGCATCTTTTGGGATGAGCACTGGGTGTTGTATGGAAACCAATTTGACAATAAATTTCATATATTGAAAAAATAAAATAAATAAAAAATAAAGAGAGAAAGAGAGAGAGAGGGAGGGAGACACAGAATGCACTTAGTTTTTAATGTGACAAAATACTCTTCTTAAAATATCAATGGGAGGATTCAAGAGATCAGGGGGTCTCATTTACACACTCACACACATACACACACACACACACACACACACACACACACACAATTATTCCAGAATGAGTTTACAAAGGCATTTCAATCGTTTTTAAAAAATAAATACCATGAAGCTCAGGTTAAATAATGTGTTTATCTTAGTACGCACACAGTTGGCCTTACCCAGAATTAGAGAATAGGAACCGTTACACATATATAATCCTTGAAATTATTTCTAAAATTAATATAAATAGTTGTCATAATTATTTATGATTTGTAAAGTGTTATCTGCATTTTACAGTATGTAAACAGAGGACCTTAGAGGTTTAACCTGTCCAGGGCTTCACATATACATAGTTAAGAGGCTAAACTCACATTTAAAGTCACATTTGTCTAAACCAAAATTCACACTCTTTCAAGTACCTTTCAGTGCCATTCAATTTATCAATTCCCACTTTGTCCCGATACACATTCTCTGTATTAACCTATTCTCTGCTTAGAACATCTGAACACACACATGTGCTGCTAATTCGATTTAGCACAAATGATGGAGAATTAAGTGGATAGGTGCCAAGAAGTGATTTTGTATTATTTATATTTTCAAGCATAGTCTGCTCTCTCTTTGCTAATTGCTTTATTCTCAGTAATTGGTTGAGAATCAGCAAGAATTAAATCAAGCTGAGAAAGTTTTCAATAAATGTGCGCCTGTCTCGTTAAAACAAAAACAGGTCCTTAACAATATGGAACGTGTAATGGCTACCATTTATGCTGGCCTTTTATCTAACTTAATTTTTATGCCATTCCTGTGAGTTTGGTATATTATTAGTTCCATTTATTAGAGGAGGAAACCGAGGTCTAGAGACACAGAGTAACTCGCCCAAGGGTTATGTAGCTGGCAAGCAACAAATCTTGGATCACACCAGCTCTGTCTGACTTAAGCGCCCCCAATCTGCTCAGTGTCCTCCTGCATGCTGGTCTCAAAGAGGAAGCTTCTTGCCATGGAAGCATGGAGGCAGTGGCATACAGACAGAAAAATGGTGCACGTGGAATAGGTTCGGTATTTTTTTGTGATTTTTTTCAGCTTTGTGAGGTATAATTGACAATAAACCAAACATACTTAAAATGTAAATCTGATGACTTTTGACGTATGTATATATCCATGAAACCATCACCATAATCAAGATAATGAGCACATATCCATCACCCCAAACACTTTCCTCATGACTTTTAAAATCTATCCCCCTTGCCTTCCCGTCCCCAGGCAACCTGATATGTTGTCACTATACGTTAGTTTGCATTACCTAGACTTTTATATAAATGGAACCATACAGTATGCACACCTTTTTCTGTTTGGCTTTGCATTCAGTATAGTTACTTTGAAATTTATCCATGCTGTGTGTATCGATAGTTTGTTCTTTTTAATGGGAAGTGTATGGATATACCATGATTTGCTTATCAATTCACCTGTAAATATTTTGGGCTATAACAAACAAAGCTGCTGTGAATGCTTTTGTTCAAGTCTTTGTGTGAATATATGCTTTCAGTTCTCTTGGATAAATAATTAGAAATGGAATGGTTGGATCAAATGGTAGATGTATGTTTAACCTAAAACAAAACTAAAAAAAACCTCCAAACTGTTTTATAAAGTGGCTTGTACTATTTTACATTCTCACCAGAAGCAAATGAGAGTTTCAGCTGCTCTATATCTCGGCCAACATTTAGTATAGTCAGTCTTTTTAATTTCCAGCAAAGATTCTTGGGCTCCCACAGCACACACTGCTCTGTGCAAGAGGATATGGGACACTGAAGAGTTGGAGGACGAGGGTCTCTACCCTAGAGATATCCAAGTCTCCTTGGGGGAACAGTGAAATAGTTACAGCTAGTACAGTATTTCCCTTTAGCACAGCTGTGTCTCTATATGTATTAGATATGAAAACATGATAAGTATTGATAAGATAGGCCTAGATACCCAATTATGATAAAAATAGTTTAAAGGAGGAATATAAAAGTATAACATTATTAAGTATAGTCAGTTAGATTCAGCTTCGGGGAACAGATAAATTTTGTACCAACCTTGAAAGAATAGGATTTGTAGTGTCAGAAGTGTTTCAGAATCCTCTACTGATTAGGTTAGCTTGGGTCAGTTATTTAGCCTCTCTGTTCCTAATAACAGGGGGTTATAATGTAAAATGGCCACATCAAAGTATAAGATAGAGTACTATGAAATCATTTTCCAAAGTTCTCATCAGAGAAGTATATAAACACTGCAAATGGCATGATTTAAAGAAACGAATCATTATGTACATATTTTGAAAGATAGCACCAATTAACTTGGGTACATCAACAGAACAAATGCCACCCTTGTGCTCTGCTGAGTGCCAGATGCAATATCCAATTGCCACTTTCAAGGAAGTGTGGGTTTACCATGCTTTCAAAGCTGCGATTGGAAACTGAGTTTGGCACTTGGTAAACTGTCTGCCATAGACTGACTCAAATGATATAAAGATTTGGCAAGAGTAGATCGTCATTACATCTCAAAGGAAAAATTTCTATTCGCTTAAAAAAACATTCACCCTTTTTAAAAAAAAGAACTTCTCTGACTTTAAACAAAAAAGCTATAAGGATAGGCTGGGAAGAATCATGATTCCAGTGAGCTTTTTCTTCTTTGGAATTTCCCTACAACTGATTGTTGTTCCATGAAAGCCACAGACCTTTTGGTTCCTCAATACTAGAGGTCTCAGTTTGTCTTTAAATGTATCTCCAGACATAGCACCCAGGTTCTCAAAGAAACTTCCCGCTATCCCAAAGTACTTATTCTTTTCTAGATCCCAATAAAAATCCCTGAGCTACTCTTTCCAGACGTTCTGTCAACCTTAACCACCATCTGAACCCCAGCCCATCCTCTGCATCATGTCTGATGTGTTTCCATTCTTCTTTCTCCCTCTCCCTACTTCTTGCTGACCTTGAAATGATCCTCCAACTACCAACTTGCTCTCACTCTGCTCATACCCACCACTCCTCATGGACTCCCTGCTATCCTGTGAGCACCCAGCCATCACTGGGCACATTACATGTATGGTAATCCTTCTTAGCAGGACCCTCCTGGCAGGACCAGTCTGAGGCTGTCGGATCTCAAAGCTTGGAGGCCTCACTGTGAAGATGTTGTACTTCTTAGTGTCTTAAAAAGCCTGGAACAGACTTAAAGATTCCTAGTTTGGAAGAACTTTCAGATTTACAATGTTTGGTCGCAATTTTAGAGCATGGAACCCCATTCAGAGTTTTGAAAATATACAGATACATTGATTTTGCTTATAGGGCTTACAGGGGGAACCGTCCCTAACAAAGTCTTTCAGGGGCATCAGGAGGACCAATTCCTTGACATAAACCCAGGTGAATCTACCAGCTTGAAACTAAATTCAGGCCTAAGCAAAAGAATGCTATTATGAGGCACTAAAACACTGCACTTAAAACAAAGCCAATCATATCAAATGTCACTGTTTGCAATTCTGGAGACAGATACAGAAGAATACTTATCTAGCACCTGTGGACAGATCTGGAAGCCAGCAGTTTTTGAGAGTAACCAGGTGCTAACTAGGTATTAGAAGGAAGGTGAATTATGCGTTCATGGAGATAGAAACAGCACAAAAAAGGCAACAACTCTAACAACTCTAAAAAGGCACAAAAGGTCAGAGAATTGACCCTGAGTGAGTTGTCAAACAGGTTATTTTTTCATAGGGATACCAACTGTCTCACAATATATTTAATTAAGGAGATCTATTGATTCTGATTAGGTACAGAAATTGTTAAAAAAAAAAGATTGAAACTATGGTGAACAGAAGATATGATTCTGCAAATAACTTAGAATATATTTCTTTGAAATTGTTTTGTGTGTGTGTGTGTGTGTGTGTGTGTGTGTTGTGTTGTGTTTTAAATTGAATATTCACTTTAAAGCTTGCAGGGATTTTTATTTCAACTTTTTATTTCTTTTTCCTAGCCTATTAAGGAAAAAAAAAAGCTTGATATAGATTATACCTCTGTGAAATGAGAATCATCACAAAGTTGTTTTGAAATGAAAAACTCTTAGAACAGTGCTGTGCACATAGTGAGGGCAATTAACCGATTGTTAGTAATATTATGAAAACCAACAGTTGTAGACAATGTCAGTGTTTGTGCAACAAAGGGAAGATGAACAGGTTTTAAAACGCCTGGAAAGGGTGTACATCTTTATGATGTACGACAGTGTTCCTGTGGTGAGATTAGCCTTCAGTGACAGATCAGGGAAGGCTGCCAGATAAGATTCCTTGTTATGGCTCAGATGCTACTTCTGAAAAATCCCTCTCTGCACATTCAAAGCAAATTGCAAGAGCTAACCTGGAAAACAAATGAATACAAAGCAAGTTTCAATGTCTGTTTTCATATAAAGGTAATAAATATCAAAAGGCTGACTGTTCGGATGTGTGCTCCAGCTTTCCAGCTAGCGTTGGGAAATGCTATGTCCATGTTCCTTGGGATGACTCTGGGCTCTTGGCTCTTTAAAGACCAAATTAGTGGAATTAGTTAGTCACACTGTTGTGGTCACATTTGTGATCAGCCTCAAGCAGCTTGCTTCATACATTTCTAAGGCAAAATCCAAGGAAGAAGAGGTAGACTTAGCTTACATCAGCAAGGGTAAGAGTCGCTACCTTCTGGAAGAATTCATTGTTCTCACTTGCCCACACTCAGTTCTCCCAGCATATCCAGTTATAAAAATCTGTGACTCCTATAAATCTACGGTAGTCAATTATTTTTCACCTTCCCTGAGCACCACATCCACTCCGCTTGCTGACACAGACTGAGAACTGGCGGGCTGTACCCATGTTCAGAGGTGAATGTAAAATGAGCTGAGCTGTGTGTGCCCTGCAGTCATGATCCTTGATCATGTTCCTTGATCATTAATTACTATTGTAAATGTTGTTACTTGTGACTGAAATGCATGGTGTACTCAGAAGGCCAGAACTTTGGCAAGCATAGCTTTCAATTCTTTATTAAAGGTGGCCTGGTGTGTTGAAAAGACAGACCTTCAGACAGATCTGGCTCCAAATTTGGGCTCAGCTATGATGTGGACTTAAACCCTTGGAGTTTCAGTTGCCTTACCTATGGAATGAAAAGAATACACCTTGCCCAGCAGGGTTGTTGTGAGGATTAAAAGACATAAAATGCTTGGCACAGTACCTGGTATATAGGACTTCAACAAATGCAAATTTATTCTTTGTCAGGTAAAAAGAAGCTAGATACTGTTTCTAACGTGTATTACACTATTCCTCCGGCTAAGGCTCAGGCATCAGTCAGGATGTGTAAGAAACCCATTCTAGAAGGTCACAATCATTATGTGTCCTGAATGCTATAAAAGACTTTAAAAACAATCTGAGTATCAGAGAGAACCAGTGGTGATAAGTGACCTTCCAGCCTCTGCCTAAACTCCAATGATTGGAGTTCACCCCCTCGTGAACTGCCTCATCTGTCTTTGGGCAGGTTCAACTGTTAGAAAATGCCTCTTTAAACTGATTCCAAAATTGTCTCCCTGTAATAATCACCAACTAATGAATTGTGATTCTGTCCTATAAGCCACTAAGAATAATTCCAGTATGCCCAACACAAAGGATGTGATTGGGATGATGAAATGAAACAGCCACTAAATCCTGGATATAACAGAATAGAAAGGGACTCACTGGGTCATATTCTCTCCCAGGACACAGAGATTCTGAAGCCAAGTGGGTTGGTAGCTGAGCTAACTGATCCTCAAACCTTTCCTTTGGTGATGACCCCACACTTAACTCCTGGAAGAGGGAAGAATATGATGGTAACTCTTTTGTTCAGCTGGAGAAATGGAGTGGTCCTAGAATAAAAGAAGGAATGGTGCTTATTATACAATAGGTACGCACCCCTCCATACATTCAATAGCACCTGCTGCTAACCAACTACGGAAAGAGGGGCAAGGATAAGTCATTTAGAAAGATAACTTACCAGGCAATGGGGCTCTGGCCAATAAGGATATTCATGACACTTCTTTGAGGAACAGTACACTTAGATGATAAAAACACAAAGACACTGATATGGTACACTGACCAACAAACTTGGGAAAAAATAAATAGAACATTCAAACATTCTCTCTTTTAAAAAAAGTCACAAATTCTGTCAGTAATCCTAAGTATCAAGGCCAACAATAGGAAATCACAACTAAAACAAATTGTAAGAAATTGAGTATATCTCATTCCGTATCTCTTTTTTGCACATTGCAGATGATTAATTTTATTATTGTATGCGTAAAGATAGTCTTTTGTCCTGGGAAACCATAGTAAGAAGAGGCTGGAATACCACTTTAGGTGTGAAGGTGTGGAACTTAAATTTGCCACCAGAAGAATTCAGAGATCCCTCTCAGCCAGTAAGTGAAAACTCAATAAAGCACAGAGAGGGACAACTCCTAAATTCTGTTAGTCATGACGGTAAACTGAGGGTAGATGGCCACTAGTGAGGCTGTTCAGTTGCCAATGAGAACCTGAGTTTATTACTCCACCGCTGGCTGTAGAACAAATAGATGAGACAGAAGTGGGTGGCTGAGGTGGAGAGGGATGTGAGGATGAGGATGGAGAGGGGATTTTTCCAGAGGCCAGAGCCACTGCATTGTGTAAGCAAGTTAAAGGCCTAGAGACTAACTCCCTTTGAGGTCCTCTAGACACCGTGTCTCATCCAGCTCACCAAAGACTCTAAAGGTCTGCACAAGGCAAGGGTTTTTGTAATAGTGCTGGGCTGCTCCTTTTTCCACATGCTCAGCCAAAGTTCCTAGTTTCCCATTGGTGGTCCCCAAACTATTTCAGGGTTGTCAGGGGGGCAACTCCTCCATTTCTCTACAACCCAATCTTTCCCTAAGGAGATACTTGCTCTTCTTCTTGTCTGTCTCTAAATATTTGCCTGTTGACTCTGCACTCTAAGTTCTCCTTCCAGGGACATCTCCTGATAGTTCAATGACCTCCAGAAGGAAGTTCCTTTTGGAGAAGTTGACCTTGCTCTGCAGCCCTCTGCTACCCTCTGCTGGCCAGGGTCTGCTCTTCAGCTCTGGGCTGTGCAGTATGAAATGGTTTTACTATAAACATCTTCCTGGAGACCAGGTGGGCTTCCACATTGCCATAGCAGGATACCACCAAGGGTACCCTAACATGGAGGAATGCACCACTCTGAAACGCCCCAGCGAAGGTCATCCTTCAAAGAAGAGGTACCAGCCTTTTCTTTACTAAACACATACGGAGTGCTATGTGCAAACATGTGGCGAGCCTGGGAAGACAGAGATGAAAAAGGTCAGAGAAAAAGAACTTTCAGAAAGCTTCCATGCCTCATGCCAAATTATAGCTGACTCATTCCCAGGGGCACAAGTCTAATGTAGAAGACAAGCAACTCACTACCTGAGCCCCAAGCCCTTCAGGAGTTTCTGGAAACAAACTTTTCAGGGGATGTCATCTAAATCTTCACTTTATCTTTATGTCCTTACCACCCCCTCTTTTTTTTAAGACAAAGTCTAAGACACAGGGTGTGCCTTCAAGGGATTTCACAATTGGAAGGTGAAGACAGTAATGGGAAAAAATAACTATAATATAAATCATGATGTGATGAGCGCCAAGCTGTGTGGGAATGAGGAGGAAGCAGTAATTAAGACTGTAGGGATAAGAAGAATTTAAGGGTGGTCTTCCTAAGACAGAAATCTCATCATGCTACTTATTTAAAAAGAAAAAGAAAATGAGAATTTTATGGCTTTCCATTGTCTACAGGCTTGAAGCCCTTTGCATGGTCTGGAGTGGGCTTCATGGTCTTTCCCCTACCTTCCTTATGGCCTCATTCATCGCCCTCTATCATCAGCTGGTCTAGCTGAAGTACACCTTTATCTCAAAGAATGTATAGTCAGAACCCAGAGAGAGAAAGAGAGAGAGAGAGAGAGAATTCCAGGCCTCTCTTCCCAGTTCATAGGACAAATTCTGGATATTCTTCACTGCATTCCATTTACTCCACCCTCTCTTTAAACCCTGTTTCCAAGAAAGCAAATTTGGCCTCTAAAGTGTGACTTCAGGCACATTCTCTCTCTGGGATAGTTATGAGCTTTTTCTTTAGTTGCCTCATATCCACCTCACTAAACCCAGATCCCCTGAACCCAACCAGTAGGATCTATGTCCCATCTGTGAAGTGGCATTTAAGATTTTCAAACGTTATTGCCCAGGGCAGGTCATGCTTTTCCTTATTGGCTTCCTGCCCATCCATGTCCCAGGATGCTAGTAACATAGCAAAACTGTTACAGCTACACTGTGAAATTACTTGGGCAATTTCTCTGGATAAGCCTCTACTTTCTACTCTAACATTTGATCTTATCTTCTTTTGCCTGTTGGAGGCCATCTAGATTGCTCCTCTATGCTTTTCCCTGGAAACCAGTGCTGACAAAACACCTGTTTCAACAACATTGGACAAATAGGCTTTGCACAGAAAAACCCCAATCTTCCAGGGCCCCACTTACTTAAGAAGAGGGAATCAGACATAACTAATGTGGGGATGAGGATCCTGGTAAGGTTAGGTAATGTTTATTAAGTGCTCATGATGGGCCAGGTTCCGTGCAGGTACATGACGTCTTTTGGTCCTCAAAACTACCTAGTGAAGGAGGTGTTCATATCATCTCCATTTAAAGACAAGGAAACTGATACTTTAGGGATTAAATAACCTGCCTAAGGTTTTCACACATCTGATTTCAGAACCTTGACTCTTAAGCACATTGTTTTCCTGCCTGCCTGCCTTACAGACAGAAAGTGGATTTACTGGATTGTCTAGATGATATTGACATTTAGCCACAAAGCCCTATTGGGATTTGTGGTCACTCCTCGAGCATCTTCAAAGTTTTATACGTCTACAGAAACTTCCTTCTTGTTCTCTGGAAAACTAGTACTTGAATAAAGTCCAAGAGTGACTGTTAAGTGGCAAGAGGAACTCAGCAAAAAGTGAACACCCTTAACGGAGTGGCTTACGTTATTGTTGCCGTTAGGATCTCTCCTAGGTAAATCTGAGGGAATTTTTCAAGGATACAGAAAGCAAGAAATTCCTCTCATTAGGATGAGATGCAGCTAAGTGTATGTATATTCAAGGTATATGATGAAAAGCATAATGTACACATACCATATGGCATAAACACATATTTCACCATCAGGTGCTAAGGAATGGCTGTTAAAACGGCTATGATGCAATATGGATTTTTATGTCTCTCATGTCTATGATTTTTTTAGGCTGGATTTCTTGCCCTCTCTTTTATTCCCTAAGGGAGGAAAAGACACATCCTTCAACCTCAATGGACCATTTGTTTTAAAAGTATAATATGAAAATATGATGAGAACATGTCTACTTTGTTTATCATGGTAGCCCCCAGTGTTCGACCCACAGAAAAGCATTTGATAAACAATTGCATAATTGAGGTCAGTCACCAGTCCCACAACTATCACAATCGCCCTCGTAGGCTAAATTGATGTGGGGTGTTAAGCATGTGTGTGAATCAGCCTTGAAGCCTAGGTATATGTAAATGTTTACATTCCTGAAGCTGCACTGGGAAAGAAGAAAGCCACCCTCTCCAAGTGAGCAAGGCACTTCATTTCACAGCGGCTCTGCTGTGAGCATGCAATGCGGTGTCCTAAATGAAGGTGCTTCCTGTACTATGGAAATTGGATAGAACGTGACAAGGCAGCCGAATCAAAGGCAGGCTGGCCCCGGAGTGTGATGCAAAAGTTACCTGGGGAGTCATCTCCAGCAGCTGCAAGGCTCAGACTACTGTGGAAAACCTAATTAGCTACAAGAGGTAATAAAATAAAAAGGAGACTTCTCCTCCACCTCTAGAAAGTACTGAGGAAGTTAATAAATCATCCTTAGCTCTCCTCTATAGAGAAGCATGTTTAGCATCACCCACCTACTATGCTTTGTAGCGAGCACAGGAAAAACAGTAACCCCTCGCTGACCCTCAGGTCTATGATTAAATAGGAAGCAGCCCTAGCTAAGCACTTTGTACCAGAGAGGCAGACATGTGTCGTTGTTAACAGCATCCGTCCTGGAACCAGATTAAGTTCGAATCCCTGTTCCACTGCTGCTTGCCCCACAGATCTACCTGTCTCACCCTGTTCTGTGCCCTTAGGGCTGACCTGAGTGGATCACATCACCAGCTTCCTTACCTTCCTGCTTCCCGATGGGGAGCACTAGCTGGATACTGAGGGAGAAAGAAGAGTGTGGCCTGATTTCCCTCACCTGGCCTCCCTCTCTGCGGGGCCACTTTGGTCCAGCCACATCCCTTACCCAAAGGTTTCAGTCTTTTGCAGGTGATCCTCTCCACACAGCCCTATTTCCTAGATCTTCAGGTTTAAGGTCTCCTTAAATCAGGCAAATCCGAGCATATTGTTGTTCCCTGTGTATGTATCCTGACCGATACACTTTTTTACTCGTGTGTGATTTGGGCCAGTTATTTGACCTCTCTGGGTCTCAGACTGCTGTTTATGTTGGGGATGGTGGTAGGACCTAGATCACATGGGAGACAGGTAGAGGGTTCAAGAAGACTGTGACAGAGTGTAACCGGGCAGGGGTTATACCTGGATAAATTAGAAGGTCAAGAAAGATGTCTCTGAAGGTTACATAAGAGCTGAGACTTGAAGGAGAAGAAAGATCTGGGGCCAGTGGATGGGAGGTGGCAGGGGGTGGAGAGCAGGAAGATAGGATTCCGGGCAGAGGAAACAGCATGTAGAAAGGTTCTGAGTCAGAAAAAAAAGCTCAAAATATTGGAAGAACCAGAGACAGGTGAATTTGCTGGAATATACAAGCAATGGGGTATATAGAGAGAGATGGGACTAAAGGGGAAAGCCAGAGCCAGATCTTGTAGGACTTTGCAGGCCTTGGTAAGGATTTGGATTGCATCCTCTGTACATAGGAAGCCATTGCCAGACTCGGAACCCTGGGTCTTGATGCTGCTGTTTGTCTTATTGATTTTGTCAAAATTCCTATTTTCAGACTCCTGTCTACTTTTCAGGACATCTCCATCGCTCCTTACCTGATCCCCCGTGGGACCACCCAAACTGTCCCCTGTTGTCTGTCCTTTCACCATCCTCCCTGCCACTGCCGCTCCCTCTTCCTCCAGCTGGGCCTCCTCCCCACTTCTGTTAAGAGATCTGCTCCAGGCTCCAGGCCTTCCTCTCCCCCACAGCCTCTGCAGCACTGGGCAGGGACCTCTCTGCAATTCTGCCATGGAACCACAAGAGGCACAGAGGCTTGAGTTTCTAAAGAAATATGCAAATTAATTTTTTTACATTTCTTGTGAAAAAAGTGCATTTGTCTATCAACAGTCAGGGGGTTTGGTTGTTTTTCTTCATATTTTTTGTTGGTTTTTTGTTGGTTTTTTGTTTTTTGCTTTTTTTTTTGCACGTGAAAAAGCTTCAGTGTCAGCATAAAATGGAGGCTGATTTTTTTTGCTGTTCTCTCTTAATACTACCAAATCTCCCCATAAGCATACTGAATACTGACATACTTAAGAAGTTATAAAAAATTCCCATTAGGAATGCAAACTGGGATTCCAGGGGTACATCTGAATCCTAATTTATAAAGATCTTGGGATGATAAATTTTCTAGTTCATCTTATAGGAAAGTCAGTGATCTATTTCCTGAAGAAAAATAAAAACCATAAATAATAGTCATATATCCCTTAATCATATCACTTTCTTGTTGCTTCTCTAAAGACCCAACATCATTTACAGAATATGAAGGCAAAAATGTACAAAAACACTGACCTGGTTTCCTTATGTTTTGCTTAGGTTTGGTTTGAAGTATAGTTTTGATTTGAAGAAATCAGAACAATACTCAGGATTCTCACTGGAGGCTACTAAAACATCCTCCAGGCTAAGAAGCATTAAAATGACGAAGGATTTGGCAAAAGAATAAAATTCTTCTCCCATTTCTTTATTTTTTCATTTAAGTTTATTTATTTATTTTTTGGTGGGGGGAGAGGGCAAGAGAGAGGGAGAGAAGAATCCCAAGCAGGCTCCATGCACATGGATGCATTGCTCAATCCCACAAACCATGAGATCATGAGCTGAGCTGAAATAGTCAGACGCTTAACTGACTAAGCCACCCAGGCGTCCCACCTCCTCTCCCACTTCTTTTTTTTAAATTTTTTTAATGTTTATTTATTTCTGAGACAGAGAGAGACAGAGCATGAGAGGGGGAAGGGCAGAGAGAGAGGGAGACACAGAATCTGAACCAGGCTCCAGGCTCTGAGCTGTCAGCACAGAGCCCGACACGGGGCTCAAACTCACAAACCATCAGATCATGACCTGAGCCGAAGTTGGTCGCTCAACCGACTGAGCCACCCAGGCGCCCCAACCTCCTCTCCCATTTCTGATCATATTCTAGCACCTCCAACACTTGAACGTCCCTATCTAAAGGAACAAGACAGTCACGTTTGAGGTTCCCAGGGCATATACAATTATCCTAACAAATATTTAGTTCTATCTCTCAGGATTTGTCAGCTCCCAAAAGAAGAAGTACAAATCTGGAGAAAAAGGATCCATCTTTCAAGCCCCAAACCATGTTCATTGCAGACACCCAAATATTTGAGGCAGACATCTCAATGGTGAGGTCAGTTTTCTGCACCATTCCATGTGAACTGACACAGACTTGTTTCTGCTGAATTTGTTTCAGCACGAACGACAAACAAGCAAGCAAGCACCAGCACCTGGCATCTGACAGTGTGAGGATAAAGTTTTAACACACCCGCTCAGATGTTCCGCAGTTATACAGCTGCGGGCACCACTTCCTGCCTCGATGAGGAGGAATAAAAGCGCACTGTCAGCATTTCTGGCTCCTACATTTCCCCCACAGTGTGAAGCACCATACGGAAACCCTCAAGCTCAGCTCTGCACTGCTTGGGGTAACCAAGCAGCGATTCACAGGTTCTGCATGCCAGGGGCAGACAATGATTAAATGCAGGAAGAGAGTATCTGTACTAAAAGCACTCAAATTACTGCTAACAAGACTGTTTGCATTTGAAGCTGTTAATCTGGGATATTTTTAGATGGGAACAGTAGCCAAACTCCTAACATCCAAAATTGCATCTTTGTGAACATGAACCCAAGATGAAATGGGTAAGAACTACATACACGGGCAATTTCAGTAAACTGTGTTATTCAAAAAGGTGGGCTTTTACTTCAGTCTGCACTCATTTTTGAATTCTATGTCTGAAGTAACTGTTGCCTGTATGTGTAAATATGAATAAAGACATATATATGTGTGCGTGTGCATACACATACATGCTTCATGTATACTATAAAGATGACAGCATCTGAAAAGTTTTATCACCCTGAATGCTTTTGTGGTATGACAGATAAACTAGGTGTTAAGCTAACAAACAGGAAGGGTGTTGAAACAGGACTCTAAAATGGTATTGTCTTTAGGTATGAGTGTCCATCAACATGTATGCCTGCTGACAGAATGTACAGGAAAGAGAAATGCTAAATGATCCTGAGCTCAAATTTGCTTAAATAATGTCCACATTTGGGAGCTGGGGAAGGACAAGCTATGGTTGAAGCAAAGCTGTATTTATTTTAAAGTACTGGTATCTGAGAGAACAAATTCCATTCTTTTTACTACAAAGACTTTTAATATTTGGGCCCTGCTAAATGTCCCCTTATCAGTGATGGGTTGGGTTGGTGAATGCCTTAAATGATATGGTTCAATCAAGTCACACACAGAGCTCAAGCATCAGCACTACTCTGGTGGTGAGCCTCAGAAAGTCACAATGCACGGTTTTTGTGATTGTGTTATTAAGGCTTTACCACCTGGTATCTGAAATTTTCACAAAGTAACTGACATTGCTTCATAGTTTATCTGTTTTACCAAAATAAGTAAAATCTATTTATAAAACGCCAAACTAACACTGACAGAATATAGACAAACTATATCAAATTGCATTGATCATTGAACAGTGTTTAGGTACGAATACAGGTAAAACAGAAAAATATTGTCCCACAAATTTTCAAACAAGTTCCAAAATATTTTTATTAAAGGAACTGACTGCTAAATATATGGGTCTTACAAATGCATCAATTATATAGGAATTTTATTATGTGCAAGCCAAGAAATAGTAGCATTACTGAACCAAGAAAATAGAATTGGGTTATGAATATATGCAATCAGATGTTGTAATAATACTAAGAGAAGAGTGATTTACCCACAGCAGGAATATTTTTTTTCAATATATGAAGTTTATTGTCAAATTGGTTTCCATACAACACCCAGTGCTCATCCCAAAAGGTGCCCTCCTCAATACCCATCACCCACCCTCCCCTCCCTCCCACCCCCCATCAACCCTCAGTTTGTTCTCAGTTTTTAAGAGTCTCTGATGCTTTGGCTCTCTCCCACTCTAACCTCTTTCTTTTTTCCTTCCCCTCCCCCATGGGTTTCTGTTAAGTTTCTCAGGATCCACATAATATAGCAGGAATATTTAAATGTCTTAGGTTTTCTTTTTATTTTCTTAACATGATCTGGAATGCATGCATGCATGCATGCATGCATTCATTCATTCATTCTAAATGACAGTAATACCTGTTCTTTAGAGAACACTTAGGAAATACAGATTTTAAAAAGGAGAACATAAAATTCACCTATTATCTCACCACTAGTCATGTTTTGTTATATCACATTTCAGATATTTGAGTTACACTACATCCACTTTTCAAGGGCCATTATCTGACAATATAGCATGAATATTCTCTCATCACTTGATTTAAAAATATAAACTGTGAAATTTATTAAACAATTAACTTGAACAGAATTATGGGTAGATATGCTAAAATATGTATACTTTTACAAAACAAATAATATACAGTTATAAACACAATATGGTTTCTTTACTGGGATTTGTATAAAAACCTTGAGCCAAGAAACTGCCACATGATTTTTAATAACCACTGTAACTTGTCTAACCCATCTTCTGTGGCCAATCACTTATGTTGCATCTAAATCTTCACAATTGTTAACAATGCTAAAGGAACATCTTAGATCCAGGGCTTTGCAAACATACATAATTATTTCCAGAAAATTAATTCAGCTTTATTGCTGAATTAAAAAAACATTTGAGGGGCGCCTGGGTGGCTCAGTCAGTTAAGTGTCTGGCTCTTGATTTTGGCTCAGGTCATGATCTCAGGGCTCATGAGATCGAAACCTGCATTGTGCTCTGCACTGACAGCATAGAGACTGCTTGGGATTCTCTCTCTCTCTCTCTCTCTCCCCCTCTCTCTTTGCCCCTCCCCCAATTGCACATGTGCTCTTTCTCTCTCAAAATAAACATTTTTTTAAAAAAGCATTTGGATTTTAAAGCTTTTTATTAAAACATTTTAAATCACAGAAGTAACTCATGAACATAATCTATCAAAATGCAAGTCTCTTGGGGCACATGGGTGACTCAGTCAGCTAAGCATCAAACTTTGGCTCACAGCATGATCTCACAGTTTGTGGGTTTGAGCCCTGTATCAGGCACTGTACTGACAGTTCTGAGTCTGGAGCCTGCTTCAGATTCTGTGTCTCCCTCGCTCTCTGCCCCTTCCCCACTCATACTGTGTCTCTCTCTCTGAAAAATAAACATTAAAAAAATTTTTTAAATAAAGGAAGTCTCTTTTTCCTTCTTCCAACCTACAGTCCACTCTTCAGATGTAACCCCTGTTAACAGTATCTCATTTATTCTTCTGGAAATTTTCTATGAATACACAGACATATATGCAATGTATACATGTCTCCTGTACATTTATACAAATGCCGGCATGCTATGTCTTAGCATAATATATCTTAGCAATATATCTTGGAGAATATTCAACATCAGTGCATCTATATCTCAATCTTTCTAATGATTTCATCAGATTTAGTTGTCTGGATATAGCAGAGCATATAAAAATGGTCTATTGCTAGATCGTAGATTTCATCCAATTTTTGCTATTACAATGGTATAATATTCTTCCACATATATATATTTTTTTAATTTTTTTAACGTTTATTTATTTTTGAGACAGAGACAGAGCATGAACGGGGGAGGGGCAGAGAGAGAGGGAGACAGAGAATCGGAAGCAGGCTCCAGGCTCTGAGCCATCAGCCCAGAGCCGGATGCGGGGCTCGAACCCACGGACGGTGAGATCGTGACCTGAGCCGAAGTCAGACGCGCAACCAACTGAGCCACCCAGGCGCCCCCACATATATTTTTCAAACTTCCATAAACATATCAGTATAAAGGGTCTATGCTAAGTAAATGGATATATACTTTTTAATTTTGTTAGGCATTACCAAATTGCATTCTACATGGTTAAATTTATTTACATTTATTTTTTAAATTTTTTTTAGAGACAGAGAGAGAGCACAAGTGGGGGAGAAGGGCACAGGGAGAGAGAGGAAATTTTAAGCAGGCACTACTAGGCTCAGTACAGAGGCCAAAGCACGGCTGGATCCTACAATCCTGGGATCATGACCTGAGTTGAAATCAAAGAGTCAGCTGAGCCACTCAGGCGCCTCTTTATTTACATTTCTTAACAATAGTATTATTTTAATGTTGCCACTCTGAAATTAAAACATTGTATTATTTTTGTTTGTTTAATTTGCATTTCTTCAATTACCAGTGAGACTGATCACCTACTCAATTTGGACTTTAATTCAGACCTCCAAGTGAACCATCACATGCATTCTGAAGACTGGGGAGAATCTTGCCTCTGTCAGGCAAGATTCTTCAACTAACTATTTATTGGCTAAAAATTTGTCTTGTGATTTATCGCCTTCACTTCACATTCATACTCTCTTGCTTTTATAGATGCTAATTTAAAACAATAAAAAGAGCTGTTCTGTTTTGGCACTGTTAACAATGGCCAAACTGATTACATCTTTGGAATACTTTTCTGGGAGCATTATTGAACATAAAGTCTTTCTACCTTTTCCACCTAAACCAGAGTCACTCAGAGCCACATAATGAGCCATCTGTATGTGCTAAGAATTCAAAGTAACTTTGAAAGTGCTGAATCATGAATAAAGCACCCAGTGACAGGTATTACATATGGTTAGTTAACAATGATTAAAATTCATTAAAAAATACGGTAGTACTCACATACTCAAAACCATATTTTTTTTGCAGGCTACTAAATTACTCTTGTTCTTTCTTTGGGAATGCTACAAAATCAACATCAAATGCTTTGTGCAGGAACCTGCTATCTACACCCCTTGAAGAATATACTAGAAAGATTCTGTAAAATTCGTAACAATAATACCAATTCATGTAATGAGTATATTTGAATACTTTCTGGGTAGCTATCAGTGTGCTCAGGACAGAAGTATAGCACACTGTCCTAGCTCTCTAGGATCCCACAGAAGTGGACGTACACAAGAAATGATTGGCAGGGGCGCCTGGGTGGCTCAGTAGGTTAAGCGTCGGACTTCAGCTCAGGTCATGATCTCACAGTCTGTGAGTTCGAGCCCTGCATCAGGCTCTTTGCTGACAGCTCAGAGCCTGGAGCCTGTTTCAGATGCTGTGTCTCCTTCTCTCTCTGCCTCTCCCCTGATCATGCTCTGTCTCTCTCCGTCTCAAAAATAAATAAAAACATTAAAAAAATTTTTAAAGAAATGATTGGCAAGGCCAAAAGAGAGAAAGAAGAGAAATGTGAGTTAATGCATCAACTATCCCCTTGGGAAGTCTAAGTCTCAATTTCTTTACTGCAGAATGATGCAGTTAAACTCAAGTAGATGAGAAGCTCTCAAACTTTTTTGTCTTGGGAACCCATTACACTGAGTTACTGAGGACCAAAAGAGTGTGTCTTTATATGGGTTTTATCAATCAATCTTCACTGTATTAGTAATTAAAACTGTGAAAATTGAAAAATATTTATTAATTCAAGGATACCATTAATAAACCCATTGTTGGTTAAGATAAAAAACGTGTTTATGAAAAATAACAATATTTTCCAAAACAGCAATTAGAAGAAGAGTAGCACTCTTAAATTTTGCATGTCGTTATCATGTCTAGGAAATAGAAGACAGCTGGATTCTCCTGTCTATGTCTACATTCAATCTGTTGTGATAACACATGTCGTGTAGCCTCTGGGAAGCTCACTGCACACTAGTGAGAAAGTAAGAAGAAGAGAAAGGTAGCATCTGATTATTATTATGAAGATAATTTTGACCTTGTGGACCTCTTGCAATAGTCTTGCAGATCCCTGAACTACACTTTGAGCATCTCTCAACTGTCTAAGTTCTCATTCAGTTCTGACATGTTATGAATGTCTGATTCTCCCCATTAAAAAAAAAAGAAAATGCCAGAATGGAAAATACAAAAGAACACAGCAAACTAATGTCTAACAGGGAAAATGTAGCAAAAAAGGAAAAGTTTCTCTAAGCTTTGTTCTGCTGGAATTTGCTTGCTCACAAAGGTCAGGCTGGCCTTCTAGGAAAAAAAGAAAATTTAAACAAAAATTTTAAGAATTTAAAAGAATTTCTGGGGCACCTGGATGGCTCAGTCAGTTAAGCGTCTGACTCTTGATTTTGGCTCAGGTCATGATCTCATAGTTGGTGGGATGGAGCCCTGCATTGGGGTCTGTGCTGACAGCATGGAGCTTGCTTGGGATTCTCTCTCCCCCTCTCTTTCTGTCCCCCCTCCTCTCTCTCTCTCTTTCTCTCAAAATAAATAAGCATAAAAAAAGAATTTAAAAGAATTTGTTAGCAGAAGTTAATTTTTGTAATTAGATTGCAGAGAAAACATTACTTTGGAAGTTTTAAGAACTGATGATTTTCTCAGAGAATTCTTATTTTCAATTTATCAGCCAGATATTATTTTATTTTTGCATATGTTGCAAATCTCCAACTTAATAGCCAATTAAGATTTAGTTTTATTCTACATATTTTTATGGGTGGGGTAGGGTATATAAAAGGTACAAGAAAATTTTAATTAGTCCTAATAATTGAACCAGAGACAGGAATTGTGTGTGTGCACGTGTGTGTGCACATGTGTGTATGTGTGTGTATGGAAGTATGAATATTCAGATTTTAATTATAAGGCACAGTCATTTCATAAAGAGGTGAGATCTCTCTGTAGACTAGAAAATAATCTTAGTGTTCTGGCACTTCCTCTATAGCTGGAATTTCTATAATAAAGGAATTCTGGTATCCAGTGGGGTTTTTAGATGTAGGCAAAATTGAATATATTAGCCATAGGCTGAAATGAATACATTAAATACTTTTTAATCTTTGCCTAGGTTAAAAATAATAGGAAGGCCCTATAAAGCTGACCCAAATGCAGGTATTAAGAAACACATTCATCTAATGTGTCTGTGATTATTAATAGTTTTGGGGCGCCTGGGCGGCTCAGTCGGTTAAGCGGCCGACTTCACCTCAGGTCATGATCTCGCGGTCCGGTCCCTGAGTTCGAGCCCCGCGTCGGGCTCTGTGCTGACAGCTCAGAGCCTGGAGCCTGTTTCAGATTCTGTGTCTCCCTTCTCTGACCCTCCCCCGTTCATGCTCTGTCTCTCTCTGTCTCAAAAATAAATAAATGATAAAAAAAATTTTTTTTTAAATAATAGTTTTACTTCATTCCTTATATGAATTTACATCAGAGAACTGTCTCTGTTTACACAGTGGGGTGAACTCTTTAATCCTTATTAAATAAGGAGATTCTGACAAAACACTCTATAAAACGCTTTTGTATGTGACATGGTAAGAGGGGGGGAGGGCAGGAAGTTTGCTTACATCCATTTTCCCAACTGAAAATGTATTCGAAATAAACTTTAAAGCTTTTAAAAAGCATTTAAAAAGCTCATGGTTTTAAGGATACATTCTGATTTCTCAAGCCAAAATGATGTCTTGTAAAATAAGCATATCTTTAACACAGAGTTCATTGCTCATCTCCACCTCACATTAAGAAAAAATTGAATACTTACTTTACCTAATTCATACATTTGATTCAGCTTACTCACCAGTAAAATGGAGAGAAAATGAATAATATCCACCAATTTCAACAGGATTATCTGAGGGTTAAACAAAACAATGCATACAAATGGTTTAGCTTAGATCCTAGCCCAAATTAAGCCCTCTATAAATGACAGCTGCAAGGATGCTGCTGCTTCTCTTTTTAAAATGTTGCTTGGAATACAGACCCACACATACTGGCAAACCTGATGTATGACTGAGCTGACACTACAAATCAACAGCAAAGGATGGCCTTCCCCCAAAGTGGCACTGGGACAACTGGTTATTTATAGAAAAAAAAAATAAAACAAAATTTGCCCCATCTCATATCATACATCAAAATTAATTTCAAGTAGATGAAAGACTAAAATACAAAAGGCAACATTCCACAGCTTTTAGAAGACAATATAGGAGAATATTTTGTAAACCCAGGGTAGTAAACTCCTTCTTTTCTGTGATTTTTTAAAATGTTTATTTATTTTTGAGAGAGAGAGAGAGAGGCAGAGAGAGAGGGAGACATAGAATTTGAAGCAGCCTCCAGGCTCTGAGCTGTCAGCACATAGCCCGACATGGGGCTTGAACTCACAAGCCTTGAGATCATGATCTGAGCTGAAGTTGGACACTTAACAGACTGAGCCACCCAGGCACCCCAAACTACTTCTTGAACAAGACACAAAAGAGTTAACCATTAAAAGAAATCGTTACATTCGAGCGCAGTAAAATAAAAACTTCTTCCAACATAAACAAATAAACAATGGAAACTCAAATAGTACCTTGGGAGAGGATATCTGCCACACATATGACATAATTCATTAGTATCCAAAAACTATAAACAGTATCAACAAATCGATAAGAAAAAAAAACCAAGTCGAAAATAGGCAAAAGACAGGACTAGGCACTTCAGACTAGGCACTCCAAATAGTGGGAAAACTTATTAAATAATAATTAGCCTCTTTTGTAACATATAGGAAAACACAAATTTAAACTATAATGCAATACAACCACCAGATTGGCAAATATTAAAAACTTTAACAATATCAAATGTTGGCCAGGATGGGCAGGAAGGAAACTCATATGCTACTAGTGAATATATAAATTCATTGTACCCATTGAAGAAAATAGACATAAATTAGGTTGTGAATTATTTGTAACTCAAAACCTTCCCTGAAACTCTTGTGCTTTTACATAAGGACACATGTACAAAAGTGTTCACAGAAATGTTGTTTGCAATAACAAAGAGATGAAAACAAAGCAACAGAGTACTAAATAGCACTGAAGAAGGGTGAATTTTTGGCTACACACAGCAATATGGAACATACTAAAATTGCAGGAACACTAGTCAGAAGAAAAAAATCTTAGAATATGTACAATATAATTCCACTTACATCAAGTTCAAAAACAAACAAAATTAACTTACGGTTATTGGACTTCACTGGCATTATGAACTCTTTTTTTTTAAGTTTATTTATTTATTTATTTTGAAAGAGAAAGAGTGCATGCGAGCGAGGGAGGGACGGAGAGAAAGGGAGAGAGAGAATCCCAAGTAGGCTCCATGCTGTCAGCACAGAGCCCAACATGGGGCTTGAACTCACACCGTGAGATCATGACCTGAGCCAAAACCAAGAGTCAGACACTCAACCAACTGAGCCACCCTGGTACCCCTGAACCCTTTTCCAAAGAGAAGGACAAACAGTAGCTTAACCCCGGTAGCATCCTAATGTTATCCATCATTAGTGATGTCCAGAGCAGCTACAAGATGCTTGTCTGTTTAGTCCTTTATAGATTTTCTGTATTGTCCCTTATAGTTTATGAAGTACCTTCACATTAAGTGATCTTCACAAGACCCATGTTACTAGGCATGTTACCTCTTTACAGAAGGATAACAGGAGACCAGAAAGGTTACATGAATCTAAGCTTCACACAGCCATCTGAGTGATAGAGTCTCTCTTCTAACTCTGAAGTCCACTCTTCTATGCTGCCTGAATGTTAGTTTGACCAAAGGATTTTACAATCCACAAATAGGAGATGAGGCCCTTAAACCGGAATGCAACGGGAGTCTCTGTTCTCTCCCAACACCACTGGCTCTGGAGACCAGCTAGTTCTCATCTGAGCTAAGTGAGTGGATCTAGCCCTGTGGTGGACAGAGATGAAGGCTATGCTCTGATCCAGAGAAGCTCTAAGAAGAATCTTTAGACCAAAGCAGTCTGGGAACATTTTAAGTAAGCAAGAGTATGGGGGCAGTGTTCCCAGGGGGATGTTTATTTCCTTTCCCTATGTCAGAGAAACAGAAATGGAAATCATTACAATTTATTTCTCAGGCCACCAGACAGATGTGCAATTGCCCTCTGGGATATTTTGAGCCTGCCTCCCAGTCTTCAGGACCTCTCAGACACAGGAAGGATCTTGGGACTTCCAAAGTAAACAATAGGTGTAGCTTAATTGTTTAGAGTTAATTTATGGCATGGTGGAATTAAAAAAAAATGTTAGGGGGAACTACATTACAATGAAATTGACCTTTATGTTCCCTAAACAAAAATCTACTTCTTTTGGGATCATCTTTATCCAAAGGGTGATCAAATCTTCCAATGTGTCCTGGGAAGTTCTGGTCTATTCTTGCTATCCTGGCATAATTACTAATGGTGCCTACTTCACAAAGAGGCCCAAATTGGACAATAGATTATCTAATCACACTACCTACCCAAGATAATCATTTAAGTGTGTATTTATTTCCTTCAATAAACATCTACTGAACACCTACTACATGCCAGAATTTATGTTGTAGGTCAAGACTACAAAGGGAAAAAGCCTTTGTAAAATATTCATAATCTAAAATAACCCACAATCCATAGACAGATGAACTGATTTAATCATCCATTCATTGATGCATTGGTCTCCTTTAACAAAGTTTATAATCTCCACTTAAAACCTGGGAATACAATGCTATGCAGATAAAAAATGTTTCCTGTCATCATGGAGTTTTTTATAAGCTTACAGACTAATGGAAAAGATAGACAATTACATAAAATTAGCTAGAAGTGTGGTAAGTGGGAAAGGGTGTATTCTATAAACAGACTGGAAGAGGTGATGATAGAATTCTCTTTTAGGGGAATATTGCTCTTGTATTTGGAAATACTTTTTAAAGGGCTTCTAGTCTTTTAACGGAAGTTTTTAAAAAGAGGAGCTACTCTTCTCTGTAGTGCACCTATATCCAAGGGCTTTCTTGGATCCATGGATTTATTCTTTAAATATATTCAAACAAATAGTGTTTGAGCATCAGCTTCTAGGTACAGAATGGCGAAGAATGCAAAAAAGAAGTCTTTGCCTGTAATGAGCTTACGGTCTTATATAGGGTTTAAGCTACCTGGTTCATTAATATCTAAAAGGGTCTATAGATTTATTCTTTCATTCATCCATTTATTCAACAAAATAGCCACATACTGGGTAAAGTGTCTGATACGAAATTTTAGGGAGAGTTACATCTGATGCCCAATTGTTAGCTTTTTCTTTTTTCCCTCTTGAGTTACCTCAAGTTATCCTTAGATCCTAAGTGTGTCAATCACTTCCCAGAACTGGTTTAGGATGTGCACCTGGACTAAGAGGACACATATGGCAACAAAGACTCAGAAGCATTTATAGCAGTCAGATATTTTCAGAAGGAGACTGAGCCTCCTTTAGGAAGTATTATGATACTACATAAGTATTAAGATACTACATAAAGGAGTGATCTGGGGCACCAGGGTGTCTCAGTTGGCTAAGTGTCCACTTGGTTTCAGCTCAGGTTATGATCTCACAGTTTTGTGAGTTCAAGCCCTAGGTTGGGCCCTGCACTGGCAGCACAGAGCTTACTTGAGATTGTCTCTCTCCATCTCTCTCTACCCCTCCCCCACTCATGCTGTCTCTGCCAGTTGATTGAGCTCAGGTTTGTGAGTTCAAGCCCCGCATCAGGCTCTGTGCTGACAGCTCAGAGTCTGGAGCCTACTTCAGATTCTGTGTCTCCCTCTCTCTCTGCCCCTCCCCACTCACACCCTGTCTCTCTCTCGCTCTCTCTCAAAAACTAAAAACATTAAAAAAAAGGAGTGATCTCACAGGTCTGGAAAATCTAAAGACACTCAAATTATATTTTGATTGGGGGAAATGTATGACATTATGTAAGTAATTACTGGAGCATTAATCCAATTTAAATGCATGCACAATTTTCTTGAGAGAGGTCCTAACTTTGATAAATCCTCAAAGGAGTTCATGACTGCTTCCACCATCCTGCACTACACTAAAAAGTCATGAACCACTGGTAAAGAATAAAAAAAAAAAACCCTATATGACAAATCAGTAACTATTACAATGAAGGAATGCACAAAATTCCAACAACAAGCTAAGTGAAACAAAAGTGGCAATGGATTTCTTAAGGTTTCATTTAAGTGCATTTCTTAAGGTTTCATTTACTTACATATACTTTTTTTGTACATACAACTATTGCCAAGTGGCTCAAAACATGGGTTTGGGGATCAGGCAAACCTGTGCTGAGATCCTACTCCACCAGTATTTAGCTATGTTACTCTGGGTGAATCACTCGGCATCACTCATCACAATTCTCTCAGCTATAGAATGGGGGCAGTAATAGTCTTCACTGTGGGCTCTAACCCTTGCAGTCCTAATGGTGTGGTCCTAACTGTGAGAATTAAATGATAAAAAACTTAGAAAAGCACCTGGCTATTCAAAGTGCTCAATACGTGAGCTACCATCACAACTACACACACACACACACACACACGGAACAGAGAGTAAATTATTTCTAACAAGCTGTCTTTGCATTTATCTTATATATTATCAGAGTACAATTCCTTAAAATTTCTTAATGCTAGCACATAAAAATGTGTGCTCCAATATGCATTTCCATAACAGTGGTTGTATTTCCAGTGGGTGAGAGTGATGGTGGTATTTCAAGCAGACGAGCTGAGTAAAGTGTGAAGAGTTCAGGGTGGAAGATTTACACGGGGTGAGCAGCGCAATAATCCCTAGAAAATGCGATCCTAGGTGTTTTTCACAAACAACAAAAAAATAAGTGACTACAAGGTAAAACCTAATTCTTATTTCTTTCTCAGGTCCAGCCTTTTATCTACTTGGTCTCATTAGCCTGCTGTGGCATGGAGGTGAGAACGGTTTTGCATTGCAAAACTGTCACTGCCACCATGAAGGTGGGATGTCATCTTTTCACTTTCCGTGTACATCATGATTTAAGTCAGACTTCTTTACCTCTCCGCGTTGCTGGGTCCTAAATGCAGTTAGGGACCAATTTAATACACCACTTTTTATAAATCTAATGTTTCTAGATATTGCACATATGAAAAAATACCTACAGTGTAATGAGGAAGTAATGAGACCCTCTGACCATGTGTGGGAGGTCAGAGGAGAGGAAGGGAGAGGAATCACCATCCACATTTTCCCCAAATCCATAACTGTTTATTTTACTGCAATGTTATGAGAAACAAATAATCACCAGTCCCATCACTGAGTCAAGGAAATAATTTATTATGGTTCATTAGTGGAAGATGCTCTGTATTCTGTGCAGCCAGACTCCTCAACTGCGTCAAGGAAGAGGAGGGGGTCGCTTTCTGGCGAGCCATATTTTTTAGTGTATTTGCATTTAATCCTGTTTCATTTTCTCCCATCAGAATTACTTTCTCCTGACTGTGTAATATATGTCAGAAATTAGAAACCAAATCCTTCTTCCTAGTCAATATTTAGGCCAGAAATGTCTACTGAGCAGCCCATCACAGGGTCACAGAAAAGAAGAGAAATGAATGTAAAGGGTGTTAGCCTAGAAGGGACTTTAGATGATCTAATTGAACTTCCCCCTCGTCATAAATTTCACAGGGTTTTGTTGTTGCTGTTGATGGTTTTTTGTGTGTTTGAATACCTGCTCTGTTCCAGGCATTGTGCTAATCATTTTATATGGTTTGTCTCTTTAAATACTCACAAAAAACCCACAAGACTACTGTTAGGCTTATTTTAGAGGAAACTGAGGCATGGAGAGATTAGGTAACTTGCCCAGGATCAAAGAACTAGCGAATGATGCCTTTGGGATTTTAATCCATGACTGACCAATGCCAGGTTCTGCCCTTGTAGAAGAACCTGGCACAGCCAAGATTGAGTGCAGGACTCCCTCTCGAACCACAGGACCATCTGTAAGTCATTTATTTATTTTTTTTATTTTTAAAGTTTATTGATTTTTTTAATATGAAATTTATTGTAAATTAAATGGATTTCCTTTTCCTTTAGAAGGGACTCACTGTTTCGAGAGGTCACATTCTCCTGTATCCCCCCACCCTACTGATGGTCCCAACTAATTGCCCTTTGTTTGAGTCTCTTCTTCTGCCCATCCCTCAAATATTGATTCCTGGGGTTCTTTATCCTCATCCTCTTTGCCTTTCCTCTTCTCAGCAAAGTCTGCCCCATTACCATGAGTATAGTTATCATTGACAAACCATCTCCAAATTTCTACCTTTGGCCTGAGCGGTCCCTAGAGCTCCAGACACAAGTATACCACATCCCCCTCTGAATATTGCAGAAGTGCCTGCATTGATGGTGTCTGATACCAGGTACCTCTTCCCTGCTTTTTAAAAAAAACAACACTTTTTTAATCTTTATTTTTGAGAGAGAGAGAGAGAGAGAGAGACAGACAGACAGAGTGTGAGTGGGGGAGGTACACAGAGAGAGGGAAACCCAGAATCTGAAGCAGGCTCCAGGCTCTGAGCTGTCAGCACAGAGCCCGATATGGGGCTCGTGCTCATGAACTGTGAGATCATGACCTGAGCTGAAGTGGGATGCCCAACCGACTGAGCCACCCAGGTGCCCCTCTTCTCTTCTAATCCATTATTTCCTCCTTCTCTGTCTCTCCCAGTCATCCCGCCTGGTGCTCATGACCTACCAGTGCACAGGCCCATAAGTCCTGTTGATTTTCATCCCCTACAATAGCTCCTAAATTTGTCCCTTACTTTCTACTGCATTTGTTAGAGTTGAAGACCTCATTATCTGTCATAAATCGCTGTTGCAGTAGACTTCCTGCTCCATTTCCGATCTATCTTCCACTCAGGCCCCAGAGTGATATTTCTAAAAATGAACTGATCACATTACTTTCCTGCTTTAAACCATGTATTGATTCTCTATTCTGACTGGGAGGGGGAAAAAACCCCACCATATTCTGTATCGTGGCCCAAAAGGATCTCTATGATCTTGATCTCTGGGAACACTCCAGTCTCAGCCCTCTGCTCCCACTTCATATTTTATCCTAGAAATTCCAAACTATTTGTGTTCCTCCAAACATGCCAAGCTATTTTATGTTTTATGCCTTTGCCTATGCTGGGCCCTCTTACAGAAACACATCTTCCATCTACCTCTTCCTGTCATCTTAGAGAGTTCCTCATCAGCTTTTAAAACAGACCTCACATGTCGTCTCTTCCACCCATACACCCTCCTCTGGGAGCATCTGCTCCCGATGTAGCTGTTGTTTCTCATGCACCTTTGTTTCCTGGACATCCATTTCCGCACTTCCCACGATGTATGGTAATTACTTGTAAAGATGTCTGTGTAGTCCTAAAGACAATGAGTGCCTTCAGATAAACTACACGTACACACCTTCTAGACGTTGTATCTATTCAGGTGGTGCTCACACTCATTCAGCTATTTCACATAGCCTCAGATTTTACACGTGCGTGTTCAGTTGTTTTCACAAAGAGGATCTGAGGTGCACTTACATTCTACACACATCATTCAAATGTTATATATACTTGTGTAGATGTCATAATACTTGTTCAGGTGATATATATGTTCCTTAAATGTTTCATGTTCACTTAGATCAAACATGTATTCATGTAGATGTTAACAAGTGCACTTAAATGTTACACACGGGTGTTACACTTAAAACAGTGGTTCTCAAAATGTGGCTCCTAGACCAGTAACGTCAGGATCACCTGAATTCATAGTCTTGAGCCCAACCCCAGATCTTCTAATTCAGAAACACCGGGGATAAGTTCCCAACAATCTGTGTTTTAACAAGTCCCGCAGGTGATTCTGATACACACTCAGGTTTGAGATCCACTGACTTAAATGTTACACATCCTCATTCAGATGTTCTACATTTCAGCTCAGATCATAGCCCAGCTAATGCAGGTGATACACATGTTCACTAAAATGTGACACCTATTACCTTTTTTAAAAAATATCTTCACTTAGCAAACAGCTCAAACATTACACACTGATATTTAGATATGCTTGCGCTTATTCAAAAGTCATACTTGAGACAGTACAAACCCTCAGACAATACACATGCATGCTGAGATGATACACATACTCCCTGTCTTATTAAAAATGTTCACTTATATCTTATATGTGTTAACTCTGCACTTTGATCTTCCACAGCCATGTTTCTTTAGATGTGACATGCCCTTTTTCAGAAAATACACATGCTCACTGGGATCTTACACATGCTTATCTGTGTTTCACAGCACACAAAGGTGTTTCATAAACTCATTCTGATGTTATATCTGCTTACTCAGATCACACATGCTGAATTAGATGTCTATGGGATTTGTCAGCTGCACAGTCACTCATTCAGATTCAGCCTTCCATGCCCTGTATGCACTGCTAACCAACCCATGCTACAGATGAAGGGGCATCCACTGTTCTCCTTCCCGTCTTGATTATGGTGTTCTTCTTTGGAAAGATTCCTCTTTATCTGATCTTCTATCTGATCCCCTGATGCTGTTGGGTGTGTCACTCCCTTTGCAGAATGTGCTGGCCCATGAGCGGCCTCAATGCTTTTTGTGATCTTCAGGGTAGCCCAAGAATCCCATTGTTTACACAGAATTTATATCAGTTTGCCAAATTAAAATACCCCCATCTATTTGGGGAAAGTTGTTCCAGTAACTATAAGTCTTTCACTGGGTTTGAATATGCTTTTAACCACATCTTCTGTTGTCTCTAGAAACCCACAGCTATATACCTACAAGGCACTCCATAGTCATTCATTTCAGGGACACTTTTGATTGGTTTTACTTCATAATTTTACAATTGCCTTGGCCACAATCAATAAGAGAGGCCTGTACAGTGATACTGGGTCAACATCCAAGGCAAGAAGTATTGATTGAGCACTTATTATGAACTCAACCTCCTTCAGTGGCCAGAAATACTTCTCTCCTTGTCCCTATTGTTTTCCTTGTTTCCTCCCCTAATTTGCAGAGGAAGAGCTTGGTTTTTGGAGTCAGACTGATACTAATTTGAATCTTGGTCATGTGACCTTGAAAAAATCATTTAATATTTCACAGGCGTTGTTTCCTCATCTGTATAATGAAGATAATGATGTTCATCCTGCAGCTTTATGTGAAAGTTTTATGTCTGGCACACAGCATGTGATCAAGGTAAGCTAGCTTTTAAAAAGATTGTGTTGGGGCGCCTGGGTGGCTCCATTGGTTAAGCGTCCAACTTCAGCTCAGGTCATGATCTCACGGTTCATGGGTTCGAGCCCTGCATCGAGCTCTGTGCTGACAGCTCAGAGCCTGGAGCCTGCTTCGGATTCTGTGTCTCCCTCTCTCTCTGCCCCTCCCCCACTCACACTCTGTCTCTCTCTCTCAAAAATAAATAAAAAATGCTTAAAAAATAAATACATAAATGAACAAATGAAAATACTGTGTTAATGGGGCTCCTGGGTGGCTCAGTCAGTTAAGCAGCCAAGTTTGGCTCAGGTCATGATCTTGCAGTTCGTGAGTTCAGGCCCCACGTAGGGCTCTGTGCTGACAGCTCCCTCTCTCTCTGTCCTTCCCCCACTCACATTGTCTCTCTCTGTCTCTCAAAAAATGGATAAATGTTTAAAAAAAATTTTTTAAAGGTTGTGTCACAAGCCAAATAAAGGCAAGAATTATTTTTTTCCCACACTGGAGCTACCGTAACACATGGAAATAAGTTTGGAATTGATAAGCAAGCTCCACTTATATAGGCAAACCCATCACAATCTGAGGAAACATCCAGACTGAGGACCCCCAGGGCAGAAGTCAGGACAATGGTTGGAGGTCCAGCATCCAAGCAAACCATCAGCTATGAATCCATCCATAGATATTAGGCAACCCTCAGTCGGACCATAGGAGCAGTGAGAAATGCAAGAGTCCCAGTTATCTCAAGTGTTACTGAAATAAAATCTTGGGATAGGGGTTATATCAGAAGTCCAGTCCTATTGACTGAGGCACATGAGGAGAGAGGAAGAAGGAATACTGATTTTAGAAAACAGGGCACAAGTAAACAAAGGGATGGAGAGCTAGCTAAACACAGATTACAGGGTCAATGCTCAGATACCACACTCCATGTCCACCAGGCTGCAAGGCCACTAACAATAGGAACTGGAACCCATGGTCAGCACTTGGGTTTGACACTACCACTCACTACATAGGGGCAGGGGCTTCTTGAAACTTCTTGCCTTAAGAAAGTATTGTTTGTAGAACTGAGATAGACTGAAGCCTGCTGGGAGGTCATTAGTGAACTGAAAAAGGTAGAAGCAAGGAAATAGGTATATGGGTTGGTGACAGAGTGGCTGTTAGAGTGGACTTCACATTTCTGTGACACTTAAGTCACAAGGCAGTGCCTACTGACCACAAGTGTCACCTGGCTGTGTATATTTACTCCTTAAATAGGTAACATACGTGGAGTGCTTAGAATAGTGCCCCTGACATAGAATAAGGATCAAATGTTTCCTAGTGTGATGATATTTATGAATTAATTCAGCAACTATATAATGTGTACCTGCTGTGTTTTAGTAGTTAGGAATAAGGAAAAGTGAAATCATAATCCCTAATCTCAAGGGATCAATAGTCTATTGGTAAAATCTAATTTAAACAATCCTAAAAATGTAAGAGAAAGAATGTCCAATTCTACCTGGGTTTGATGAGGCAAAGGTGTTCCAGAGAGCTTCTCTGATGTGTTTAAGTGGACTTGGGTATTTGGCAAGAAGACAGAGAAGGGTGGGCGGGGGGAGGGGGGGTCAGTATTCAGACAGAACACTAGCAATGAAAAAGGCACAACATGGTAATACGTTTAAGGAAATGGAGGGAACCAAAGGTACTACACAGGGAATGGGGAAGGGTCAGTCTACAGAGGAAGGTTAGAAAAAAAACACAAATGGCCTTAAATGTCTTCACAGGAGATTAGGCCTAAATATATAGGCAATAGGGAGTCACTGAAGGTTTCCAAGCAAGAGAATGACTTGAGCTGATTAATCATGTAAGAGCATCACTCTGGCTACAGTGTGGACAGTATCTGGAGAGAGGCAAGGCAGAAAAAACCGGAGCCATGCTAGAACTGCATTGTGGCTACAATTCAATTGGAAGATGATGATGGTCTGGATGAAGTAGTAGCAGGAAGGATGAAGATGGGAGGAAAAATTCCAGAGAGAGTTGAGAAGTAGAGATGACAGGATTTGGTGATCACTTGAACAAGAGAGAGGAATATGTTCTGGCCTACCTTCAGAAAAACTGCAAGTTTTAAGCCAAGTATCCCAGTGTGATTGGGAATGATGATCTGCTCTGCTATCTGGCACTCATACAGGGCCACCCCCTTTGTGAAGGATCCTGGAACAATGGCAGTGATTCACAGATACCTGGTCAGTCACGCATTCTGGGGCCTTGACTGGAATGATAAAGCAGTGTAGCTGATCTCATGAAAAGAGATAGTCACAATCTCCATTTCATTTAGTAAAGAAGACAGAAGCAGCTGCCATAGTGATGCACTTACGTGTCAGTTGAGCCAATGAATGGGGATTCTAAAGTTAAAACAGAAGGACTGATTGAATGTGAAATTGGTCAGTGACTATGGTATATTTTCTGGATGCATCAAAACAGACAGGAAACTAATTATATGACTTCTGAGTGGACAGAAGTTTAACAGTCTGAAATTTCAGAGCTCTGGTACAGCTGCCTCAACCAAAATATTCAGTTAAAAATGTCAGGGCTACATATTAAGTGGGCACTCAATTGAAGTGAATAAATGAGTGAATGGATTTCTGTGAAATATTAAATCTAGCTTTCATGATTCCCTGGTGATTATATTATCGTTCACATTTCCCACATGAGCTTGGTGATGGCATATTAATAACTGAGAGTGTTGATTAATGGATCAGTATTAACTGAAGGGAAGTTTTAGTAGCATTCCCAGGTTTCTGTAAATAGCTCAATTCTGTTCAACATTTTTGTCTATGGTTTGGATGAAAGTGCAACTGTCACTCTTAAATCAAAATGACTCAAAGCTGGTGAAATCCTTCACTCCCTCCTTCCCTGCCTTCTGTGATGATCAGGGAAGGTCTGATCTTTAAGAAGAAAATAAGAGCTAGAAGAAAATAAGAGCTTGCTTTATACTCTTTGGGAAACTAAGCAGGGAAAGGGATGGGGATAAGGGCAGGGCAGGGCAGAGGGAAATAAAAGGTCAAGGGAACAGGAAGCAGGAGAAAGAAAGAAAGGAAAGAAGATAGAAAGTGAGAGCCGGGAGGAAGGAGGGTGAGTGGGAAGGAGATAAGTAGGAGATCAAGAAAAGAAAGACAAAACAAACAGGATAGTGACACTGAAATGAATGGAACTGAGGAAAGAGTCTTGCTCAAGGAAGAAATGTCTCTAATAATGGCTTTAAATACTTTAAGGAGGTCATGTAGAAGAGAAAATACTTCTATCTTGATTTGCTACAGGGCCAGGAGGTGCTAGTTTAAAGGAACCAAAATAAATGGAAGGCATTTAAGAAGATGATTGTTGTTTTGGTAAATGCTGAGTTTTCAAACAAATGGAACTACTGAAAAAAGTAATGAGTCGACGTGTCATGAGCTACCAGTAACTGAAAAAGTTGCTAAGTTGTCTGCTGAAGCCTCAAAATTGGTGAATGAACTTCTGCTTGGTATGGAGATTGGTCCAAGTGATCTCATGATCCTTACCACAGCTATTCTAATGTAGACCAAAACACACACACTCCATGTTCTGTGCCCAAGTGTTTGTGATAAGTTGCCCTAGCTACACAGTGGAGAGTAGAGGAAAGGAGGAAGGGAGAGAAAGAGAGAAAAATTCAGAGGATAAAAGGAAAGGAATTCATTTATTTATTCATTCTTTCTTTTTTTTTTTAATCCAGCAAATATTTATTTGTGGTCAAAATAGATAGACTGGAATTTACAGTCTATTAGTGAGACAAATATTAATTAAATATTCCCTCTAATGAATGCATAAATAACTGAGATAATGGCTCTAATACAAGTGTTTTTTGAAAAATATGTAACAAAAGAGCTTGATTGGGAAAGGGGATGGGGTGTGTCTTAGCTTAGGCTGCCATAATAAAATACCATAGACTAGGTAGCTTAAACAACAGACATTTATTTCTTACAGTTCTGGAAGCTGGGAAGTCTAAGATCAAAGTAACCAGCCAATTCTGTGTCTGGCGAGAGGCCTCTTTCTGGCTGCAGATGACTGTCTTCTCACTCTGTCTTTACATGAAGGAGAGAGAGAGAGAGAGAGAGAGAGAGAGACACTGAGGGATCTTATCTCTTCCTCTTCCTCTAAGGACCATAATCCCATCAGGGGGGCCCTATCCTCATTACTTCATTCAAATGTAATTACCTCCCAAAGGCCCAATCTCCATGTATCATCACACTGGAGTTTAGCTGGGTGGGTGGGGAGACAAACTCCCATTCCATAACAGGAGGAGAGCCAAGGAAAATTTCCCTGAATAGGGGAACCCCTGGGCTGGGATCTAGAGGATAGGTATGAGCATGGGAATTAATTCCAGAGAGAGGGTGCAGCATGAACAATGCTCCTGGGGCATGAGGGAACAGGGGTTCTTGGCAGCACTGAGAGTCCAGTGTGTATAGAGTACAGAGAACAAAAGTGAGAGAGAGTTAGGGTGAAGCTCAAGAGTAAGTAGGGTTTCACCAAGCTGGGCCACTTTATTTGATAAAGGGTTTCAACTATAATGATCTTTTCTCTTACTCCACAAATTCATGCTAATAATTTACCATGTGCCAATTACCAGCCAGTATATGGTAAGCAAGACAGACAGGAGTCCTTGTGTCATGGAATTTAGGGTCAAGATGACTAGAAAAACACTTAAACACATCATCATGCAAAAGTAGTAAGCGCTAATGTAGGGACATCAGGACATCTAACATATTCTAGAGATGGGGATCAGCAAAGTCTTCCTAAAGAAAGTGATCTTTAAGTGAGACCTGAAAGAGAAATAAATTTTAGAAAAATAAAGATTGAAACAAAATGTATTATAGTTTTAAGGAGAAGGTATGTAGGCCCAGAGGTAAGAGAGAGTACTTTGTGTTAGAGGAAGATGAAAGAAGTTTGGAAGTGGCTTGGAAGATTGTACACCCTCTGTTAGGGGTTGAACTGTGTCCTCCACAAAAAAGATAAGTTGAGGTCCTAACCCCTAGTTCCTCAGAATCTCACCTTACTTGGAAAGAGGGTCTTTGCAGATTTTGGCAAGAAGTAAGTTATTAGGGTGGGCTCTAATCCAATGACTGGTGTCCTTATAAAAAGAAGAGAGTTGCACACAGACACATACAGAAGGAAGACTAGGTAATAGGGACAATGCCATGTAAAGATTGGAATTATGCAGCTACAAACCAAGGAATGTCTGGGGTTATCAGAAGCCAAAAGAGTCAAGGAAGGGATCTTTCTACAGGTTTCAGAGGGAACATGGCCCTGCCAACACCTTGATTTAGCCTTCAGAACTATGAGACCATAAATTTCTCCTGTTCTAAACCAACCAGTTTGTGGCACTTTGTTACAGGATCTCTAGCAAACTAATACATCTTGTAACAACCTTTTCCAAGGGCATTTTAGAAATACGTATCAAGTACTTTTAATATATTGATTTTTGACTCAATTTCTAGTAATTTTACTAATAAAATAGCAAAAGACTGTTTAAGCAGGAAGGTTCATTGCCATAAACTCATAATAATGGAAAATTAGTAACAAACTAAATCAAAAAATAAGAAATTGGCTGACTAAACCATAGGTTCATAACCTGGAATAGGATGTCATGGAATAAGCACTATTAAAATGCTTTTTTTTTTTATTTTTTTTTTAAAGTTTATTTACTTTTGAGACAGGGAGAGACAGCGTGAACAGGGGAGGGTCAGAGAGAGAGGGAGACACAGAATCTGAAACAGGCTCCAGGCTCTGAGCTGTCAGCACAGAGCCCGATGCGGGGCTCGAATCCACGGACCGCGAGATCATGACCTGAGCTGAAGTCGGATGCCTAACCGACTGAGCCACCCAGGTGCCCCTAAAATGCTTTTTTTAGAAGTAAACTAATGACATGGAGATAATGTCCACACTACATTTTAATGTGAAAAAGCAGGTTGCATTCTGCCCAATCCTATTTCAACTTGGTATTTCATATGTCTGAATGATAATGGTGAGGATCAGAGAACAGTGAAGGGGAAAAGACTTTTCACCCCAAAATATGCCTCTTCCACATAAGGACTATTTTAGACTGATTATTTTTAAGAAACAGCAGGGAAAGTTAAGAAAACTGAGAAGTTACCCTTCTGTAAGATACTCTTACATTTATAAGGAAAATCTCCATTTGTAAGGGTGTATCCCTCTCTTTTCCAGGAAGAGAAGGAAGACTTAAGTCTCTGGAAACTCTTCCCAATGGAGAAGACAATGACTTTGATCTGCATAGCAACCTTATGCTTGTTTAGTGTGCTTTTCCTGTTAACCTCCTATTGGCAGGCCTTCCTCCACCCCAACAGTTTTCTTTCACCATTAGCTGAAGATGATATTTAAGGTGATGGCTTGGGATTTTTCAGGGAGTTACTCAGTTTTTCTGAGTATCTCCCATGTAGACAGGAGGTATTCATGTTATTCAACTTCTGTTTGTTTTTTCTACTGTTAATCTGTCTTTTATCGGGGGCAGGGCATAGGGAGTTTCAGCGAAGAACCTAGAAAGGTAGAGGGAAAATTATTGTTCCTCCCCTACAGAAGCATTGGTGATTTTCATTTTAATACTTTTCTGTTTTTTGGATCATTCTACAGTAAACATAATCATGAAAATACTATTACTATCTTTCAAAATACATATAATTAAGCTAATTTAGTTAATAATAATTTGGGTAATGATTAATAATATTCTATCTATCTTTCAGCTCCATCACTTACTATGTGTTCTTGGATAAGTCCCTTGATGTTTTAAGACTCAGTTTAACCATCTGTAAAAGAGGAATAGTAACTTTCTCATTTGTTGTTGTGAGGATTGAAGAGATAATGGATATCATGCATATTATCACAATGCTTGGCAAATACTAAGTAGTCAATAAAAGTTACATGCCTGTCTCTTCGGAGTAATGTATTAAGAATTAGAGATCCATGCCAGCTTGCAAGGAAAAGCAGATCCCTGTGGGTTTTACATGTTCACCATTTGGAATCACTGTAAGGTGTCAAAATATTTATTTAATTATCTGAGTACTAACATTCAGGGATCAGTGATCCAGCACAGCAAAGAGCAGCTCTTTTATGTTCATACTATGACTTTCCTATAAAGGTTATAATTGAAGTATAAAGAAATTTCTAGAGAAGGAATAAAAGGCTAAAGAGGTTAAAAATGTTTGGTTACCACAAGATAAAAGCAGAAATATCACTGCAACAATTTCCTGTTGTAACCCTTGCTGTAATTTCCTCAAAGCATTTGACAGGGTGAGAGCAATGCAAAATGTCTTTTTGCTCATATAGAGCTCAACAATGGTAAATTGTTCTGCTGATTATTTAAGATGGTCTGATACAATCATTGTGAAAAGTAGCAGTTGTTCAATGTTTTAGACCGAAATGCTGTGTTTTATAAAAATGGGGGTGGCAGGGGAGGCAATGAAACACAGTAAGTAGGTATCTGGATTATTTTCAGTTTTACTCTATCTTTCTGGTCATTTCATTTGTCTAACATATGGCCTATCTGATTCCTGCAAGTAGGGAGCAGAACAGTAATTTCACAAGCAAATAAACCCTTTACTGGTTCTCAAAGTCACCTGCTTTAACTGGCTGCACCTGCAGTATTCTCGCACAAAGTTCTTGAAGTTCCTTGCCATCTCTGAATTCTATTAGTCCTTTCCACAGGGACTTTCCCGTGGGGATGGTAGGATTGAAGGCAGAGGACACTTGTATGCTTCTGTTCACATTCCAAACTTTACCACGAAGGGCCCTCTTCTAATTTTTACTTGAAAGTGCCTAAGCATTTTATTCATTCAGTGTTAACAGAACCTCTGATATGTGCTGTTCTCTCTGCTCCATGCTGGCATTTCAGAGAGGCAGAGATGAATCAGACACCTGTTACTGATGACTCAAATTTCAGATTAAAAGAGTGACAAGTTATTTAACTTATGGAAGAACCATTTGCCTCAAAGAACAATAAGTAGAAAATTCTGATGAAAATAGTACCAAATGGTTACTCTTTCAGAAAAGATTACAGTCAATGTTTTGGAACATTGAATGGATTAATTTTCCCCTTCCCATTTCCCATGTAATCTAGTATGTAAGACCTTAGATAATTATTTACATAATATTTATTGACACTCCACATTACTGTAAATGTGGTTTCCTGTTCATTATACCAGATTTTCTGAAAACAAAAAACAACTATATTCAACCCAGTATAAGTTGACTTTAGAGGGCCACTGAAGTGAGACAAAAGTAACAAAGCCAGAGTCAATAAAAAAATGAAACCTGGATTAAAACAAATATTTACCCTAGATACAAGCAGCACTTCTTTTGATACAAATAGATGTGACTTTTTAATCTCTTTTTCTTTCTTTCTAACCCTTTTCTCAGGGTTTCTGTGGTTATTGGGCCACCTGAGTCACATGTATGGATATTTTCAGTAGGAAAGTAAAGACACGGATGAGAAAAGACTGGCAGAATGAATAAATATAAAACAGGCATATCAAAGTTTCTTTGCAATTATAACTTCCTTTTCCCAAATGAAGGGAAAACTCACTTCCTAGATTTCATAAGTATTATTTGGCATCATAAATAATAAGAACCTATTCTTGAATGTTTTTTGATTTGGGGAAGCTCATGAGATAATATTTAGATTAGTCATCAAAGCTCCTGAACACTGTGAGTATAGACTTTTGTGTGCTGCTAAGTAATTCAAGAAAGAGTTTGGTACTCTGCTTGTAGCTTTGTGGCTATTGGCCTAGTGTGCATGGTTCTGACCAGAGTGTGTGAGTGCTACCCACACACTTCTGTTCTACTCTATAACTCAATCTTTGGATAACAGCGACAAAACTTAGGTCAGAGTCTAAGATTTCTATGAGTGATGATATGGCTGACAAGCTGATGTATGGCCCAGATCACCCTTCAGGGTAGGATTTATTGCCCAAGTGACCTGCAGGCAATCTCCAGAGGTAAGCATCTTCAGCTCTGTTTCTTAAGCTATAGAGAGTTCCTTGGCTCTGAGGCATACCCTTCGTGAAGTAACCAATATCTGGATACTGAGAAAGATGGGGCAAAAAGGCCTGGGCATTTTGACCTACCACAAGACAACTTGATGGGAAATATCTGTCCAAGAGCTTCCTTAGGATTGGCTAAGACTGTGTCAAATATTTATGGCAGTTCAACTTCTTCCTCTGCTCAATCTTGCTTTCTCTCAACTCTTTCACAGGTGTTGATCCCTAATAAATGTCTTGTACCCCAAATCCTATCTTTTTAAATTGAAGTATAGTTGACATACTATATTACATTAGTTCTAGGTGTGTAACATAGTGATCCAACAATTACATATATTATGAAATGCTCATAATAAGTAGAATTACTACCCATCACCATAAGAAGTTATTATAATATTATTGACTATATTTCCTATGCTGTACTTTTCATCCCCATGACTTTCTTATTTTATAACTAGAAGTTTGTACCTCATAATCTCCTTCACCTATTTCACCAATTGGCCTACCCTCACTCCTCTCTGGCAACCATCAGAAACCATAACATAAAAATGGAATTATAACTACAGAGAACAAATTGGTGGCTCCAAATCTATCTTAATGTATAATATATATATAAATATAAATAATATATATTATTAATATATAATTATTAATACATAACTAATATATATTTATAAATAAATATTTTAAATATATTAAATAATATACCAATTGATTAAAATACAAAAGCCACATAATCAGAGTTTCAAAAAATCTAACACCATTTTATAACAAAGATACTCAACAAAAAGGAAATAGAAGCAAATTTCCTCAACTCAATTATTGAGTGACATCATACCCAATGGTGACAAAGTTTTCTCCCTAAGATCAGGAACACAACAAAGATGTCCAGTCCCACTACTTTTATTTAATATTGTATTGGAGGTTCTAGCCAGGACAATTAGAAAAGAAAATTAAATAAATGGCACTGAGATTAGAAAGAAAGAAGTAAAACCATCTCTATTTGCAGATGGCATGGTCTTGTACACAGAAAATCCTAAGAGATCAACAAAAATACCATAACTACTGATCAATAAATTCAGCAAGGTTGCAGAATACAAGATCAATATACAAAAATAAATTGTTTCTATATACTAGAAACGAACTATCCAAAATTACAATTATGAAAATAATTCAATTTTCCATAGCATCAAAAATATATTTAGGAATAAATTTAACAAAATTTAAAAAAAAAAGGCACTGTTGAAAGAAATTAAAGAAGATCTAAATGAATGGAAAGATATTCCCATATTTATCATCAGACAACTTAATATTGTTAAGATGGCAATAGTCCCCAAACTGATTCAATGCAATCACTATCAAATACTATCAAAATTCAATCACTAAGCAAAATAACTCAATGCAATCACTACCAAAATCCTAGGTGGCTTCTTCACAGAAATGTACAAGCTGATCCTAAATTCAAATGGAAATTTAAGGGGCGTGGAATATCCAAAACAGTCTTGAAAACAAAAAATGTTGGAGGACACACACACTTCCTGATTTTTAAACTTACTACAAAGCTACAGAAATCAAGATAGCATGATACTGGCATGAGGATGAACACATAGATCAATAGAATAAAATGAAGAGTCCAGTTATAAACCCTTACATTTATGGTCAGTTGATTTTGACCAAGGATACCAAGACTATTTAATGAAAAAAGACTAGTATTTTCAACAAATGCTGCGGGGACAGCTCAATATCCACACACAAAGACTGAAACTGGACTGCTTCCTCACACAATACCAAAAAACTTAGATCTAAATGCAGGAGCTAAATTTATAAAACTCTTAGAAGAAAATATGGAGTAAATCTTTATCACCTTGGTCTTGGCAATGTTTTCTTTGATACAATACCCAAAGCACAAGCAACAACAAAAATAAATAATTAATTATTTAAATTAAATAGGGCATTACCAAAATCTAAAGTTTGTGCTTTAAAGAATGAGAAAATTAGGGGTGCCTGGGCGGCTTAGTCAGTTAAGCATCTGACTTCGCCTCAGGTCATGATCTCACTATCCGTGGGTTTGAGCCCCATGTCAGGCTCTGTGCTGACAGCTCAGAGCCTGGAGCTTGCTTCGGATTCTGTGTCTCCCTCTCTCTCTGCCCCTCCCCACTCGCACTCTGTCTCTCTCTCCTTCAAAAATAAATAAACATTAAAAAAAAAGAATGAGAAAATTAAAAGACAATGCACAGAATGGGAGAAAATATTTGCAAATCATTATAACTGATTAGGGACTTGTATTTAGAATGTATAAAGAACACTTAATAAAAATACCACGCAATTTAAAAATGGACAAATGATCTGAATAGATATCACCACAAAGAACATGTATAAATAGCCAATAAGCACATTAAAAGATACAAAACATTATTAGCCGTTAGGGAAATGCAAATCAAAAACAAAATAAGATACATCTTCATAACCATTAGGAAGCCTACAGTCACAAACCATTTAATAAAATAAGTATTGGTGGGGATATGGAGAAATTAGAACCTTCCTACTTTGTTACTGGGAATGTAAAGAGGGATGGCTTCTTTGGAAAACACTTTGGCAGTTCCTCAAAAGGTTAAATATGAAGTTCCCATATGACCCAGCAATCCTATTCCTAGGTATATATGCAAAAGAAATGAAAACATGTATCTATACAAAAACTTATACGTGAATGTGCTTAGCACCATTACTCATAATAGCCCAAAAAGTAAAAACAATCCAAATGTCCATCACTCAATGAATGGAAAAATAAAATGTGGTATATCCATATAATGGGCTATTATTTGGCAATAAAGAGAAATGAAGTATTCATATATCTGCAACATAAATGGTCCTTGAAAACATTACCCTAGGTGAAAATAAGTCACAAAAGACACATATTATATGATGTCATTTATGTGAGATGACCAGAATAGGCAAATTGAGAGAGAATCAGACTAGTGGTTTCTGGGGCTGAGGAGTGGGACATCTGGTTGGGGGGGGGGGTGGGAATGAGAAGTAACTGCTAATGGGGACAGGGTTTCTTTTGGGGTTAGTGATGATGTTCTACAATACATTGTGGTGAAAGCTGCACAACTCTGTTAATGAATACACTAAAAGTCATTGAATTATATTACTTTAAATGAGTGAACTGTTTAGCATGTGAATTATATCTCAATATAGCTTTTTTTTTTTTTAACAGCACGGGTACAATAAAGCATAGAAAATGTTCATAAAATATGTTCAGGACATTATATGTTCCCTGACACTAGGTAGTAATACTTTTAGAGTTCATATTCAGATAAAGACAGATCAGTAGAGCCATCCTGGTCCACCTCCAGTGACAGAAGAGGACTCCTATGAAGCCAGAGTAAGTTCTGGGGGCAATCTGAAGAACTGAGTCCACCTTATAGATTGCCTCATTGTCTCTAGCACCATCTCCTCCTTCTGGAAACTAGTCCCAGCACCCCCTCCTTTAAGGGTCCTGTCTTTGACCTACTGCAGACCACCAGAATCCAGTTTCTAGTAGCTTTCTGGGAAAAGTTCATTAATTATGACTTTGGTTTTATTTCCAACAGGAACTGAATTTTTTTACCCAACCCCCCCCCCCCCCCGTCTCCATAGTCTCCTTTTGTCTTCTAATATTGACCCCAACTATTTGGTTTTTAGTACTCATGTCTATATTTAGGTTTATGGATATAGATGGCTCCATATGGCCCTGTCCTTTGTGGGTGGATCCCATCCTCTCCTCTATCTCCTTTATCCCCTTTACTGGCCTCCTAGGCAGCCCTGTGAATTAATCAAGTCACTTTTAGCTACAAGTGGCAGAAAAACAATTTAAACTAGTTCTGGCTAAAAGATAAAGAGAAATATCTTAGAAGGATATGCTAGAGTATCATTTTCTATAACTGAAGAAATAGTTGAACAACCAAATTGCAGGAAAGGTACTGTTGGGCCTTAAAGACAATTGGATATGAATATCATCTGGACTTCCACTCACCCCATCTCTTATCTCTGCTTCTTTCCATGAGCCTATTCTATTCTCACAGTGGCATTCTTCAAAGCAGGTGATGATGGCCATCAGGAGTTCCTAAGCCTCCGTATCAAAGGTTTCCATATCACAGAGGTAAAGATCCTACATCTTGCATAGGGGCACTTGTACCCCAATGTTTATAGCAGCACTCTCAACAATAGCCAAGTTGTGGAAAAAGCCTAAATGTCCATCAACTGATGAATGGATAAAGAAATTGTGGTTTATATACACAATGGAGTACTACATGGCAATGAGAAAGAATGAAATATGGCCCTTTGTAGCAATGTGGATGGAACTGGACAGTGTTATGCTAAGTGAAATAAGCCATACAGAGAAAGACAGATACCATATGTTTTCACTCTTATGTGGATCCTGAGAAACTTAACAGAAACCCATGGGGGAGGGGAAGGAAAGAAAAAAAAAAGAGGTTAGAGTGGGAGAGAGAGCCAAAGCATAAGAGACTCTTAAAAACTGAGAACAAACTGAGGGTTGATGGGGGGTGGGAGGGAGGGGAGGGTAGATGGTGAGCACTGAAGAGGGCATCTTTTGGGATGAGCACTGGGTGTTGTATGGAAACTAATTTGACAATAAATTTCATATAATAAATAAATAAATAAATAAATAAATAAATAAATAAATAAATAGCAACGCTATTTGCAAACCTTTCAGTTTTTCTCCCTAGGAGACTAACTAGTAACTCTGTTGATGAGTAGAAAAACATGACTTTCTGTGAGATTTACCAGGTCACTGGTATGCCGTCGAGTGGGGAGTTTCCAATAGTGACCTGAGTTCCGGTGTCCGTGAAACTGTGTGGTTGCATTGCCAGCGTGCTACGCAGCCTGGGTGGTGAGCTGCACCCCACACACCCCACAGCTCCTTTCCTCCACCATCTCTACACGTGGGACAGTGGGACAGTCCCCATGCTGAGAACAATGACGGGTAACCTGGAGGACTCCGAGCAGAGGTTGACAATCATGGTCCACAGACCGAATCTGGCCGCCTCCTGTTTTTGTCCAGTCTACCCCAAGAAGCGTTTTTACATTTTTAAATAAATGGTGGCAGAAAAACTCGAAGAATAATAATATCTCTTGACATGTGAAAATTACATGAAATTCAAGTTTTATTGTCCATAAATAAAACATTATTGAAAGAAAGAAACAAACAAAGATCCTACAGCTTAATTTTAACGTGAAAAACCACACAGAAACATCTTATTGACCAAGAAATTAGAATATCTAATTTGCATGAATTACAAAGTAATGCCAGACCTAATCTAGCCCTGTGAGTTCTGCGTATATGGCAGGATTCTTGCTGTTACTGATGTTCAATCAGACCATCCCTAAATAGGGTATGCATTCTCCATTCCATCCTAGGCCATCTCTTGCTCACTGATTTTGTGCTGCATGGCTGTCCCTGAAGGTATTTGAGTTTGTAGCCCAATCCAGACTGAATTTCTTAACGATAGGCACTTGGCCATTTACATTTCCCTATACTCAGTGCCTAGTCCAATACTTGCACAGTGTTTTAAAGAAATCCTTGAATCAAAAATTGAATTGAATTGTATTAAGGCCAATGGAGCATTGCAGACTGAATCACCATATCCTGCATTAGAAAGAAGATGACTCTCTGAAGCTCTGATTCTCCATTTTCTTTACTAACAAAAGTCAGATACTTTACTTTCTCCCCTGTAAACTGAGTACAGTAATGATACCAACCTCATGGGGTCTTGCATTGATTAAAGAAAATGAAGTAAATAAAACACTTGGCACAGAGTGATGTTCAATAAAATAATCATTGTCACTGTCATCATTGCCACTCCGCTTTCACTCTTATATGCCCTATCCACATGTATCAAGTGATGTACAACAAAGTTTTAGTCCTTCTCTTCCATTGGTAGGAACTGTCACCATGTACCTTGCTCAGCACAGCATCCCAACCCGTCTAGATCCTAGAATTTAGAAAAGAGAATAGGCCCTAGTGGGTCCCAAAGACATACCACAGATTGTGCTGCTCCTGGGACTGGGACCACCTGAACATTTCTAACAGATCTTCCCTGTTTAAACAGCCTCCGGGCACTCCATACAGGAGGCTCTGCATCAAAGTCTCCTTGTGTACAAAGTGTAGAATAGGCTCCATTATTTTGACTGTAGAAAACCCCTTTAAAGCCAGCTAGCTAGTTAAGGCAAACACAATTTATCTTCTATGTTCCTCAGTTACTAGATCTACAGATTGGGGGACATTCAAACTGCATCCTCCTTATGAACAAACTATAAAGATTAATTAGGCATTATCAGCCAAGTGGAATTCTCTTGAGATATACACATAAATATTCTCACTCTTATTACAAGGCTTGGAAATGTCCTTTCCTTGTTATTTAAGATACTGTATCTGATCATTAATAAGTAAACAGATGAAGGAATAGACCTTTGTATTCAACATGGCGTTCTTCAAACTTTCTCCTTTAAAATAGATAACGGAACCTGTACTGAAGAGGCTGTGTGGTGGGCAATCGCCTGTCTTACGGGGCCACTTCTTTATAGTGCAGATGCAGTTTTCAATACCATTTTGATTCAATCTTTTATTAAAGATCCACCCTGAATAGGCAATTGATTTTTGTTAGTCCCTGGAGTACACATTTAAAGGAGGCTTCATCACATTTATTTGAAGAGGTTCCTGCTCCTTTATGAAATGCATTTGATTTGATACACAGGAAAAAGAAAAGGTTTCATTCACTAAGTGTTCATTCTTTTCACAATTTTGCATTACCCTTTTTTTTTCTTTTTAAATGCCAGAAACCCAGTTGTGAATCATAGGTCCTTTAAATCCTGTTTATTTTCCTAGCTCAATTTTTTTAATACTCACTTTAGATCTGAAAAATGTATCAGGTAGAAGGTTTGAAAATTCTGATAATGTTCCTTATGTTTATTACTTTGTCCAACTATTCTTGTGAATAGTTTGACATTTTAAAATATTTTAGTTAAAAATGACATATTTTATAAGCCAATCAGAGAAAGACAAATACCATATGATTTCAGTCATATGAGGAATTTAAGAAACAAAACAGGTGAACATAGGGGAAAGGGAAAAAAAAGAGAGGGAAGAAAACCATAAGAAACTTGTAACTATAGAGACCAAACTGAGGGTTGATGGAGAGAAGGGTGGGGGATGTGCTAGATAGGTGATGGGGATTAAGAAGGACATTTGTTGGGATGAGCACTGGGTGTTACATGTAAGTGATGAATCACTAAATTCTACTCCTGAAACCAACGTTACACTATACATCAACTAACTAGAATTTAACTAAAAACTTAAAGAGAAAATAAAAAGATATATTTCATGTGTTTTATTTTTCTGTTGGAATTCTCTCAATAGTATTGACGTTCATTGACCACTGAGATGAACACAGGTAAGGAAGAAGTGTTCTTGTGAATGAAACTAACACCTACACCTATCAGGGATGTCTCGTGTGTAATAAGAGAAATTCTAGAGAGACCCAGTGCACATTCCATAAAGCAGGATTCATTTTCTAGTCTGTGCTGTCAAACCAAGTTCATGCAGGTCTTCCAGTGGATTCTGCTGGGTGAGCAGGCTGGGCTCACTCATCTTTGCTCACTCCCAAGCCACTTCTAAAATGCCTCTTCCATCCTCTTCTCTATTCTGACAATCCTGCTCTTTCTTTGAATAGTAATAGCTGTGCTAATAATCATGGTGTTGACGGTAGCTGCCCCTCATTGATCTGTCCTGGACCATTTTCTTATATTTGCTCATTTATCTTCACAGCAGTCCTTAAAGGAGTGCTAGCATCATTCTCATTTTATAAATAAGGAGGCTGAGATTTAGAGAGGTTAACCGTTGGATCAAAATCACTCACACACATTTGGCCCCGGGTCTGTCTCACTCCAAAACCCATATCCTGTACTCCTGTGCAACACCACCTCTAGCGGGGTCAGAACACCCTGGCCAAATAAATAAGCATTTTATCTTATCTGTATTCATGTGAGATCTACCTATCACAATATCTTGCAATATTTAAAGATAATAGCAGAAAGAAAGTAAACTTGAAGCAACTTAGAAAACCCTTTAGTAGCACATAAAAAGTTCCCCTTTTGCCCTTACAAGTAAAACATTGACTAATGTTTGAATTTATGTGTTATTTCTAAATCTCTTCATAGGTTCCATTGATACTTCAGATTTAATGAGCTCCTGGTAGTGGTTATTAGGCTCTTTTTAATGGCTCCAAGTTTGTAGTGATTCACTGTGCTTATAAACTTTGTACCACAGGTAGAGTGTAGCACCCACTTTACAATGCCATGCACACAGGAGGAAGACACTGCATGTTTGTTCTTGATGAGGATGAAGAAGAAATAAAAGCACTGTCTTTCCAAATCAAAACCCAGAGAAGGCCAGGAGTGGCCAAGCTTCCAGTGCAAAGGAGTAAATGACAACTTTATTTCCTTGAGTTTGATTTTGCAGTTGAACAGGAATCCACCCCAGTTTCCCAGCATGGCAAGGACAGCTTTCTCCCTGCAGCATGGCCTCACAACACACAGTAACACACACACACACACACACACACACACACACACACACACACACACAGGGGAAGTCGCATGGGCAAACCCCACTAAAAAAATTGTAGTCTCCTCCTTGAAAAAAACAAAAGCTTTCCTACTCATTCCAACACTCCAGCCCTCAACATAAAAAAGAAAAAAAAATCTCCAGATGAAATTATGTTGTAACTAAACATGAAAAATAACAGAGAAGAAAAAATGGAAGGTAGAGCAGGTAAACCTAAGGACTCTGTGAAAGTAGAGGAGTGATCAGCCACCACTTTTCCGACAAGAAATTGGAAGATACATTATTAATGGGTAGGTTGCTACGTGCTAAGTGTTTTTCCTAGCAGCTGCTGGAGCCCCCTCCTCCCCTCCACAGTCTTTACGGAGTCACTGCCCATCTGGCAGCAGCCACTCACGCCACCGTCATAAATGATGCCCAGGCACTAATTGGATATAAGTGACTTGATCTTGGGGACAATTCTGCAATATGCAAACAAGCATCAATGGGAGCATTGCATTTGCTTAAAACTGCAGATATTTCTTAATCCAGACAAAGAGGAGAGTGTCCCTGCTCCTGCACTAATCGCTGTGCCTTACACAGGCAATGCCAGCCAAGTTAAAACCCATGCTGAGGCTCCTAGCTCTTTGTCAGTTCAGCTACTCACAAGCTTCAGCGGATTCCCCTGATAACGCACTTCAACATCCCACGCAGTCAGGAGATTTCTGCCATTACCTAATCTCCATTCCTCTTTCTTAAATTTAAAAACATCCCTGCTCATCTTATCTTACACAGAAACAGAATTGGACCATGTCCATATGTAACACAGAGGGGAAAAAATTAAACCAGAACTTACTGTAGCTATTTCTGCTTTCTAATGGGGAAGTATAAGGATAGAGATGCCATAATTCATAAAACTCTCCATTCCTTCCAACCCAATTCAGAGACCAGAGGGGAGGAAATAAGTTCAAAAGCACTTCTGATTTCAAACGGTGAATTTAGTTCTGCTCTCTCTCAAACCCCACTAAATCTCAAGTAAGGAATTATTTTTTAATGGATGAACTTACAGAGCAAAATGGGAGAGCAGACAATAAACCAAAAGGTTGAGGGCTAGAAAGTGTATGGATGGGTGGTGAGCGACTTAGTAGACTTGAAAACGCAAAATTCTAAATCAGCAGCGGGGAAAGGCAAGAAGCAATCTGCCTTAGGTTGCAGAACTCACAGCAGGCTCGGATATCAATGGCACCAAATACTTCTAGAAGGGGTAGAGAAGATGAAGCTAACAACAGCAAGATCTGTAAAAGGAATGTTTAAGAAGCAGTTGGCTCCCCTAAAGTCTTTCCCCCTTGTTCCTCCTCCATCTTGGCAGAAGCTTGGAGCTTTATTCTGGGGGAAAGGAAAAGGAAGATCTCTGAACTGAAGGACACCAGGCACAGTTGAGAGTTGGGCCCCACACTGCAAACAATGTAATTAAGAGCATTTATATACTGAATGTTCAGACCTCAGCCCTTTTTCACATCCTCTCAGCTTGCAGAGGTTGGAAGAGAATGAGAAGAGTCTTATCCAGGGATTGTAACCAAAAAACAAAAAACAAAAAAGAAAATTCTTTTTTTTTTAATGTTTATTTATTTTTGAGAGAGAGACAGATAGAATGTGAGCAGGAGAAGGCCAGAGAGAGACAGAATACGAAGCAGGCTCCAGGCTCTGAGCTGTCAGCACAGAGCCTGATGCAGGGCTTAAACCCACAAACTACAAGATCATGACCTGAGCTGAAGTCAGGCACTTAACCAACTGAGCCACCCAGGTGCCCCAAAAGAAAAGTCTAAATATATTGATATCACAAATTTCCCAAGAAATGAGTCCATCCAATAACCCTACAGCGAAGAGTCAACAAACTTCTAGTACCCAGAGATTCCAAGTTGTGTCACATTAAAAAAAGTTTTTTGAACAACCACACAGAATAGAGAAAATGAAGGAGAAGGAATCATCAGTAAAAGAGTTCAATAAAATTCCCTACACATGAGACGTTAACCTCAGATTTTAAGCTCTGCCCAGCAAAATGATTTGGCAAAATGGGTGAAAATAAACCAACACCAAGGCATTTCACAGTGAAATCTCAGAATTCCAGGGAGAAAGGAAAGATGCTAGCGACTTCTGGAGGGAAAAAAATGCTTTCACGCAAAGAATGAATGGCATTGAAAATGCGATGACAATGGAGCAATGCCTTAGAATCTTAAGGAAAAAGTGATTTTTAATCTGGAAGGCTTTACCTTTCCAACTCTCATTATTTAATGTGAGGATAAAAGAGAGACAATTTCAGACATAAAAATTCTAAAAAATAATACCAAAAATACCTTACCTCTCATGCACCCTTCCTTGGGAGGTGAGGGATGTGCTCCAGCAAAACAAAGGAGTAAAGCAACAAAGAGGGACAACTTGATCAAAGTCACTCACACAGGTCTGTCTCACTCATACTCTTTATTCCCATGCAACACTGCCTCTAGAAACATTGGATTAGAAAGTCCTGGCCAAAATAAGCACTGTAAGCACTGTATCAGTGCTGTCCTTCCAAATTTAGGACCCCAAAAAAGCAAGAAGTGGCCAAACTTCAAGTTTCCTAAAATTCAGGCAACAGAAGATCTCACACAGGAGAGAAGAGAATCCTCAGGATGACAGTGAAGAGTGACGATAAGATAAAATGAATACAGCCAGACCAGACTGCAATGGGTGAGAAGACTCTAGAAGAGAGTCTACAAGAACATAAGATGTAAAGCTTTCCTAATGAAAAAGAAAGTGTAGAGAGGAAATTTACTTCAAAGCATGTTAAGGGGATGCCTTTGGGGAAGCAGAAGTGGCAGGCACTCGGAGTCCCAAGAAGAGAAGGTGCATAAGCAGGGATGGAGTTGGTCTGTCTCACAATATCTGTAAGATCTGGAGAAGCAGAAGCAGCACTTTCTTGGGCTTAGTCTATCTGACTGTGGCACCAACTGTGCCTCTTCAACAGAGCAGCCTTAGCACTAGCCTACTGGGATGTTGCAGAGAGCCAGAGGGCATATAACAAAAGGCAATACTTCTAGAAATGGGAGGTGATATAGGTATACCTATGGTAGTTAGGGCACAAATAACACACTCTCATATAACTTTACTAGGCATATTACAGGAAGAGAAAGAAGTAGCAAAGGGAAAATGGCAGATATAAGGGGTGGCTGAGAAGATCTGTTCTAGAACACTCTTGGATCATCTTTGGAGACTCCATAAATATCCAGATGGGATTTTATGGTAGATAAGTTAAGTTCTCCCTCTAGGTAGTATGTTTTACACACACACACACACACACACACACACACACACACACTCCCTTCCAAATTTGGGCTGATATTCAGACTAAAACAGACAAGTAACATTAATTTATAAATGTCTTAATTATATTTCATTCCTAAAGCCAATTGTTTCTTTCAACTAAAAAATCTGCCCTACTTAAGACATTAGTACCCAAAACCGATTGATAATGGGTTTGTATTTCCACAAGTGTGTTTGAATTTCAGTTATCTGACATAGCACAGTAGGGAATTACTATTTGTATTTTCAGGTACTGACATCTGGAATTCAGGCATGAGATTGAACACAATTATCCCTCATAATAAAAGTAAACAGAGCTCAGCATGAATCTACTAATTGTTCCTTCCCACTGAGCTACAATTTTTAGTCAGAATACATACATAAAAGAGTAAGTACCAATCTGTCTGGCCTCCTCACCAAGGCCAAACTTTGCTTCTCAAAGCCTAAATCACCTTGTTTCACTTTTCTGCTTCAGACTCTCTGGCGAAGAATAAAACTCAAAACTCCTATCATGGCAAACAAGGCTGTTTGCTCAGTGGGTCTCACTGAGCAAGTGGGACCCACTGTAGTTCAGTGGGTCTCAAACTTAAGCACACATCACTGGGAGTGCTGGTTGAAACTCAGACTGCCAGGCTGCACCCCTGAGACTCTGATTCAGTAGGTCTGGGATGGAGATCTGAGAATCTGCATCACTCACAGATTCCCTAATGGTGCTGCTGCTGCTGGTCTGGGGACCCCACTTTGAGAATGACTGCTATATGTGCTCAGGTCCCAGTCAAATCTCTAGCTTCATCTCCTAATACCTTCTTACCCAATATACTTCACCACACTGCCTTCTTTTGTTCCAGGTCAAAGTCTGCATTTATTGTTCCTGCTGCCTAAATCTGTTCTCCCCCTGATCTTCATCTTCTCAAAAGGGCCTTCTTAACCAACCTAGCTGAAAGAACTCTGTACCACGTCCATTCTATACCATTGTCCTATTTCATTTTCTTATCACCGGCACTTAGAGATCTGAAGGTATGCTGTAATGATTTGCTCATTATCTGTCTCCCCTACAGAGAGCAACTTCCATGTGGGCAGGGATGCCTTCTGCCTCTCTGGTTCATTTGTAGTACTTGGGGGCCAAGGGTAAATAATTTTTGGATGAACAAACAAATCTTTGGAGGAGACCAGGTCTGTGGTTTGAGTTTTTCTAGTCACGAGAGAACTTACATCACTAGGCAGACAGGCACCTAACAGCCCTACATCAATGTTCTCTTTTCATGACTCTCATCCAAGAATCTTTTGTTCCCCATGTCATCTGCAATTGGAAAATTTATTCCACATGTCATTTGTAATTAAAAAATTAGACCAGGAGGTATAATTTACCACAAACTTGGTGGACTGTCAGTTCTGCTAAGCAGGGATATAGTAATATCAGCCTTATTCTAACAAAGAAAATCAAGCTATTTTACAAAAAGGGGAATGATGCTGTAAGCAAATTATATTTTAAAATGAAGCAGAATTAAAATTTATTTGGATGAAAAGCTGTGATCCCATCTATGATCTCAGGCATATGCCCTTGACAAACCACCAAAATTGCAAATGTGTAAAAGAAAATGCTGAATTTCAAGATTTTTTAAGAACGTTGTTAGAGCCCTTTGAATAACTCAGATTTGAAACCAAACATAAACATTTAAAAATCACTTCTCTTAGATAATGGGTTATTTAACAACTGTCTGTTCTCTAGCTCTTACAAAAATCTTAATTTTTATACTATTCATTTGAGCGGTTTCTCACAATTGTTGGCCATGAAAGTTTATTTTCAGGAAAGGCTTAACATTTGGTTCATATTCTGTGGCTCACAGTAAGTGATCTCCTTAATTTCTTTGGGTTGGGAAGGGAAGTAAACACTGCACTTCAGAATCAGATCACTGCTGTGGGGGGGCGGGATTTAATGGCACTTCATAAACTTGTATCTGTAATTCTCCACCCCCATAGTCATTGTACTGAATGCATTTCTATTATAAGGACTGTTTTCTGTAAAAAATCACTTGATCAGTAGCTCGATACTTGTCCCCACACAGTAGGCCTCTCTCACCCTTTTCTTGCTGTCCTGTTAACCTTTCAGAAAACCCACCTCATGGTGATGTTCAGCAGTGAATGAATGATCAGCATAGGAAACAAAGAGATCAGGAACAAAAGTCATATTTAAAGAAAGGAAACCTGTTTTTACCATGGTCTGTACTGCCCCATGACCTCTGAGAAAATATTTTCTTTAGAAATAGGCAGAGCCTTGATGTTTATTCAAAGAAAGGAGCATTTATGGACCTGTTATTACAAATGGTCTATCATATGATACATGGCAAAATAGTCATTAATTGGCTGTGCTACTTACGCAAGCTGCTTCATCTCTCTGGACCTCGCTTTTGGGGGAAACTTAGGAAGTTAAGACGATTAATGGGATCCAAAATTCCATGCTCAAATACTGGATCCATTTCAAATAACTCTTTATAGGAAAAAGAAAAAAAAATGCTACATCCCAAGATCATACTTAGTATGGTTTCTATAATACCTAATCACCTAAAAGAAATTATAAGTGAGCATTCACAAACCATCAAGCTAATATCTTGCATTTTACTGACCTAAAAACACATAGGATGCCATGTTTGCTTTTCTGACACCACTTAGGACTTCACAATTTAACTAAGACTTGAAGCCTCAGAACATGTTACTATGGAAAGGCCTGGAATCATATTTTGCTTTCGTGCTCTTTTCTAGCTTCATTTCTTTGGGACAGAAATTATACAGGTGACCCTGTGATCCTTTCCTTTCAAATTTTGAGATTTTTACGGTGTATGTGTTTAGAATATCATCACACGATAATAGGATATTAATATTCATGGTTTCATTTTCTTTCTCCATAAAATAGATTCACATAGATTAGCACCGTCTGTTTCAGTGCAGATTCACAAACATGAGCTGGGTATGGAAATCTGTGTAAGGAACAACTTAACTGAGAGGCAGTAAAACAGATCAGTCTACTTTTATTCTTCAAGCTGAACACATTGTAAAAATTAAGCAAAACAAAAGTCAAGTGTGACAAGGATTTTAATTGGAGAATATGGTAGATTGCCATCATCAAAGCCCATAGGAAAAGACAAGGCTAATCTTATTAAGGTTATCTGGGTACGCAGCAACAACCAGCCCCAAGAAACCCACGGCTCTACAATCAATTTCTCCGCCAAGGGAACTTAGTTTATTCAGGCTAATGAACTGAGGGAAGACATGGAATTGGAAATAACCATCTGAGCATGAAAGAAAGAAGGAAGGAAGGAAGGAAGGAAGGAAGGAAGGAAGGAAGGAAGGAAGGAAGGAAGGAAGGAAAGAAAGAAAAAGAAAGAAAGAAAGAAAGAAAGAAAGAAAGAAAGAAAGAAAGAAAGAAAGAAAGAAAGAAAGAAAGAAAGAAAGGAAATGTAAATGATCTAGGTTGTACACAAACCAATAGGTTGGTTCATTCTTAATGAAACATGCAAATTTTCCTTTGCATGTGGCCCTGAGAAGTTGCCAATTGAAGAGAGCCTTTTCCCTGATTAGTGGCCTTTTGCATAACACCCTTCAAGATATAGTCATTGAAATGAAACACATGCTGTGCACAGCTGCCTCAATTTGTGCAATAGATCTGCTGCAAAACAAATTTAGCTGAGAATCCTGTATTGGTGAGCTGCTATTGAATTGGAGATTCCTTTGAGAAATAACCCAGCAAAATTAGACTTTTAAAGTATCACCATGCTATACAAACATGCCATGATTTATTACTTTGTGCCTAGCTCACCTGACCTAGACACATTCCTCCATAATTGTCTTCGTTATATTCACATAATAATAGTAGCTACTTTTTATTTTCTAGGAGCTAAACATTGTGCTGGGTACGTTAGCTATATTTTCTGCACAATCCTCAGAACAATCTGTGAAGCTAAATACATATAAGCAAAGACTAGGTTTTTCCCATTGTGTTCATGCATTCTTGATCCCTTAGAAAACCAATAAGTATTCCTAAGCCTCACAGATTTAGATGCATGCTTTCTTAAACTTTTAACTAACAGAATACATGAATGGTGAAGTTATTTTCTTTAATAAAACATAGATTAAAAGGCTTTTATATCGATGCAAGAGCTTCGGAACTTCTCTGCGAATCTTCTCATGAGTTGCTACAATACTCTTTGTCTCTTTCTCAAATAGAAAGTGTCTGGGAAATATTAACACATAATTTCAATGGCCTGTGATGTAAACATCTTTTTTTGATGGCAATTACATTTGGAAAATGTATCCTTTGCCCACACTCCCATCTCATGCCCATTTACTGTCCATTCTATATTCCCAATATTTATCGAATGCATATCTTACTCTCTATTCCCTCAGTTCATCTTTATTATCTCTCACCTCCATTCCTGTAGCAGAACCTAACTAGTTACACACCACCAGTTCCCTTTTTCTCTGGGCACACAGCTAGACTACATTTCCCAGCCTCCCTTACAGTTAGCTGAAGCCATGTGATTGTATTCTGGCTAATGAAATGGGTGGGAAAGCGCTTCTTCTGGATGGCCCATAGAACCCTCTCGATAGTACCTTCTCTTTCTCTTCTGCAATGTGTGAGCTGAATAGAGACTCCATTGAGGATGGCTAAGCCAGATATAGAAGGAGGCTGTGGCTTGAGTTACAATCTGGAGGAGAGCTATTCGTCTAGATGAGCCGCCTAACCAGAACTCCTGCAGTGGACTATTGCAAAAGCTAGATGCATACTTTTACAGTGCTGACCCTAAAATAGGGATTATTTGACAGGAGATAGCCTCTCTGACTAATATACAACTAAAATAGCCTTGTTTCCCAGATTCTCCCCTCAATAATCCATCATCTCTACTGAAATCATGTTTATCTTCCCCAAACAGCACTTTGTAACCATCACCCACATTAAAATATTTAGTACATACTCCCAGATGTATTAAATGGACACATACTGGGCACCTATTATGTTTTGGGCTAATTTATTTTCTTTTTTTAAGTTTACTTATGTATTTGAGAGAGATAGAGTGTGGGCAGGGGAGGGGTAGAGAGAGAGGGAGAGAGAGAATCCCAAGCAGTGCAGAGCTGACATGGGGCTCAATCCCATGAGCCATGAAATCATGACCTGAGCTGAAATCAAGAGTTGGATGCTTAACCAACTGAGCCATGCAGGCACTCCCGTTTTGGGCTAATTTCTTACAGAATCTTATAGTTAAAATTTTTTCACCTGCCTTTCAGGGATTTCTATATTTGCCTCTTATTACACACTCCTGCCCCATGTCTCCAAATTCCCGACAATCTAGATTACTTGATATTCCTGACATAGGATTTAGATTTTTTTTTTTTTGCTTCCTTTGATTCCTTTGTCCTCTCAAGGTTTCTAAACCTTACGTTTCCTTTAAGTTGTAGTGTAAATGCTACCATTACCAGAAAGTTTCAGTGCCTTGAATTCCCAGCTGAAAGAAATCTCTTTGGTGTCTCATTCATTCTTCTTCTAATTCCCACAGAGTTTTGTTTCTTTATAAATTCTGCAACCATCTGACAGATGTTTCCATATCTGCCTGTTCATTGTATCTCTAGCACATACGTGGCACACAGCAGGTACTTTTTGGAATGAATATTACGCATTGGGACTTAGCATAGTGCCAGCATTTAAATATATATCGCTGGGTTTTTTTTAACATTAATTATTTTTGAGAGACATAGTGTGAGTGGGGGAGGGGCAGAGAGACGGAGACACAGAATCTGCAACAGGCTCCAGGCTCTGAGCTGTCAGCACAGAGCCCGATGTAGGGCTCGAACCCACGAACTGGGAGATCATGACCTGAGCTGAAGTCAGATGCTTAACTGACTGGGCCACCCAGGCACCCCTATATCGTTGTTTAATGAATGTGAAATTCAAATTCCCTCTAGGTTATGTCAGTTCAGAGTCGCTTTTTAAAATTTTTTTTTAATATTTATTTATTTTTGAGAGAGAGAGACAGTGTGAGCAGGGGAGGGGCAGAAAGAGAGGGAGACACAGAATCTGAAGCAGGTCAGCTGTCAGCACAGAGCCTGACGCAGGTCTCGAACTTGCAAACTGTGAGATCATGACCTGAGCTGAAGTCACCACCAAACCGGCTGAGCCACTCAGGTGTCCCTCAGTTCAGAGTTTAATACATCAGAGCAGCTTCACTCTTTCCTTCCAAATATCTGTTCTTCCTCAGTGCTCTTTATCTCAGTGATGACTTTCCATCCTTCTAGTTGCCTAAACCAGAATGACTCTTTTCTCTTCCTCACCCCCTCAACTAATCCCTGCTGATGCTGCTTCCTAAATGGGCCTTTAATCCATCCCATCTTTTCCAGCCCCTATTCCCTTAGTGCAGGCTGCCATTGTCACCCAACTGGCTTTCCTGTCTTTTACCTCTTTTTTTTTTGTTTGTTTGTCTACCTCCTAACCTGCCCACACCCAAAGTCCACTAGCTAAACAGCAGCTAGATGGTCTTTCTAAAATAAATGCAAATCTCATCTTAAAGTCCTGAAAAGGCTCTTGATGGACTTCACAGTTCCAAGTAAAGCAACCATGACTTACTCAGCTTGTTATGACTTGATTAATTCAACAGCTCAACAAATACATAGGAAGCATCCTTTCTAAGTGCCAGATACTGTTCTCAGTGCTGGAAGATGCATGGGTAGATTACAAACCAAATCTGGGAACGCCCTGAGCTTGCACTCTAGTGTGGAGGCATGCAGAAAAAAAAAAAAAAGACAAAAAGGAAGTACATCATATAGCATGTTAGAAGGCAACAAGCTTTGTGGGGGAAAAAATAGAGCAAATAATGGAGTCTGCAAGTGCAGATTTGGAGGAAAGATTACATTTTAAAGGAAGTCATTAGGGTAGGCCCTTACTGAGAAGGTATCATTTGAAATGAAAGAGTATAAACTTTGCAGATAGAGGAAGTAGCCAGTGCTAAGTCCTGGGGCAGAAGCATGTCTAGCTTGTACGAAAAGTTGGATCTTATAATCCTTTAGTAAACTTTGCTTCAGTCACAAAGACCTATTTCTAGTTCCTGAATAATTCCTTCTCTTCTGAGCATTTGTGTATTAACCCATCTATCTAGAATGCCCATCCCTTCCTTCTTTTGCTGGGTAACTCTTCCATATCCTTTAGGGGTTAGCTGGACACTGCCGCTATTTCAAACTGCAGCATGCATACAAATCATAGGAGGTGGACCTAGCAGTCTGCCGTTCTAACAAACTCCCAGGTGATGCTGATACTGGACAGTCCATGGTCCACAGGAGTAGCCAATCAGGGAGAGTTGGTCTAAGTCAGTGGTTCTCATCCTTGGATCATACTGGAACCACCTGGGGAACTTACAAATACCTCCCCACACCACAACAATGACACATCAGACCAATCAACTCAGAGGTTATGAGAGTGGGGTTCAGGTATCAAGCATATTTTCTTTTTTGTAAAATTTATTGATTTTGAGGGAGAGAAAGCACACAAGCAGGGAAGGGGCAGAGAGAGAGAGAAAGAGAATCCCAAGCAGGCTCCACACTGTCAGTGCAGAGCTCAACATAGGGCTGGAACTCACGAACTGCGAGATCATGACCTGAGCCAAAATCAAGAGTTGGACTTTTAACCGACAAGGTCACTGACTAGGTGCCCCTCGAGTACGTTTTCAAGTCTTCAGGTGATTCCAATGTGCAGACAGGTTGAGAACCTGTGGCGTCTCTAAAATCTCTTCTAACTCAGAAAATTATCACTGGGATGGCTAGGACTTTCCAGACAGGACGTCAGTGACACTGCTTGTGCATGACATGGACATTGCCATTCAGAACACAGATCTGCAGCACATGGGCTCTGATCATGGACTCTAGAAATGACAGATGTGGGTTCACATCCTACTGTGTTGGGCAGATTTACCTCTCTCGGCCTCAATTTCTTCATCTCTAAAATGAAAATCATTATATCTAACATTTTGGTCTATTTAAGAATTTATAAGGGTAATTATGCCCAGCACTTTGCAGATAACCAGTAGTTTGAGGCTGCTGTTGATATTAAGTATGAGATTTTCATGCACTGCAGTTGTTTTTTTTTTTTAAACAAAGATACTAGTCTGTTCTCTTGCTTTCCTCCTGAAGAGCATCCACATGGAAAATAACAACAGCCACTTGGGAAGCCTGGATCAGCTTAAGCACCATCAGGGGAACTCTTTCCAATAGTTAATTTCCTCCTCTGTCCTCAGCTCCCAAAGCTATCCTGGGAGGAAGCCACTGTTTTACTTTATGAAACATTTGCCTGTGATAACAGACAGTAATTCTAAGTAGTCTTTTGGCCAACAGACCCTTTTTCCTATCTCCACCACCCTTGTACATAGTAAGCAAAGTTGATGTACTCAACTAGGACTAACACTCTTGTCTGTCTTCATTTGCTAGTACTGGATTATCCTTCGGATTGCCTTACATGAATCAAACACTCTCTTGGTAGAAGCTGTAACAGCAATAAAATCATTAGGGTGGTTCCACCTAATTAGTAAGTCACAAGCACATTTTTCTCTTGGTATTTGCGGAAGGGATCATGGAGCCAATGAGACCAGTTTCCATTTCCTCTCAGCCACTGGCACCCTGAGAAGCAAGAGAATTTTCCATACTCTTTGTTGATGAATTTTTACCCACACCAAAATTTTGAGCATTAGAGCTGTCCTCAAATCATGCCTCTGCCACTCTCCAGGTCTGGGTAGCAAGTCTTGAGAAAGAAGATATACAAAAATTTTATCATGAATTCAGTGATGGTTGAAAATCCTGCTCTAAGATACCTCTATTTAAAACCCACACCCAGGGGCGCCTGGATGGCTCATTCAGTTGAGCGTCTGACTCTGGATTTAAGCTCAGGTCATGACTTCAGGGTCGCAGGATCAAGTCCTGTGCCGGGCATGGAGCCTGCTTGAGATTCTCTCTCCCTCTCCTTCTGCCCCTCCCATTGGTACATGCACGCATCTCTCTCTCTCTCTCTCTCTCTCTCTCTCTCTCTCTCTCTCTCTCTCTCTTAAAAAAACCAAAAACCCTACACCCAGACTGTGTTCATTTCCCTCAGTTTCAATTAATATGCTGAATTATATTTTTACTCTACTCCCATGAATTTACTCACACTGGAATGTTCTCTTTCTTCTCTTCTACATCTAAAATTTGAGAAGTATTTTCCCTATAAATAATATAAAGACTGGTTGGATTTAGTAATGTTATCAGTACAAGTGTCTCCTAAGCATTAAGTATTATGTTAAGGGCAGTATATGTCTTACCTCAGTTAGTCCACAACAGCTCTATGAAGATCATACTATTATTTCTTGCTTAAACACTAAATAAACTGAAGCTCAGGTAGGTTAAGGAACTTAGTCAAAGTCATACATCTAGTAAGTGCCAGCACTAGGATTCAAACACACGGCTATTCTGTCTTTAAGTTGTTATCTTAGTCATGACATTCAACTTCCTAACAGAATATTTGGTCCTCCCTGTCCATCTTTGCTGTTTTCAACTCAAAATTATTAAGGTCATCTGAAACAAGTAAAGTTTGTAACAGTCTAGAAGATCTAAGGAAACATGACAACTAAATGTAATATGGTATCCTGGAACAGAAAACAGACAGTAGGTTAAAACTAAAGAAATCTAATAAAATATGGAGTTTAGTTAATAATCAGGTATCAGTATTGGTTCACCAATTTTGACAAATGACAGTACCATAGTAATGTTAACAATATGAGAAATTGAGTGCAAGTTATACAAGAACTCTGCCATATTCTCACAATTTTTCTATAAATATAAAACTCTTCTTAAATAGTTTCCTTTTTAAAAGTCAATGAGTCCTCACTCAAGGTCATACATGGAATAGTATAATATTTCCAACTATAACATCACATAGTAAAAAAAAAAAAAATGGAGGACTGCATTGATTAATGTGCATTTGGAGCTTGGAACAATATGGCCGTTTGTGAGAGTTTTTTAACCCAAACTATCCACATTCTAAAATGCCCCATTAAATAAATTTAGTAAAATAATGATACAGCAGGATCCTAGAATTTGTGGTAATCTCTTCCTCTGAAATTCTGACTAGAGTAAAGAATATTTGAGCCATTGTTAAAAAAAAAAACAACCCTACTTTAATGAAAACAGAGAGTGTTATGCAGAATGTTAAGGCTGGAAATCCAAAACCAATTATTCTGCAAAAAGCTCTTTTCTACAAATGTGCCAAAGCAATGTTAAGGATCAATGCAGCCTAATTCCAATGGTATGAAAAGGAGTGAGTGCTCAATTCAATGTCAGTGAGTTCATAATATGATATCTACAATACCCTGTCAAGGAGGCACCTTTCAAATAGGAAGTCCTGAATACATACATATCTGGGCTACTTAGAGAGGTCTGTGCAGGGAGAAAATTAAATGTCATGGAATTCCTTGGTGGCCTGTGTAAAAAGTAGGGGAGAGAGAGCCTGGTAATAACAATTCCTTCAAATACTCTGCAAAATTCAAGGATTCATTCCCTTCTGGTCAATGTGATAGTTTAAAGATATGTCCACAAATTCTCTGACACTCTTCCTATCCACATCTATGTCATCTATGCTTGAAACTGTGTGCTTCAACCAATAGCATACAGCAGAAGTGACACAATGCTTCCAAAGATAGGTCATAAAAATCAATGTGCTTCTCTTTTGCTCACAGGAATACTTGCTCTGGAAACCTACAGAGTCTGCGTCTGCCCTGGTCCCATTGTTGGCCGAGCGCTAGCCACTGTTTGACCATACCATGTGAAAAACTCTGAGACAGGATAAGTTAGTCAAATACTTATTGAATTATTGGCCCACAAAATCTATGAAAGATGATAAAATTATTGTTGTTGTTTTTAAAAACAGTTTCCTCTCTATTCATTGCTGTATGTACAAATTCTGTTTCAATTATTCAATTTATTTTTTTAAAGAAAATAATTCTTTTTCTTTTCTTTTTAAAGAAAATAATTCTTCTTTTTAAAGAAAATAATTCTTATTTATTTTCTTATTCAATTTATTGCATTAGTCATCTATTTTGATGAGAAATTGATTTTATTAAGTTTGTTTTTGTTTTGTTTATCGACATATAGTTGACACACAATGTTACATCAGTTTTAGGGGTATATTGTTGCTGTTTTAATTCACTAAAATTTGAGGCAAGGTATTGTGCAACAATAGCTAACTGGAATAGTCTGTTTATAATTGTTCAAAAAAGCATTGGGTTATTATGAAGTGTCAGCACAGAGTAATCATGATTCATTGGCTGTACTGTTTTAAACTTGGTCACAGATGAATTTATATCATGGTAAGTAATAGTACTTTAGTTTTATACCATAATTATTTACTCTCTACCCATAGCCTCTACCTTAATTTAGAAAACAAGCATTATTAATCATCTACTATGTGTCAGGCAGGCACTCAGACATCAGGAATTCAATGGTGTAAAAGACAAATATATATCCAGTTCCGGGGAGCTTACACTCTAGTGGGAGAAACAGACAAAAACAAATAAACAATTCAAATGACTACTAATTATGATAAGTGCCATAAAGGAAACCAACAAGTTTCTTGGGAAAATCTTACTTTTAAAAAAATTATTTATTTATTTTGAGAGAGAGCATAAGTGGGGAAGAGGGGCAGAGGGAGAGAGAGAATCTTTAGCAGGCTCCACACTCAGCACAGAGCCCCATGTGGGGCTCAATCTTATGACCCTGAGATCATGACCTGAGCTGAAATCAAGAGTCAGATGCTTAATCAACTGAGCCACGCAGGTGCCCCAGGAAAATTCTACTTTTGACAGATGGTTAAAAAAGCTTGTATGGTACAATGGAGTACTACGCAGCAATGAGAAAGAATGAAATATGGCCCTTTGTAGCAACGTGGATGGAATTGGAGAGTGTGATGCTAAGTGAAATAAGCCATACAGAGAAAAACAGATACCATATGTTTTCACTCTTATGTGGATCCTGAGAAACTTAACAGAAACCCATGGGGGAGGGGAAGGAAAAAAAAAAAGAGGTTAGAATGGGAGAGAGCCAAAGCATAAGAGACTCTTAAAAACTGAGAACAAACTGAGGGTTGATGGGCAGTGGGAGGGAGGGGAGGGTGGGTGATGGGTATTGAAGAGGGCATCTTTTGGGATGAGCACTGGGTGTTGTATGGAAACCAATTTGACAATAAATTTCATATATTGAAAAAAAAGGTTGTATGGTGACAGATAGTAACTATACTTACTATAGTGAGCATAATGTATAGAATTGTCAAATTACTATGTTATATACCTAAAACTAATATAACATTGTCAACTAAATGTCAATTAAAATAAATTTAAAAATTATAGAAAACATTTTGAGGAAGGAAAGAAGGAAGGAAGGAAGGAAGGAAGGAAGGAAGGAAGGAAGGCAGGCAGGCAGGCAGGAAGGCAGGCAGGCTTCCTTGAAGAGATGACATTTAAGACAGGACCAAAAAGTAAAGAAATAACCAATCATGTTAAGAGCAGCATAAATATTCCCAGAAGAGTAATAACATGGTACCTCCTCTAACCTGGAGGTAGAAATATGCCAGAGCAAAGTCAGTGTGGCTGAAGCTTAATGCGTCAGAGTAGTGTGGAATAGACAGTGTTCCATCAAAGGATGTCTCTTCTGTGTTGTAGTGCTGTTTGGGGGGGATGCCTTTCCAAGAAAAGATTTTATTTCTCAAACTACCCCCTTGCATACAAGCACAGTCATGTGACTGAATCCCCATCAAAAGAATGTCGGTGGAAGTGGCACACCAGACTGGCACAACCTGAGCCCATGAATGACTGCATGGAGCAAAGGCCCATTCTCTCTCCATCTTTCTACCAACACAATTAAGAAATAAACCTCTACTGGTGTTAAGGGTTCCTGGGATTTCAGGGTTTTGCTGTGACGTCAGTTAGTATCACCTTAATTGAAACAAGGGAGAGTGATACAATATTCAGCTAGAATTTGTAATGAGGCACTGGATCAAATGGTGAGGAATTTGATTTTACTCTAAGAGCACTGAGAACCCACTATTGCGTGCAGGGAAGTAAGATGATCTGATTGACATTTCAAAATCACTCCAGTCTCTGTAGAGACTGGATTGGAAGTCAAAAGAGTGAAGTATTGGGTTGGATTATTACAAAAGGTCAACATGAAGTAAAGAAATGGAAGTCCCGCATTCCATCATCTGGGAACTTTCAGCTTGGTCCAGAAGAGCAAAGTTCATAGAATTCAGAATTTCTTTGAAATGAAAAGGAATAATCACCTGGTTCAAGAGAGTGATTTGTATATTATCCTTAAGTTTTTAGATTTTCTGAAACTCTTAATAAACACTTCATATATTTTGGAAAACATAATCCATTTATACATCACTTCACCCTGGCTATGTCAAGGAAGGTTTCTGCCAAGCTCCTCACCACTTGAGATATATATAGAACAGTGGACTGAGACCCTATAAAGACAGTATTATATGTATCAAGCCAAGCACCATCTTCTTGCTTCAAAAACCAAGTTCTGAACATGACTTAAAACCCTAGCAAATTAAGATACCATCACTATGAGGATTGAAATAATCTGGTGGACACAAATGATGAATAAATACTCCAAAGTAAACCATACTTCCAAACACAAGCCCAGGGGGAACACAGGGGACAGAACACTTCACTGGGCCAGAAGGATGTGTAATGGGGCCAGGGGTGGGGTAGGAAGAGTCAGAGGATGAAATGTTTGAGCACAAGTTTATCCAAGGAAAGAAGCATTATGTCATGTGATAATATAGGGTCTATTGCTTCTTTGCTTTATTTTACAATTGCTATTACTAATTTAACTTTCATTAGAGAGTCTTTTACTGAGGAAGAATCTTTAGCTAAACACAAAGTTCAGGTGATTTTAGTTATCTTTCATAAGTTAGTATTTTCAATGCACTGTTACAATTTGTTAAAGGATGTTCTAAATATGTTCCCCAAAATGTAATGGGTTAAATCAGAATCTGAAAGAATAGGGTCTAAAATATGTAAAATAAATAATGCAATTAATATATATTAATATGCATTAATATATAATGCATAGTTATAATATGTAAAATATATATATAATATATATATAATGTAAAATATATAATCTAGTATTATATGGGTGTTTGTTGTTTTTTATGTTTATATAAAGTCTATCAAAAGGCTTCTTATTCTACAAAACTCAGGGCTACCAATATAAAAAGAAGATAAGCCTGTAAGTGGCCTCAGGAATGCTGAACTGAAAAACATCTACCTGTCCACAAGCCCCATTTACACATTTATTCTG